>NC_137353.1:5098837-6298837 GCF_965287045.1 Carcharhinus amblyrhynchos | reverse complement strand
CGCAAGGAACTACAAAAGGTTGTGAATGTAGCCCAGTCCATCATGCAAACCAGCCTCCCATCCATTGACACTGTCTACACGTCCAGCTGCATCAGTAAAACAGCCAGCACAATTAAGGACCCCACACTCCCCAGACATTCTCTCTTCCGCCTTCTTCCTTCTGGAAAAAGATACAAAAGTCTGAAAACATGTACCAACCGACTCAAGAGCTGTTTCTTCATTGCTGCCATCAGACTTTCGAATGGACCCACCTTATATTAAGCTGATCTTTATCCACACCCTATCTATGACTGTAACACTGCAATCTGCACTCTTTCCTTCTCCCCATGTACTCTACGAAATCAGTATAGCGTACAAGAAACAATACTTTTCACTGTATCATAATACATGTGACAATAATAAATCAAATCAAAATCAAAGATGAAAAAATGATGTTAGATGGCAAATTTGAAATGAAACATAAGTTACCAAAAATAACCTTGAAAACATTTGAAATGTGAATAATAGAATTTGAAAAATATACGTTGTTTTTGTTTTTTAACTTGTTATCAATGTGTCTTTGAGACTTTAAAATAAAATTAATGCTTTGCAATGCTTAGTTCCATGCAATAAAGGAAATCATTTTAATATTGAATGCAACACTGATTTATTTACTCAGTGATGCACAGAAAGTATATTTTTTGGAACAACCTTGCAATGTCATTTCAGATTGAAATCCTTTTAGTCTCCACCAGATGGAGACACGACTATTTGGTTAACTTGTCGTTGGTCTATAGCAAGTCACCGTGAACAGAGATCTCCAAGGATTCAATGTTCACCCTGCAGGTGACAATTCAGAACTGGAATCTGAGCTTCTCTGTGCATGGGATTCATACATGAAAATGATCAGGCTCAACAGATCCACCTGAACCAAACCAAACCACCGAGAAACAAAATTGCAGGGAAAAGGGCAAGTGTAAGCAGAGTGAGTGGACCAAAATGGCCTCCTTCTGTGCTGTACTACTTAATTTATTCATTCGTGAGACATTGGTGTCACTTGCATTTATTGCCCATCCCTAGTTGCCCTTGGAGGGCAGTTGAAAGTCAACCACATTGCTGTGGTTCTGGAGTCACCTGTAGGCCAGACCAGGTAAGGTCGGCAGATTTCTTTCCCTAAAGGACATTAGTGAACCAGGTGGGTTTTTCCAACAATCGACAATGGTTTCAAGGACATTAATAGATTCTTAATTCAGCAGCACGGTGGCACAGTGGTTAGCATTGCTACATCACAGCACCAGGGACCCGGGTTCAATTCCAGCCTGCAGTCATTGTGCGGAGTCTGCATGTTCTTCCCATGTCTGCACGGATTTCCTTCGGGTGCCCCGGTTCCCTCCCACAGTTCAAAGATGTGCTGGCTAGGTGCATTGACGATGCTAAGTTCTCCCTCAGTGTACCTGAACAGGCAGCGGAATGTGGCAACTCGGGAATTTTCACAACAATTTCATTGCAGTGTTGATGTAAGTCTGCTTATGACACTAATAAATAAATACTATTTCCAGATTTTTTAAATTGAATTCATATTTCACCATCTGCTGTAGTAGGATTCAATCCCGGATCCCTGGAACATTAGCTGGGTTTCTGGGTTAATAGTCTAGAGATAACACCACTGGGCCATCAACTTCACTTAACTATTGTACTGTTTCAGGTGTGCATACAGAAGAATGTGAAAATCCCTTGGTTGCCCTAGTTGAGTGTGAAAATCCCCTAGTTGCCACACCCCAGCACCTGTTCAGGTACACTGAGGGAGAACTTAGCATGGTCAATGCACCCTAACCAGCACATCTTTCAGACTGTGAGAGGAAACTGGAGCACCCAAAGGAAACCCATGCAGATACAGGGAGAATGTACATACTCCGCACAGACAGTGACGCAAGCTGGGAATTGAATCCGGATCCCTGGGGCTGTAAGGCAGCAGTGCTAACCACCATGCTGCCCCTATAAAATAGAGTTTTATTGTCCCCTGTTATCCCCCATTACTGCTTTCACAGTGCCTGCACACTTGCCATGATACTGCTGCTCCTGGGTCCAAAGGAAATAACCCAATATCTATTCCATGATCCTGCGAATGAATACCGGATGTGGAAACATTTGCAGGGCTGTGGGGAAATGGGAATGTGGTGCTTTCAAATATCATCTTCCTCATCTGTAAGATTCCAGAGCCGACAACCAGAGATCACCCCTGCCCAGAGACCACCCGCACCCAGAGACCCCCATCCAGAGTCCATCACGCAGAGACCCCCCCCAATTCAGAGACCCCCAACCAGTGACCCCCCCATTCAGAGACCCTCATCCAGAAAGCCCCCATTCAGAAACCCCCATCCACAGTCCCCCCACCCAGAGTCCCCCACTAACAGACTCCTCACCCAGAGTTCACAGTGCTCATCTGCAGTCTCCACCCAGACTCCCCAACAGGCTGGGGATGGGGGAACGGAATTTCAGGATCCATTGCTCCGAGGGACGAGGCTGACCGGGACACAGGCGGAAGTTAATGCCCTGCCCTGATTGGGCCGTGGACCGGAAGTGGGTCCGTCGCCAGGCGGGTCCCCCAGTGCGGAGAGGTGAGTGAGGGGAGAGGGGAGTTAACCCGGGCTCGGGAGTCGGTAAACTGTATCGGCGGGGGCTCGGCCAGGCTGTTCCCGGCCCCGGAGGCGGCAGACCCTGAACCCGGGAGAGGGAGAGAGAGAGAGAGAGTGGGCGGGAGGAGGATGGCGGCCCCTGTGGGGCTGAGTGATCGGCCTGGAGCAGGGTGACTCCCGGAGGGGAGGGTGTGGCTGCTGCCAAAACCGTGAGAGGGTGAAATGGGGGGAGATTAAAGGCCGAAATTAAAATGAAAAGCAGCGTTCCCGATGCAGAGTGTGCGCTCAACTGAGAGACAGTCCCGTAAAATAAGGTGTGGTTACTCACCTTGGGATAGACCCAGATGGGCAGAATGGCCTCTCTGTAATTTAGAATTATTCAATGGTTATAGCATAGAAGATCAAATTGAGGTTTACAAGATGATAAAAAGTATGGATAAGTCAGACGTGGAGCAGATGCATTCTAGGATGAGAGGTCATAGTCTTAGGATAAGGGGTAGCAAATTTGATGCAGGAAGAAGTCTCACAACATCAGACTGAAGTCCAACTGATTTATATTTACTTTAACCTGGTGTCGTGAGACTTCTTACCGTATTTACCCCAGTACAACGCTGGCATCTCCACATCATAGCAAATTTAAAACAAAGTTGAGGAGAAACTACTTCTCCCAAAGGGCTGTGAATCTGTGGAACTCGCTACCCCTAAAGTGCGGTAGATGCTGGGACAGTGAGTAATTTTAAGGAGGAGCTAGATTTTTAATTGGTAATGGGTTAAGAGTTATGGAGAGAAGGCAGGGAAATGGGAATGAGGAGCATATTGGCCATGATTGAATGGCAGAGTGAACTCGATGGACCAAATGACCTAATTCTGCTCCTATATCTAATGAACAAAGAAGCAGGCTGTTCTGTTTGTCATATCTGTGCTGGCTCTCTAAGTGTGATTTAGCGAGTCCCACTCCAACATTGGACTCCTCAGTCACCTGAGAATTCAATTGTAGTGTAGAAGTTTGGGTGCTGGGGTTTGATTCCCAGCTTGGGTCTGTGCAGAGTCTGCATGTTCTCCCCATGTCAGAATGGGTTTCCTCCGGGTGCTCCAGTTTCTCCCACACACCAAAGATGTGCAAGTTAGGTGGATTGTCCATGCAAAATTGCCCCTCAATGTCCCAACAAGTGTAGGTTTAGGGGATTAGTGGGATAAATGTATGGGATTATGGGGATTTGGCAGGAGATGGGCCTCGATAAGATGCTTTGTGGGAGAGTGGATGCAGACTTGATGATCGAATGGCCTCCTGCACTGTAGGGATTCTATAACTCTATAATAATTCTATAATTCCGAGTAAATCATTTTTGACCCCGAGGGACTGTGTAAGAAGAAGACCCCTGTCTTCAATGCAGTCATTGACAGCAAATCCACAGTCCTTAGGCAGAAAATTCCAAAGATGCTGTGTCAGCTCAGGTTGACTACACTCTTGTACTATGTTCACTGGCTAATGATCAGCCTGAACAATCTCATATTAACTTGAATCATATAAATGATACTGCATCACAAAGAATGTAACTTAAATGATTAACTGTTTCCCCACAAAGTCCATTTTTGAAGCTCCAATTAACAAGCCAGGATATTTCACAATGTTTTAGTGACGATTAGATATCTCATCTTCCTGCTCCAATTTATATACTTCAATATCTAAGCATGTACATTTCTCCTGGATGGGGGAGGAATGCCAAATAGTTATCAAGAGATAAAACTTTGACTGATATCTCCCCCTGCATCATTGTCACAGCAACAGAACTTAATTATATAATTCCAATTGAACCTGAGAGATTTACAGTACAGGAAAAGGCCATTCAGCCTGCTGTGCCAGTGCTTCTGCTACATGAGACCTACTAACTGCAGTGCTGAAGGATTATACCTGTAAAAGCAGCTGAGTTGATAACTCCTGCCAAATTAAATACTTTTTCCAAAAGAGATGCAGTGTACATTTGATTTAATATTCTCACATGTATTAGTATTCAGTGAAAAGTATTGTTTCTTGCACACTTTAGAGACAAAGCATACCGTTGAGAGAAAAGGAAAGGAAAGAGTGCAAAATGTACTGTTACAGTTGTAGCTAGGGTGTAGAGAAAGATCAACTTAGTGTAAGGTAATTCCATTCGAAAGTCTGATGGCAGCGAGGAAGAAGCTATTCTTGAGTCAACTGGTACGTGATCTCAGACTTTTGTATCTTTTTCCCAATGGAAGAAGGTGGAAGAGAGAAGGTCCAAGGTCTGTGGGGTTCTTAATTATGCTGGCTGCTTTGTCAAGGCAGCAGGAAGCGTAAACGGAGTTAGTGGATGGGAAGCTGGTTTGTTTGATGGACTAGGCTTCATTCACAACCCTTTGTCGTTTCTTGCGGTGTTGGGCAGAGCAGGAGCCATACCAAGCTGTGATACAACCAGAAAGGATGCTTTCTATGGTGTATCTGTAAAAGTTGGTGAGAGTCGTAGCTGACATGCCAAATTTCCTTAGTCTTTTGAGAAAGTAGAGACTCTAACAGGAAGCAACATAATATCTGAAAAAATACTTTGCTGCAAATTACTGCGATGAGGAACAATGTTGATTAAATATTCACCACGATTATTTAACAATTGTCTAAGACATTTGGATTTATTGGGGGATAACCTCTGTTTGTCTTGAATTTAGTGTAAAGATGGCATCAAGAGGGAAGACTGAAACAAGCAAACTGAAGCAGAATTTAGAGGAGCAGATGGATAGATTAATGCAGCAGTTACAGGATCTTGACACCTGCAGGTACAGTACAGCAACAGTCATAAATCTTCGTTTCAATTGTTTTTTTCCCTCCTCTTGTGTAAAGCATACTGTTCCTGAACGCTGCCAGGGATGTTTTGATGTTGAATGGTGGGGAGTGCAGAAACAACTTCCATTTCCATAGTGTCTCTGACATAGTCAAACATTCCACAGATGTTTCACAGGAGTAAAAATCTGATGAAAACAACATGATGCCTAGCTGAAGCAGGGGGCGGTAAAGTCAAATGATCAAAGAGGCAGGGTTTAAACCCGGGAGGTAGAGTGATTTGGGAGAGGATTCCAGAGCGTTGCACCTAAGTATTTGAAGGTGCAGTGGCCGTTGTGGGGGTAGAGGGGGGATTTGAAGAAATTGGTAGCATTCTATCATTCAGATTTCTCTCTTCGTTCTCCCTGCTTCCACCCACTCCCAGAATAAAACTGTTGTGTGCGTCACTAAGCAGCTTGGGGGCAACTGCTCAAACCAGTCCCCATGAACTATCACTTGCTGATATCACTGCTAGTTACTATTGGCACCTAATCTCAGAGGACTGTGGTAATCTGAATGGGAAGGCACCAGTGTGAATAAGGGGCAGTGCCCAAAATTCCTGACATCTTATTTCTTAAATCTACCACAGCAGGAAACACCATCAAGTGATGGCAGGTCCGGCTTAGATAATCAGTCTGAACTTTCATAATGTTACTTTAGGTAAGAAAAGAAGAATTTTTGCAGTCACAACAACCAGTGTGGGGTGGGCTGAGTGCACCAGTACATGGCCACTGTATTTTAGGGCGAGAATGTTCCATAAGAACTAGAAGTACGCCATTCAGCCCCTCGAGCCTGCTTTGCCATTTAATACAATTATGGCTGATCTTGTTTCAGCCTCAACTCCACTTTCCTGTCCGTTCACCATAACCCTTCACTCCCATTACTAATTAAAACTCTATACACCTCTTCCTTAAATTTACTTGAAGTCCCAGCATCCATCACACTCTGGGGTAGTGGATGGCACAGTGATTAGCATCACTGCCTCACAGTGCCAGGGACCCGGGTTCAGTTCCTGGTTTGGGTCACTGTGCGGAGTTTGTACGTTCTCTTCATGTCTGCGTGAGTTTCCTCCAGGTGCTCCGGTTTCCTCCCACAGTCTGAAAGACGTGCTGGTTAGGTGCATTGGCTGTGCTAAATTCTCCCTCAGTGTACCCGAATAGGTGCAAAATTGTGACAATTAAGGGATTTTCACAGTAATTTCATTTTGCAGTGTTAATGTAAGTCTACTTGTGACTATTAAACAAATAAACTTTAGTATTTCCCACAGACTCACCACCCTTCAAGAGAAGTAATTTCTCCTCATCTCTGTTTTAAATCTGCCACTCCCTTATCCTAAAACTATGAGCTCTTGTTCTAGATTGTCACACAAGAGGAAACATCCTCTATATGTCTACTTTGTCAGTCCCCCTCAATTAGATGTCCTCTCATTCTTCTAAACTCCAGAGAATATAGTCCTAAACTGCCCAATCTCTCTTCATAAGACAAGCCCCTCATCTCTGGTATCCATCTAGTGAACCACCTCTGAACTGCCTTCAATGCAACTGCAACCTTCCTCAAGTAAGGGGATCAAAACTGTGCACAGTATTCTAAGAGTGATCTCACTAATGCTTTGTACGGTAGCAGCAACATTTCACTACTTTTATATTCTGTTCCTTTAGCAATAAGTGCCAAGATTCCATTTGCCTTCCTTATTACCTGCTGTACCTGCATGCTAGTTTTCTGCGATTCATGCACAAGGACATCCAGATCCCTCTGCACTGAAGCAGCACGAATGTTTTCTCCGTTTAGGTAATAATTTGACTTTGCATTTTTCCTACCAAAGTGGATAACCTCACACTTTAATCCACCTTTAACTCAATCTGCCTAATTTTCCCCATTCACTTAACCGATCCATGTCCACTTGTAAATTTCTTTTCATTTTCACAGCTTACTGTCACTCCTATTTTACTGTCATCTGCAAATTTGGCGATAGTTCCTCCTATCCTTGCATCCAAGTCATTAATATAGATTGTAAATAGTTGGGGCCCGAGGACTGAACCCTGTGACACCCCATTAGTTGCATCTTGCCAACTCGTTTACCCTGACAGAGAGAGTTTGCAATCTCACTGAAGTAGATGTGAGGTAGGCAGGGTGAGGAAATAACATCAGGTCATTTCCAAACTATCAGTGCCAATCAGTGCGTCAGGGTCAGAGTAGGGAGTCCAGCTTGATTTACTGCCCTTCATCACCATGGGATGATGCATAGCAGAGGACAGCTTAACTTCATACATCATAGAATTCCTACAGTGCAGAAGGGGGCCATTCAACTGCACTGACTCTCTGACAGAACATCTTACCCAGGCCCTCATTCTCACCTTATCCCTGTAACCCCACATATTTACCATGACTGATCCATCTCATCTACACACCTTGGGACACTAAGAGGCAAACTGCAAATGAGCTCAGTGAAAAACCAAAGTAGGAACTAAAAGCATTTCCTTTTGCAATCATTTAAGTGAATTCACAGAATCTCTACAGTGCAGAAGGAAGCCATCGAGTCTGCACTGAGGCCTAGGCCCTATCCCCATAACCCTATGCGTTTACCCCAGCTAGTCCCCCTGATACTAAGGGGCAATTTGGCATGGCCAATCCACCCAACCTGCACATCTTTCACACTGTGGGAGGAAACCGGAGAACACAGAGGAAATCGTGCAGACATGAGGAGAATGTGCAAAATCTGCACACACAGTGACCCAAACCAGGAATCGAACCTAGGTCCCTGGTGCTGTGAGGCAGCAATGCTAACCACTGTGCTGCGCTCTATACAATTGTTTGATAATTCTATAGAGTTTAGAAGAATGAGGGGAGATCTCATTGAGACGTATAAGATGATGAATGGGATGGATAGGATAGAGGTGGAAAGACTCTTCCCGCTCAAAAAAGACAGTAGGACTAGGGGGCACAGCCTCAAGATAAAGGGGGGGCAGTTCAGAACGGAGTTGAGGAGGAACTTCTTCACTCAAAGGGTGGTGAATCTCTGGAATTCTCTGCCCGTTGAAGTGGTGGAGGCTGCCTCGCTAAATATTTTTAAGAAGCGGGTTGATGGGTTTTTGATAAGAGAGGGGATTAAGGGTTATGGGGAGAGGGCGGGAAAGTGGAACTGAGCCACGACAGATCAGCCATGATCTTATTGAATGGCGGGGCAGGCTCGAAGGGCCAGATGGCCTACTCCTGCTCCTATTTCTTATGTTCTTATGTTCTTATATAGAGAAGCACAAATTGGCGCAGGAAAGATAGAAAAAAGGGTTTGTGATTAATAAACGGAAGGCTAAGAAAAGTTTATAAAGAGGGGCAAAGTTTATTTGGAAAATAATAAAAAAATTAGAATCTTACAGTTCTTGTATGTTGCACACAACCCTAATAGAATCTAAAACCTAAATGAGATGTTTGAGTAAAAATAACCTTGTTAAAAAATTCTTGTATCAGTGTGTATGTTGATTGAGTTACTGGAACTGTGCTTGTAACATTTTTTGGTATTTAAGTGACCAACCAAACTTTGCTGCAATCTGTATTTTGGAGAGTGAGGTGTTCTGTAACTACATAATGCCCTCCAATCAAATCCCAAGTTTGATCTCCAGCCAGACTGAGATATTTGATCTCCTCGGGTTGGTGGTAAAACTCATTGCAATTGGCTGTTGGGAACCTAAGAAAGGGGGAAGTGATGGAGAGTTACAGCTGCAGGTGAGGACAGGATCTGTATTTTCCCCACAAAAAAATCTCTACTGATGCCTCGTGGAAATTTTCCCAATGGTGATTGTAATCCATCAACAGTCCAATACCTTGAATGCCAATTTTATTTATTAGTGTCACAAGTAGGCTTACATTAACACTGCAGTGAAGTTACTGTGAAAGTCCCCTAGTCACCACACTCAAACACCTGTTCGGGTACACTGAGGGAGAATTTAGCATGGCCAATGCACCTAACTGGCACGCCTTTCGGACTGTGGGAGGAAACCGGAAGAAACCCACGCAGACATGGGGAGAATGTGCAGACTCCGCACAGACATTGACCCAAGACCGGGAATCGAACCCAGATCCCTGGCGCTGTGAGGCAGCAATGCTAACTACTGTGCCACTGTACCAGTAGTGGTTAAAGCTCACCAACAAACCAAGTAAATCAGGTACCCTACCCCTCTATTGGGGCAGGAGTTATATAATCCATAGAGTACTCAGGGCTGGAGATTGTTGATGTGAGGATTGATGCCTGGAATTCTTGCTGTGTAGATCTGAAGTTTGATGTGTATTTATTGATTTATTTCCCCCTCGCTCCCTCCCCTTTTCAGAGAGGATCTCGAGCCACAAGAATATGAAGAAACAAAGCAAGAGACATTGGAACAGCTGAGTGAATTCAATGAGTCGCTGAAGAAGATTATGTCTGGCGATATGACGTTAGTTGATGAACTCAGCGGGATGCAGCTTGTAAGAAATTGAGCTGGCGAGTTTATTAGTTTCAAGCTGGGGCTGTCCAGGGCAGCAGCAATTGCCTTTCGCCTGCGTTAGCGTTTTCTCCTCTCCAGGAGACCTTCCTTCCGTCAGTATTTTCCGTCATCTCCTGGATTAAAAACAGGAGGTACTGGGAGCACTCAGCAGGTCTGGCAACACCCCTGTGGAGCGGGGAACAGAATTAATGTTTCACGCTGATGACCTTTCTTCAGAGAAATGGAAGAAATTAGAGATTTAAGTTCATAAGCAGACTTGCAGACAGGGGGGAAAACACTTCCAAAGTTTTGATTTTATTCCATATTTCCAAAGTCTGCAGTATTTTGCGTTTGCTGTATCGCCTCCTGACACTGGCTATCAATTTTAGTGTGGATACATCCCCAGGAAGCACCTTCTGATATTTTCTACATTAAGGGTGCTATATAAATGCAAGCTGTAATTCTCATTCCTCCCTCCCCAACCCAGCCTTGCCGCTATGCAGATGAGACAATTACCGGCCAGGTTAGAAATGTGGTTTTGATTCAGTGAGTTGAGTCTGAGATCCTGCCTCCTCCCAGTTGACAGTTCAGTGCTGCAGGCACTGGATCGATTTAAATATTTGTGTTTGCTTTCTCTTCCTGAATATCTCGAGCTGCAAATAGAAATCAGGCTGTTTGATCAAAGATCTGTGTCTTTTCTAGGGTGTAGTGCTCTGAATTGTGGAACAGGGTTTGCCTTTTGCATTCTTGGCTTTACACTGGACAGCATTGAATGTGAGATGGGGAAGTGGGTTAATTGATTTTCAAGCACTGGTTGAACTGAGTAAATACATTTTCTGCAGAAACATCACAGCAAAGCACAGAGCAACTTTCTTCTGTGCTAATAGGCTTTGGTTAGCGTTGAATTGAAATTGACTGTCGAGTAGTGTGTTGCAGTTACTCACTGAACCTGGAATCCATGTGTTCGCTTTTCTACAGACAAGCTTCAAGTGTCAAGAGAGTAATGTTCAGCAGAAGCTGGAATAAAATGGAAAATTGATTGGGGTGCATGCTAACCAGAACATAACCCTATAATGCAGAAAGGCAGCAAGTCAGGTGGGTAGTCTCAGTGCCAGAGTTGTACAGAGCTAACCAGGCAATAAAGAGCAAAGAAAAGTACAGCACAGGAACAGGCCCTTCGGCCTTCCAAGTCCATGCCAATCATGATGCCCTAACTAAACAAAAAAAAACCTTCCGTCCTTACTCGGTCCGTATCCCTCCATTCCTTCCCTCTTCATGTACCCATCCAGATGCCTTTTAAATGTTGCTAATGTGCCTGCTTCCACCACCACCTGTGGCACTCATTCTGGCACCCTACACTCTCTGCTTGAGAAACCTCCCCCATACATCCCCCTTAAACTTTCCCCCTCTCACCATGAACCTGTGCCCCCTTGTAATTAACACTTCCACCCTGGGGAAAAGGATGCAGATTACATTCTTGATGGAGTAGAGAATGAGCTTGGCAAGCTTTGGCTGAGGGATGTGTGGGGTAGTGGATAGACTCCTGTATACAACATCCATTCCATAACAGTACATTCCCTGCTGGAGAATGGTTTTGATGTTCTGAATGTAGCTACATCATTCCAATCTTGCAATTAAATGTGGATTATCCCCATCTTATTTTCCTGTGTATTAGGGGCGGCACGGTGGCACAGTGGTTAGCACTGCTGTCTCACAGCACCAGGGACCTGGGTTCGATTCCCGGCTTTGGTCACTGTCTGTGACCAAATGCATGAGGAGAACATGTTTGCATGTTCTCCTCGTGCCTACGTGGGTTTCGTCCGGGTGCTCCAATTTCCTCCAACACTCCAAAGATGTGCGATTGATCATGCTAAATTGCCCCTTAGGGTCAGGGGGATTGATTAGCCAGAGTAAATAGGTAGGGCTGAGAGGATGTGGCCTGATTGGGATTTGGTTGGTACAGATTCTGGGCCAAATGGCCGCCTTCTGCACTGTAGGGATCCTGTGATTATCCAGCATAAAAGTTAGAGTGGAATCTTAGTCCTGGGGCTCTGAGAGAGTTGTACTTGGAGCAATTATTGATGCGCCTCACACAGGTTTGTTTTTGTGACAGCCTTTGCGGAAGCATTTGATTTTTCTTTTCCCTTCTCTTCGGCAGGCAATCCAAGCAGCTATTAGTCAGGCTTTTAAAACTCCAGAGGTTATCCAAATGTTTGCAAAGAAGCAGCCTGGACAGCTGCGGACGAGACTGGCAGAGGTAAGCACCCCACCGTGCCTCTGATTAATCTGCTGAAAGCTTTAGTGTTGCCATTGACATTTCAGAATGCTGAGCACGAAGAGGTTAGAATCAAGACAGATGGTGCCACAGATGATGGCTCTTCAACATTCGCCCACCATGTTATGTCTTTTAACCCTTTCATGCCTGTGCTCATTTCATAATGTTGCAAGATTGCGTTCTTTCGGTTCTGTTGGTTAAATTTAATTGCAAGGTAGCGGTGCATTCATTACAAAATATCCATCATGCTTCTCTGAGATCATTACTTTCCTTTTGGTTCAAGTGATTGAGCAACTACAGGAGAAATCCAAATTGCAGCTGTTATTATTGATTAATTCCCAACAAGAGAGGATCGTTAGTACAGCAAACATTTGTGTCCATTGCTAAAAGTGCACCTGGCAGTGAATGGCCACTTTGAATCCAGCTCGCTAGGCCAATTCACAGGGCAGTTTAGAGTTGAGCATGTTGCTCAGAGTGCAGAGTCCTACAGAGGCCAGACCGGATAAAGATGGCAGATTTCCTTCTCTAAAGACTGATGAGCCAGAGGTTTTTCTTAAATGGCAATCCAAGTGTTTCCTGGTCACCATTACAGATGCTAGCTTTTCATTCCAGATTTATTTGAAATTCCTCCCAGCTGCTGATTTCACCTCGTGTCTCTGAATCCATAGCCAGCCCTCTAAAATACTAACCCATAACCACTCTGCCACCCCCAGTTCGCTGTAGGTGCATCTATAATAGCTGCCATTAATTTGAGTTAGACTTGTTACTGATTTGAAGTCCCGTCCCTCTGCTTTCATCTCATACAATGCAGCGGGGGCCATTCAGCCCATTGAGTCTGCACCAATTCTTTGGCAGAGCATATTACCCGGACTTTCCCCTTGTAACCCCATGTATTTACCCCACTAATCCCCCAACCTACAGATCCTTTCTGAGACACTAAGGGACAATTTAGCATGGCCAATTCACCTAACCTGAACATCTTTGGACTGTGGGAGGAAACCAGAGGAAACCCACACAGACACGAGAAGAATGTGTAGACTCCACACAGACAGTGACCCAAACCGGGAATTGAACCTGGGTACCTGGCACTGTGAGGCAGCAGTGCTAACCACTGTGCCACCATGCCATCCTTTCTCATCTGTTGACAGGGCTGACACTTGCTCGGATTTGGTTTTGAAACAGCTTGTCACCCTCTCATTCCTTACTAAAGTATCTATTCTTCGCACGTGTACCCGATACCTAAGCATTATCCAACCATTGTTACTGCACTAGTGATCCTGAGGCCCTGACTAATGCTCCAGCAACATAGGTTCAAACCCCTCCTGGTGCAATTTAAGTTTAATTAATTAATTTAAGATCTGGAATAAAATGCTAATTTTATCACATCATGTTCACTAATGGGAAAGCGACAGCCTACTGTTATTCTCGCTGGACAATTAATCCAGAAACTCGGCTGATTTTCTGAAGATCCAGGTTCGAATCCCATCATGGCAGCTGGTGGAATTTGAATTCAGTTTAAAAAAAAATCTGGAATTAAGAATCTACTGATGACCACGAAACCATTGTTGATTGTCTTAAAAACCCCTCTGCTTCATTAATGTCCTATAGGGAAGGAAATCTGCCATCCTTACCTGATCTGGCCTACATGTGGCTCCAGACCTACAGCAACAGAGGGGTTAACTGCCCCTCTGAAATGGCCTAGCGAGCCATTCTACTGCACCACCACCTCCTCAGGGGGTAAATAGGGATAGGCAGTGAAGGTTTGCCAGCGATGCTCATGGTCCAAGAATGAATATCATTGTCAAATCAGATCCTGACCTTGCTTTGTGTTTATTCATGCACTATTCTATTTGAATTATAGGATGGAGATTGAGCAATCGCCATAACCTCTGGCTGGATTTCCATTGTGCAGTGACACTCAGATCAATAGCAGCATCACAGCTGCAGCAGAGACCAGGAAGCAAACTTTGCTGATTCTGGTCTGTGTAGCTCAGTTAACAAACAATCCTGGAGGGGGTGCTTCAGAGAGTCTGTTTTTGGTAGCTGTTCTCGGGAAATACCGCCTATGTTTTGGAAGATGCCGTGCTTATAATGCCAGTGTAAAGTAATTGTCGTAAATATTTCTTAATCATCCAGCATTGTGTTACTGTGTTCCTTCAGATGGAGAGAGATGTAATAGTAGGAAAACTGCCCAGGGATGTCTACACACAGCAGAAAGTAGAGGTACTTACAGCCCTGAAGAAGCTGGAAGAAAAGGTAAGACTGTAAAAGCCCATGTTACACTCAGCCAGTTGAAAAATTGAACCTAATTTTCATTGGGCAATCAGGTATAAATTGATGAATCTGAGTGATTGACTAGTGATGCTGTAATTGTGGCATCTTGCCTTGCAATAACTAGTGCTAATATTGGAATACATAAGCCACACAGAATGTTATTCTAGGATCTGGAGAAGGCCATTCAGCCCCTTGAGCCAGTTCCGCCATTCTGGGATTGTTTTGAGAATGCAGAAAAGAATTAACTTGCCAATTCTTCATTCAGCTTACACCGGAAGAAGAAGCTTTCCTCACAACGAATGTGAGCGCCGCACTCAGTCAGTTTGAGAAGGTTTCCCGTGGCCTTGGTAAGTCTGAACCACACTGCACCTGCATCTCGTAACCCTATTGTTAAATTGCACAGCTTAGCAAAATTAATTGTGAGAGAGTTCAAAGTGTTATGTAAATGAGCAGTGCAGTACACCATCACATGCCGCACCTGCGCAAAGATATTTTGGCCTTGGAGGGAGTGCAGAGGAGGTTTACTAGGCTGATACCGGAGTTGAGGGGGTTGAGCTATGAGGAGAGGCTGAATAAACTGGGCTTGTACTCATTAGAGTTTAGAAGAATGAGGGGAGATCTCATTGAGACGTATAAGATGATGAATGGGATGGATAGGATAGAGGTGGAAAGACTCTTCCCGCTCAAAAAAGACAGTAGGACTAGGGGGCAAAGCCTCAAGATAAAAGGGGGGCGGTTTAGAACGGAGTTGAGGAGGAACTTCTTCACTCAAAGGGTGGTGAATCTCTGGAATTCTCTGCCCGTTGAAGTGGTGGAGGCTGCCTCGCTAAATATTTTTAAGACGCGGGTTGATGGGTTTTTGATAGGAGAGGGGATTAAGGGTTATGGTGAGAGGGCGGGAAAGTGGAACTGAGCAGCGACAGATCAGCCATGATCTTATTGAATGGCGGGGCAGGCTCGAAGGGCTGGATGGCCTACTCCTGCTCCTATTTCTTATGTTCTTATGTTCTTTCCCTCCAAGCTACTCACCATTCTGAGTTGGAGATATAATGCCATTCCTTCAGTGTTGCTGGGTCAAAATGGGGCGCCAAGCACTGCTGCCTCACAGCGCCTGAGACCCGAATTCGATTTCCAGCTCAGGTCATTGTCTGTGTGGAGTTTGCACTTTCTCCCTGTGTCTGCGTGGGTTTCCTCTGGGCGCTCCAGTTTTCTCCCACAAACCGGAGGCGTTAGGTGGATCAGCCATGCTAAATTGCCCCTTAATGTCAGAGGATAAACTAGGGTAAATGCATGGGGTTATGGGAGTAGAGCCTGGGTGGGATTGTGGTCAGTGCAGACTCAATGGGCCAAATGGCCTCCTTCTGCGCTGTAGGAATCTATGATAAAATCCTGGAACTCCCACCCTAGCAGCACTGTGGGTGTACCTATATCACGTGGACTACAGCGGTTCAGTAAAGAGGCTTACTACCAGGGTAGTACGGTGGCACAGTGATTAGCACTGCTGCCTCACAGTGTCAGGGACCATGGTTCAATTCCCAGCTCAGGTGACTGTCTGTGCGGAGTCTGCATGTTCTTCCCATGTCTGCATGGGTTTCCTCCAGATGCTTCGGTTTCCTCCCACTGTCCAAAAATCTGGGTTAGGTGGATTCGCAATGTTAAATTGCCCCTTAGTGTCAGGGGACCTAGCTAGGATAAATGTATGGTGTTATTGGGATAGGGCCTGGGTGGGTTTGTTGCTGGTGCAGACTCGATGGGCCAAGTGACCTCCTTCTGCACTGTAGGATTCTATGAAATAAATATTACACCAGCGGAGATGATTTACACTCGACACTGACCAGGAATGGGAAACTGGTTAATTGTTCTTTTTGCTCCAATCTGGGGTCATTGAGGCAGTTCAACAGATAAAAATTATCCAACAGTTGCTGCTTCTAATTATGCCGGGCTGCACAAGGCTTCAGGCTGACGGTTAGTAGGTGATGCTCTTCCTGACACCCAGATTCTGATGGGAACAACTATTAACAAAAACTATAATAACCTGTGTGGAAACAGACCTTTCTCAATAATTTAAACTTGTTTATAAAGATAGAAGACACACTTAATTGGGGAAAAAACTAAAATGGCCCCAAATTAGATTGGGCATTTTTACAGGTGCAACTTCGATGTTAACGAAAATTTTTAAATTATGCAAATTCACCAGTGAACCTTAGAGTTTTCCTTCTGTTAATATTCATAAATCCCTACACTGTAGAAAGAGGCCATTCGGCTTATCGAGTCCGCACCGACTACAATCCCACCCAGGTCCTATTCCTGTAACCCCACACATTTACCCTGCCAATCCCCCTGACACCAGGGTCAATTTAGCATGGCCAATCAACCTAACCTGCACATTGTCGGAGTGTGGGAGGAAACTGGAGCACCTGGAGGAAACCCACGTAGACACGGGGAGAATGTGCAAACTCCACACAGACAGTGACCCAAGCCGGGAATCGAACCCAGATCCAATGAGCTACTGGTCTTAAGACATTTGTGAAGTGCAGTGGGAGATAGAGGCAGCCACTGTGTCATTCTGGACTTAGCTCAAAGCCAAGGAATGAGAGATTGGGGAAAGAGCTACCTGGTCATTCCTCTGGTCTCGCCCAATCGGAATGCCCAGGTGCACCTCATGAGAGGGGAAGAAGATGAGTTCAGATCACCAAATAAATAGGCAGGCAAATGGGGGAATTGTCTGAACCGTATGGAATGGAATGTGTCAGCTGTGGCACAGTCGGTAGCAACTAGCTTCTGAGTAATAAGGTTGTGGGTTCAAGACCTGCTGCCGGGCTTGAGCACAAAAATGAAAACTGACACTCCAGTGCTGTGCTGAGGGAGTGCTGCACTGTTGTAGGTGCAGCCTTTTGAATGTGATTTTAAACTGAAGCTCCATTTGGCTGCAAGGCTGGTTGTGAGAGATCTCATGGCACTATTTTGAAGAACAGGGAAGTTATCCCTGGTGTCCCGACCAATATTTACCCCTCAGCTGACATCACAAAGCAGTCTGGTCATTATCACATTGCAATCTGTGTGATTTTTGCTGTGATTCTTATATTAGGGCAGTCACTACATTTCAGAAAAATCTAATTGGTTGTAAAGTACTTTGAAATGTACAGTGGTCATGAAAAGAGTTACTTTTTCATTAATGCTTGGAAACTTTTGAACAAACTCAGTCGTTGCAACAAGAAGCGGGTGTGGCACAGTGGTTAGCACTGCTGCCTCACCACGCCAAGGACTGGGTTTGATTCTCAGCTTGGGTCACTGTCTCTGTAGAGTTTGCACGTTCTCCCCATGTCTGTGGGTGCTCCGGTTTCCTCCCACGGTCTGAAAGACGTGCTGGTTCGGTGCATTGACCCAAACAGGCACCGGAGTGTGGCAGCTAGGGGAATTTCACAGTAACTTCATTGCTGTGCTAATGTAAGCCTTACTTGTGACTAATAAATAAACTTTGACTTTGATTTTGTTTAACCCCCTTACAGGAACTGGAGATAAAGTCCTGGCTCTTGCCAGTTCTGGAGTGGAAATCACAAAGAAGTGAAGAGTGATTTACAATCCCATTTTCCGAAGACCATCCCAGATTTATTGTTTACATTTTTAATGTCTTGTTTGTTTTTTTTTGTTTAAACCAGAACAAAATGTAAAATCAGAATAGAACTTGTAAATATGTTCTTTGTATGCATAACTTTTCCAGATCTGTCTGTACGTATTCAACTTTGAACACTCAATCATTTTTCTTTATAAATAAAATCCTCGTTTCCACGTACCCCATTCATTCATTGAGTCTTATCAAATCAGGGAAAACAACTTGTTTTCCAGCATCAAATCGTTCACTGCCAAGTCTCGCAAAGATTTTGCGTAAAAGAAATTCACCAAGGTTCCTTAATCAGCACCTTCCAATCATAGAAGAAGAACATAGAACACGAACATAGAACACTACAGCACAAACAGGCCCTTCGGCCCACAAGTTGCGCCAATCACATCCATACCAACCAAGCCATAGAACTATCTGTAACTCCCAATCCCATTAAATCCCATATACTCATCCAGAAGTCTTTTAAAAGACCCCAGCGAGTTCACCTCTACCATCACTGACGGCAGCCGATTCCACTCACTCACCACCCTCTGAGTGAAAAACTTACCCCTCACATCTCCACTGTACTTGCTTCCCAGGCACCTCAAACCTGTGTCCTCTCGTAGTGACCATTTCAGCCCTGGGAAATAGCCTCCGAGAATCCACCCTATCTATTCCTCTCAACATTATATAAACCTCTATCAGGTCACCTCTCAACCTTTGTCTCTCCAGGGAGAAGAGACCTAGCTCCCTCAACCTATCTTCATAAGGCATGCCTCCCAATCCAGGCAACATCCTTGTAAATCTCCTCTGCACCCTCTCAATAGCCTCCACATCCTGTAGTGAGGCGACCAGAATTGCGCACAGTACTCCAAGTGGGGTCTGACAAGGGTCTTATAAAGAACCCTATGATCACTATGACCTGGAAGGACAAGGGCAGCAGGTACCTGGGACGACCACCACCTGGAAGCTCCCCTCCAAGTCATGCACCATCCTGATCTGGAAATATATCAGTTGTTCCTTCAGCGGCACTGGGTCACAATCCTGGCGCGCGCTCCCTCCCTAACGGTATTGTGGATGTAACCACACCTTGGAGATTCCTGCAGTTCAAAAGCTCACCTCCACCTCCTCAAGAGTACTTAGGGATGGGCAATAAAAGTTGGCTGAGCCAGCGATGCCCACAACCTGTGAAAGAATTTAACAAGTGTATTTTGTTTGGGTAACAAGATGATCAAGTTAGTTTGAAAGTTAATGGGCTTTTGAATTTGCCGAGGCAAATCCTGAAGAAGTCAGATTGGCACAGTGGTTAGCACTGCTGCCTCACAGCACTAGGGACCCAGGTTCAATTCCAGCCTTGGGTCACTGTCTGTGTGGAGTTTGCATGTTCTCCCTGTGTCTGTGTGGGTTTTTTCTGGGCGCTTCAGTTTCCTCCCATGCTCCAAAGATGTGCCCGTCAGGTGGATTGGCCATGTTAAAATTTCTCCTTGGTGTATCGGTTAAATTGATTAGTTATGGTGGATGTGCTGGGTTGTAAGGATTGGGCAGGGAGGGTGAGGTTGTGTGGGATCCTTTTCAGAGGGTTGGTGCAGACTCAATGGGCCAAGTGGCCTCCTTCTGTACTGTAAGTAGTCTCACAACACCAGGTTAAATTCCAACAGGTTTATTTGGTAGCACAGGCTTTTGGAGCAATGCTCCTTCCTCAGGTGAGTGGGACAGTGCTCGAAAAGCTCAGGCTACCAAATAAACCCATTGGATTTTAACTTGGTGTTGTGAGACTTCTTACTGTGCCCACCCCAGTCCAAGGCCGGCAACTCCACTCCTTCTGTACTGTAAGGATTCTATAATATTGGACTCAAAACATTACCTGCCGAGTTTCTCCAGTACTTTGTGAGACCAGATTTTTTTTGTGCAGGACACAGCGGGAAATGGTTAGCCAATAGTTAAAGAAACTAATTACTGTTAATTATTTCAGAAACCATTCCAATTGAGTCTATATACAGTGGGATTTTACAACTTTGCTCATCGCGAAACCGGAAAATCCCTCCTGAAGTCAATGGATCTTTCCATGTTTCCGTCCCTCGCCCCCTCCGATTCCCGTGGTGGGTCAGGGTGGTAAAATTCTGGCCGATTCCTAGGTATTGTCTGATGCTGTTTGTTGATCAGCCACTAGATGGTGTGTGACTCTGCCCTGAGGTGGCTCTGCATCTGACTGGTTTTAACTCACCTCTTTACCCAGAGCCAAGCACTTGGCTCCTACTCAACATCTCTCCATGGCAACGCAACTGGGGATTTGGAAGTCAGGATGTGGAATTTCACACACATAAACCTTGCGCCACAGTGTTTAGCACACAGCTATAGGGCTTCCACAATGCTGCAATATTCTGCTGCCAAGCTGTTCATGTTATTGCACCTTATCATTATTTTATACAATGTATTTTGTTCCGGTTCTCCCTTGACCGTACTATTGCTGGAGGTGGAGGGTGGGAGGGTTTACTGTTCCAGAGGCAGCCCTCCTTCCCCCATGGAGTCACTCTTTATTTGTAACCTTAGGCTGTAAACTCTAGCCAGGATAAGTAACCCCAGCCATTTCACCTACCTGCTTTATGCTGGGATTGGAAATGTCCCCTTTGTAACATGTTGTTGTCCTCATCCTATCTTCCAAAGATGACAGGGTACCATATGGTGAGAACCAGGATTAAACCATCTGGGATCATATCACACCATTTGGTGAACATAGATTTTGTTTTACAAGTTTGTTTATCAGTGTCACAAGTAGGCTTGCATTAACACTGCAATGGAGTTACTGTGAAAATCCCCTAGTCGCCACACTCTGACGCCTGTTCGGGTACACTGAGGGAGGATTTAGCATAGCCAATGCACCTAACCAGCACATCTTTCAGAATGTGTGAGGAAACTGTAGCATCCGGAGGAAACCCACGCAGACATGGGGAGAGTGTGCTCCTGTTTACATCAATGGGGGACGAAGTAGAAATGATCGAGAGCTTCAAGTTTTTAGGTATCCACGTCACCAACAACATGTCCTGGTCCCTCCATGCTGACACTATAGTTAAGAAAACTCACCAACACCTCCACATTTTCAGAACACTAAGGAAATTTTGCACGTCCATTCTGACTCTTACCAACTTTTACAGATGCACCATAGAAAGCATTCTTTCTGATTGTATCACAGCTTGGTATGGCTCCTGTTCTGCCTAAGACTGCAAGAAACAGCAAAAGGTTATGACTGAAGCCCAATCCATCACGCAAACAAGCCTCCCATCCATTGACTCTGTCTACACTTCCCGCTGCCTCGGCAAAGCAGCCAGCATAATTCTCTCTTCCACCTTCTTCCGTCAGGAAAAAGATGCAAAACTCTGAGGTCACGTATCAATCGACTCAAGAACAGCTTCTTCCCTGCTGCCATCAGACTTTTGAATGGATCTACTTGCATTAAGTTGTTCTTTCTCTACGCCCTAGCTATGACTGTAACACTACATTCTGCACTCCTTTTGTACTCTCAACGGTATGCTTTGTCTGTGTAGCGTGCAAGAAACAATACTTTTCTCTGTATACTAATGTGACAATAATAAATCAAATCAAATCACATGTTCATTATATGTGAGCTTCCTCGAAATCACTGCTTCAAACATGTTCCTCTTAACACCGGCATTCTCAAGAACCTGCTCATTTGTCTGCCTGTCTGTCCACGGCACACGGAATATCCACCTGAGTCCTATCCAGTTTCCACAGCCAGACATTCTCACCAGCCACACAAGGACAGTCAGGAGATAAATTTCTGTTGTAGTTGAGATGCTGGTGGCCACTCCATTCTCTTTTCAGCCAGTTCACAATGCCATGTGTAAAGTCTAGCCCGAATTTCTGTGGTAGACGCTCTGGGCAGGATTTACCTTGCAACCAGCTGCATATCTCGCAGCGGTCAGAGGCAGCCCGCCATTAGCTGGAGGTGGGATCTTCTGGTCCTACCATTGTCAACAGGGTTTCCTGTCAAATGCACCCCCTCGCCAGTGGAGGGGGTGGGGTGGGGAAGGGAGGTGTTGTACTATCAGAAGATCCCACCGGCACGAACAGCCAGAGAATTCCTTAAAGTTAAAGTTTATTTATTAGTGTCACAAGTAGGCTTATATTAATGAAGTTATTGTGAAAACCTCCCGAGTCGCCACAATCCGGCACCTGTTCGGGTACGCTGAGGGCGAATTTAGCATGGCCAATGCATCTAACCAGCACGTCTTTCAGACTGTGGGAGGAAACCCACGCAGACATGGGGAGAACATGCAAACTCCACACAGACAGTGACCTGAGCCAGGAATCAAACCTGGGTCCCTGGAGCTGTGAGGCAGCAGTGCTACCACTGGGCTGTCATGCCTCTATAATGAGTGACCTAAGATAGTGGAAGGCCTTTTGAAGCTGAACGCCATTAATCTGGATTGGGCTGGACTTTCCACCAACCCCTGTCACTTTTCTCTGGTTGACATCGATCAGGAGACCATAGTTCCAGTTAACCTGATCAGGACAATCCACCAAGTCATGTAGCTGCTTACCGCAACCATTGCTTACTGCAACCTGTGCTCTTGATAAACCTGCCACCTGATGGTGTTGCCTTTCCATTGAGAAAATTTGGTTGTGTGGCCCTTTAAGAGGGGCTTTTCCCAAGGACCACATGATTGGTGAGGACCCTATGGATCACCCTGGTGAGAAGCTGAGCCAATCGGCATGAGGGTGCGCACCCACACGTGGAAGAGGATGCACTCACAGTTGGGACCAGGAAGTCCCGCAGAGCAGTCACATTTATAATCTAGTCTGACTCTGTTTTTTTGTGTATATATTTCTTTTGTTGGTAATGAAGCCTTTTATTACTAAAGCCGCAATGAGTCGCCCTTGATCTATTATAGAAGGTATTGTATCTGTCGATGATGACTGGTTGGCAAGGGGGCTAGTGACTGGGACAGACATGCAAAAAATTATTGAGGAAAATATGGTGTTGGATGATTATCAGGCCTCTTTAGACCATAGAGCATCACTCTACCATTATGGTTATGGTCACCCTTGTTTGATGTCTGGAAAACAATGGTCACATTGTACCGCAGAGTGTGAAGAAATTGTTGTTCGGTTACTCTTGGCTCATGGCTTTTCAAGTCTCTAGCCATGCTCCTGGATGCTCCTTTCATGATCCTATTCAAAGTAACTCTCTGCATCCACTTTATTGATCTGAGTCATGATTTTAATAACCTTGGTCATGTCTCCCCTTCAACATCACTTTTTACTGCATTAAGAATGGATCAGTCTCCCTCGGTGAAATGATCAGAAGCCTCAAACTGTCCTGCGTGCTCTTTGAATCTTTTCCATTATCTCTGCCTTTTTATAAAAGATTTGACAAATTAGGAACATCAAAGCTGAATTCCATTTGCTGCTCTCGAGTGGATGGTGTACGATGGTATCTGTAAGGGGGCTGTGTGGATCCCTAACTCGGAATACTAAGTAGGCACAAAGAAATGTACAGAGAGAGAGACAGGATATTCTCCTGTTCCATTGTTCACTAGATAATAAAACTGTCTCAAGGATTTCTGCATGTGTGATTTGTTTAAAAGGTGCAAAAACCCCCTGCCTTTACAAAAATAACATCTATTTCCAAGATGAAAAGGCAATAGACTCATGATTAACTCAAGCCGGTCTGGATGATTCTGCGTCAGAAAGCATCATTAATTCACTTGAGGGATTTGGATGTTCACGGAATGGTGGCGAATTTTTACAGAATTCTCACCTTCTTCACAAACAGCCTTCACACTGGGAGCTGTCACGATCTGCTCCTGTTTGTGGCCTCTGTGTTTGACCCTGCGGGTGACAGATTATATGATTGTACTCCCGGGTTCCCCATTTCCTGCTGCTGTTGCTGTAAATAAAATTACAGAAACACAGGATGCAGCTGATTTGAACAACAACACTGAGAACAAAGCTATTCCATCCTGACTGTCCCTCCACAAAATGCAATTCATCTACTCTCTCTTACCAGATGCACAGATGCAGCTTCCAACTGACAAAGCTAATGAATTAGCAAAGGGACAAAAAGCCATTAAAGCCATGTTAAAAGTGTGTATATTCTACTCCAGCTGCAGGTGAGGTTTTTGCCGTTTGGCTCCTCTTTCTCCTTCTCCTTCAGCGATCACTCACTAACACGTACAATTGTCAACCCAAGGAACTCTGTGTCACCGGGGTCACAGGTTTTTGTGTGGTTGATGAGCTCAACCTCAGAGCCACATCTTCGGCCGCACACTCGGCAGGTGTTTCTGGGAAGTGGGTTTGGTCCTTAGACTCGGGATCGCTGGGATTCCTTTCCCAGGCTCCTTTCTCCCAGACCTCCTCATGCCATTGGGTGTCCCCGAAGAATTGTGACCCTTCCATCAGGAAGTTCCTCCAAGTCAATCTCTTCTAAACAAAGGTCCCCCAGGCATTGACATCTATGTTGTATTCTTGAGGTAGGCCTTCAGGGTGCTTACTTGAAGTGCTTCCATTGTCCTCCTGTTGTAAGGAAGCCTTTATTCAGCTGGGCGAAGAAGATTGGCTTTGGCAGTCAGGACTCTGACATCCTAAGCAAACAGCTGGCCCAGCAGAGTTGGTTTTGGATGATCATGGCCTCAGTGTGCTGTTCTTGGCTCCTTCAAGGTCACTGAGGTTAGTGATCCTGTCCTCCCAGCTGATGCAGAGAATCCGTCTCTGACAGTACTGATGCACTCTAGGACCTCGAGAAGGAGCCTGTACATAATCCAAATTTCTCAGCCAGATGGAAGAGTTAGGAGGACGATTGCCTTGTACACGAGGATCTTGATGACGGCACGATTTTAACGATATCCAATCCAATCCAATCAAAGAGCAATTCAATTCAACCAGTGAGACATTCCTGATCCAAACTGACAAGGCAGGCTCACCACTTCCTGTCTTGGGCTTGATCTACACGATCCAAGCTGTTAGGAGCAGGCATTGCACCCCCTCCAGTGCTTGATCACATCTGCACCACAAAAGGTAACGGCACGAATACCGCAGCTGTTGAAGTGTCTGTAGGCAACACTCACGGATCGGATACGATGTTTTATCTCCGCATCAATGTCAGCCTCAGATGAGCAGTGGCCCCTCAGATTGGGGAAGAGTTCCACATTTGGGAGGGTCTCTCTGTTGATCTTGATGGAGGGAGAGACCGGATGTCTTCCTAGAAATCACAGAAACCCTACAGTGCACAAACAGGCCATCTGGCCCATTGAATCTGCACCAACCAAGTCCCACCTAGGCCCTACCCCCTTATCCCTACACATTTACCTGCTAATCCCTCTTCTCAGGACACTAAGAGGCAATTTTAGCATGGCCAATCAACCTAACCCGCACATCTTTTGAATGTGGGAGGAAACCGGAGCATCCAGAGGAAACCCATGCAGACATGAGGAGAATGTGCAAACTCCACACAGCCAGTGGCCCAAGCCAGGAATCGAACCCAAGTCACTGTGAAGCAGCAGTGCTAACCACTGTGCTACCATGCCGCCCTGGGGCAGACTGGTAAAGGATTTAGGTCTTCCTGAGGTTGAGGCTGAGGTTGATTCTTTGGTACGCTCCTGTGAAGGTGTCAAACCTGGAGACCTGGAGATTCTCTTCCGCGAGCACAGATGGCAATGACATCCACAAACTGAAGGGCAATTCTTGGTTCCGGTCGATTGTTTTGCTCTTATCCATGAGGGTTCATACGTTCCGGGTTCCGAAATCAAGTTTAACTTTGATTTTCTAACCACAGATAGGTCTGCCCGCTGAATGCAATTTTCCAGGCAGGTAGCAGATGGGAGGGACTATCTTTAGGGCACCTTTTCCAGTCCTTTCTCCATGTGCGGTGGGCGAGTGGATCCTGAAGAGGGCTGCTCAGTCATTAAGAAAGCTGCCAAAACCCTTTCCTTTTCCTATTCCAAGTGCAAGGTGACTGATTCAAACTCCAGCACCTACATGTCAGTCATTGCTAGGGACTCATGGTCCTGTCCCCATCACCTCTCGCCGATCACTGGGGGCTGCCTGTGAAGAGCAGGGTGATGGTTCCTTCTCGGTAGGCACCTGATGCGGGTACCTTTTAACATTGGAATGCCATTGTACATCAGCAGACACATGGTCCTTGACAAAGGGTAGATCCAGTTCCAGTGGAACCTTGATGACTGGGGATTTCCCTTCTGCTGCAGCCATTATCCGCCATTGCAGCCATTGATACCATCTGAGTATCTTCTGCTTGATCCGCTGTTAGAATCATAGAATCCCTTCAGTGCAGAAGGAGGCCATCTGGCCCATCAACACTACACCAACCACATCTCACCCAAGCCCTATCCCCAAAACCTCACATATTTACCCTGTTAATTCCCCTGACACTAAGGGTCAATTTAGCACAGCCAATCAATCTAACCCGCGTATCTTTGGGCTGTGGGAGGAAACCCATGCAGACACGGGAAGAATGTGAAACTCCATATAGACAATGACCCGAGGCCGGAATTGAACATGGGTCCCTGGTGCTGTGAGGCAGCAGTGCTAACCACTGTGCCACCCTATTGATGACTTGTTTTGATTTGCTCTTTGTCTGGTTCCTCCTCTCCGACCTTACTATCATGGGTGACCCTGGCAGGGGTTTCAGACTCCCAACATCATCGATCACGGAATATTGAAGGCTTTCCACCGCGGCAAGGTTTCAATCCAGGGAAAGGGTCTGTTTGGCTGGGATTGCTTGCAATCAGCTCTACCCCATTTCTTTTGGAATTGTTAAGTACCAGTGTTGTGTCACTCAGTGGTTTCCCGAACGGTCTGTTGGGTAAGTGGACCAGTCACTTCAGTCCGACTCTGTACAGACCACAAGCTCAAGTTACCAGATTATGCTGAGTGAGTTGCAAGACAACAATTTCTCAGCCAGTGTGGATGCGTCAACTGGTTTTTAGCATTATTGGGTTAGAAATGGATAAAGTAAGTGTGGTTACAAGGGGTAGTGAACAGCATTGATGCATTGGAGAGGAAGCTAGATTAGTGCAGGGGAGAGAAAGGAATTGAAGGATGTGTTGTTGGGGTTAGATAACGAGGGGAGGGAGGAGGGTGAAGTGGAGCATGGATCTGTTGGGCTGAATGGCCTGTTTCTGGACTGTAATTTGTGAGTGACCCATGCCGGAAATTCTATATGTGTGTGCCAGAGGAACAGGTTTGCTGTGATTCCTTCCAATGTGGAATAGTCTCGCCTGTGGTTGAGCAGTAAACCTAGCCTCTTCATAAATGGGGAGCTATCTCCCAACTTTTTAAGAGGTTAACGGATGCTGCATTCACAGGGGGATTCTCATATACCTTACTTTGTAAGGAAAAAAAAAGTAAAGCTATTCATTTATAATCTGTGTTCACAGTTAAATCTCTTTTAGTCCACATTATCAGCATCTCTTGACATTCCCTGGTGAGCCTGAGATTCTCTGTCTATTGATATTTGTTGTGTCAAAGTAACCGTTATACTAGATCTCGATTGGTTCCCGCTCCATGAGTCATGCTTCTGTCTTGTCTCTGAGTTAGGAAGTTCAGGTTCCTCTCCAGAAACTTCAGCACAAAAGTCTGGCTTGGCTCTGCAGTACAGCACTGACAGAGTGCTGCACCGTTGGAGGTTGTAGTGCAGTACTGACAGAGTGCTGCACCGTTGGAGGTTGTAGTGCAGTACTGACAGAGTGCTGCACCGTTGGAGGTTTTAGTGCAGTACTGACAGAGTGCTGCACCGTTGGAGGTTTCAGTGCAGTACTGACAGAGTGCTGCACTGTTGGAGGTGTTACCTTTTGTATGAAATGTTAACCTGACAATTCTCCATTACTTGCGTGCCTAGAAAAAAATCCCAGGGCTTTCTTTTGAAGAGTAGGGGAGGGATTGCTGGTCTCCCAGTCGATAGTTATCCTTCAAACTACACCACCAAAAACATGCTGCTTGTGGGAGCTTGCTGTGCACAAATTGGCCACCATGTTTGCTACATTACAAACAGTGAATACACTTCAGACTTATAACCACATCCTAAGGTTATAAAAGGTGCTATTGAAATGCAAGACCTTTTCTCTGTGAATCATATCCAGCTGTGAATGGTGGTGGACAATTAAACAACTCACTGGAGGAGGAGGCTCCACAAATATCCCCATCCTCAATGATGGAGAAGCCCAGCACATGAATGCAAAAGATACAGCTGAATTTTAAAATTCTCATCCTTTTTTTCTGAAGTCCTCGCTTCTCCCTTTCTCTGTAATCTCCTCTAGCCCCTAACCCCTTCCTATCTCTGTAATCTCCTCTAGCCCCTAACCCCTTCCTATCTCTGTAATCTCCTCTAGCCCCTACCCTCTCCCTATCTCTGTAATGTCCTCTAGCCCCTACCCTCTTCCTATCTCTGTAATCTCCTCTAGCCCCTAACCTCCCTATCTCTGTAATCTCCTCCAGCCCTGACCATCTCCCTATCTCTGTAATCTCCTCTAGCCCCAACCTCTCCCTATCTCTATAATCTCCTCTAGCCCCTACCCCCTCGCTATCTCTGTAATCTCCTCTAGTCCCTACCCCCTCCCTATCTCTGTAATCTCCTCCAGCCCCTACCCCCTCCCTATCTCTGTAATCTCTTCTAGTCCCTACCCCTTCCCTATCCCTGTAATCTCCTCCAGCCCCACAACCTTCCGACTAAATTATACTCCTTTCATTTTGATTTGATTTGGTTTGATTTATTATTGTCACATGTATTTGAATACAGTGAAGTTTCTTACACTATGCAGACAAAGCATACCATTCATAGTGAAGGAAACGAGAGAGTGCAGAATGTAATGTTACAGTCATAGCTGGCGTGTAGAGAAAAATCAACTTCATGCAAGGTAGGTCCATTCAAAAATTTTTGAGTCAGTTGATACATAATTTCAGACTTTTGCATCTTTCTCCCAACGGAAGAAGGTGGAAGAGAGAATGTCTCGGGTGTGTGGGATCCTTGATTATGCTGGCTGCTTTGTCAAGGCAGCAGGAAGTGTAGACCTGAGCATACTCATTTTAATTCACACTGTCATTGCTGACTATACATACAGTGGCTTGTATCTGAAGCTTTGGAATTCTCTTCCTAAACTTCCCCACCTCTCCAAGTCTATCTTCTCCTTTAAGACTCTTAAGCATCATATAAGGAGCAGTTCAGGATTCTGGGTCTGTACTCAATGGAGTTTAGAAGGATGAGGGGAATTTTAATTGAAACTTACAGAATACTGAGAGGCCTGGATAGAGTGGATGTGAAGAGGATGTTTCCACTAGTGGGAGAGACTAGAACTCGAGGGTACAACCTCAAAGTGAAGGGACGCTCTTTTAAAACTGAGATGGGGAGGAATTTCTTCAGCCAAAGGGTGGTGAATCTTTGGAAGTCATTACCACAGAAGGCTGTGGAGTCCAGGTCATTGAGTGTCTTTAAGACAGAGGTAGATAGGTTCTTGATCAATAAGGGGATCAGGGGTTATGGGGAGAAGGCAGGAGAATGGGGATGATAATCACATCAGTCATGATTGAAAGGCAGAGCAGACTTGATGGGCCGAATGGCCTAATTCTGCTCCTATATCTTATGGTCTTAAAACATAACTTTTTGTCCAAATCTTTGATCATTTAACCTAATATCTCCTTATGTGGCTTGGCTTGAAATCTTTCTTTTTAACACTCTTGTGACATTCCTTGAGATGTTTTATGACATTGAAGGTGCTAAATAAATACAGGTAGTTGTTGTTTTAGGCGTGTTCTGAAGATGAATAATACACCAACTCAAACAAGGTCAAAACTGGTAAGAGGGAAATGCATGAAGCCACACAACATTCCCATCAAGAGTACAAAAAAAAAACTTAAAGACGGTGTAATCCATGGCCTCATTGGCACAAAAGTATTTTGAGAGAGAAGTCCAGAGGGTGGGGATGACAGCGATGAAGCCAAGGGAGCAGATGATAAGCTAGACTGCAGAGTGAGTGGAACAGCGATGCTTGGCCATGGCTAAACTTGGACCCATAGCTAGAAAAGGCCAATTCCAGTAAATGGAGGACAGACTGTGAACAGTTTGAAGGCAACCCATCTTCCTGGTTTAGCATTTGGTGGATCAAATCTGAGTAGATACATAGTGAATAGATTTTTGAACAGTAAAGGAATTAAGGGTTATGGTGAGCAGGCGGGTAAGTGGAGCTGAGTCCACAAAAAAGATCAGCCATGACCTTATTGAACGGCACAGCAAGCTCGAGGGGCCGGATGGTATACTTATGTTCTTATGAATGCAACAAGAGACACACGTACTGTTCTTTTTTCCATCATTCCACAATGGCCAGAGCCAACTGTTTAGCATAAGATTCAATATTCCAAGTTTGATTACTGCAACAAGCTTGCTGTCCAAAGACAAGGTAAAACTCACCAAAAATAACCTCCAAAGAGGAAATGGCATTATATCTGTAACACGCTTGGCATTAAAATTCAGGAATAAAATAACATAAAATTATATAACAGTAAGATGGTATTTGCATGCAAGATTAAGCGCCAATCCCAATCTGTCTGATGCCACAGGCTATATTTTTTTCTCCAAACATTATATGTTTTTGGCCATTTGTTTTGGTTAGTGCACAAGTCTAACTGGAAACCCTGCGGACACAGAATTCCCTGTTCTGCATTTTCTAATGTTGGAGATTGTAGATCCTCCAGCTTTCTATTTTTCTGCACACTTGAGATGTATTTTGAAATGTGAGGAAACTGAGCCTTGTCTGGTCCAGGCTTGAAGGATTTATGGAATGTTCTCTACCTTCCAGGCAGCACATAGCAACCCCCGGAATTCCCCTTGGCATTTTTTTAATTCATTCGTGGGACATGAGCGTCGCTGGCTGGGCCAGCATTTATTGCCCATCCCTAGTTGCCTCTTGTGCAGAAGCCAGTTGAGAGTTAACCACATTGAAGTGGCTCTGGGGTCACATGTAGGCCAGACCAGGTAAGAATGGCAGATTTCCCTCCCTAAAGGGCATTAGTGAACCAGATGGGTTTTTCTAACAATTGTTTCATGGTCATCAGTAGATTCTTAATTCCAGATTTTTTTTAGTGAATTCAAATTCCACCATCTGCTGTGGCGGGATCAAACCCTGGTCCCCAGAGCATTAGCTGAGTTTCTGGAGAAATAGTCCAACAACTATATCACTGGGCCATCGCCTCCCTATTTGCTGCAGTTTCCATTTATCTTCCATAAGAAGTCTCACAACACCACTTTAAAGTCCAACAGGTTTATTTGGTTCCCCAAGCTTTCAGAGTGCTCTGAAAGCTTGTGCTACCAAATAAACCTGTTGGACTTTAACCTGGTGCTGTGAGACTTCTTATTGTGCCCACCCCAGTCCAACACCGGCAACTCCACATCATTTCCATTTATCTTGTCCCTCCCTCTCTTGACATATTTTTGTAAACACATCTAGCGGAATTTTTCCATCCTGCCCGCCACGGGAATTGTAGCGAGTGGGACACGGAACACACAAAGGGCCATTGACCTCAGGTGGGCTTTTCTGGTCTTGGGGCCAGCACAGCCAGGAAATTCCACCCATTGTTACGTTCAAGATCACGTTCAGCAAAAGACAAAATGCATCAAACATTCCTTGGCCCAGCCCCCTCCATCAGAATTCAGGACTTTTCAAAGCTTTCCCCTTCATGCACTGAAAATAACTTGCAACCTCATTAACGACTAAACGTCAGACAACAACAGATCGCAGAGTTCCTGTCTTTGCAGTTTCCTAATTATCTCTCAATTAGTGGAAAACTAATGGGACCTCATGTGGAGATGGGCATGGGAGCGGGAAAAACATTGAGGTTTGACTGACAGAGTAACAATTATTTATTGCACATCTGTGTGTGGTTTTAAGCCATTAACATTTTGGTTTTGACCTAGCTAGGCTTAATCATGAGTCACCAATCTGGAGCTAGTTGGTCTGTAGCTAATTCATGGTGGATTCAATTGGAAGGAAGTTTTTTTTTGTTTAATTCTGATTGAGTATAATTGGTAAATGTTCATTGAGGTGAGGCATTAGAGGAATATGTTCTCCAGAACCGTTGTGATTTGATCAATTGATTTGTGAATGAAAGCAAAATTCCCTGACCGGGAATCGAACCCTGGCCGCAGCACTGAGAGCGCCGAATCCTAGCCTCTAGACCACCAGAAACAACATGAGGCATTAGAGGATTGCCAACACACATACCCCAGTAATGAACATAAATAATGCAGAAAAACTCACTGCTATTGCTGGACTCATTAACATGTATTAAACGCAGAGACGATTGAGGGGCAACCTGATTGAGGTGTTCAAGATTATGAGGGGCATTGACAGGGTGGACAGGGAGCAGCTGTTCCCTTTATTTGTAGGGTCAGTTCGGAGATTATCTGGTCATGATCGCATTGTTGTTTGGGGGATCTTGCTGTGCACAACTTGGCTGCTGCTGTGTTTCAGATATACGAGGCAAGTTTTTTTACACAGAGGGTGGTGGCTGCCTATAACAAGGCTCACGCTTCACCGTGTGTACTGTTTGAGCAGACTATTGGACTGCTGAACAGGGAGTACAGGTGCCTACACCAGCCGGGAGGTGGGGGGTTGCGCTCCATTACAGCCCCCAGAGAGTAATCTGCACAACTGTGGACTGCTGTGCTCTGCACAACTGAATGCTGCAGCGGGGAAGCCAGCTGGTTCAGGAGAAGATAGGGGAGTGACATATTTCCTCGGATGAGGTCAAGACGGTGACAAGGAGGAGGATGAAGAGAAAGAACTGTGGATGATGGAAAAAGCCTACAGGAATCCTCATAGCCTCTCAAATTGGGAATGGTCAGATCTACAGAATGAAGAGCTCTCTCACCATGGTGTGCGACATCGCATCATAACGTGATGCCAGAAGTAATTTCTTGTGATAATGCCCAATTTCACAGGCTGGGTGCTAAAGCTATTGGCCGGACTTAGCAGGAGGAGATGATGAATTACATTGAGGGCGGAGCGATTCTCCTCTCATCCTCAGCAATGTGTCTGACTCCTGCCCGACAGAGAGCTGAACACATCCTATCAATGGGCGTTACATTATTCGCCCCGTTACATTACCACCCTGCCACTGCTTCCCTAGTTTTGTACTGTCTTACTGCTGTCAATGTTCTGGAGGTTAATGCTGGCTTATTTATTGCAGAAAGGAGTTACAGATTGACAGGTTGAGAGATCCTACGTATGGGCAGCATGGTGGCACAATGGTTAGCACTGCTGCCTCACAGTGACAGGGACCCGGGTTCAATTCTGGCCTCAGGTCACTGTCTGTGTGGAGTTTGTACTTTCTCTCCATGTCTGCACAGGTTTCCTCCAGGTGCTCTGGTTTCCTCCCACAGTAAGAAGTCTGACAACACCAGGTTTAAATCCAACCGGTTTATTTGATAGTAAACTAACAAGGTTTCGGGGTTTGTTGACAAATCCCTACAGTGCAGAAGGAGACCATTCAGCCTATTAAATCACCACCAACAACAATCCCACCCAGAATCTATCCTCGTAACCCCACGCATTTTCCCTTCTAGTCACTCTTACACTGAGGGATAATTCTACATTGCTAATCAACTCCATTTGCCGGCTCTACGTGTAGGAGGGTTTTCACCTATTTGTCCGGGTTTCTGACACACCAGTGAATTCACACCGGAGAGAAGCCATTCATCTGCTCCGTGTGTCAGAAGAGATTTAATCAACCTTCTAACTTGCTGAGACACCAGCAAGTTCATGTGAGGCTGCAGAGATTTGAATCTTTTGTATCTGCTCCTGTTAATCATACCCAGGACTGAACCATGGTATTCATACAGTGGTTGTTTCTGCTGATGTTAATAAGCTCCATAACTGGCCCAAAATTTAATATTCTAGATGTATTTGGACTGTGGGAGAAAACCGGAGGAAACCCATGCAGACACTGAGAGAATGTGTAAATTCTGCACAGAAAGTGACCCAAGGTCGGAATTGAACCCAAGTCCCTGGTGTAGTGAGGCAGCAGTGCTAACCACTGTGCCACCACGCCGCCCCAAAAGTCTAGTAATGATGCTTTTGTAATGCTATTGGATAAGGAATTCCAGGATCTTGATCTAGTGGTTCTGAAGGAACAATAATAAGTCCACATTAAGACAATGTGAGCCTTAGACTGGAACTTGTACATAATGTTGTTCTCATTTCATTGCTGCTTTTGTCCATTTCAATGGTAGACGTCATAGGGCTGTGAGTTGCAGCGGTGTATTCTGTAGATACAGTCAGAAGTCTCACAGGCTAAAATCCAACAGGTTTATCTGGAATCACGAGCTTTCAGAACGTGGCTTCTTCATCTCCCCTTCGTGGAGTTACCAGGATAGGGCTGGATAAGATGCTCTGTCGGAGATTTACTGCAGACTCAATGGACCGAATGGCCTTCATCTGCACTGTAGGAATCCTATGATTCCTTTAATACCAGCTGATGTGATTTTAAGAGCATTCACGGAAGGATTACATTATAGTCAATGTACAATTGGGTAGACAAACGGCAGAGTTGCCTCTCCATGTGGTAATTTTCCAGCTCTATTTGGGAGACCATGGCTGTCAATGGATTGGTTGATGCCAAAACAAACCTACAGCACCTTCTGGATAAGTACAAGAGCGCATTTGAAGACACACTTGACTAAATGAAGGTAGTTAAATGAAGCTCAAGATGAAGTCTAATGGTCAACCAAAAAGTCTCAAAGCAAGAACAATACCATATCCAATTCATCCCAAGGCTGAAGGAGAATTAGTACAACTTGTTAACATTTGCATGTTAGAGCCAGTTACAATAAGTAACTGGGCTACCTGCATAGAACCACTGAAACCATGCAGTGCAGAAAGAGGCCATTTGGCCCAGCGAGTCTGCATCAACTCTTCAAAAGAGCATTGTACACAAGCCCTCCCCTCCATCTTATCCCCATGCATTTATCATGGCTAATTCATCTAACCTACACATTTTGGACACTAAGGGGCAACTTAGCATAGCCACCTGACCCGCACATCTTTGGGCTGTGGGAGGAAACCGGAACACCTGAAGGAACCCACACAGACACAGGGAGAACACAAAAACCCCACACAGACAGTAACCCAAGACCGGAATTGAACCTGGGTTCCTGGTGCTGTGAGGCAGCAGTGCTAACCACTGTGCAAATGTGCCACTCACCGTAACTGCCATGAAACCAGATGGTCCAGTTCTTATCTGTGGTGATGTTTTTTGAAGGGGTAACCAAGAAGGTAGATGAGGGCTGTGCAGTTGATGTTGTCTAAATGGAATTTAGCAAGGCTTTTGACAAGGTACAGTATAGTAGGTTGTTGCATAAACTTAAATCTCACGGGATCCAGGGTGAGGTATCTAAATGAATACAAAATTGGCTTCTTGACAGAAGCCAGAGGGTGGTTGTAGAGAGTTGTTTTTCAAATTGGAGGCCTGTGTCCAACAGTGTGCCTCAGGGATCACTGCTCGGTCCACTGTTATTTGTCATTTATATTGATTTTGATGAGAATATAGGGGGTATGGTTAGTAAGTTTGCAGTTGACACTACGATTGGTGACATAGTGGACAGAGAAGAAAGTTATCTCCAATTGCAACAGGATCTTGATCAATTGGGCCAGTGGGCTGACTAATGGCAGATAGAGTTTAATTTAGACAAATGTGAGGTGATGTATTTTGGTAGACTGAACCAGGGCAGGACTTCCTCAGTTAATGGTAGTAAGGGGAGAGTTACAGAACAAAGAGATGTAGGGGTAAATGTTCATAGCACCTTGAAAGTGGAGTCACAGGTGGACAGAGTGGTGAAGAAGGCATTCGGCATGTTTGGTTTCATCGGTCAGAACACTGAATACAGGAGTTGGGACATCTTGTTAAAGTTGTACAAGACATTGATCAGGCCACACTTGGAATACTGTGTGCAATTCTGGTCACTCTATTATTAAACCAGAAAGAGTGCTGAAAAGATTTACTAGGATGATACTGGGACTTGATGGATTGAGTTATAAGGAGAGGCTGAATAGACTGGGACTTTTTTCTCTGGAGCATAGGAAGCTGAGGGGTGACCTTATAGAGGTCTATAAAATAATGAGGAGCATAGACAAGGTAGATAGTCAATATCTTTTCCCAAAGGTAGGGGAGTCTAAAACTAGAGGGCATAGGTTTAAGGTGAGAGGGGACAGATACAAAAGTGTCCACAGGGGCAGTTCTTTCACACAGTGGGTGGTGAGTGTCTGGAACAAGCTACCAGAGATAGTAGTAGAGGCAGATACAATTTTATCTTTTAAAAAGCATTCAGATAGTTACATGAGTACGATGGGTATCGAGGGATATGGGCCAAATTTGGGCAATTGGGATTAGTTTAAGGGTTTTAAAAAAAAGAGTGGCACGGACAAGTTGGGCCAAAGGACCTGTTTCCATGCTGTAAACCTCTATGACTCTGACACAGTCAATCCAATGTTGCATGCTGATCAATATTGGTTTCCTTTAATTGAAGGCTTGGTTGCTGGGATATTAAGTGGGCAGAAATTAAGCTAAATTGATCTTTCACAAGCATATTTACAGATGAATGTAACCGCTGAATCTCAACCATTGCTTAACATTGTTACTCATAAAGTTATTTTTTGTTGTAAAAGATTGATTTTTGGAATAACATCCTTACCAGTCTGATTCCAAGGTTCAGTGGATCAGATTTTAAGTGATCTCTCTGGTGTACAATGTTACCTGGTTGATATTCTAATTATAGGGTCCAGTGAACAACAGCAACTTCAGAAGGAATTCAAGCATATAATCTGTGTATCAAGAAAAAAGGTATGACTTTTTCCAGACATCAATCGGTCATATTATTGATAGTAAAGCCTATATCAAGCACCTAAAAAGATGGAAGCTATTTTAGAAGCACCAAGTCCAATGAATGTGACGCAGTTGAGGTCCTTTCTAGAATGACTGTGGCAAATTTGTTCCCAACATAGCTACATTAACGAAGCCATTACATAATTTGCTATGTGTGAAACTGTCATGGGACTGTATAATAAAAAGTGAAAAAGTCATACAAATATGTCCAAGATTTTTTGCAGAAGTCTGGAAGTGTTGGTTCGTTTTAATCCGAAGCTAGTACTACTGCTTATTTGCAACTCTGCACCTTATGGACTAGTAACAACCACTTCATATATTGTGCCTTCAGGAGAAGAACAACCAATAGTTTTGGCTTTGCATAGTCTGACCAGTGCTGGATTGACCAATGCTCAGTAGAAAAACAAGCATTGTGTATAATGCTTGACATGCGGAGGTTTCATCATTATTCACATGGTCATCATTTCATATTATTGACTCATCATCAACCCTTAACTACTATTTTTGGGCCACATAAAGGTACACCTTCATTAGCTGCTAGCCAATTGCAATTAATTAATACTCTCTCCTTCAAACCTCCTCCCCTTCAATCCCCCTGCACCTCAATCCCCTCTCCTCCAATCCCCATGCACCTCAATCCCCTCCCGTCCAAACCCCCTCCACCTCTACCTCAATCCCCTTCTGTTGTGGGGAAATGTCAAGAGGTGGCCAATTATGTCAAACTAAGACAATACAAAACTCTAATCATAATGTTGCATAATGCTGTTAGGAATTCCACCCAATATGACTTGCTGATTGACCTGTCCCTAGACCTTAGGCTTTAACTATTGACTCTGACCACCTTGCCTTTTGGTAACATTACTTGGCTAAAGTGTACATTTTACTGAAATACATTTACAATATCAGCATATATGTTTTAAAATTATAATTACTTGTTTCAGTTCATTTACTACATCCGTAAATGTGAACACAGTTGGTGTTGGTTGTCCAATAATCATTTAACTCCTTACTGATTCTTTGTCCTCTGAAAGACAGCATTCTAACTATAAATTTATTCGCTGATAAGAAATTCCCTTCTGTACCCATTCATCCAGCTCCCTCCCCTTCCAAACCTGCTCCCCCAAATCCTCCCTTTCCCCTAATTCCCCCAACCCCCACTCCCCTCAATCCCCCTTCTCCCCTCCGATTCCCCCCTCACCCCCTCCGATTCCCCCCTCACCCCCTCCGATCCCCCCACCCACCCCCTCCGATTCCCCCCTCACCCCCTCCGATCCCCCCACCCACCCCCTCCGATCCCCCCACCCACCCCCTCCGATCCCCCCACCCACCCAATCCCTCCTCATCCCCTCCAACTCTTCCCTCATCCCCTCCAACTCCCCCTCAGCCCCTCTGATTCCCCCCCAACTCCCCCTCAGCCCCTCTGATTCCCCCCTCAGATCCCCTCCAACTCTTCCCTCATCCCCTCCAACTCCCCCTCACCCCCTCCAACTCCCCCTCACCCCCTCCAACTCTTACCTCATCCCCTCCAACTCCCCCTCACCAACTCTTCCCTCATCCCCTCCAACTCTTCCCTCATCCCCTCCAACTCTTCCCTCATCCCCTCCAACTCTTCCCTCATCCCCTCCAACTCCCCCTCACCCCCTCCAACTCTTCCCTCACCCCCTCCAACTCCCCCTCACCCCCTCCAACTCTTCCCTCACCCCCTCCAACTCTTCCCTCACCCCCTCCAACTCCCCCTCACCCCCTCCAACTCTTCCCTCATCCCCTCCAACTCCCCCTCACCCCCTCCAACTCTTCCCTCATCCCCTCCAACTCCCCCTCATCCCCTCCATCTCTTCCCTCATCCCCTCCAACTCCCCCTCACCCCCTCCAACTCTTCCCTCATCCCCTCCCCCTCACCCCCTCCAACTCTTCCCTCACCCCCTCCAACTCCCCCTCATCCCCTCCAACTCTTCCCTCACCCCCTCCAACTCTTCCCTCACCCCCTCCGATTCCCCTTCGCCTCCGGGCGGGGTGTTGTGCGCATGCTCCGCTGCCTGCCGGCGGCCGGCGCTGGGAGGCGGGGCCGGGCTGAGGTGCTGCGGGAGGCGGGAGCGCTAGGCCCCGGGCCGCAGGAGGGAGCCTCGCACGGTAAGGAGCCAGGCTGGGGGAGCGGGTGTGAGGGAGGGGAGTGAGTGTGTGTGTGTGTGTGTGTGAGAGAGGGAGGGGAGGGTATTGCGGCGGGGGTGAGTGTCCCGGGCCGAGGTGCCGGACAATCGGCCGGGATGTCCGCCCGGTGCCGGCTGGAGCCCGGGGAGAGAGAGCACAAAGCGGCCGGGGAGGCGAGCCCGGCGGCGGCGGCGGCGGCACCGACACCACCCCGCCCTCAGCACCGATCTAGCGCATTGTGTCTCTGAGCTCCGCACCCCCAATGGGCTGAAAGAGACCTTACATTTCCATAGCGCCTTCCACATCCTCATAGCTCCATGAACCTGGGTTCGATTCCCAGCTTGGGTCACTCTGCACGTTCTCCCCGTGTCTACATGGGTTTCCTCCCACAGTCTGAAAGATGTGCTGGTTAGAGTGTATTGACCATGCGAAATTCTTCTTCAGTGTACCCGAATAGGCGCTTGAATGTGGTAACTGGGGGATTTTCACGGTAACTTCATCGCGGTGTTAATGTCAGCCTATTTGTGACACTAAATAAATAAACTTTAAACTACAATGGAGTGTAGCCACTGTTGTAACGTATGAATCATAGAATCCCTCCAATGCAGAAGGAGGCCGTTTAGCCCATCGAGTCTGCAGCAACCAAAATCCCACCCAGGCTCTATCTCCATAAACCCTCGTATTTACCCTTAGTGTCATCCCCCGACACTAAGGTTAATTTAGCATAGCCAATCCACACATCTTTAGACTGTGGGGGGAAACTGGACCACCCGGAGGAAACCCACGCAGACAAGTCACACAGTGCTAACCACGGTGCTATCATGATGTTTTAGTTTCCTTTCTGCTTTGTGTTTTGTTTTGTACGGTTTTCTTGTACTTGGGGGCTGCCCTTCTTGCTTTGTCCCTGAATTTGTTTGATTTAATTTATTTGATTGGCATCAAAAGGAATGCCCTCTACCCAGGTGTACGAAAGTTTTGATTTAGAAAGTAGCTGGCAGGAATATGATTAAAATAGCTAAAATAGATCAAAATTACTTACTGCAGCACTTACTGAAATTAAGTGTTGTTGAATTTAGAAGCCCATTGAGTGTTCAACTAAGCAAACATGTCAACTGTGCTGGGACATTTGTCGCAAACAGCTTTTGGTATGTGCTGTGCAAGGGTTTGGCTGAGGGAGGAATGTTAGCAAAGACGCTGGGAGAGCTCTTCTTCCAGAGATGCTGTGACATTTCTGATGTTCATCTCTAGCATTAGAACAGCTTCTCAGTTTTGACATCTCACTCTGAAGAGGGCAACCCAGTCCTATGTGTGGTGTTGGCCTTCATTTGAAATGATGATAGGGAAGTTGAACGTAGAACCTTCAAACCGACAAGCGAATACCATCAACTGCATGAGTTGACAGTTTTGTGGTACCCAACTGGGCAACTAGACTGATTTCTCACAGTTTCCATGGGGGGACAGGGGAAGAATCATTTGGTGGCACAGACTGGGTGGGCTGAATAGCCTGTGTCTCCGCTGTTGGTTAGGCCCCCATTTGTTGTGGGAGATGATGAACTGCGGTCGGGGTATATATCACTTCTGCATTGAACATCAGTGGTGCCTGTTGAGGCCAATTTGAGTGGTAGTCCCTTCCACAGCTGGCACAGATGAATAACAGTGGCCTGAGGATGACTGATGTAGTTTTTCCTTCTGGTAGACCTCCTCTAGCAAGATTCTAATCACAGTGGAATTAGCACTGAACTAGCAATCCAGAGTAACGCTCTGGGAACATGGGTTCAAATCCACCACAACTGATGGTGAAATTCCAATTCAGTAAAAATCTGGGCCAGGATCCTCCCAAAAAAATTCTAAGTTCCCATAGGAGTAACTCCACTGATTATTTAATGTGATTTCTAGAATGGACCTTCAACACTCTGTGCATCCCCTAACGGGATTCACTCTGGAAATGTGAGGGCAGGGCCTATTCCCACTCAAGACGCTGGTAGCATAGTGCTGAGTGGGTCACTGCATATGCTGCCGATCTGTCAGCCTGGATTTTGGCATGTGCGCAGTAGCCCCCCCATCCCTCCATTGCAGCCTCCATATAGCTGCCCAGTCCCACAACTCCCCATTGCTGGCCTTGCAGCCCCCCTCACCAAACCCCGCTGAACAGCCCCCATGTCATGTGACTCCCCCCAACCCCCTGCCAGCCCCAATCTCCCTGCTTCCCTCAGCAACTCCAACCATCCTACCCCAATGGCTACCCCGGTATCCTCTTCCTTCCTCCTTCCAGCAATCCCAGTGCAGAATGGCAGCAGGCCCCCCCTCCCCCACACCCTTACTACCCACAGTAGGCCCTGACCCCTTGGCACTACCAAACGCCTGGTGGGCAGTACCAGTTTGCCCCTTGGGCAGTGCCAATGGGGGAAGAGATGCTAACAGGCCTGGAGATTTCTGTCCTGGTTCATGAATCATATGGAAATGAAGATTTCCAAATTCTGATCGGCTCTGTGCCAATTTCTGGTGCGGAGCTGATCATGAAAAAAATCTAGTGCTGGAGATGTGCAGAGGCCATGGTGCCCAGTGGGAAGCCTGCAAAATGGCTCCACCTGCCGTCTCCCGACCCGTTGCGCCACTCGAGCAGTGCAGCAGGCTGGGAGAATCGGTCCCGTGGAATTAAAAGTCTAATGAAGACCATTGTCAATTGCTGTAAAAACCCATCTGGTTCACTAATTAAGTGAAAGAAATCTGCCATCCTCACCTGACCTGGTCTACATGTGACTCCAGAGCCACAACTGGAAACGGAGAGCAGTTAGGGATAGGCAGTTAATGCTGGACCAGCTAGCAATGCCTACATCACATAAAAATTAATTTTTAAAAAAAGCTGCCCAGCAGTTACACTTCTGGTTTAAGGTGCGGTGGAAAGCTGATAATAATTTCACACCTTAAACTATCAGACTTAAATGACTAACAGAAGATAAAGTGATAATTTACCTCTGTGTGTCATTAGGAAAACATCAGGAATGTGCTGGACACAATTGGTGTGAACAAGGGACAGGAGCTTGTGGAACATTTGAATGATTGGGCATTTAACACGCTGATTCTGATCAGAAAATATTGTTCCTGCCAAAGTGCTTTATTAACAACTTGATCTGACAAGCTCATGTGTGCACAGTAAGAAGTCTCACAAAACTAGGTTAAAGTCCAACAGGTTTATTTGGTAGCAGAAGCCACAAGCTTTCGGACCTCTGCTTGCATTCCAACCACTATTTTGTAAATTGAGTTTCTGTCTTTAAATGCCCTGTTTGTGAACAGAACTCTCACTCATCTGATGAAGGAGCAGCGCTTTGAAAGCTTGTGGCTTGTGCTATCAAATAAACCTGTTGGACTTTAATCTGGTTTTGTGAGGCTTCTTACTGTGCTTACCCCAGTCCAACGCCAGCATCTCCACATGATGTGTAGCATGGAATAATGCTGTAATGTTAAGGGTTTGGATGGATTGGGATGAGAGTTCACTAGCATCTCATTTTTATCATTAACCAAACTAGCTGCTTGTTTTGAAGGAGTTTGTTTAAGTTTTGTCCTTTTGTACCGCACCCCCCACGGTTGTTCCGCAATCTCACCGTAACATCTCCCTGGGGCACAAACCCAAGTGCAACAGTCATTATCTGAACCCTGGCTTAAGCGTCTTTTGTCTGTGCACAAGTCACAACAATAGATACCAGCAGCCTGTTGAATGTCAACAAGCCAAATCTGTTTTTGATGTTATCCATTGTCTGCACATGCACACTTCTAGTAAAGAATGTTGCATTGGGTTCTGGAGCAACAGAATTCTGACTAATGCTTCCTTCTTTTCTGTTTAGATGCCCCCCTGTCAGTCCTGCTGAATTCAACAGGGAACAAAAATTGAATCTGGGACCTTCTGGTCTATGTGGTTTAGAAGCCCAGGTGATCTCTGACTGTCAGAGCTTGTCATATTATCTTATCCATTATGTTGGCACAGGTAGGCAGCACAGTGGGTTAGCACTGTTGCCTCACAGCACCAGGGACCCAGGTTCGATTCCTGGCTTGGGTCACTGTCTGTGTAGAGTCTGCACATTTTCCCCGTATCTGTGTGGATTTACTCCCACAATCCAAAAGACATGCAGGTTAGGTGCATTGGTGATGCTAAATTCTCCCTCATGTACCCAAACAGATGCTGGAGTGTGGCAACTATATAAACTCCAATTCTTTATTCCCATGTAAACTTTGAAAAAGTAAATGGAGATTGCAAGGGTACAGGATCTTATCGTCACCTAATGTCGTCATAAGATCATCTGCAAGTAGAAGCTATTAACTGTTGTGTGCGTATACACTCTCACACTCAGTATCTACTGATAAGAAATGTCAGGTAAAGATTGGGGAGCATCAAGTAAGTAACCCTTAAAGTGCATCATATAGATTTAAACTTTATGTGCTGATTCATTTGCAATTTCCTATTTTTTAATAATTGTATCCTATAGTTAGATGGTCAAAAGATTAATGAAACATTCTAAGCTTATATTGACAGATTTGTTTTGGCAAATAACTTTGTCAAGTCATTTTGAGGGTGGCACATTGCTTAGCACTGCTGCTTGACAGCGCCAGAGATCTGGGTTCAGTTCCCAGCTTGGGAACAATGTTCAGTAACAGTCACCACTTTTTCAGATCTGAAGCAGTCCATGTCCAACTGCAGGAAGACCTTGAAAATATCCAAGCTTGGGCTGGCAAGTAGCATTCGTGCCACGTGAGTGCCAGGCAATGACCCTGTCCAACAAGAGAGGATTCAATCATTGTCCCTGAATATTCAGTGGCATTAGCATCACCAAATCCCCCATTAACAACATCTTGGGCATCACCATTGACCAGAAACTGAATTGGACTCAGACAGTAAATACTATGGCTACCAGAGCAAGTCAAAGGCTAGGAATCCTGTGACGGGTAACTAATCTCCTGACTCCCAAACCCTATTCACCATCTACATAGCACAGGTCAGGAATCTGATGAAATACTCTCCATTTGCCTGGATGAATGTACCTCCAACAACGCTCAAAGCTTGATGCCATCCAGGACAAAGCAGCCCGCTTGATTGCTACCCCTTCCACAAACATTCAATCCCTCCACTATTGACGAATATTGGCAGTAATGTGTACCATCTTCAACTTGCACTGCAGTAATTAACCAAGGTTCCTTAAACAGCACCTTCCAAACCCATGACCACTGGCATCTAGAAGGGCAAAGGCAGCAAATAGATGGGAACACCAGCACCAGGAAGTTCCCCTCTAAGTCACTCACCTTCCTGACTTGGAAATGTGTCACCATTCCTTCATTGTCGCTGGGTCAAAATCCTGGAACTCCCTCCCTAACAGCACCAAGGGTGTACCTACACCTCAGGGATTACAGCAGTTTAAGAAGGCAGCTAATTACCACTTTCTCAAGGGCAAGTAGGGATGGGCAATAAATGCTGGCCAGCCAGTGATGCCCACATCCCATAAATGAATATAAAGTTTCAGGTCTGGTACTGATTCCACAACAGTTGGGAACAGTGAGTGATCTGATTTTGAGTGTTTTTCCAGACTTGGTGAGATGAATCACATGTTGCCCAGTAGAGACTTACCTTGCCTATCTTTTAATTCAAGAGTATAGATCTTTCTCCAAATTGTTGCCTTTGAGCCGGGTGGGAATCTGCTTCCTTCTTGTTCTGCACCGCGCCCATTCCAGAAGCCTGGCGCAGGTTGGGACTTGTGCCTTGGCAACACACAGCTTTTGATTCATTTTACAGATGAAATTGGCTGTCCTGATGCTGAAACCCCTTAATACAAACCTGCCGTGGAATATATTAACCATACTTAATGCGGAGAGGATTTTTTTAAAACATTCTTTTAGATGTTCTACTGGTTGAATATTAATATAAATTAACATTCATAAAATAATATTTAGTAATTCAATATTGTTTGAACTTTTGAATTTCATTTATATCAGGTGTGGCTCATTGGTTATCACCCCAAGTCAGAAGGTTGTGACTTCAAGTCCCACTTCAGATCACTTGAACTTTTTGATTTGATATAGTATTGTCATGTGTATTAGTATGCAGTGAAGAGTATTGTTTCTTGCACGCTATACAGACAAAACATACTGTACATAGTGAAGGAAAGGAGAAGGTGCAGAAAATAGTGCTACAGCCATAGCTGGAGCGTAGAGAAAAATCAACTTAATGCGAAAGAGGACCATTCAAAAGTCTGATGGGAACAGGGAAGAAGCTGTTCTTAAATCTTGGGCAACACAGTGGTTAGCACTGCTGCCTCACAGACCCAGATTCGATTCCCGGCATGGGTCACTGTCTGTATGGAGTTTGCACATTCTTCCTATGTCTGCATCGGTTTCCTCTAAAGCTCCAGGTGCACTGGTTTCCTCCCACAGTCCAAAAATTGGTGCATTTTGCACCTGCATAATGGCATGAAAGTTTCCACCCCAAGGCTGGTATGTTGGGGTCCTTGGATTTGCATTGGATTGACTCGCTGAATTTTTTTTTTGCTGTCTGCTAAAACATTTTCTTCAAAGATATGACTGCTCTGTTCGGGAAGCTGTGACAGTCTTTCAGAAGTTAGGCAGGGAGTCTGTGGGAGTGTGTCAATATTTGTGAGAGAGATCTGGGAACATATCAGTCTTCACAAAACGTCTCCCACACAAGTTTGAGAACCACTAATCTCACCCACTGCAGAGCCCATTTTTAACATGACTTCTCATAAATATTCAAATCATAAATCTTGAGTTTGCCACAAGCCATAGTTTTAATGAATTATGCAAGGTGTCTGAGTTAGGATGAGAAGCAATTATTTTGTTCGTAGTTTCATGTGGAGGTCAGTGCTCTAATTATTGCACTTCTAGCTTTTTCTTAAAGAAAAATCTTCAGTTTCAGTGCATTAATATAATTTTAATATCACAATTAGAATGCAATAATGAAGATGACAATTTGCAGTTATTAAAACATCACTCTTTTTACCCTTGCGAACATATTAAAACTGCTGCAACAGGACTGAGAGCCAATGAAGTACTTTTGAAGCATCCTCCCTCCTGTAATAGAATATAGCAGCAAATTTGTACGTGGCAAGATCCCACAACCAACAATGAGATAATGACCAGATAATTTGACCTAGTGATGATGTCGGTTGGGTACAAATATTGGCAGTGTGTATTTGAGTGTGTTCCTAAACATGCTATAAATATTTGAAGCATTCTGACATCTGTGCTGACTAGTACAGGTAGTGCGCAATATTAAACCAGTCCCATTTTTTTCTCATGTAATTTTATTTTGTTTCATTCAGGAGGAATTGTGAATGAGATAGCAGCTCAGTTATGGTGGGTACAGCTTTGAGTGCAGGCGTATACAGGGCAAACATCGTGTGCCTTCTGAACCTAAGGAACATTCAAGAATGAGACTCAAAAATGGACTGGTAGGGTTTCTGTAGCTGTTAGTCCACAAAAAAATGTTGATGCCTTCATAATCTCCAATCTGAAATTTTCCTTATTATTTAGATTATAATTATAATGATACGTCTCTGATTGTTTCCTTTTACTGTTAAGTATCCATTTAAATGCATGTTAAAGCCATCACAAATATACCGTGTAGTTATTTAACATACAGCTGTCAGTAGAAATACACCATATGGCTCTGTTTCCTGTGCAGATTTTATTAGTCATCTCTTTTTACACTTCCATTAAGAAACAGTAGCAAACACAATTCAAAAATTTTTAAAAAACAGTCGGGATTTACCGATTAGCTAGTTAGGTGAAAATGAAAACTGCCTAGATGAAGGAGGGACAAACACTGCCAACAACATCATGTGGATTGCAGAAAGCCATCCGCTAAAGTGGACAGAATTTGTTAGCAGGGAGATGAAATATGACCTTGATTCCTGTCAGCAGCATTGGATGCACATGTGGGCTGATTCTGCAAGGTGGCAGTGCTGCAACTGTAAGCCTCAAGGAAAATCAATAACAGACTCAATGCCGGGCGGCACGGTGGTTAGCATTACTGCCTCACAGTGCCAGGGACCCGAGTTCAATTCCAGCATCGGGTCACTGTCTGTGTGGAGTTTGCACATTCTCCCCATGTGTGGTGGGTTTCCTCTGCTTTCTTCCCACAGTTAGGTTGATTGGCCATGCTAAATTGACCCAGGGTAGCAGGGAGATAGGGCCTGGGTGGGATTGTGATCAGCGCAGACTCCACGGGCCAAATGGCCTCCTTCCGCACTGTGGGATTCTCTGATTCTATGAAATGAAACATGACCTCGATTCCCAGCAACGGTGTTGAATGAAGTGTTGATGTACATGTGGGCTGATTGTGGAAGGAGGCAGTCTTGCAACTGTAAGCCTCAAGGAAAATCAATAACAGACTTGTGTCAATGTTGCCGCTGCTCCCTCCCCCTCCCATTTGAAAAAGTGTGGCGTGTGCATGGGGAGCTATGACACTTTGGAAAGAGGGACAGCCACTTTTCCCCACACCATGCAGTGGGAAGTAATTCTGTCATCCAAATTCTGCTGAAATGTAATGGTATGGAAGTGAAACCTTTGTACAATTTCCACTTGAATTGTGAAAAACACTGAACATTGTTTTTGACTCTCTGAGCCCTGGTTGTCTCTCGGTGGTTGACTTGTAAGCTCTTTAAGATGTGATTGGGTCATTGATGGGAAAACACATTTATCGAGAGGAAGGTTGAAAGACAGTTGAAAATTTGTTACCGTTGACCTAATAATCTGTCAGAAGAGTGTGATAGGGCCAAGTCTTTTAATTTGTAAGAGTAGGAAAGAGCCTGTTATACTCTGAATGTGACCTATGATAGATCTAAGATGAGAGTTCTCGATACTGGCATTGAAGTTGGATTGTTCCGTTCTCAATAACTATGCTTCACCTCAACGCGCTGCTAAAGATTAAGACAAATGTCCTAAAACATGGCATGATGTGGGTATGCCGGCGTTGGACTGGCGTAAACACAGTAAAAAGTCTGACAACACAAGGTTTTAGTCCAACCGATTTATTTGATAATAGACTCACAAGCTTTCGAGGTTTCCCTCTTCGTCAGGTGAATGGAGAGTTCTGGCCTCAGACAGAGCATATAAAGCACAGACAGTTTAGAGATTACTGATTAGAATGTGAATCCTTACACCTAACCTGCTGTTCAAGACCTGAAGTGGCTGACAATGTGAGTGGAAGGAGCACTGATCTCAGGTTAAAGAGATGTGTATTGTCTCCAGACAGTACAGTAAGTGAGGTTTTGCAAACCCAGGCAAGTCACAGGGGTTACAGATAGTGCGACATGAACCCAAGATCCCTGTTGAGACCGTCCTCATGTGTGCGGAACTTGGCTATCAGTCTCTGTTCAGCGATTCTGCGCTGTCGTGTGTCGTGAAGGCCGCCTTGGAGAATGCTTACCCGAAGGTCAGAGGCTGAATGCCCGTGACCACTGAAGTGTTCGCCAACAGGAAGGGAACAGTCTTGCCTGGTGATTGTCGAGCGATGTTCATTCATCCGTTGTCGTAGCGTCTGCATGGTCTCCCCAATGTACCATGCTTCGGGACATCCTTTCTTGCAACGTATCAGGTAGACAATGTTGGCCGAGTTGCAAGAGTATTTACCATGTACCTGGTGGATGGTATTCTCACGTGTGATGATGGTATCCATGTCGATGATCTGGCATGTCTTGCAGAGGTTGCTGTGGCAGGGTTGTGTGGAATTGTGGTCACTGTTCTCCTGAAGACTGGGTAGTTTGCTGCGAACAATGGTCCGTTTGAGGTTGTGTGGTTGTCTGAAGGCAAGAAGTGGGGGTGTGGGGATAGCCCTGGCGAGATGTTCGTCTTCATCAATGATATGTTGAAGACTCCGGAGAAGATGTCGTAGCTTCTCCGCTCCGGGGAAGTACTGTACGACGAAGGGTACTCTGTCCACTGTGTCCCGTGTTTGCCTTCTGAGGAGATCGGTGCGGTTTTTCGCTGTGGCGCATCGGAACTGTTGATCTATGAGTCGAGCACCATATCCTGTTCTTATGAGGGCACCTTTCAGGGTCTGGAGGTGTCTGTCACGATCCTCCTCATCTGAGCAAATCCTGTGTATACGGATGGCTTGTCTGGAGACAATACACATCTCTTTAACCTGTGATCAGTGCTCCTTCCACTCACATTGTCAGCCACTTCAGGTCTTGAACAGCAGGTTAGGTGTAAGGATTCGCATTCTAATCAGTAATCTCTAAACTGTCTGTGCTTTATATGCGCTGTCTGAGGCCAGAACTCTCCATTCACCTGACGAAGAGGGAAACCTCGAAAGCTTGTGAGTCTATTATCAAATAAATCGGTTGGACTAAAACCTGGTGTTGTCAGACTTTTTACTAAAACATGGCAACAGGGTGTTTCACATATCAAACTTAAACACGTTATTTCTTATATTGCACGTATGGACCTAATTCAGTAAATTTCTTGTTATTTTCTGTAGCTCTTAATCGTATACTATGATACTGGAAGTGTAAACTCATCCCTTCAATGTGACCAAACTTAATCCACTGACATTTAACCTTTCATTCTTGGATATGTTTAAAAATCTAACTTATCCTGTGGTTGTTAGCATATAGAGTCATCGAGGTTTACAGCATGGAAACACGCCTTTTGGCCCAGCTTGTCCATGCCACCCAGATTTTACCATTAAGCTAGTCCCAATTGCTCACGTTTGGTCCATATCCCTTTATACCAATCTTGAACATGAAAAATCTAGATTTGGAAATGCCAATGTCATTTCTGAGTGCTAAGTTCCTTATTAATTTTCAAAACATGAATACACCTTGGAGCATATGGCCACTAAGGAACTGACAGACAAGCCAGTTACTCAGACCGTTGATGTCAGTGTGTCTAATTAATGTTACCTGATGAAGATGGGAATTTTTGGGATTGCATACTACATCTTCAGTCAATCCTTGTGACTCTTCCTGTATCACTGAGTTTATTCAGTGATTATTCAAACCATGCAGGCATTTAAGGAACCAGATTAGATTCCCAAGATGAGCTGAGTTAACTTGCATCAGGCAAAATGTGAACAGAATACTAAAGTTGGGCTTAATGTCTCAGGGTTAGGGAGGGGACAGCTGGGCAGTATACATGCCGTCTCGTAATGAAGTTGGCTGAAGATGGGATAAGGCTTGGATGTGACTGGGGGCAATTTTTTCACTCGGGGGTGGTGAGTGTCTGGAACAAGCTGCCAGAGGTCATAGTAGAGGCAGGTACAATTTTGGCTCTTAAAAAGCATTTAGACAGTTACGTGGGTGAGATGGATATAGATGAGTATGGGCCAAACGCGGGCAATTGGGACTAGCTGAGTGTTAAAAAGTGGGTGGCATGGACAAGTTGGGCCGAAGGGCCTGTTTCCTTGCTGTAAACCTCTATGACTGTCTGACGTCTGATAACTTTCTGGCTTTCAATCTGAGATCCATGCATCCATAGTGGTCTCGGGTGATCTAGTTATGGAACGGTATCCCAGCAAGAAGTTGATATCTTTAATAGATAGAATTGGTGCTAAAAGAAGTTGTAGGCTGTAGAGAAACTCCCTTCTGCTTGGGCTGATTCAGTTCATTACACTGGAAGAACTCTCTGGTTCCTTTTTGAACAGTGCCATGGGATCCTTTGTGTCTTCCAATGAGCTGGCGGCCGTTGGCATAACAGCTCATTTGAAAAACACTGCCAGCAGTATAGCGCTCCCGAACTTGCACAGAACGTGAGCCAAGTCTGAAGAGGAGTTTAAATCCATGTTGTTCTGACTCAAAAAGATGGAAGCTGCCCCTGAGCCATTTGAGAGTTGGAATACGAGGGAACATTTTGCAACTGTCCTGTTCGCCATCCGGCTGCATGGGGAGCAGCCAAGTTTGGGTGTTGTCCTGCAGAGGAAGGAAAATTGAATCGGGAACTTCCTCCGTGTGGTCTGTCAAAAGCAGGAACATTCTTATAGCTGCAGAAGGTCTATAACCTGAGGAAACTTGAGAAAAAATATAGTGGGAGATGTTTCGATTCAAGTCCAAAAAGGTCACTATATCGGCAGTGATCAGATGGCTTTAACTATTTACAGTCTACTGTTTCAAACCAGGGCTCTTGTGCTTGTAAAACACCCGCTACACTATAGGAGCTGCTCACCTGAATCATCTTCGTGTGTGAACTTTAATTAGGTGTTACCACCAGGCTGTAGGCGACCAATGGGCAAACAGCATTATTTTTAACAGCCTCCAGCTTTTCTTCTAAAGGTTCATTGTTAAGTCTGGAAAATGTGACACTGATACTGCCAATAACAGCATGAAGGTTGTAATAAGGTTCCTATGACCAGTGTGGGATCCCCCTTGGCATACTTAAACAGCCTCCTGCCTATTTGAAGAGTTCTTGGAAAATTAAATTGGATGAGCAGGTGGTCAGAGGAGAAGACCACCAGATTTTCTATTGCTCAAAATTTAAAATATACCCAGCTCCCCACCCCACCCACAAAAAAAGTTTAAAGTTTATTTTTTCTCTTTATTAGTCACAAGTAGGCTTACATTAACTCTGCAATGAAATTACTTTGAAAATCCCCTAGTCGCCACACTCTGGCGCCTGTTTGGATATGCTGAGGGAGAATTTATTATGACCAATGTACCTAACCAGCACATCTTTCAGACTAAGGGACGAAACCGGAGCACCCGGAGGAAACCCACACAGACAGTGACCCAAGCCAGGAATTGGTCCGTGGTGTTGCGAGGCAGCAGTGCTAATCACTGAGGCGTCCCAAATAAATGTGGAAATGTTTGTACGTGATATTATTAACAAATGCTTCAATTTCCCTATTCCATTCATGACCTCGGCTGTTTCTTGGGTATGGATTTACTGGCAGAAATATGTACTTCGGTTCTGTGCCGGGCATTTCTGTTAAGATTGGAGGAGAGTGATTCTGTATGCTGCCTATTTCCATTTATTACTGAAGGCAGCTTCCCCTCTCTTCACACCAGATTGAGGTTTATAATGAGATATGTGTCAAATATAAACACCTGAGTGCTGTGTGCCACCCATCCCAGTAACTTCTTCAAAAAATAGTGTCGGTCTAAAGTCCAAAGCAGAGGGCAAAGATGCTGTCATTTTGCTCTGTCTTTATTTATTTATGTTTATCACTGAATGATTTACACACCTTTTTATGAGAGGAGATTGTGAGCATGGTTAATTTGACGGTTTTTATAATACCACCATAAACCTTACTGATTTTCAGAGAGTCACCTTATTAGCTTTCTATTATAGTTTTTCTTCTCAGTAAAAGTTTTTTTTCCCCCTCTGGTCATGCACTTCATGTTTTTTCAAGTTGAAAACTACCACTTCTGAGCAGCACACTGTGGAAGGTGTCTGATCTGTAAACCACATCGACCCAATACCATGTTCCCCACACATTTCCTGACTTCACAGGTTGATGCATCTTGTGCCCTTGAAATAGGTAATGATTCTGTTTTGATCCTCTAGCGTGGCGTCAGTTGAGCTTGCAGCTGCTTGTCTTTCTAAGGTCACCAGACATTTGAAAATGCAACATAATACTGAAAGATTGTCCTCATGCATCATTTTTAACTCCGAGGCTGTATTGTTGCAAATGTTGTAATACACCATCAGAGTTTTACTTAATTGATATGTAATTTTCTATACCTGTTTTCAGCTGGAATTAATATCCTTGTAACAAGAGGGGAATGTATTAAAACCCTTGTTGAATCTTGACTTTCCTCAGTTCCATCCATTCTTCCATCTCCCCACAGCGCCTAAATGATCACCCCCTCCTCGCTTGGCTCACGATGGAACTGCAGCAGCACTTTGCCAACCTACTGAAATGACTATCTGTTAGTAAAAGGTTGGATAGTAAGTGTCAGCATTCCTTTTGGAGGTGGAGAGCCATGTCTCATCCAGTCTCCTTTTGATATCCATGCAGCAGAATGCAGTTTATAATGACCATTAACAGGAGCCTTGGGTGATTTAATTCCCTGCTCCTCTCCTCACCCGTCACTGACGCTGAGTTGATTGTAGTGGATTCTGTTGTCACTCAGCCAGCTCAACACAAACTGGGAATCAAAGCTGGATTGCACTGCTGTGTATGGTTCAGTACTACACTAAGCAATCATTGTCATTACCCATCAAAATGGATGCTGATGTGTTGGTCTTGTAGTTGGCCTATTAGTGACACACAGCAGATATAATCTGTATTGAGATATATACTTGAAAGGGAAAGATTTATGTGTCTCTGGGAAAAGAGCAGAGGAGTGGGAATAATTGAATACCTAATACCTTTCAAAAAACTGAAGATCCTATAATTCCATTATGATTTGGGTGCTATGGTTATAATTTGTTTCTGCTGTAGTTTTGCTTTATTAGTGCGTGGTAGGCATGTCAAGCACTTTTCAAATGAGACATTAATTCAAAGCACCAACTAAATATAAAAGATCCCTTAGTATTATTTAATGTTTTTAATCTATTTAATCTAAGCTAATGTTAACCCTTGATCGACACCACTAAAAGAGATTTCTTGCTTATTTATCCAATTGTTTGTGGGATCCCGCTACTTGTCGATTGGCTTCTGTTTTTGCCTCCCAAGACAAGAGTTGGGGCAAGGGAAGCTCTATATATAGATACAGATTTGTTAATTTTTCCTGAGAGTATATGATCTTGGTTGTGGCATGGCAAATACCTCATTTTATCTGGAACTCTTTCCTAAATTTCTCTGCCTACTCTTTAGAGTAAGGTACACCTTCATTAGCTACTAGCCAATTTCTCTGCCTTCTCTTCCCCAACCTTTAACGTATCCTCAAGTGACCCTTCAGTCCCTGCACATGGCACTGTAGTTCAATGCCTCATTCCATCCATAAACTACTGTGGGATCTTATGATGTTAAGCGAGTTGTTTTATATTTCCCTGTAGGTTTCTTTGTAGTGTAGCTCCCATGAATAATTACAAGAGTTTTTTTTTAATTAAGTCTTTGTGATGGACATTATCGAGGTTGAGCAGGGTGGGAGTGACGTTGTGAGTAATTTCGGAAATAGCAGTTCGTTAGCTGGATGAAATGTACCTCAGGCTGTTAAAAGAAGTGAGGGACGAAATTGCGGAGGGGCTGATCATCATTGTCCAATCCTCACTGGGTACAAGTGAGGTGCCAGAGGATTGGAGATCTGCTAATGTTTTGCCTTTGGTTAAGAGAATGCAGGAAGGACCAAATAATTACAGGACAGCCAGTCTAACCTCAGTAGTGGGCAGATCAATTCTGAGGGAGAGGATAAACTGTCACTTAGAAAGACGTGGTTTAATCACGGATAGTCAGTGTGGATTTGTTAAGAGAAGGTAGTGTCTGACTAATTTGATTGACTTTTTTGAAGAAGCAATGAGGATTGATGAGGGAATTGCATTTGATGTGGTCCTACAAGGCTTTTGACAAGGTACCACTTGAGAGACTGGTTAAAAAATAACAGCCTTTGGGCTCCAGTGGAATGTAGCAAGCTGGGTACAAGATTGGCTCCGTAACAGGAAATAATGTTATGTGACTGGAAGGCTGTTTCCAGGGCAGTTCTGCAGTACTATGTCCCCTATTTTTTGTCAGATACGTTGCTAATTTGGGCATAAATGTAGGAAGATTGATCATGAAGTTTGCAGACAAAAAAATTTGTTGTGACGTTAATAATGAGGAGGATTGTTGTAAACTGCAGGGAGATATCAATGGACTGTTCAGGGGGAATTCAATTCAGGCATGTAAGGTGATGAATTTGAGAACTGGAGCAAGGCAAAGAGTTACACAAAAGATGGGAGATACTAAAAGTTAAAAGACATGGGAGTGAATATCCACAGGTCCCTGAACAAGTTGATAAGGTGATTAAGAAGGCACATGAAATCTTTTCATTTATTAGCATAGAGTATAAAAGCAGAGTGGTTCTGCTGGAACTACATAAAACATTAGTTAAACCACAACTTGAGTACTTCCCGCAGTTCTGGTCACCACATTACAGAAAGGATGTAATTTTACTAGAGAGGGTGCAGAGGAGATTGAGGATGTTGCTATCACTGGAAAATTGAAACCATGAAGAAAGATTAGATAGGCTGACGGGAGATTTGATATAGGAGTACAAATTTGTGTGGGGCCTGAATGGAGTGGATGGGAAGGGCCTGTTTACTTTGAAAGAGAGGTCAGTGACTAGGATCATAGATTTAAAGTGATTGGGAGACAATAGTTTTCCATTGAGGGCTATCTGGGATGTCTGGAACTCACTGACTGAACAAGTAAGAGGACGAAACCCTCAACTCATTTAAAAGGTGTTTGGATTTGCACCTGAAGTTTGATAACCATAAGTGGCACAGTGGTCAGCACTACTGCCTCACTGCTCCAGGGACCCAGCTACAATTCCCAGCTTGGTTCACTGTGTGTGTGGAGTTTGCACGTTCTCCCTGTGTCTGTGTGGGTTTCCTCCGGGTGGTCCGGTTTCCTCCCAGTGTCCAAAAGACGTGCTGCTTAGGTACGTTGGCCATGCTAAATTCTTGCTTAGTGTACCCGAACAGGAGCCAGTGTGGTGACTAGGGGATTTTCATAGTAACTTCTTGCAGTGTTAATGTAAGCCTACTTATAACTAATAAATAACTTTTAACCTGCAAGGCTGCAGACTAAATGGTAGAAAGTAAGCTCAACTTTTAGATTAGACTTTTATCATTAGACTATAATGGACTGCGGGGGAGTCCCGATTGAACTGTATTTTCATCTCCTGTCACTCCCAGTCCTGAAGCATCAAGATAAAGTGTAGAATACCTGCAGTTACCCCAGCTGAGATCGACTAATTTAGGGAGATTGAATCTGGAGTGTCTGTGATTAGATACAATTCGTTCTGCATTACAGTGAATTTCTGAACTAATCCCTCGGAGAAACAATTTTGGAGATTTCTTGACATTGCCCATTATCCAGCTTGGGTTTGGAAAATGAATAAAAATGTTAGCTGAATTAAACAGTAAAGCTGACAATTTAAAATCCCTTTAACATGACTGATGCCATTGGCCTTTTTACTATATAATGCTCATTAAGATGGTTACATTGTATTTTCCAGACAGAGCATTTTAGCAAAATGTATTGCCTTGTGAATTGAATGTAATTTTAAAACCATTAGTTCTGTTCTTCACATCGTGACCCTGACTGATGCAAAGAGTAATTGGAAATCTTTCTCTTTTTACCCTTTGTGCTATGCCATCAAGAAGAAGTGTAATCTTATTTCAGTTGTTAGTGCAGTTGTTTGAGCAGAGTAGGATCTATTTTAATACAGTTACCACATGAAATCTGAGCTGAGGATGAGGGAAGAGTAGATTGTCTGAATCATTTCAGACATTGTGAGACAGCCTTGGCACCAGGGTCCCCTAGCTGAGATCTCCTTTATGCTGACAGCTGACCAAGGAAATCTTAAAGCTGGGTGAAGCCAGAAGCTGTGACTGACACTGGTTCAGCTGTCTAATGTTTGAAGGTCTGCTTATTCTGTTCTTCTATCTTGAATTTATTCAGTACCGCAGTAAATTAATAGCAATTTGTAAAGCTTGGAGGCTTGAATAAGAGGTGAAATGCAAATGGATTTGGTTTTTACATCTGATTTTTGCATAGCATGTATAATCAGTAATTACATTTAGTTTCTAAGTGCTGAAATTAAATCCAGATCTAACTTGTCTGCAATTTCGTGTACTAATCCATTGCCTGGTCTTTATACAATTATACCAGTAATCCTATAGTAAAGCCATGTAAAATAATCTAGGGTAAAAATATTCAAGGCTAAATGTGATACTGGATTTGTAATTCATCCCTATAAGTATTTGCTGCTATGCAAATATTGATGTAAGATATATACTGCACTTTGCCCCTTCTCACTGTCTCTACCACTTCCCCACCTCCAAAAAAATGGATGGCCCAGTGGGTAATTGTTTTAAATATGTCAGAAAGACCCAAGTTTATTTGCTCTTTGTTATGGATTCAGTTCATTGAAATCAATTACGCAGTTGGTGGCTCACTACATTTGGACTTCATGTCACTGTGCAAAAAATGGGCAGAAATTAGCAAGGGTCCCTACTCATTTGATCTTAGTTGGAAGGCTAGGATTCGAGTCCCACTCCAAAGATTTGAGCACAACAATCTTGGCTGCCAAATCAGTGCAGTACTGAAGGAATGTCACACAGTTGGAAATGCCACCTTTTGGATCAGATATTAAGATAGCACGGTGGCCCAGTAGTTAGCACTGCTGCCTGTCAGTGCCAGGGACCCGGGTTCGATTCCTGGCTTGGGTCACTGCCTGTGTGGAGTTGGTACATTCTCCCCGTGTGGCTTGGTTTCCTCTGGGTGCTCTGGTTTCCTCCCACAGTCTAGAAGATATGCTTGTTCGGTGTATTGACCTGAACAGGCGCCGGAGTGTGGCAACTAGGAAAATTTCACAGTAACTTCATTGCAGTGTTAATATAAGCCTTATTTGTGACTAATAAATAAATAAACTTTAAACTGAGGCTGTGCCTGCTGCCTTGGGTGGGCAGAAGATCCCACCGATCAATTTCAAAGAACAACATGGTAGTTCTCCTTGTATCCTGGCTCACGTTCATCCATTGATTGCCTTCACACCAAAACTGATTATTTGGTCATTATCACATTGTTGTTTGGGAGTTTGCAGTGTGCAAAGTGGCTCTAGGTTTCCACAATGCAAACACTGACTGCTTTCAAAAATATTTCAGTTAAAAGAACTCAGTTTGCAGGTGCAGCAGGTAATGAAGAAGGCAAATGGAATGTTGGCCTTTATCGCGAGAGGGATGGAGTATAAAAGCAGGGAGGTCGTGCTGCAATTGTACAAGGTACTGGTGAGGGTGCACCTAAAGTACTGTGTACAATTTTGGTCCCCATTTTTAAGAAAGGATTATATTAGCTTTGGAGGGGGTACAGAGAAGGTGCACCAGGTTGGTTCTGGAGATGAGGGGGTTAGCTTATGAGGAGAGATTGAGTAGACTGGGCCTGTACTCATTGGAATTTAGAAGGTTGAGGGGAGATCTTATAGAGACATATAAGATAATGAAGGGTCTAGACAGGGTAGAAGCAGCGAGGTTATTTCCGCTTACAATGGAAACAAGAACTAGCGGGCACAGCCTCAAAAAGGGGGGAGTCAATTTAGAACAGAGTTGAGGAGGAACTTCTTCTCCCAGAAGGTAGTGAATCTTTGGAATTCTCTGCCCAATGAAGCAGTAGAGGCTACCTCGTTAGATGTGTTTAAGTCACAGATAGATTTTTAACCAATAAGGGAATTAAGGGTTATGGGGAGTGGGCGGGTAAGTGGAACTGAACCCACTATCAGATCAGCCATGATCTTATTGAGTGGCAGAGCAGGCTCGAGGGGCTAGATGGCCTACTCCTGCTCATATTTCTTATGTTCATTGACAGTAGAGTTTTTTGGAGCATCCTGAATTCATGCACTATGCTATATAAATGCAAATCTTTTGGCTCTTTTGTCAATGCATGGGCTGTGGATGGCAGGTGATCACTTTTGCAGGCAATCCCAAACATAGAGGTGCACAGGTATCAAAGAAAACTGCCCAGAATTACAGAATGAGCTAGACAGAATAATGTAAGTAGGCAGAAAAATGGCCAGATGAAATTTAATGCAAACAGCAAGCAGAGGAAGGAGCATGGACTCCATGAATGGTGTTGAAAAAGGTAATGATGAAGCTCAAAGGAATCTAAGTTGACTCAAATTGACTAACTAATGCAGAACAGCAGTCAGTAGAATGCTGAACTATATAACCAAGACAGTGGAGTAGAAACAGCAAAGATTGTGATCAACTGTGAAGTGTTCTGGTTGGGCTCAATATGCCCAGTTCTATTTGCTGAGAAACAAGAGGAGATAGTCCAGCACTGTGGAGCTGTGTTAGAAAGAATTTGATTTGATTTATTATTGATATGATTTATTATTGTCACATGTATTGGGATACCAAGAAAAGTATTGTTTCTTGTGCACTATACAGACAAAGCATACCGTTCATAGAGAAGGAAAGGAGACTGTGCCGAATGTAGTGTTACAGTCATAGCTAGGATGTAGAGAAAGATCAACTTAGCGCAAGGTAGGTCCATTCAAAAGTCTGATAGCAGCAGGGAAGAAGCTGTTCTTGAGTCGGTTGGTACGTGACCTCAAACTTTTGTATCTTCTTCCCGATGGAAGAGAGAATGTCTAGGGTGCGTGGGGTCCTTAATTATGCTGGCTGCTTTGCTCAGGCAGCGGGAGGTGTAGACAGAGTCAATAGATGGGAGGCTGAATGAGGATGATTCCTTGTGTCAGAGCTGTGAGTAATGAGACTTTGTGTCTGAAAGGTGACTTCATGCTGTAGTTAAGGAAATAGGCTATTTCTGGAATCCTGCTTCAAGTTAATTTGGAGCGCATGGAAAAGTGACCACAGTTTCAAACAAATAAAAAGCTTCATCAACAGATCACAGGAAGTTTGTCTTGCAGCAAGATTGGCACTTAGAATTAATTTCCAGATAGAGTAATGGAGATGACAGCCTTGTTATCATTTAAGCAACAGTTGGGCAATGGTGAGACTAAAAGTTTCAGTTTGGATGGACAAGTCAAGGTGAGCCAAATGCTGTCCTAATCAGTCATTACTTTGTGACTTTATGAAAGAAGGATTGGCCTTGACTGTGGGTTGAATGACTCAGTGGGTCACAAGCACATCCATACGCCAAGAGTGGAATTTGGCTGACTAATCAGGATGGCTTTATGAAACTTTGCTGGAGAGTGAGTCACAGTTTTATGGAGCAGGGAGGTGAAATCTAAGAGGAAAGGCAGAGGAAGAGGAGCTTCAGGGATATTTTACAAACATAGGACAGCAATATAAAGAGAAAATGCTGGAAAATCTCAGCAGGTCCAGCATCATCTGTAAGGAGAGAAAAAAGCTGTCAAAGACAAAGGCTTGTCTGGACTCGAAACGTTAGCTCTTTTTTTCTCCGTACAGATGCTGCCAGACCTGCTGAGAATTTTCAGCATTTTCTTTCTTGGTTTCAGATTCCAGCATCTGCAGTAATTTGCTTTTATCCAGTAAAATGAAGTATTCTGTTGACAGCATTTTCAAAAGAAGGAAAACTAAGATTTTGTGGTAAGTTATTGTGTAGCATTGATTGTAATAAAATTGTTTGGAAAATACAGGGTACTTAATAATTTTCCACCTAAAGAGAATGAGTGTGACAGGGAACAAATATTCAGTTTGGTTTGAAAGTGATCAGGCCCTGGTTTATTGGAATATGTTGAGTTAACTAAGTTGGTGAATGAATCTGGTGGAAATACTCAGCAGGTCTGGCAACATTTGTGGAGAGAGTAACAAATCAACATCTTTAACAGAACTATGTTCAGGTCGACATCTTTAACAGAACTAATTCAGCAAATCCAGATTACTTGGATTGCATATATCAGTTTGGTGAGATGAGACTTGTAGGGAAGAATAAGTCTTAAGAAATTTGTGCCATGTTCATAGAATCCCTACAGTGCAGGGTGAGGCCATTTGGCCCATCAAGTCTGCACCAACCGCAACCCCACCCAGGCCCTATCTCCGTAAACCCACATATTTACCCTGCTAGTCCCCCTAACGCTAAGGGTCAATTTAGTGTGGCCAATCCACCTAACCCGCATATCCTTGGACTGTGGGAGGAAACCGGAACACCGGAGGAAACCCATGCAGACACGGGGAGAATGTGCAAACTCCACGGTGGCACAGTAGCACAGTCGTTAGCACTGCTGCTTCATAGCTCCAGGGACCTGGGTTTGATTCCCAGCTCGGGTCACTGTGTGGAGTTTGCACATTCTCCTCATGTCTGCGTGGGTTTCCTCCGAGTGCTCTGGTTTCCTCCCACAGTCCAGTGATGTGTGGATTAGGTTGATTGGCCATGCTAAAATTGCCCCTTAGTGTCCTGAGATGCGTAGGTTAGAGGGATTAGAAAGAAACATAGAAACTCTACAGCGCAGAAAGAGGCCATTCAGCCCATCAAGTCTGCACCGACCACAATCCCACCCAGGCCCTAACCCACATCCCTACATGTTTACCCACTAAACACTCTAACCTATACATCTCAGGATACTAAGGGCAATTTTAGCATGGCGAATCAACCTAACCTGACATCCTTGGATTAACGGGTAAAATAAGTAGGGATATGGGGATAGGGCCTGGGTGGGATTGTGGTCGGTGCAGATTCGATGGGCCAAATGGCCTCTTTCTGCACTGTAGGGTTTCCATGATTCTCCACACAGACAGTGACCCAAACTGGGAATTGAACCCGGGTCCCTGGCACTGTGAGGCAGCAGTGCTAACCACTGTGCCACCATGCTGCCCTGATGAATGAGGAAAAGCAGGTAAATAAATGGAGGTGATAACTGGAATATGTTCTCCATACAAAAATAAAATCTGGTGTTCTTCAAGATTCTGTTTTTGGATTTCCATTGTTCATGTTGTTTCTAAATTAACATGAAACATATCTTATAAAATCATAGTGTTAAATTTACGAATGGCGTGCAACAGGAGAAAGACTGATCATTGTTAAAAAGAATCGGACCACTTTATGTGGGTGGGCAGATGGGTTTTAATGGAGATAATTGTAGGGCAACGTATGTGGGGAAAAGTAATAATATACATATGTAACAAGAGAGGGCAGAAAGTATTTGTGTCATCTCTCATCATACCACAAGAAAACATCTGGTAGCATGGAGCAAATTATCAGTAAAGCAGCTTGGGTACCCGAATATTTCTGGTGCCCATTGGATCACAAATCTGAATAAGTGGAATAGATTTTGTACAGATGAATGGTGATGCCGGGCTCTGGAGTATTAGAAAGTGTGTGGAGCAGACTGAGCAAGCTTTGAGGGATTACGAAGAAAGACTCGAATGAGAGAACTTATTTTCATTTGAGAAGAAAGATTGTGGAGGGATGTGATGCAGATCTTTAAAATAATGAGAGGGGCAGATAAGATGGCAATTCGCAAAACTGTTTATCTTGGGCAGTGAACATAGAATTAGAGGATTCAAGCTCAAAATTCAAAAGCTCCAAACAGGAGTAGAGACTAGAATATGTGCCTTTTCCCACAAGATAATAGACTCTGAAACTAGTTGGCATAAGTTAAATTGAAAGCTGTAAAGGGCAGCTGGATTTGGCTGCAGTGCAGAAGGAGGCCATTTGTCCCATCAAACCTGCACCGAGTACAATCCCACCCAAGCCCTATTACCATAATCCCACCTATTTACCCTTCAAATTCCCCTAACACTAAGGGGAAATTTAGCATGGCCAATCAACCTAACCTGCACATCTTTGGATTGTGGGAGGAAACCGGAGCACATTGAGGGCATTGTTTGCTGGAGCAGACGAGTGAAGGAGCAGAGAGACAGATAAGAAATTACCTGTTAAAAACCTGTTTAAATAAGTTTAAAGCACTTTCGTAGTAAGAACTTACCTTGTAGAACTGTTTAAATCATTTAAAAGCATTTTTGCGGGCTTTTTGTATCTACCGCTTTAAAAATTCTAAGGGAGTGGATGGCAGGGAGTTGTGGGGGAACAGGCTTTAAAACAGCGCCAGGTTTAAAAGGAGGCCTGGTGTAGACAGCGGGCAGCGGAGTGAGAGGGAAGCAGAGTGAGCTACTAGGGCTTAGGAGCAAAAGGGCTGGGGAGAAAAAGGGCCAGGCAAGTCCGTGTTGAAATTTTCAATATTACTACAGCGAATAATGGAGGGGCATGTGATGTGTTGTTTCTGTATGATGTGGGAGCTGGTGGACCCCAAGGTCGTTCCCAGTGACCATGTCTGCAGTAAGTGCAGGTTGCTGGAGGAGCTCCAGCTCAAGGTAGATGAGCTGGCCTCTGAGCTACAGACACTGAGGCTCATCAGGGGGAGAGAGGGTGACATTGTCAATGGGGTGCAAGTGACATCCACCCCCCCTAGACTGGCTAACTCTAAGGGTCAGGAACAAGAGGGGGCTGCTGAGAGGAGGAAGGAGGATGGGAAGCGGAGGAAGGAGGGTGGGGAGCAGAGGAAGGAGGGTGGGGAGCAGATGCCTCAGCCTCTCAATCTGCATAACAGGTTTGAGGTTCTTGCTTCCAGTCTGGACGAGAACGAGGGAGGTGAGGCTGGTGAGCAGACTGCACACAGTACAGTGATGCAGACGCAGGACATAGGCAAAGAGAAGGTGAAAAGGAACGTAGTAGTAATTGGGGATAGTGGGGTTAAGGGTATTGACACTGTCCTCTGTCACAATGACAAAGTGCACAGAAGGGTGTGTTGTCTGCCTGGTGCTCGGGTCCGGGATGTCACATCTGGGCTGCAGAGGAACCTGGAGTGGGAGGGTGAGAATCCGGTCGTTGTGGTACATGTGGGTGCCAACGACATAGGCAAAATGCGGACTGAGGATCTGGGGAGGGAGTATGAAAAGCTGGGAATGGAATTAAAAAGTAGAACCGACAAGGTGGTTATCTCTGGGCTACTGCCTGAACCGAGAGCAGACGGGCGTAAGGTTGATAAGATTAAGGAAGTGAATGGGTGGCTCAGGGATTGGTGTGGGAGGAATGGGTTTGAATTTATGGGGCATTGGCATCAGTATTGGGGTAGGTGGGACCTGTTCAGGTGGGATGGGGTTGGTCTGAACCGTGCTGGGACCAGAGTCCTGGCGAATCGTGTAAATAGGACTGTAGACAGGGCTTTAAACTAATTAGGGGGAGGGTGCGAGGGTAGGTGACATTACGGGGTCTAAAGTTAAGGAGAGGGTACAGGTAAGGGAAGAGGCCGAGGATGTCCCAATAATAAAGGGAGTAGGGGGTGTGAGTATGGTTGGCGGCGTTCTGGCAAATAGGGTCCAGGTGAAGGCTGGGATGAAGGCACTTTATCTGAATGCACGAAGCATTCGGAATAAAGTGGATGAGCTGGTGGCGCAGATCAGCACAAATGGATATGATCTGGTGGCCATTACAGAGACGTGGCTGCAAGGTGACAGGGACTGGGAGCTGAATGTCCAGGGGTATCAAGTGTTTAGGAAGGATAGGCGGGAGGAAAAAGAGGGGGGGGGAGCGTAGCTCTGCTGATTAAGGATAGCATCAGGGTGGTAGCAAGGGATGATATAGGAACCAAAGAGCAGAAAGTGGAATCGTTGTGGGTGGAGATTAGGAACAGCAAAGGGAGGAAGACGCTGGTGGGTGTCGTCTATAGGCCCCCGAAAAATGATCTGGAGGTGGGGCGGGCTGTTAACGCGCAAATAAGTGCGGCGTGCAGGAATGGAACGGCGATAATTATGGGGGATTTCAATCTACATATTGATTGGTCGACCCATGTTGGACGCGGTGGGCTCGAGGAGGAGTTCTTGGAATGCTGCCGGGATAGTTTCCTTGAACAGTGTGTGTTGGAGCCGACGAGGGAGCGAGCTATCTTGGATCTGGTGTTATGTAATGAGGCGGGTAGAATTAGGGACCTTGTGGTGAAGGATCCTCTGGGGGAGAGTGATCATTGTATGGTGGAGTTTCTGGTGCAGATGGAGGAGGAGAAAGTGGGTTCCCGGACACGCGTCCTTTGTTTGAACAGAGGGGAGTACGGAAGGATGAGAGAAGAATTGGCGAATGTTGACTGGGGGAGCGCATTGGAAGGTAGGTCTGCTGAGGAGCAGTGGAGGATCTTTAAGGAGATCTTTCTTGGTGCTCAGCAGAAATTTATTCCGATGGTTAAAAAGGACCGTAGGAGGAGAGGTAATCAGCCGTGGATAACGAAGGAGGTGAAGGAAATTGTTAAATTAAAAGCGGAGGCGTTTAGAGTAGCTAAGAGTAGTGGGTGAGAAGAGGATTGGGAGAGGTTTAAATGTCAACAAAGATTGACAAAGAAGTTGATAAAGAAGGGTAGGAGAAACTATGAAGCTGGGCTAGCGCTTAATATAAAAAAGATAGCAAGAGTTTTTATAAATATATAAAAAGGAAGAGGCTGGCTAGGGTGAACGTTGGACCCTTAGAGGATGAGAGGGGGGACTTAGTGGTAGGGGATGGGGAAATGGCTGAGGTCTTGAATAACTTTTTTGTTTCGGTCTTCACGGAGGAGGACGTGAATAATTTGCCGGGTGTTAGCGATGGAAAGGTGGTAGGACTGGAGGGTCTCAATGACGTTACTGTTACTAGAGAGGCGGTGCTCGACAGACTGGAGGGACTGATTGTGGACAAGTCCCCAGGACCGGATGGAATGCATCCGAGGGTTCTGAACGAAATGGCGGAGGTGATAGTGGATGCCTTGGTGGTTATTTTCCAAACGTCGCTGGATTCCGGGGAAGTGCCGGAAGATTGGAAAACGGCTAATGTTACGCCGTTGTTTAAGAAGGGTGGCAGGCAAAGGGCAGGGAATTATAGGCCGGTTAGTTTAACATCTGTTGTAGGTAAAATGTTAGAATCCGTCATCAAGGATGAAATAGCGAGGCATCTTGAGGGGAATTGCTTGATAGAGCAGACGCAGCACGGTTTCATTAAGGGGAAGTTGTGTCTGACAAATTTATTGGAGTTCTATGAGGATGTGTCTAGGGCGGTGGATAGAGGAGAGCCGGTGGATGTGGTCTTTCTGGATTTTCAGAAGGCGTTTGACAAGGTACCTCACAAGGGGTTATTGCAGAAGGTAAGGGGGCATGGAGTTGGGGGTAGGGTGTTAGCGTGGATAGAGGATTGGTTGTCAAATAGGAGGCAGAGAGTGGGGGTTAATGGGTGCTATTCGGATTGGCGGTTGGTGACTAGTGGAGTGCCCCAGGGGTCGGTGCTGGGGCCTCAGCTATTTACCATTTATATAGATGATCTGGAGGAGGGAACCGAGTGTATGGTGTCGAAGTTTGCTGATGACACCAAGATTGGTGGAACAGCAAATTGCGCGGAGGGTGTGGAGAGTCTGCAGAAGGATCTAGATAGGCTGGGCAAAAGGGCCAGGAACTGGCAAATGGAATTTAATGTTGGCAAGTGCGAGGTGGTCCACTTTGGTGGGAATACTGGTAGGAAGGACTATTACTTACGTGGCGAAAAACTGCAGCAGGCGACGGTGCAGAGGGACCTCGGGGTCCTTGTGCATGAGTCGCAAAAACCCAGCCTGCAGGTGCAGCAGGTGGTCAGGAAGGCGATTGGGATGCTGGCCTTCATAGCGAGGGGGATTGAATATAAAAGTAGGGAGGTCTTGCTGCAGCTGTATAGGGCATTGGTGAGGCCGCAGCTGGAGTACTGTGTGCAGTTTTGGTCGCCGCACTTACGCAAGGATATTTTGGCCTTGGAGGGAGTGCAGAGGAGGTTTACTAGGCTGATACCGGAGTTGAGGGGGTTGAGCTATGAGGAGAGGCTGAATAAACTAGACTTGTACTCGTTAGAGTTTAGAAGAATGAGGGGAGATCTCATTGAGACATATAAGATGATGAATGGGATGGATAGGATAGAGGTGGAGAGACTCTTCCCGCTCAGAAAGGACAGTAGGACTAGGGAGCACAGCCTCAAGATAAAGGGGGGCGCGGTTTAGAACGGAGTTGAGGAAGAACTTCTTCACTCAAAGGGTGGTGAATCTCTGGAATTCTCTGCCCGTTGAAGTGGTGGAGGCTGCCTCGCTAAATATTTTTAAGACGCGGGTTGATGGGTTTTTGATAAGCGAGGGGATTAAGGGTTATGGGGAGAGGGCGGGAATGTGGAACTGAGCCACGACAGATCAGCCATGATCTTATTGAATGGCGGGGCAGGCTCGAAGGGCTAGATGGCCTACTCCTGCTCCTATTTCTTATGTTCTTATGAAACCCATGCAGACACAGGGGAAACATGCAGACTCCACACAGACAGTGACCTGAGGCTGGAACTGAACTTGTGTCCCTGGCACTGTGAGGCAGCAGTGCTAACCAACTACTGTGCCACCGTGCCGATGTTGAGACAGTTTCCCGATTCCCGGCTTGGGTCACTGTCTGTGTGGAGTTTGCACATTCTCCTTGTGTCTGCGTGGGTTTCCTCTGGGTGCTCTAGTTTCCTCCCACAGTCCAAAGATGTGTGGGTTAGGTTGATTGGCCATGCTAAAATTGCCCCTTAGTATCTGGAGATGTGTAGGTTAGAGGGATCAGCAGGTAAATATGTAGGGATATGGGGGTAGGGCCTAGGTGGGATTGTGGTTCGTGCAGACCCGATGGGCCAAATGGCCTCTTTCTGCACTGTAGGGTTTCTGTTCTATGATTCTAGCTCTGGTTGAGTTGCAGCCTTAAGATTTTACATCATAGTAAATTTATCTGAGAATCGCCAGATATAAGTAAATTAAAAATTAAATTCCTCTGCGGCTTGGTATAAAGATGGGTTTTATATTCACATTAAACGTCCCTGCTGCCACTCCAGCCACAGTTACCCATATTCAGTCTGTTCTGACTGTGTATTGAGTGTTAGCTGGAGAACAGATGCCTTGTAATTGAAGACAAAGCGTCCTTTTCTTTCACATTGCCATAAATAGGTCATGATGGAGTAAGACATCCTTTCACAATTTGGAGCCAAGACTCCTTTTCGTACTAGCGTGAGCAGCTCAGAACAAAAACCAGGAAGTGTTTTTTTTAAACATATATGTAAACTCACAGAGTTTTATCTTGCTTTCCTCAAAAGTATGTTACAAAGCAGTTATATTACCCAGTTTGTGTTGATGCAGAGCTGAATATCCTTGCACCAGTGCCAGCTGTGTAGAGTGTTTCTCCTTACCCTTAGAAATCTCTTGCCAAGAAGCATGAGACCACCTCCAGCAGGTGGGGATAACGACAGCCAAGTGTTAAGCTAAATTTAAACTGGATTTTCATGTTAGCAAGAGCAGACAGTCTCTCTTTAAAATATAGCTCTAATGTGCAGAGCTCCATTGTCCTGGACTGGTAGTGACCATGGAAGCCACGTACTGTGATTCGAACGCGCCAACACTGTGTCACTCTCTGTGTAGTTACATGTCTTAGACGCAGCCACTAGTGGGGGTGGAAGGATGTTGTGGTGTGTTGGGGGGAGGGGGTGCAAGGTGGGGTTTTAGAGGGGGATGTATTTCCCTTCACCCAGGTTTTATTGTTGATGCCTCACTCATTTCTTCCCGCCTTTGCTGCTTCAAACTTGTGAAATGCTTGTGATGGTTCCCCACCCATCCACCCATCCATCATGCGTCTAAACAACAATTCACATCTGGCAGTGCTTCTTGTGTCAGACCAGTACCTGTGGCAAAACTAACCTCTTGAGAGTTAATCGCTTTCCCTTTCCAGTGTACTTTATGTTAAAAAGTACAATAGGAAAATCTGAATGTTGTGACATCTTTCCTACTGCAGGAAAAATCAGAATAATGAAGCAGTGTCTGTATTTATTGTTCTGTTTTGCTGTATCCCATTGTTTTTATAGGAAGTGAAAAAAATACTGGCTTTGACCGCAAATAGAATTTTAAAAAAAACTTATTTTGAACCAGGTGATTTGCATGAATAGTTAATTTTAGTAGCCCCTCCACTAACTATAGGCTTTTCGCTTAATGTAGGGCATTGTTATCAAGTGCTATCACGGCTTTGAGAATTGACAGCAGCTTCACTGCATTAAATATAGTAACTTTCTGCCCTGTGAAACTAAAATCGATAATTTGCTTGGAAGCATTATCACTTAATTCGCTGTGTTTGGTTTGTATTCTTGCATTTCGTAGTAATACATCCACCCATCAGTATGTAAATTGGAGTTTTGCACTGACTTGTGGTCTGTTGTATTCCTTAGAATAGAGGGGGTTTTTTTGCTTGCGTCACTGAGGTGCTGATACTCCTGCACGAGCCAAAAATGTGCAGTGATTTCTCTTGGTTCTCAGCTAAGCTGTTCTCTAGGGCTGGGGGTGGCGGGTAGGCAGCAGCAGTGTGGTGGGGGGGGTGGGGGGAGGGGTGACAGATTCCTGTCAGTTGAGTACATAGCAGCTCCAGCGAAGGGAAACCATGGACCCATGCAGGTAAGCAGGATTTATGGGTGTGAAAAGAGGAGGATTGGGGCAAAGGAGAGTTTGTGCAATCAATAGATTGCCAGTGAACTCAGCTCCTGTCTGCATATTCGTTTTTGAGCAGAGTTTAAATTGATCCTCCGTGCCTCTCAGCTGTTAGAAGCAGTGCTGGATATAAAATCATTGTGTGGTTGCCACAGCGTTCTTTTGTGCTGAGTAAATTTGTTCTTGTTGAGCTCAGATATAGATTCCTCAGGAGCAATAACTGGCATTTGAAAGGGAATGGAATTATTTTCTTCTGAAATGGCAGCATTGTAAGCATGACAGTGCTACATTGAAGTGTAGGAAAAGATCTGAGATTTTGGATATTTAAAATGAGTAGCTCAATCAGGCATTGCTGTCCTTTTCCCTTCCATCTTTAAAAAAAATAAAATACTGCTTTAGTGCATATTCCCATCTTAAAGATGAATCATTGTGACCCATGGAAAGATCCAAAGCTGTAACCATATGAAATGCATACAAGTTTCCAAATACTGTAAGCTCCAGAGTTCTCTGCATATCGCTATATAACAAACATGTGCTACATAAGATTAAAACTAGTAAGCAGCTGTCTTGCTGAGGGCGGTCTTTCTACAGTGTGTGTCACAGTGCTTGTTGTCCTTTTGGATATCATATCTCAGTTAGTTGCAATAACCTTGTTCCCTTTGTGTCACAGCCCCAACCTTTTAAACATGCTGCCTTTTATGTAAAATGTAATACTTGCAGGTGGCACAAAGACAAATTTAATCAAGTCTGTAAAAGGTTCACACTGCTTAATGGAATTACATCTTCATACCTCCAGGTTGAAGTACCTGTTCTATACTACAAATGCGTTGGAATGAGCAATGTATTACTGTATAAGTTTCTCTATCTTCAGAAGGAGTACATCAAGAGAACACAACAGCATTGTGTCACTTCTAGAAACCACAGGTTTAGATCATCAGATAAGAAGCGTTTGATAAGTCCAGGAAAGAAAATTGAAAACAAAAGATTTCTCCTTAGGCACGTGAAAAACGTAGTACTGAAGGCACTATGGCACTAAAATATTAATTGGTGTATTCTGTATGCAACTTGATGCAAGTTTGAAAACAATAAATCTTAATGACAAACTTATCATTGCTTTGTTTTAAGACCCAATACTAGGTCAATGAATTGGAGGTTTGGTGTCAATGCCTGCCGTGAGAAGTATAATAAACCTCTTAGTTTAAAATCATTCACTTCAAACTATTATCCATTAATTGAACTTTTAAGGCACAAAAACCCTCCTGCTCCGTTTTATTTAAGCTGCTTCATTCTAATAACTGATTATTCACACTTTCTAAGTATTTGAATTTAAATATTGCAGAAAAGAAAGACAAGTTGCCAAAGTTTTTTTGTCTGTTATTTACAGAAGTAGATTCTAATGGTTTGAAACTAACCTAAAACTTGGTTTGATTGAATTGTGGGAAGTGGTTTGAAGCCACCTTAAGCCTTAGACAATTTGGACTTTACTCTGGCCACAGTCTATCTGCAAACAGCCCAAGACTATCTCTTTGAATTCCCAGGAAGATCCTGGGCCACCTTTTGGGTATCAATGATGAGTTGGGAGGAGAATTGGCTCCTCCTGACAACAACTTGCATTTAGCTAGCACCTTCAATGTCCTAAAACATCCCAAGGTATTTCACAAAAGTATTGCCAAGCAAACTTTGCCATCTAAGAGATACAAGGGGCGATGTGGCGCAGTGGGAGATGATGGTGTAGTAGCATTGTCACTGGACAAGCAGTCCAGACAAGGCAAGGCAATGCTTTGGGGATCTGAGTTTGAATCCCACCGCAGCTGATGGCGAAATTTGAATTCATGCAAAATCTGGAATTAAATGTCTCATAATGACCATGAAACTATTGTCGAATGTTGTTTTAAAAAAAACATTTTGTTCACTAATATCCTTCAGGGAAGGAAGTCTGCTGTCCTTTCCCGGTCTGACCTAAATGTGACTCCAAACTCTCAGCAATGTGGTTACACGCCCTCTGAAATGGCCTAGCTGACCACTCAGCTGAAGGGCAATTAGCAGTGGTTAATAAATGCTGGTCTTGTCAGTGATATCCAGATCCCACGCATAAAGCTTGATCAAAAAGGGTTTAAGGATCTTCTTAAAGGAGAAGGGAGAGTAAGAGAGGTCCTCAGTAACATAAAAATAATTCACTGATCTTTCAATACTTAGGTGGTTGGAGCTTTGCACAGTTGTTTAAGTTCACACAGACTGAGCTTAGAGAGGAGAACAATAAGTCAAGCAGTTTAATGTAATACTGTCAGCCTGTGCTCTTTACAGCCATCTATGATGCAAATTTAATCCTTGTCCCAAAATGACTTTTTTCCAGTATAGGAGCAGTAAGGTGTGCTTATTTATTACATTTTCATATCTGAATAAGAGCAGTTATTTCAATACTTGTTGCATCACTGAAGTAGCAACATCATTAAATTACAATGATGTATCTGAACTCTTGAGGCTGTGCATAAGATCTGTTTAAGGCGAAGCTAGATTAATGTACAAGAGAGAAAGGTAAAGCTTGAGATGAAGCTCAAGTGTAGCATAATCACTGGCATGAACCAAATGACCAAATGGCTTGTTCCAGTGCTGTATATTCAATGTCATTCTCACAGGTCATAGAGAATTTACATACGTTGTAGGTTCAATCCTCGGTATGCGCCGAGTCCACTGATCTTATCTGGGGCAATTGTACAGATGCTACAATACTGCAGTGAAATTAGGCTACTCAATTCAAGATGGCGTCAAAGCATAGTAGTTGCTTGCGAGCTGTCCCCAGCATAGCCTCTCATTCTATCTTTTACTCTTGCTCTATGCTTTTAAGCTCTCCTACACCCTGCTATGACTGTAACACTACATTCTGCACCCTCTCCTTTCCTTCTCTATGAACAGTATGCTTTGTCTATGTAGCGCACACGAAACAATACTTTTCACTGTATACTAATACATGTTACAATAATAAATCAAATCAAAAGAAGAATGAACTCAGTCGAGGGGTGCTCCTGCTTCTGCTAACTCCATGATGGAGGGTATTTTTCGTGTAAGGACAGTATCCGGTTCAGTTGTGAAGTTTCCCACTTTCAACTGTGCACAGTTCTGGTCACCCTATTATAGAAAGAATATTATTAAACTAGAAGGAATGCAGAAAAGATTTACTAGGATGCTACCAGGACTTGCTGGTTTGAGTTTTAAGGAGAGGCAGGATAGACTGGGACTTTTTTCCCTGGAGCGTAGAGGGCTTAGGGGTGATCTTATAGAGGTCTGTAAAATGATGAAGGGCATAGATCAGCTAGCTAGTCAACATCTTTTCCCAAAGTAGGGGAGTCTAAAACTAGAGGGCATAGGTTTAAGGTGAGAGGGAAGAGATACAAAAGGGTCCAGAGGGGCAATTTTTTCACACGGGGTGATGAGTGTCTGGAACAAGTTGCCAGAGGTAGTAGTAGACGTGAGTACAATTTTGTCATTTACAAAGCGTTTTGACAGTTACAAGGGTAAGATGGATATAGAGGGATATAGGCCAAACACGAGCAATTGGGACTAGCTTAGGGATTTTAAAAAAGGGGCAGCATGGACAAGTTGGGCCAAAGGGCCTATTTCCATGCTGTAAACCTGTATGACTCTATATCCTGCTGATAATCGTTGGCCAAACTTGCAAATGAAGAGTAACTCCTGGAGTACTGTGTACAGTTTTGGTCTCCTTACTTGAGAAAGGATATACTGGCAATGGAGGGGATGCAGAGGAGCTTCGCTAGGTTGATTCCGGAGTTGAGAGGGTTGGCTTATGAGGAGAGACTGAATAGATTGGGACTGTACTCACTGGAATTCGGAAGAATAGGGGGAGATCTTATAGAAACATAAAAGGTTATGAAAGGAATAGAAAAGGGAAGTTGTTTCCCCTGGCAGGTGAAATAGGGGGCATGGCCTCAAAATAAAGGGAAGCAGATTTAGTACTGAGTTGAGGAGGAACTTCTTCACACAAAGGGTTGTGAATTTGTGGAATTCCATGCCCAGTGAAGCAGTTGAGGCTACCTCATTGAATGTTTTTAAGGCAAGGATAGATAAATTTTTGAACAATAAAGGAATTAAGGCTTATGGTGAGCGGGCGAGTAAGTGGAGTCGAGTCCCTGAAAAGATCAGCTGTGATCTTATTGAATGGCGGAGCAGGCTCGAGGGGCCCAATGGCCGCCTCCTAGTTCTTATGCTCTTATTAATTAGATGTGATGACTACTGTCACCAGGGGAGAGAGAGGACTGGGAGGGAATCTACTGCCAATTATGTATAATGAAGGAGAAAAAGAAGAGTTTGCATTTAGATATTGCTTATACAATTACTGATTGTCCTTGAGCACTTTATAGTCAATGAAGTACTTTTGAAGTATATTAATTATTTGAATGTAGGAAATGTGGCAGCCAATTTGCATACGCTGAGTTCCTACAAATCACCATGTGCTGTGACAGTGTCAAAGCAAACTATTGAAGAAGCAGGAAATCTGAAATCAAAACGTAAAAGCTCAGGTTTGGCAGCGTCTGTGGAGAGAGAAACAGAGTTAGCATTTTGAGTCTAATATGACTCTTGCATCAAAACTGGAGGAAGGTGGAAATGTGGGTTTTATGCTGAAAGAGGAGAGCAAAATACAAGGTCGAGGATTGGTTGGAGCTCAGGAGAGATTAAATGGCAAAGATACAGAACGCAAGGCAGAGAGTGTTGATTATTAAAGACTAAAGCAGATGTTAATAATGGAACAAATATTCATGGAAGCACTGTGAAATCAAAATAGCAGTTATATGTTGATAGCAGGAAAAGGAGTCAGCAGTCTCTGAAAGCAAAAGTTCAGAATAAGAAATCAAACGAGAAAATGCTGGAAAATCTCAGCACATCTGGGCAGCATCTGTAAGGAGAGAAAAGAGCTTATGTTTCAAATCCAGATGTCAAAGAGTCACCTGGACTCAAAACATCAGCTCTTTTCTCTCCTTACAGATGCTGCCAGACTTGTTGAGATTTTCCAGCATTTTCTCTTTTGGTTCCAGATTCCAGCATCCGCAGTAATTTGCTTTTTTATGTCAGAATACAATACAGACTGGCACTGGGGTGTGGAATCAAAATGGAGGATGGAGTTCTCTGTTGACAGAAGTTGCTCAATTTAATGTTAAATCCACAAGGCTATAAAAGGCTAATCTGTAGTGAGGTACTGTTCCTCCAACTTGCGTTGTACTTCACTGGAACATTGCAGCAGGCCAAGAATAGAAATGTGAGCCTGAAATAAGGTGGTGAATTGAAATAACAAGCAATCAAAAGGTTGGGGTCATGCTTGTGGACTCAGTGCAGCTGTCGCACAAAGCGATCACCCAGCCTGAATTTAGTCTCCAGTGACGATATTGTGCCTTTAAGAAATATATTTTGTCATGTTCCTTGTGCAGAATTTTTTAAAGAAGTCAGTTCTATTCACCTGGGGCCGCTTTGTCTATAACCAGCAGCTGATATGTTGATACTGGAGAAGCATAATTGATTCTAATGTTAGTGTGTTTGTTTTAATCTGGGTTAATGCAGCTTGGTTATTTTAGTGTTTTCTGGGTTTTTTCAGAGTGGGGTTTGATTATGTTGAATGACATGAAAAATCATGTGACAGGGTAGGGTTAGGCTATCAAAAGAAACAAGCTCCGTTGCTGCTTTAAGTTGTTAGAGGGAAATAGCTGTCTATCTCTCACCAGAGATTAGAGTTTGGAACCTGCCAAAAATAGGTCTCCTTCTCTGAGGTTCTGCTGTTTGAAACTAGATCTTTCTCTAGAGGCTGCTGTATGGGGATTAGAAGACAGACAGGTGTCTTTCTATATCTCTGTCCAGAGCGTTAAAGGCTGGAAGCCTAGCACCCCTGTACGTCTGTGTGTTTTTGCTAACTGATTCTGAAGCAAGATTTATGTCTGTGGGGATATTGCTTAAATTCAAACTAAAAAGGTAGCTAGCAGTTACGAATTACACTTTGTCACGTTTAAGTATTTCAATTGGTGAAAGTTATGTTAATTCTTTTTGTTATATTTTAACTGTGTTGTTAAATAAATGTTTGTTTTAATTAAAGCTTCCCAGTGGGTCATTAGAATCGCACCTGGAATGAAACACCTTATGCTTGCACTAATGCCAAAATAAAATGGTTCTAGGTTAACTTCATAATATACCTTGGAGTTTCTAATCTAGTCCCTAACATTCCCCATAGTGAAAATGACCACATTGTGAACAGTGAACACAATAGATAAATTGGAGAAGTGTAGTAAAACACTGCTTCATCTGAAAGGAGGATTTGAGGTCTTGGATGATGAGAAGGGAGGATGGAAAGGGGCAGTGTGACTTGCAAGTACATGGGTACACGCCAGGGGAGTGTTGGAGGTGATAGAGGAGTGGAGCAGGCTGACACAAAGAGAACAACCTCTTTAGAATTCTGATGGAGAGGTGAGGGGAATATGTGGTGGCTGGATTTGGCAGAGGATGATACTTCTGTAAAAGGGAGCTGGTGGGGTGGAAAGTGAAGATGAGGCAGCTGGTGGGGGCGAACTGGTGAGGGAAGCATGGGAAATAGGTCAGACATGGTTGAAGTTGAGTTATTTTTTTAAAAAGGTCAATTGATGCACTTGCAATGGTGCGTGCAAGTGGTCTAATTTTTTATTTATTGTAACCTTGTGTTATGGACATTATATACCTCTTTCTGTCGTCAAGGGGAGCCCGTTGACCAGCTGAAAAGTTTTGTAGCAAGCTCTAAAAATAATGAAGCCTCCCTTTCCCAAGTGAGTAATTTTATATGTTGCTCATATCTGCTGAAAGTCAGCTGTCCATTGAGAATAGTGTAATTACAGGAGGTATTCAAATCTGCTTAGTGTCTCGAGGCTGAGGGATATTGACTGATGCCTGGTACTTAAACACATAAACATCAGTTCTAGTGAATGAGTTTGCTGAGGCTTGTAAGTTGGCAGGCATCTTGCAATGAGGATTACACCCCAGGCAGCAGCAGAAACATGTCCTTACACGTCCTCTTTCCCACTGCGTACAGTCTTCTGAAAAGCTCCAAAACAAAGCTGGGGGTTGGCTGTAGTATCGCTTGTCATTTCACCTATGGGACCTGACTTTAGGTGCGGTTTCAAACACTGGATTAGAAGTTCAAGACCCCTAATAGTATAGGCATGGGCAGTGAAAGCCTGTCAGCTTGTGTGTACATTTTGAATTATTCTCCCCCTGCCACACAAGGCATCAGCTCTTGCTTAGATTCTGTGTAAGCCAGTGTCCCATTTGACGCTTAGTTAATGTGACCCTGGACAGTAAATATTATTGGGCTATTTAACTGTAGTGCCAGTACACCTGATTCTGCCCACACATCCTGTTTTCCAGTAATGGTCACTGGATAGTGGTCTGGAGTAAGAACACTTAATTAATTTCCTCTCCATCACTCATGAATACACAGGGTTATTGTTGTGCCTGGTTGGTGCCCCAACAAGTTATCAGCAATCAGCACAGATAGGAGTTTGAACTAAGCTGGGCTAGAGCAAAGGATCAGGCCAATGAGGTTTAACCAAGGCTTTAACTGATGCAATTTATCAAAGCCACCTCAGCTTTTTGACTGGGATGAAGCATCAGATCAAGCCCAGGAGGGGGTGCAATGCCTCATCCTGTCAGCTTGGATCTTGTTTGATTGAGCCCAGAATGGGATGCAATGGCTTGTCTTGTCAGCTTGGATCTTGTTTGTCCCTCATGTAGGGAGCGTGATTAGACTTAATTTGAATTGAATTTGAATTTTGATTAGAATTAAAGTACCGAAAAGTACCCCAAAATACCCCTCTGCCTGTTAATCTGCAGCATAGCATTCAATCAGGTGGACACCTTTTCCCAGTAAATCCCAACTCACCCACTGAATTTGTCCGGAACAGCAGGCTGTCTTTGACTTTCACTACTTACCAGATACCACTGGTGTAGATGATACAAGGAGAGTGTGCAGGTTCACTCTGGTAAAATGTAAATTTCGGACTGGTATTGGGATGGTTTTCAAGCAAAAAAGTGCTCTATACTTGGAATGGGCTGTTCGGTAGGAAAGTGATAGCAAGATACTTGGATTGATTGAAGGAACAGTTGGACAACATTGGGGAGGATGGATGCGTATGGGTCGGTGCAAAAGCCTGAGTTTGTCCCTGGGTTAGACTTTACTAACCATCGTCATAGATATTAGTGGCCAAGTAAGTCTAATCCCACTTTTATTGTATCTTTGACAATAACAGGTGAGCTAAGACAGGCAAAGTCAGTCGATGTTAGAGGAGGATTTAGGCAGTCTTAGTGATGGCCAACATAGGAGATTGGAACCTCATCTCGGGATCGAATGTGACAGCAAGGTTGCAAACAGGTTGCTTAACCTCGGACTTTTGCCAGGGAGAGGGATGGAGTCTGTAGCTCAGTTTAAGTTTATTTATTAGTGTCACAAGTAGGCTTACATTAACACTGCAATGAAGTTACTGTGAAAATCCCCTAGTCACCACACTCTGGTGGGGACTGAGAGACTAATCTCATGGCTCCCCTCAGCAAGAATTCTGGGGTTTGACTACTTCCTTATGTCTCAGTGATCAAAACCTAGATGCAGCGTTCGAGGTATTGTCTAAATAGAACATTGTGCAGTTCCAGCATGGCATCCTCTCATTTATACCCCCACTGACTGATTATAGTTCAGCACTCTGTTTGCTTTGATTGCTATTCTGCAGTAACAGGATGTGATTGTTAAGTCCTTGGCTAATTCAACATGACAATCTATTGCTCTCATGTAGGTTTTTACTTTTACTGAATAGACTGTTTAATCCAGAGTTTAAAAAAGGAAAGACTGACTTGCATTTATCTAGTGCTTCTCATGATGTCAGAATATTCCAAAAGCCCATCATAGCTAATGAAGTAATTTTTGAAGTATAGTCACTGCTGTACTGTGGGAAACATGGAAGCCAGTTTGTGCAAGGTCCCTACACCTTAGCTATGATTGTAACACTATATTCTGCACCCTATCCTTTTCTTCACCCCATGTACTCTATGAATGGTATGCTTTTGTCTATATAGTGCAAAAGAAATAATACTTTTCATTGTATACCAATACATGTGACAATAATAAAGCAAATCAAATTGCAATGTGATCATAACCAGGTAATCTGATCCAGCAATGTTGATTGGAGGATAAATATTGGAGAACTCCTCTTGTAAAAGCACAGTGGGATTGTTTGCACCCTAGAGGGAGGACTGGGCTTTGGTTCAACTGCACCTCTGATAGTGGAGCATTCCCTCAGTGTGCACTGGAGTGTCAACCTAGATTTTGTACTCTAGTCTCTGAGCCATTCTGACTTGAAGGAGTGGGCACTGCCCACCCAGCTCAAAATTTGAGGCCCAAAATATGATTGCTGTGTGAGGAAATTTGAGAGATTGACTCTACAGCCTCGTACAGGGTGTTTATTGATCTACTGTCAGAATGCTTTGATTTTCTATATAAAGATGTACTCCCATGTTTTCTGCAGTTGAACAGTTCTCAATTATAAATGTTGCTTTGATTATTGATGAAAGGAAGTTATCCTGAAAAATAAAAATATTGTATTTAAAGAGAAACCTGCTTTCTCTTATCTTTAAGTGATAACAGAGTGACTGGAGCTGAGCAGATGAACCGTGAAGGTGCCCACGGGAAGACTCCCGAGGAGATGTACATCCAGCAGAAGGTGCGAGTGCTGCTGATGCTGAGGAAGATGGGATCAAACGTGAGTGATGAACCTGACATGCAAATCTAGCACAGTGGAGACTATTCAACCGTTCAGGCCTGTGCTGGCTCTTTGATAGAGCTATCAACAACAACTTAGATTAAAGGAACTATATAAATATAATAAAACCGCCCCAAGGCACTTCACAGGAGCATTATAAAATAAAATATGACACCTAGGCCATTTAAACAGAAAGCTAAAGGTTGGCCAAAGAGGTAGGTTTTGAAAAATGCTCTAAGGGAATGCAAGGGAGAAATTTGAAAACAAGTTCGAGAATTTTAAAATTTAGGCATAGCTCGACCAGGAACCATAAAAACTAGAAGCAGGAGTGTGCCATTCGGCCCCTCGAGCCTGCTCGGCCATTCATTTTAATCATGGCCGATCATCAGGTTCAATATCCTGATCCCCCTTCCCCCATCCCATGACCCCTTTAGTCCCAAGAGCTATATCTAATTTCTTCTTGAAATCAGACAATGTTTGGGCCTCAACTACTTTCTATGATAGTGAATTCCACACATTAACCACCCTCTGGGTGAAGAAATTTCTCCTCACCTTAGTTCAAAAGGTTTGCCCCTTATCTTCAAACTATGACCCCCATGTCTGGATTCCCCCACCATTGGGAACATTCTTTCTGAATCTACCCTATCTAACCCTGTTAGAATTTTATAAGTTTCTATGAAATCCCATCTCATTCTTCGAAACTCCAGTGAATACAATCGTAACCGACTTAGTCTGTCTTCATATGACAGACCTGCCATTCCAGGAATCAGCCTGGTAAAGCTTCGCTATATTGTCTGTATAGCAAGGACATTCTTCCTCAGATAAGGACACCAAAACTGTACACAATACTCCAGATGTGGCCTCAGCAACGCCCTATATAATGCTAGCAAAACATCCCTATCCTATACTCAAATCCTCTCATTATGAAGGCTAATATACCGTTTGTCTTCTTTACTGCCTGATGTACCTGCGCATTTACTTTCAATGCCTGATGTACCTGCGCATTTACTTTCAACGACTGATGCATGAGGATACTAAGGTCTCATTGAATATCCACTTCTTTCAATTTACACCCATTCAAGTAATTATCTTTTTCCTATTATTGCTACCAAAATGGATAACCTCACATTTGTCCACATTATCCATACTCGGCCTGTCTAGATCACATTGAAGCATGTCTGCATCCTCCTCACAGCTCACTTTCCTACCCAACTTTGTATAATCTGCAAATTTAGGGATAATATATTCAGGTCCCTCTTCCAGATCATTAATATATAATGTGAACAGTTGGGCTCCTAGCACAGATCCCCGCAGAACTCCACTAGTCACTGACTGCCAATCAGAAAAAGACACATTTATGCCAACTCTTTGCTTTCTATCTGCTAACCAGCTTTCTATCCATCTCAAGACATTACCTGCAATCCCATGTGCTTTAACTTTACATAGTATTCTGTTATGTGAGACCTTGCCAAAAACCTTTTGAAAGCCTAAATAAACCACATCCACCGGTTCTCCTTGGTCAACTCTACCAGTTACATCTTCAAAGGATTCCAATAGATTCGTCAAGCATGATTTCCCTTTTGTAAATCCATGCTGACTTATTTGATTATTTCGCTTTCTTCCAAATGCCGAGTTATGAAATCCTTGATAATACTGGAGCAATTTCTCCAGTACTGACGTTAGGCTGTCTGGTCTGTGGTTCCCTGTTTTCTCTCCGCCTCTCTTTTTGAATAACGGGCTTACATTAGCTACCCTCCAATCTGTAGGAAATATTCCAGATTCCAAAGAATTTTGGAAAATAACCACCAATGGATCCACAATTTCCAGGGCCACTTCCTTAAGTACTTTAGGATGAAGATTATCAGGACCCGGAGATTTATCCACCTTCAATCCCATCCATTTCTCCAAAACCATTTCTCTACTAATGCTGATTTCTTTCAGCTCCTCACTAAAACATGTTTCTCTCAGCATTTCTGCTACATTATTCATGTCTTCCTTTGTGAAGACTGAAGCAAAGTATAAATTTAATTCCTCAGCTATTTCTTTATTCCCTGTTATGAATTCTCCTGTTTCTGACGGTTCGGGGCCTACATTCGTTTTTATCAATCTTTTTCTCTTTACTTATCTATAGAAACTTTTACAGTCAGTTTTTATGTTCCCTGCTAGCCTACTTTCATACTCTATTTTTCCCTTCTTAATCAATCCCTTGGTCCTCCTTTGCTGAACTTTAAACTGCTCCCAATCCTCAGGCCTTATGATTTTTCTTGCCAATTTGGTATGCTTCTTCCTTGAATCTGATACTACTTCTAATTTCCCCTATAAGCTATGGTTTGGCCACAATTCCCTTACCACTCCTGCGGCAAATGGGATTAAGGAATTTCTGAAGTTCACCTATTAGTTCTTTAAATGCCTGCTGTTGTCTGTCCACTGTATTTCCTTTCACTAATGTTTCCCATTCCATCATGGCCTCTTCATGCCTCATGCCATCATAGTTCCCTTTATTGAGATTCAGGACGCTGGCCTCAGAATCGGCTGCATCACTATCCACCTTGACAAAGAACTCTAACATATTATGGTTACTCGTCTCCAAGGGTTCTCTCAGAACCAGATTGCCAACTAATCCTTTCTCATTACACAACAGCCAGTCCAACTCCTTTTGATTCCTCAACATATTGCCACAGAAAATCATTCTGTATGTACTCCAAAAATTCCTCCTATTATATTGTGACAAATATATATATAGATTAAAGTTGCCCATAATTACAGAGTCAGCGTTGGTCAGTGAGCACAGGGCTGACAGGAGAAGAGGACTTCAAAAATAATCATAGAATCCCTATAGTATACAAGGAGGCTATTTGGCCCATCAAGCCTACAACAACATCAACCCCTCCCAGACCCTATCCCCCCATGTATTTACCCTGCTAATTCTTCTGACACTAAGGAGCAATTTAGCATGGCCAGTCAACCTAATCTGCACATCTTTGGAGCATGGAAGGAAACCCATGCAGACACAGGATGAACATGCAAACCTCATACAGCCACCCGAGGCCGGAATCAAATCCAGGTCCCTGGCACGGTAAGGCAGTAGTGCTAATAACCACTGTGCTGCCTTGCAAAGAGTTATGACACAGGAAGCAAAGTTTTCAATGATTTAATTCAATGGAGGGTAGAATGTGGAAGACCAGTCAGGAATGCATTGGAATTGTAGAGTCTAGAGGTAACAAAGACATGGATGAGAGTTTCAGCAGCTGGTGTGCTAAGACAAACCAAGTTGAGCGATGTTCCGGAGATGGAAATAAGCAGTGTTAGTGAGGACAGAAGTGTGAAGTTGGAAGCTCATTTCAGGTTCAGATGTGACACCGAGGTTGCGAATAGGCTGCTTAACCTCAACTGTTGCCAGGGAAAGGGATGATGTGTGAAGCCAAGGAAAAGGGGTGGCGTGTGGAGACAAGGGAACGGAGCTTGGAGTGGGGATCAAAAATAACGGCTTCAGCCCTCCCACTATTTGATTAGAGAAATTTTCTGCTCATCCAGCACTAGATCTTGGAAAGGCAGTCTGATCATTTCGAAACTATCTGGTTAATCCCAATTCCCTTCTGAGTCCCCATAGCCCTGTACATTTAACATTTTGTTTTCCATTATTCTGTTCAGATAAACGAGGTGAGGTCTGGCTTTATGTTCGGTGTCGTCTCAGTTTATGGTCTAGAAATATATTGTTATCTCTCTCAGGCTTCCTGATTCTGCAGATATAAATGGTTAAGAACTGGCAATTGGGGAAGACATTTAAATCCGAAATTTTAAGTCAGAGTCACCAATGGCTAGCAGCAGAACTCCTAGGACCATAGAATCTTGTTCATCCTAATTCTTGGTTAGTGTACAAAACCCAGGGAACTAAGACTTTAAGCCAGCTCTGTGAAGTGAAATTAAACATAAGAACACAAGAAATATGAGCAGGAGTAGGCCATCTAGCCCCTCAAGCCTGCCCCGCCATTCAATAAGATCATGGCTGATATGTCGTGGCTCAGTTCCACATTCCCGCCCTCTCCCCATAACCCTTAATCCCCTTGCCTATCAAAAACCTATCAACCCGCGTCTTAAGTATATTGAGCGAGGCAGCCTCCACCACTTCAACGGGCAGAGAATTCCAGAGATTCACCACCCTTTGAGTGAAGAAGTTCCTCCTCAACTCCGCTCTAAGCCGCCCCCCCTTTATCCTGAGGCTGTGCCCTCTAGTCCTACTGTCCTTTCTGAGTGGGAAGAGCCTCTCCTATCCTATCCATCCCATTCAACATCTTATACGTCTCAATGAGATCTCCCCTCATTCTTCTAAACTCTGACGAGTACAAGCCTAGTTTATTCAGCCTCTCCTCATAGTTCAACCCCCTCAACTCCGGAATCAGCCTTGTAAACCTCCTCTGCACTCCCTCCAAGGCCAAAATATCCTTGCGTAAGTGCGGCGACCAAAACTGCACACAGTGCTCCAGCTGCGGCCTCACCAGTGCCCTATACAGCTGCAGCAAGACCTCCCTACTTTTATATTCAATCCCCCTCGCTATGAAGGCCAGCATCCCATTTGCCTTCCTGACCACCTGCTGCACCTGCAAGCTGGGTTTTTGTGACTCATGCACAAGGACCCCAAGGTCCCTCTGCACTGTGACATGCTGCAGTTTTTCGCCACGTAAGTAATAGTCCGTCCTACCATTATTCCTACCAAAGTGGACAACCTCACATTTGCCAACATTAAATTCCATTTGCCAGTTCCTGGCCCATTCGCCCAGCCTATCTAGATCCTTCTGCAGACTCTCCACACTCTCCGCACAATTTGCCGTTCCACCAATCTTGGTGTCATCAGCAAATTTCGACACCATACACTCGGTTCCCTCCTCCAGATTATCTATATACATGGTGAATAGCTGAGGCCCCAGCACCGACCCCTGGGGCACTCCACTAGTCACCAACCACCAATCCGAATAGCACCCATTGATCCCCACACTCTGCCTCCTATTTGACAGCCAATCCTCTATCCACGCTAACACCCTACCCCCAACTCCATGCCCCCTGACCTTCTGCAATAACCTCTTGTGAGGCACCTTGTCAAACGCCTTCTAAAAATCCAGAAAGACCACATCCACCGGCTCTCCTCTATCCACCGCCCCAGACACATCCTCATAGAACTCCAATAAATTCGTCAGACACAACTTCCCCTTAACGAAACCGTGCTGCGTCTGCTCTACCGAACAGTTCTCCTCAAGATGCCTCGTTATTTTCTCCTTGATCACGGATTCTAACATTTTTCCTACAACAGACGTTAAACTAACCGGCCTATAATTCCCCGCCTTTTGCCTGCCACCCTTCTTAAACAACGGCGTAACATTAGCCGTTTTCCAATCTTCTGGCACTTCCCGGAATCCAGCGACATTTGGAAAATAATCACCAAGGCATCCACTATCACCTCCGCCATTTCTTTCAGAACCCTCGGATGCATTCCATCCAGTCCTGGGGACTTGTCCACAATCAGTCCCTCCAGTCTGTCGAGCACCGCCTCTCTAGTAACATTAATGTCATTCAGGCCCTCCACTCCTACCATCTTTCCATCACTAACACCCGGCAAATTATTCACGTCCTCCTCCGTAAAATAGATACAAAAGTTATGAGAGAGCCCAAAAAAATGGCTTTAATCTCTCCTTTGTGTGCTTTTTGAGATGTAGATAAGTAATAGTCACTCATGAAGAAACTTGAAAGATATTAAAGCCCTTCCAGGTTTATGATACCCCAGAGTAAAATACGTTAGTTATAGTAATACAGCAAAACATTATTTTTGTGTAGCAATCTTGATCTTTAATGGTAAACCAATAATTGTGGAATTTATTACACTCATGAGAGGTGGCTACAACTAGTTCACAGCCGCAACGTTCTTTAGTTATCATGTATCTCTCACTTGTGGAATGAATTCTGCACTCAGCGGTTTCTGACAGACTATCCGTGCTACTTCTGAATTTCCAATTTACCCGATTTAGAACTGATTTAGATTATGTTATTTATTCTCGGTATTTCCCACACATGGGATAAGGCTCTCCAACACCTAAGACTGATCTTTCTCCAGTGGCAAGTGGAAGATGCCTGATTTGAAAAATTAATCATGACATAGCAGTAAAGACTCACATTCTAATCAGTGTTCTGTAAACTGTGTGTGCCTTTATATGCCCTGTTTGTGATCAGAACTCTACACTCACCTGATGAAGGAACAGTGTTCCGAAAGCTAGCAGCGTTAACTACCAAATAAACCTGTTGGATTTTAACCTAGTGTTGTGAGACTTCTTACTAATATTTACAGCACCAGGACCCCATCCATTTCAGCAGTTTCCTCCATGCTTTTGGGCTGAAAATTGGGAAATAAAAAAAATCCAAATGTATGAGATAGGAGTAATGATAGGCCATTCAGCCTCTCACACTCTGCTGCACCATTCAGTAGCAATATGGAATGGCACAGTGGTTCGCACTGCTGCCTGACAGCAGCAGGGACCCAGGTTCAATTCCTGGCCTGGGTCACTGTGCAGAATCTGCACATTCTCCCCGTACCTGCGTGGGTTTCCTGCAGGTGCTCCGGTTTCTTTTCACAGTCCAAAAAATGTGCTAGTTAGATGCATTGGCCATGCTAAATTCGCCCTTCGTGTAACCAAACAGGTGACATTAATAAATAAACTTTATAAGACCATGGCCTCAATTCCATATTCCCACCTACTCCCAATAACCTTTGACTCCATTGTTAGTCAAGAATCTTACCTTACCTCTGTCTTAAAAATATTCAATGACCCTGCCTCTGGGAAGAGAGAAAGGAATTCTCTTCAAATCAGTCTTAAATGGGGGATCCTTTATTTTAAATTGTGCTCCCTAGTCGTAGTCTGTTCCATAGAGGGAGGCTTTGAGCATCCACCTGTCAAAACCCACAGGGTTTTATATCTTTCAATAGGATCACTTTTTATTTTTCTGAATTCCAGTGGATACAGATCCAACCCTGTTCAACCTTTCCTTGTCAGATAATCCCTCCACACCCCCTGTCATTCCATCCTACGATCCCAGGTATCAGTCAGTTGAACCTCTATTTATATGCTTTCTTAAATAAAGAGACCAAAGCTGAGCGCAGTACTTCAGGTGTGATCTCACCAGCTATACAACTGCAGCAGAGCATCCCTACTTTAATATTCCATTCTTCTAGCAATAAGCAACAGCATTGCATTAGCCCTGTTAATCACTTGCTGTGCCTGCACACTAACGTCTTGTGAATCGTGCACCTGGACATGCAGATCCCTCAATATCTCAATAGTTCTGCAACTTCACGTCATTTAAATAATTTGCTGCCTTTCTATTTTTCTTGCCAGAGTGGACAAGTTCACCTTTCCCCACTTTACAATCTATTTGCTAATTTTTTTGCTCAATCACTTAACCTGTATCTCTCCTGAAAACAATTTTTTTACGTGCTTTGTGTGAGCAGCAAATCTCACAACCATGTGTTCGTTTGATGATGTAAATTGTAAATAGCTGAGGCCTTTGCACTGATCCCTATAACACTCCAGTCATCACATCTTGCCAACCTGAAAATTACCCATTAATGCTTACTATAATAAAAGCAAAATACTGCGGATTTTGAAATCTGAAACAAAAACGGGAAATGCTGGAAAATCTCATAGGGTCTGACAGAGAGAGAATAGAGCCAATGTTTTGAGTCTAGAACAAAGAAGAAAGAACAAAGAAAATTACAGCACAGGAACAGGCCCTTTGGCCCTCCACGCCTGCACCAACCATGCTGTCTGACTGCACTAAAACGCCCTACACTTCCGGGGACCATATTCCTCTATTCCCATCCTATTCATGTATTTGTCAAGACGTTCCTTAAAAGCCAAATGATGACCCTTTGTCCCTTACTCTCCTTTTCCTGTTAGCTAACCAATCCTCTGTCCATGCTAGTATATTAGCCCCCTATACCATGAGCTCCCACTTTGCATAATAAAGTGATAACAGCAAAGCTCAATCATACAGAGTTTCAGCGAAGATTCCACACAGATGGTACTTGGTATGCTGAGTGCAACTAAATTAGAAAACTGACTTCCAGCATTTGCATTTATTGCCCATCCCTAATTGCCCTTGAGAAGGTGGTGTTAAGCCAACTTCTTAAACTGCTACGCCACTCCAACCATGTTGGTATACCCACAGTGCTGTTTGAAAGGGATTTCCAGGTTTATAACTCAACAGCAGTGAAGAAGCTGTGATATAGTTCCAAGTCAAGATGGTCTGTTGTTTGGAGAGGGTATTTCTGTTCCAAAAGTACTTATTATGACTATAGCCTGCTTCCAGTGAAAATGCAGTTGTTCAAAATTTGCAAAATGACTATAAATGACACTTGCAACTCGTGACCGTGCTCAGTGAGCATGACTCTGTTAGCTTGGCCAGGAACTTCTCGATCAGTGAGAGAAGCTGTGTACCACCAGTAGTGGAGCAAAGTGCATTGTGACAAGGGCTGAAACTTGCAGTCGAGGAATGGCAAAGAGCATTATTACTGCCTCCCAGTGAATAGCAGGCGGCTTCCGATCTTTACTGAATTAAATATTAATTTTGAGAAGATGACCCCCTCCCCGTCCTTGAACTAAACATAATTACTTCTTTCCCTTTACTTTTTTTCCCCTCATTATCTCTTAATTTTCTGAGGGCCATGACTCCGAGTTGGAGTGTGGTCCCATATGCACCTTCTGGTTGCTCATCAAAGTGGCTACTCTTCATGCAACAGCCCAGACGGAGGATTATTTAACTTGAGGCTTTTGTTTCTGATTGCGCATAGAGACGGCACTAATACATGTTTGTCAGTTCAGAGCCTTGGTTGTGTGATACTGTCTGAAACCTTGAGCAGAGGCTCAGGAATTAAATCATTTGTGTGGGGGAAAAAAAGTCATAGTTGGATTCTGGAATGAAAATGATCTTAGAAATCTGCATTCATTAGCCGCAGATCGTCAGCCCTGTTGCATTTAAAGAAACATCGCTTTAGTGGCCTATTCTTTATAAACCTAATGTATTGTTGGGATGACAATAAGTGAGTTTCCAGCAGATTAGGGGAGATGAACTTTTTTTGCCTGCCAATATTTTCTTATTTAGCAATCTCTGTTTTTGAAATCAGCCATTTAACTGCATCAAGTAAGAAGACGAGTCTGTAATTGTCAGAGAAGTTCCAGTGTATTTACCTTGTAGTTCTTAAAAGAGCAAAAGCAGTGAATTGTGTACTCATTCTGGTAGTCAACCTTTTAAGCATCTGAAAAGATGAGTTGCGTTGACAAGAACATGGTATATAAATCAATTGGTGCATTTACAGAAGTTAACTGCAGGTATTTTTACATAAACACAAAACCTGCGCACAGGAGCAACATAATTCAGTGCTTCAGCCATTGACATGGCAACACTCGAGTTGTTCCTGAGGCAATGACATATAATGTCAACATTATCTTCCATTAACCGTACTCTCTTGTAATCGAACCTGGAGAGTGTTATGTTGCTGCAGCTTTGATTCCCACTTTGTTGAGCCCTCACTCTTGGGCTCTGTGAGGGTACACTTGAGTGGAGGTCGGCCATCTATCTGGGAGGACTGCTATCACTCTGTGGTTATCCAGCAGTCTTCAGGAATTATAGTTTATTTTGGCCTTGGAGGGAGTGCAGAGGAGGTTTACTAGGCTGATACCAGAGTTGAGGGGGTTGAGCTATGAGGAGAGGCTGAATAAACTGGGCTTGTACTCGTTAGAGTTTAGAAGAATGAGGGGAGATCTCATTGAGACGTATAAGATGACGAATGGGATGGACAGGATAGAGGTGGAGAGACTCTTCCCGCTCAAAAAAGACAGTAGGACTAGGGGGCACAGCCTCAGGATAAAGGGGGGCGGTTTAGAACGGAGTTGAGGAGGAACTTCTTCACTCAAAGGGTGGTGAATCTCTGGAATTCTCTGCCCGTTGAAGTGGTGGAGGCTGCCTCGCTAAATATTTTTAAGACGCGGGTTGATGGGTTTTTGATAAGAGAGGGGATTAAGGGTTATGGGGAGAAAGCGGGAAAGTGGAACTGAGCAGCGACAGATCAGCCATGATCTTATTGAATGGCGGGGCAGGCTCGAAGGGCTAGATGGCCTACTCCTGCTCCTATTTCTTATGTTCTTATGTTCTGGATACTGCTGTCAGCAACCTGGGAGAAAAATCGTTGGGGAATTTTTTTAACATGTTTCTTTATTTTCTTTGGATGCTATTAGGTTATAAAAGTATTGGAAGTGAGGGAAGGACAGTTTGGAGTAGAGAGGAAACCTGGAGGAATTATTCCAACCAGAGAGATTGCAGAGTTCAAGGGAGCATTGTTGCTTACCTTCACGCTGTCAATTTGAACAGCCAGATTGATACACCAATGAGATAATCTCAACAAAAGCTTCAATTAATACTCAAAACATAAAAATGAATTTTGAACAGTTAGTCAAAATTTAAATTCCCAAAGCAAGATTGTTTTAATTGAAATTGTTCGTATTAATTGCAAAAACATGTCATTTAGAGGTTCATAGTATGGAAACACCCCTTTGGCCCAACTTGTCCATGCTGTCCTTTTGTTTTAAACCTCTAAGCTAGTCCCAGTTGCCCACGTTTAGCCCATATACCTTTATACCCATTTCACCCGTGTAACTGTCTAAATGTTTTTTAAAAGACAAAATTGTACCAGCCTCTACTACTACTTCTGGGAGCTTGTTCCAGATATTCACTCCCTTTGTGTGAAAAAATTGCCCCTCTGGACCCTTTTGTATCTCTCCCTTCTCACCTTGAACCTATGCCCTCTAGTTTTAGACTCCCCTACCTTTGGGAAAAGATACTGACTATCTAGCTGACCTATGCCCCTCATTATTTTATGGGGCTCTATAAGATCACCCCTCAGCCTTTTACACTCCAGAGGAAAAAGTCCCAGTCTTTCCAGCCTCTCATAATTGAAACCATCAAGTCCGGTAGCATCCTAGTAGATCTTTTCTGCACTCTTTCTAATTTAATAATATCCTTTCTATAAGGGTGACCAGAACATTACGCAGTATTCCAAGTGTGGCCTTAGCAATATCTTGTACAACTTCAACAAGACGTCCCAACTCCTGTATTCAATGTTCTGACCAATGAAACCAAGCATGCCAAATGCTGCCTTCACCACTCTGTCCACCTGTGACTCCACTTTCAAAGAGCTATGGGTATGTACCCCTAGATCTCTTTGTTCTGTAACTCTCCGCAGTGTCCTACCATTAACTGAGTAAGTTCTGCCCTGGTTCAATTTACCAAAATGCATCACCTCACGTTTGTCTAAATTAAACTCTGTCTGCCATTCGTCAGTCCACTGACCCAATTGATCAAGATCCTGTTGCAATCCGAGATAACTTTCTTCACTGTCCACTATGCCACTAATCCTAGTGTCATCTACAAACTTACTAACCATGCCTCTTGCATTCTCATCCAAGTCATTAATGTAAATGGCAAATAACAGTGGACCCAGCACCAATCCCTTGACTTGGAGGCATTGAGTCTTGGCTACAGTTCTCCAGACAACTGAATCATAGAATTCTACAGTGCAGAAGGAGGCCATCTGGCCTATCGAGCTTGTACTGACCATAATCTATCCAGGCCCTATCCCCATATCCCATAACCACATGCATTTACACTAGCTAGCCCCCCGACACTAAGAGGCAATTTAACATGACCAATTCGCCTAACCCGCACATCTTTGTGGGAGGAAATCGGAGCACCTGCAGGAAACCCATGCGGACACAGGGAGAACGTGCAGACTCCACACAGACAGAACCCAAGCCGGGAATCAACCCCAGATCCCTGGCATCGTGAGGCAGCAGTGCTAACGACTGTGCCACCCAAGTATCTTACCCAAGTGGCCATCCTTCTTACAAGAGCCAAACCACAGAGGCTCTCAGTAAAGCACAATTACATCCTGCCCTTTCTGAATTCCAAAGAGGAGTCCTATTTGATTCAAAATAATTAACTATTTTTCTCTTTCCAAAGATGCTGCTTGATATGCTGAGCTTTTCCTGTTTTTATTTTACATCCTATCCATGTCTGTGAACATTTCTGTGGAGCTCATTACTGCCCAGTGACCTTGACTAATCTCCTTGTCCATATCCCCACAAAACACCCCCCACCCACCCTACACCGTGCTTGATGTCAGGAGTAACAGAGTTCCAATTGTTTGGTGAATTCAGCTCAGTCCAGGACTTGCATCTAGGATCATGGAGACTCTATATGTAACTTGTATTAACTTTATTTCGGTTTCTGGGATGTCGCAGTGCTGCTTTTCTCAAATGTTGCTGTAGGAAGGTGAAATAAAATACAGCTCCGCTGGAGTACAGTGCAACACACACATGCTTGCAACAGCAGCAGTGTTGTGCAGTGTAAGCTGTGATAGCCAGTACCAGAATTCTCTTCTGAATTCTGAATTGTGCTGTTTTCCTGCAGGGGATTGCTAAGCAGAGTTGGATTTCCTGTGATGGTTTTCCTGCCACTGCACACTGAAACTATTCAGAAAATTAACCCCAATGACACAAGGGTTAGAAACATGACACTCCAAGCAACCTGACTATGCATACATTTGCAGACTTGTGTTGATTCCAGACTCTGAAGGGAAAATTGTTTACTTCACAATGAAAAAATTGCTTCAGTAATTGAGCAAACATTGTGATCAGTCTAATATCTACTTATCAGTAGTTTCAGGTATTTGTTTGTTTAAATGTGAGGCTTCTTAGTTGATTTTAGCTAATTAGGATTAAAAAAAATCATAGAATCCTGCAGTGCAGGAGGAGGTCATTTGACCCATTGAGACTGCACTGACCACAGTCCCACCCAGGTCCTATCCCAGTAACCCCATGCATTTACCCTGGCGAGTCCCTTATTGGGGTGGTTCATTGACTTAGATGCCCAGATAAGACCATTGTTGTCTATTTTGCCATGAAATCTCCCTCATGCCTCTTTATCACATTTTTTACATTTTTCACCTGTACGTTTATAACTGCTGTAAATTTGCTGATTCAGTCAACTCCCTTGACAATCCATACATGCGCTGACCAACTTCTGCATAAAGCAATTAAAATCGAACTGTACTTTATAATCCTGCTATTCTTTGCTCTTTTTCAGAATCTTTGATCATGTCAGACATGTTGGCTTTGATCCCAGCCAGCAGTCACATCCAGATTCTGCTTGCTGTTGCCCTCCACCATTGAACTTGCTGAGATTTGTGTTAGTGGAAAGACACATAATTTACATATGGCCCATGGGTGCCTCTACCACTGTAGAGATCCACTTCCGCTGCTGGAAATACTTGCACCTGACTACCATTCAGGTCATTTCCCTTGCTGGATCCCTCACCCCCACCAGTGGAATCAAATCGCTCCAATTTGAAGGTCGCCATGCCTTATCTCACTGTATAGCAGCCTCTAGGCATGACATGTTTTCAAAATGTCAGGACCAAGGCAATTCCTGGCCCATAAGATCCCAGCCCTGGCTCCAACTCCTTTTCTGCCCATTTGGTTTCATCAATCTTGTGTGGGGAAGCTGGAGATTCCACCCAGTGTAAGGCCCAGTGGAAACTCCTGATGTAGGTTGAGCCTAGTGTTTGGGTCCTGGGCACATCACAGATCCTGATGCTGCACACTTACTGAAGTATCAGAAACGCCAAGCAATTTTGGTCCCATTGTTATCCAGGCAGTTTTGTGTATTGAATGAGATTACCTGGCATGGTGGCCTCACAGCGCCAGGGACCCAGGTTCTATTCCCGGTTTGGCTCATTGTCTGTGTGGAGTTTGCACATTCTCCTCATGTCTGTGTGGGTTTCCTCCAAGTGTTTTGGTTTCTGCCCACAGTCCAAAGATGTGCAGGTTAGGTTCATTGGCCATGCTAAATTGCCTCTTAGTGTCAGAGGGATTAGCAGAGTAAGTACATGGGGTTATGGGGGTAGGGGCTGGGTGGAAATGTGGCTGGTGCTGACTGTGGCCAGGTCAAATGGCCTCCTTCTGCACTGTAGGGATTCTATGATCTCTTCCAGTGGATCTTTCTAAAGACATGGAGCAGAATTAGCTTATTGCAAAAGTATAATCCATTAAACTGGAATTGTAGAGTTTTTGCATTTTTTGAGAGAAGATGAAACAGAAATGTGTTGCTTGTGATCACACTGTAACCATAAAGCTGAACGTGTGAGGACAAAGTGGGTGGAGCACTTCAAAGTATTAGCCTGGGGCAGCGTAAAAAGTCTGCATAGCTACACTGATGTCTGAAGTCAAGCATCTCCCCTGATGGCTCACTGGCGTAGTGTGGCATTAATCCATACAGAGCAGGAAAGTACCTGGATCGGTCTCCAGATTTTGCCAGCAGGTCCTGTTGATAAATGGAGTAGGATTGAAATCAGCCTCCACGTTCTCACTTTAGGAAGATGGCAGGGGCCAGGGAGGGGCGTTAGTTCTCGTTCCACCTGCTCAGTTGGCAATGCTGATTGATAGAGTCTGAATGATAGAGATGGGTTTGGTTATGATAGCTTGGGCATGTGCTTTGGCATGTCCCACACTCTGCAACAAACTCGAGTTCCTACACCAAACTGCAGTCACAACCTTAGTAACTGATTAGAACAAAGAAAATTACAGCACGGGAACAGGCCCTTCGGCCCTCCAAGCCTGTGCCGACCATGCTGCCCTAAAATCCCCTACCCTTCTGGGGACCATATTCCCATCCTATTCATGTATTTGTCAAGATTCTGCAACAAAAAGGCTCAGTTTTTAGCAGGATGGGGCAGGTAGTCCCAGACCATTGGAAAATGCTGGTACTTGAGCAATAACTCTTAGCTGTGATGGTTTTGAATTGTCAAGCCACCTGTATAAAATACTAGAGGTTTGCTACCCAAGAAAAAGAAGTGAAGCATGAACAGTGAGGCGAGGAGGTTGAAGAGAGATGGGGAATTGAGAATTTATTTTAAAAGCAAAGGTTAATCTTCTGCCTTGGAACAGGGTTTTATTTTGAGCTTCTCACTATAGCCTGGGCTGTGTTTCCTCAAAATAAATTAGAGTCACAGAGGTTTACAGCATGGAAACAGGTCCTTTGGCCCAACTTGCCCATATTGCCTTTTTTTTAACCACTAAGCTAATCCCAGTTGCCCATATTTGGCCCTATACCCATCTTACCCATGTAATGTGTCTGCATGCTTCTTAAAAGACAAAATTGTGCCTGCCTCTATTACTGCCTCTGGCAGCTCATTCCAGACACTCACCACCCTCTGTGTAAAACAAAAATTGCCCTTCTGGACACTTTTGTATCTCCTCTCACCTTAAATCTATACCCTGTAGTTTTAGACTCTGCTACCTTTGGGAAAAGATGTTGACTATCTCCATTATCTATGCCCCTCATTATTTTATAGACCTTTATAATTATGCTTATTATTGGGCCAGACAAACAATGCGTCTCTTTTCAGTGTCCTTTCTGCACTCAAAACTCTCTCCAGTTTGACATGCTACAACTTCACCTAAAGAACATGATGCATATTACCCTGGTAAAATTTATTAGTTGCTTGTAGATTATTAGGTCATTGCTGTGGCCCAGTTCTGTCATTTTCGTGTTGATGCAGTACCTGTTTCAGAAAATAATATTTAAATGCCACAATGCTGCTAACGAACTTTGGAAAATAAAATGGGAATCTTTATTTTAACAGCTCACTCCAAGTGAAGAGGCATTTCTACGAACCTATGCAGGAGTAGTGAACAGCCAGCTTAGTCAACTGCCGCAGCACCCGATTGATCAGGGTGAGTACAAGATACTTCAAGACTGTGCAAAGTCTGGCATTCGTAGGGACGGTTTGGGTTGCAATCTAATTTTGAACTGAAGATTCAGTATTTATTTGTCAGGGCCAGGACCTGATGCAGCATTAATATTGTGCACCGCATGTGGCAAATCAAGTCTTACAATTTTAGCAAGTAGAGGTTGCTTCTGTATTTACTTAGTCCACTGAGGGCTTCTAATGGCCAGAGCTGGGTACTGCAGAATTATAACACTGACTGCACTACGGTTGCACAATTGCAGAGAACATGGTTATTTATGGACCTGGAACAGATGGGACAACCTGCTGTCCTGTTCCTTACCTGAGGTAGAACGCCATGGGATCTATCAGTCTGACATTCGTCCTCAATACAGAGGATAGTAAGAAGTCTCAGGTGATGAAGGAGCAGCATTCTGAAAGCTCATGATTCCAAATATACCTGTTGGACTTTAACCTGGTGTTGTGAGACTTCTTACTGTGCCCCCCCAGTCCAATGCTGGCATCTCCATCAATAAGGAGGATTGTAGGCCTGAAGCTTAGTCAAGGAGGTAGATTTTAAAGAGCGTTTTAAAGCACTGAATTATATTAAGTTCACTTTGAATGCTGAGCAGTAAGTATGTCTTTAGGTTCTACTCCTGAATATCTTTAAAAAGAGGCCTCATTGACAAGTTGACTCCTGGTCACACACATACTGATTTTAAAATTCTCGGCCGGGATTGTCCCATTCCAACCTGCTAACTTTTTGGCGGATCGGACTGGGAGAATCGCGCATGTGCCAATTCGCGCATGTGTTCCACCGCACACGCATCACCCAGCGACAAATATCCGTGGGATCGGGACCACGCTGGGAACAGCAGGTAAGTGATTTTAATCTTATTTTAACGTAATTTAAATGTGATTCGCAGGCCTGGAACTGAATTCACTGGGCCTGATAACATCCCCCACCCCACCAGTATAATTTCGCTCCAGTGGGGTTTACAGTAGCTCCCCACTTTTGGGGAACTAGAAGGATATCCTGCTTTAGTGAAAGGGGGATAATCAGGGCCCCCACACAAGGTCAGGCAGTGTTGGGGGGGGTGGGATGCGGGGGTTCCCTTGGGCATGGGCACCTGAGTGATGCTGGCCTGTGCCTCTGCCACTGCCAAGGGGCAGTGCCAAGGGGGTTGGGCTTGGGCCGATCGTTGGGGGTCCTGCTGCCACTCTGCATGGGAATCAGTCAGGACTGGAGGGAAGCCAATGAACAGGGTGGGCTGGGGGGAACAGTCTTGTGGGGGAGGGGGGGTGGTTTGTCTCTCATAGCAGCAGTGGGGTGCTCCTGGATGTGGAGGAGGTCGGGGCTGACCCAGGAATGCTCATGAGGGCCGCGATTGGGCCGTGCTTGGAGGGGCAGCACTGTGGAGATCCTGGGCTGGCCAGCGGTCAAGCTGGCTAGCCATCAGGAGCATGACAGATCGGGGCAATCGCACATACATAGAGGACCTGGAACTGTTAGATTCTGGCATGAAGACGATTTCTCCCCCTCCCCCTCCCCCTCCCCCTCCCCCTCCCCCTCCCATGTATGTATGGTCTTACACATACCCATCTCTGTAACTCCTTATACTCACAATCTTCTGAGATATCTGAGCTTGTCTGATTCTGGCCTTTTGAGTAGCCTGTGATTGATGGGCCTGCCTCCAGTTGCCTTAAGCACTGAAAGTCCTCTCCACCTCGCTATCTTACTTTTGACCTTTAAGACCCTTCTTAAAACCAGCTTCTTTGATAAAGCTTTTGGTCACCAGACTAATATGTCACATGGCTCAGTGTCATACTCAGTTTTATAATGCTGTTGTGAAGCGTATTGAAATGTGTTATATTAAAAGTGATATGCAGATATAAGTTGTTGAGGGGAGGAAGGAGGAACACTCATCCTGAATTACAGTTATAGAGATATACAGCACGGAACCACGCCCTTCGTCTCAACTCGCCCTTACTGACCAGGTTTCCTAAACAGATCTAGTCCCATTTGCCTGTGTTTGGTCCATATCCCTCTAAACTTTTCCCATCCAAGTACCTGTCCAAATGTGTTTTAAATGTTGTCAGTGTCCCCGCCTCTATCACCTCCCTCTGGCAGCTCATTCCATACACGTGCCACCCTCTGTGTGAAAAAGTTGCCCCTTAGATTCCTTTAAATCTTTCCCCTCTCATCTTAAACCTGTGCCCTCTGGTTTTGGACTCCCCTACCCTGGGGAAAAGAGCTTTTCATCTTATATAAAGTTATTCACCTTAGCTATGCCCTCATGATTTAATAAACCTCCATAAGGTCACCCCTCATCTTCCTACACACCAAAGAAAAATGTCCCAACCTAACCAGCCTCTCCTTATGATTCAAACCTTTCTGTTCCGGTTACATCCTTGTAATTCTTTTCTGCACGATTTCCAGCTTAATAACATCCTTCCCAGCCTATGTAGGTGGGTGAAACACTGCTTTAAGAGGGAGAGTCAACTGCTGATTGCACTTGGAACAACAGTAGATATTGTTGTTTGTGGCATTAGCTTATTATTAAATGGGACATTTCTGCCTGGGGCATTGATGTCACTTATTGGATCTCTATAGAATGGTGAATAATTAGAAATATTGTGTGTGAAGAGGTGGATGCTGATTTTCATCCTTCCTGCCAAGAGTAGGATGAATTAGTCATGTGTGCACAGATGGGGCGAGTGGAAATATGCTGTACTTTTAAAATAGTATTTGAATTAATTTTTATTATCATATTTAGTTTGATTATTTTTCTCAAAATATCAAGTTGCATCTCTTCACAATGAAGGACGACATTGAAGCAAACACAGCTGAGATTCCCTGAGGAACCTTGTGAAATGACTCATGGATAGTTGAATTTTTTAAACTCATTCTCAGGATGTGGGTGTTGTGGGTTCAGCCGTTTTATATTCCCGTTCCCCAGTTGCCCTGAGGAGCAGTTTGATACCACACATTAAATTGCTCGACCACTTCAGAGAGCGGTTAGAGTCAAGCACATTAGAGCCATTCTCTCTTCCACTTTCTTCCGTTGAGAAAAAGATACAAAAGTCTGAGGACACGTACCAACCGACTCAAGAGCAGCTTCTTCCCTGCTGCCATCAGACTTTTGAATGGACCTACCTTGCACTAAGTTGATCTTTCTTTACCCCCTAGCTATGACTATAAGACTACATTCTGCATTCCCTTCTCTATAAATGGTATGCCGTGTCTGTATAGCGTGCAAGAAATAATACTTCTTACTGTATACTAATACATGTGACAATAATAACTCAAATTTTTAAAAATCAAACATTTAGGGTAAGAACAGCATTTTCCTCCCAGAGTCACACAGAATATAGAAACATAGAAAATAGGAGCAGGAGGAGGCCATTTGACCCATTGAGCCTGCTCCGCCATTTATTCCGATCATGGCAGATCAGCCAACTCAATAGCCTAATTCTGTTTTCTCCCCATAAACTTTGATCCCATTCGTCCCAAGCGCTATATCCAGCCACTTCTTGGATACTTTCAGTGTTTTGGCATCAACTACTTCCTGTGATAATGAATTCCACAGGTTCACCACTCTGGTGAAGAAATGTCTCCTCACCTCTGTCCTAAATGGTCTACCCTGAATCCTTAGACTGTGAGGAAGTATGAGGGAATCAGTTAGCTCTATAAAACAGCCTGATAGCTCCACAGATGGACTCGTAATCCAGAGACCTAGACTAACAATCCTGAGAATGAGAGGTCAAACCCTACCATGGATCTGTAATGTCCCATTTAATAATGTGTTAATTCCACAAATAAACGTATCTATTGTTTGTCCAAGCACAAACAGCAATTTACCCTCCCTCTTACAGCAGTGATTCACCCACCTACAAAAATTCTAACTTTAATTTCACAATTTTTAAACTGAATTCAGATCCACGGTATGATCTGAGCTCTCGTTCTCGTGATTATTAGTCCAGGCCTCTGGATCACGAGTTTAGTAATGCTGACTGTCTCCCAGAGCTTTAACTCGGTCATTGTTGGATTTGCCAGGTTCCCACGCTATTGTCTGTCTCACCAAATGAATATTCCTCGCAACCATGTATCTTTTTGACCTTGTGTGTGACCCTTTACTAATTGGGAACCTCTCCTGCTTTATCTGTACATACTGTGTTCCCTGATGTGCGGCAACCTACAGATTACTGCCATTGCTGTCCATTTTGCCTCAGATGCCTTTTTTCTTGCATGGTAAAGATCAAGACATTTCTGTGGTTGCTGTGCCAAAAGTCTAATTGCAATAATGTGTCTCAAGTCGAAGATGTCAAACTATTACCAACCCAGCTGTACCTATGGTTAGGTATACTGGTGGAAAGTAACTAGCCAGTGTAAGGAGAAGAATAGAAAGTGTGATGTTGAAAAATTCAATAACCAAGTTAATTGCAGAACAAGTTTTAATATAATAATGTTGCTCGCATATATCCTCCACATCTTATTTCTGTGGTGTTTTAGGCGTTCCATAACTGGAACTTATTACTGATATTTTCATGTGAGTGAGATTGTAAATAATTTGGAATAGCTGACAATTAAGTGGATTCAACTGTTGCTGGTATAAATCACAAGTATGTTTTTTCAACACTGTTGGTGGTTGGAAATAATTTTTCAAATGACATTGTCTTTAGCTGCTGGGAAGAAACTGAAAGGATAATTACAGGAGGGTAATGTCAAACCTCAGGGTATGAAGCGGTAGCATGGGACGATTGCTATTAATAGCCCCATGTTGAAGTGAAAAGGTAGAATGCTAGCTTGCTATATCATTCAGTCACTGCATTTTGATGCATATATTTGCATGAATGTTTTCAATGAAGAAACATTAAAATGAAAGGTTTTGATGCCACCTGTATTCTTGTAGAAGTTATCATTATTGAAGTTTGCAGACAGTTGCTATTAATTTGTGCACCCAAATGGCTTGGGTAAATATACATTGTATGTTACTGATTCATACAATCACCAATGTACAGTGGTTGGCACTGCTGCCTCGCAGTGCCAGAAACACAGGTTCAATTCTGGCCTTGGACTATTCTTTCTGTGGAGTTTGCACGTTCTCCCTGTGTTTGCACGTGTTTCCACCAGGTGCTCCAGTTTTCTTCCACGCTCCAAAAGATGTGTAGGCTAGATGGGTTGACCATATTGAATTGTCCCTTAATGTCCGAAGATGTGTAGGTTAGGCAGAGTAGCCATGGTAAATGCATGGGGTTACAGAAATAGATTCACCTGACGAAGGGACTAACCCGAAAGCTAGTGAATTTACTATCAAATAAATCGGTTGGACTGAAACCTGGTGTTGTCAGACTTTTTACTGTGGTTACAGAAATAGAGCAGAGAGGAGGGGTGGGGTGGAATGCTCTCTTGGAGAGTCGGTGCAGACTTGATGGGCCAAATGGCCTTTTGGGATTCCATGGTTCTGAGAGGACTGGTAGAACCAAGTCCAGGATATTTACCCCAGTTAATTGCACAGGTCATGGGAATATTGAAGTTACCCTCAGTATTCCCTGGGCACATAGGAGAAAAATCAGCTCGTGTCGATGGCACTGTTTGCTATTCAGTAAAATTGCTGGAATTTGTGCATGTGGCAGGATCAAGCCAAGTTACAGTGTTGACCCCCACATAGCTTTCTGACATTTAGTGTCAAAATTCACACATGAAGAACATGAATCAAGGTAGTAAACATTAGTAATATTGCCTGTAAAACTGTGCCTCAGTGTGAATCAGTAACTTGAGGGAGAAGTAACGGAGGGCAGAGGAAAGAGATTGAGGGAAGAGTGCTGAGAAAATCACTGTATTTTAGTTTATTTCACCATTTGTAGGTTTTTATATTGTTTGGACATTCTCTCTGTCCAGTGGTGAAAACAGTAGGCATTCCAGAGCACCTGAAAACCAGGCGTATCCAATATTCAAATGAGTCATGCTTGAAGTTGGGAAAATTAATTCAGTTACCCTAGCAACCACAGTTAGTTACCTTCAGGTTCTCCTAAAGATGAGGTTCAGACAGTAAAATAGAAATGTGAATTAACAATGCCCTTTTTGTGTGCCAAAGTGGTGAATGATAACATTCCAAGCCTACTTATCCTGTTTTCAGTGCAGTACATTATGTGCCCAGCGTCAGCATTTTCTTAAACAAAACTGCAGACATATTTTGGCATTGTGTCCAAAAATATTTTGATTAGAATGGATTGTTTTCTCCCAATAACATGTAAATAGATCCTTGATTCAGTGGTCTGTAATTATTACTGTGTAGAGGATGCCAGCGTGGGGAAAAGAAGAAAGCAGGTTTGATAGAATCATAGAATCCTTGCAGTGTAGAAGAAGGCCATTTGGCCCATCGAGCCTGTGCCGATATCAATCCTACCCAGGCCTTATCCCCGTGACACCACGTATTTACCCTGCTAGTCCCCCGAACCTAAGGAGCAATTTAGCATTGCCAATCAGCCTAACTCGCACATTTTTGGAATGTGGGAGGAAACAGGAGCACCCGGAGAAAACTTGCACTGACACAGGGAGAATGTACAAACTTCGCACAGACAGTCACCTAATAGCAGAATTGAATCTGAGTCCCTGACGCTGTGAGATAGCAGTGCTAAACATTGTGCCATGTGCCTCAAACCATGCTGCCCTGGTATTTGGGTTTGCACACTGGGCAATAAAATGCTTGCTTAGGTGCCTGCTCTTTCCAACAACTGGGTGAGCTGTTTTGATTTGCTGCCACTTTTAGAGGTACTGTATCATCATTAGCAATTTGTGAATATAAAACAATGATTAAAATCCAATGAAGTTATAGCAACACATGGCATCTTCAGTGTGCCAAATTATTCATAAGTTCTGCTTGGAGAATAATGCAGAGCTTGTTGTTTGCCGTCTGTTTTTTTGTTTTTGGGTTTCACACATACTGCATGAACATCATTTTAATTTATTGTCGGAGAACAATTCCTTAATTGTGCCAAGGCATATTTTGCCATTAACAGACCTTTGTTTTCTTTCAAATTTACATCTCTTGGCTGCACTAAGATTATACTGCTGAAGGGGCAGGAAGCAGAGTTAGTTAGTCAGCTATCCCCAGCTGGATCAGAAATCAGAACCATAATTTTTGTTCATGGTCGGGGAGGGGGGTGCGGGGTGGTGTTTAGTCCTCCTTAACTTGGTACAAGTTATCATGGATTGAGTAAACAAGCTCTGGGGATGGATCTGCTATTTGGGTGTGCAAGTAATTGCTTGCATTTGTTTGAAGTTAGCCCTTCCTATGGAGCATATTAATTTCCACATATGTGTGGAAAAACACTGTATTTTAGTCTCTTTCACCATTTGTAGGTTTTTATATTGTTTGGACATTCTCTGCCTCCAGTGGTGACTTATAGTGCTTATCGTAAGTATGACTTCCTCCTGACTGTTAACATTTTTAAAAATTATTTTTAAAATTCTTTAATGGGATGTGGGTGAGGTTGGCAAAGGCAGCATTGTTGCCCGTCCTAATTGCCCTTGAATTGCTCATTCAATGGGCAGTTAAGAGTCAACCACATTACTAAGCATCTGGAGTTGCATGTAGGCCAAACCAAGTGAAGGTGGCAGATTTCCTTCCCTAAAGGGAAGTCAGTTGGGTGGGTTTTTACAACAAGCCTGATCGCTTCATGATCATCACTATTTAGATTTTATTAATTGAATTTAAGTTCAAATTTGATTTGAATCAGTGTCCCTAGAACTTGAGCCTCTGGATTTCTAGACCAGTGACATTGCCACTACATTACTGTCTCCTCATGTTTGTATTGTAGACTATAAGACTGTTGCGTATGGATCTATATCTCTCCAAGAGATAAGGAGAAGCAGTGAAGTGATATCGCATAAGACCCTGTGCTGTCTGTACTTCCGGGAATCTTTGTTGGTCCTTAATGACATGGTGTAAATCATTCTACCTCCAGGTCCAAGTTTAGGGTAGCAGAATGATTGTCAGAATATTGCCTGTTCTAAATTGCTGTTGAGAAGGTGTGAGCCACTACCTTGAATACAACATGAGTGGTTTGCTAGGCCATTTCAAAGAGCTGATAAGAGCCAAACACATTGCTGTGGGTCTGGAATCACGCCTGGACCAGACCAGACAGATTTCCTTCCCTAAGTGATATTAGCGAGCCAGATGGGTTTTTACAACAGTCTGGTAATTTCCTGTGATCACCATTATTGATGCAACAACTTTTATTTATGCAACTTGAAATTTCTATCAGCTTTTCTCAACCTTCTTCATGTTTGCTGCTTTATTCAAAGATTGCTGAATATAGATCAACCCAAGGTAGGTTGGATACATTACCCTGCAGTCTCCATCTCCCAGCAACTTCTGGCACTTGTGCTTTCTCAGTTTTTCCAAGCTCCATTATCTTTATCATCACTAAGAACAAGTGAAGCAACGTCATGTGGGGGCCCTACTCTTAGAACTCTCAAACACTATGATACACTGTTTAGCACTGGTGCCTCACAGCTCCTGGGACCTGGGTTCGATTCCTGGCTTGGGTCACTGTGTGTGAAGTTTCCACATTCTCTCCATGTTTGTGTGGGTTTTCTCTGGGTGCTGCAGTTTCCTCCCACACTCCAAAGATGTGCGGGTTAGGTTGATTGGCCATGCTAAATTGCCCCTTAGTATCCCGAGATGCCTAGGTTAGAAGGATTAATGGGGTAAATATATGGCGTTATGGGCATAGGGCCTGGGTGGGATTGTTGTCGGTGCAGACTCAATGGGCTGAATAGCTTCCTTCTGTACTGTAGGGTTTCTTGATCTATGATATATTCTGACCTCAATAGACACCAAACTAGGGGCAGTTTTGAGCTGTAAGTTCATGCCTAATTGTAACAGGGTTCAAATTCCTTTTTGAACTGGATCTTAGTTTCTTTGCCAAAAAGAACAAATATTTAACTTGTCAATCGGGACAGATTTTTGCTCTGGGTCGCAGAGATGAAAGTGTATTAACCTATTATCAAACTGTAGCTATATCAGTGTTTCAGAACAATAGCCTTAATAGATAAACTCAGGTTCTGAAGTAGCATATTTGAGATTGTTTCCTTTGCCTCATTTTGATTTACCTGATTGAGAAGCCACGTTTGTAAGGATGTCTAGTTTCTGTCTTTAGGTTTTAGATGATTCTTGTGCAGATATGATAAGTACATTCGTTCATTGTAACCATGGTCTTAGTAAGGCCATTGGTATTGCTTTGCTTCTCTAGTTTTCCTCATGCCACATTTTGTTGGTTATTCTGGCTGGAAGCAACAACTCCTTACATTGGGTAAATATAATCATAACATAATAAGTAAGAGCAGGAGTAGGCAGGCACAGCTCAGCTATACACATAACCCCTCCACCCTTTCCCACTCCAACTATTTTTGGAAGTCCCAGAGTATGGATTTCGAAAAATTGGCCTCTGCTTCCTTGTTTCGTAATGTCTGTATTGAGAAAAAGGCCATTCCACGTGGCAAGAGGAAGAAAATTGATGTTTGTTAACATTTTGTGTAACTTAGTTATTAAATCATCACCTAAAGCTTAGCTTTATGTAGTAATTTTATCAAAGTAATATGTCTCAAGGTCAGAACTAAATAGTAATTAGAAATAAGGGGAGAGCACCAAAACATGGTTAATAAAGAGGGTTTGTGGAAGCGATTCAAGTGTGATATATAGCAGGTTCAAGTGTTTTGGGAAAATGTTTTAGAATCTAGGGGAAAATGATAGAAGACTCATACACCAATGACAAACTGAGGGGGGGTGGACATGCAGAGCAAAGGGTTTGACCAGGCACAGGGAAATCACAAAGGAATGGGGCTGAGGATCAGGGACATTTTGTTGATAGGTTACAGGTTTTGAAGTTGAATATGCCAAAGGTCTTGGAATTCAGTTAAGATGAGATGATGGGTAAGTGGGACTGTGTGTGCAATAGACTGTGGGCAATGGAGTTCTGAATGTGTTGAAATTTAGAACTTGCAGATTGATGAGCGGAGATTTGGAAAAACCATGAGAAAGTTGATGGTGGGGATTCTGATCTCAGCCTCAGTTCCACTTTCCTGCCTATTCCCCATAACTCCTCTATCTCATCTTTGTGGAGTCAGCCTCCACAGCTATCTACATCTGGCTGTATCACACTGACATGTATGATGGTGATGATATACCACAGAGCGCCATTTGGAAAGCAATTTAAAACTAAAGCCAGCTTGTAGATGTATTGGAATCAATTCCTGAGCCAGTTGAGTAAACAGCAGCAGCAAACAACTTTTTTCTGGTTTGCCATGTATGCAGTGCTATGTTTTAATTAACAGATCTTTCTTGATTTTAATATGCAGTAGAACAGGACATTAGTGCTGCAGTTTCACCAGATTGGAAATGCATTGAAACACTGATTAACACATCCCCTTGTAAGAACATAAGAATTAGGAGCAGAAGTAGGCCATCTGGCCCCTTGACCCTGCTCCACCATTCCATAAGATCATGGCTGATCTTTTCATAGATTCAGCTCCACTTACACGCCCACTCACCATGACTCTATATTCCTTTACTGTTCAAAAATTTATCTATCCTTGTCTTAAAAACATTCAATGAGGTAGCCTCAACTGCTTCACTAGGCAGGAAATTCCACAGATTCACAACCCTTTGTGTGAAGAAGTTCCTCCTCAACTCAGTCCTAGACCTGCTCCCCCTTATTTTGAGGCCATGCCTCCTAGTTCTAGTTTCATCTGTCAGTGAAAACAACTTCCCTACTTCAATCTTATCTATTCCCTTCATAATGTTATATGTTTCCATAAGATCTCCCCTCATTCTTCTGAATTCTAATGAGTACAGCCCCTGTCTACTCAGTCTCTCCTCATAAGCCAACCTTCTCAACTCCAGAATCATCCTAGTGAATCTCCTCTGCAACCTCTCTGGTGCCAGTATATCCTTTCTCAAGTAAGGAGGCCAAAACTGTACACAGTATTAGTAACACGAGGAAATAATTTTCTACGCTTGAGCACCATATCTTTTTATTCATTCACGGAGTGTGGACATTGCTAGCAAGGCCAACATTTATTACCTATTCCTATTTGCCCTTCCAAAGGCGGTGGTGAGCTGCCACCTTCAATTCAACTGAGTGGCAAGCCAGGCATTTCAGAGGGCTGCTACGAGTCAACCACATTGCTGTGGATCTGGGGTCACATGTAGGCTAGACCAGATAAGGATGGTAGATTTCTTTCCCTAAAGGACAGTGATGAGCTTCATGGGTTTTTGATGACAATCCTGTAGTTTGCTGTGGTCACCATTATTGCAACAACTTCTATTTATATAGCACCTTGAATTAAAATATTCCAGAGCACTTCACAGGGACATTATAAAACAGAGTAGCACCAAAATATGATTTTTGTTTCCACTCTGATTTATCTTGGACTACTGCTTCACAGCTCCAGGGACCTGGGTTCAATTCCGAGCTTGGTTCACTATTTATGTGAAGTTTGCACATTCCCCCCCCCCCCCCCCCCCATGTTTCCTCCAGGTGTTCCAGTTTCCTCCCACAGTCCATTTTCCATTAGTGTCCCGGAATGCGTAGGTTAGAGGGATTAGCAAGATAAATATGTGGGGTTATGGGGAATGGGCCTAGGTATGATTGTCGTCAGTGCAGACTCAATGGGCTGAATGGCCTCCTCCTCCACTGTAGGGATTCTATGATTTAGTTAATTGAATTTAAACTCCCAAGCTGTCTTATGGGAGGTGGGAGGAGGGGGTTGGGATTGGATTTGAACTCATTTCTATGGATTGCTAATCCAGGCCACTGGATCATTGGCCCAGTAACATAACTATTATGCTAACATACTCCTACTTCCATACATCAGCTATTTGGTAAATGCAGTACAGAGTTACCATGTTAAAAGATTAACATGATCCGAGCTTCTTATTTTATCATTGTTATCTCTGCAGTTCTTGATTAAGAAATTGAGGGCAGCCAATAGTTATAGTTTGCAGTATTGCGAAATGTTGTTTACAAACCTTGTTGCACTTTTTAAAATGCCTTTGTTAGGAGGAATGCAAAAGCAGCTACATGAATTTTATTGTGAGTGGCTTGAGATTCCCTTTGTGATGTAAACTCCAGATTGTAGTTGCCGCAAGAGTAAATGCAGTGTTGGTTCCACTATTCCTACTTGGACTGTCAAACACTTGTGCATTTCTGTTGCAATGTCAAATCAGTTGTCACTTGCTCAGGAGAAGCCATAAATGAGATCCCAGAAAAAATTTGCTTCCTAAATCCTGAAAATAACACCCAACACCGTGAACCCTGCAGTTCTTGTAAGACTTGACACAGGCAGCTCACTCACTGGCTCTTCTGTCAGCTACTGCCGCTCAGTAAAAGGGAGGGGGGAGGAGGGTGGAACAGTGGCACTCTGACTAGAGTAATAATCCAGAGATCCAGGCCAAAGCTGTGGTCATGAGTTCAAATCCCATCGTGGCCACTAAGGAATTTAATCAGAAACTAGTCCAGGTAATAGTTACCATCAAGAACCCATCTGTTAAGCAAATAAAGGTAGTTTTCAGAGATTTATATTTCAGGGCGACACAGTGGTAAACGCTGCTGCCTTACAGCACCAGAGACCCAGATTTGATTCCCAGCTAGGGCCACTATCTGTATGGAGTTTGTACATTCTTCCTGTGTCTGTGTCGGTTTCCTCTGGGCATCCAATTTCGAATTAGAATCACAGAAACCCTACAGTGCAGAAAGAGGAGTCTGCTCCGACTACAATCCCACCCAGGCCCTACCCCCTATCCCTAACATTTATCTTCTTATTCCCCGCAGAGGGACCTCGGGGTCCTTGTGCATGAGTCGCAAAAACCCAGCTTGCAGGTGCAGCAGGTGGTCAGGAAGGCGAATGGGATGCTGGCCTTCATAGCGAGGGGGATTGAATATAAAAGTAGGGAGGTCTTGCTGCAGCTGTATAGGGCATTGGTGAGGCCGCAGCTGGAGTACTATGTGCAGTTTTGGGCGCCGCACCTGCGCAAAGATATTTTGGCCTTGGAGGGAGTGCAGAGGAGGTTTACTAGGCTGATACCGGAGTTGAGGGGGTTGAGCTATGAGGAGAGGCTGAATAAACTGGGCTTGTACTCGTTAGAGTTTAGAAGAATGAGGGGAGATCTCATTGAGACGTATAAGATGATGAATGGGATGGATAGGATAGAGGTGGAGAGACTCTTCCCGCTCAAAAAAGACAGTAGGACTAGGGGGCACAGCCTCAAGATAAAAGGGAGGCGGTTTAGAACGGAGTTGAGGAAGAACTTCTTCACTCAAAGGGTGGTGAATCTCTGGAATTCTCTGCCCGTTGAAGTGGTGGAGGCTGCCTCGCTAAATATTTTTAAGATGCAGGTTGATGGGTTTTTGATAGGAGAGGGGATTAAGGGTTATGGGGAGAGGGCGGGAAAGTGGAACTGAGCAGCGACAGATCAGCCATGATCTTACTGAATGGCGGGGCAGGCTCGAAGGGCTGGATGGCCTACTCCTGCTCCTATTTCTTATGTTCTTATAACTCAGGACACTGAAGGGCAATTTTAGCATGGCCGGTCAACCTAACCCGTACATCTTTGGACTGTGGGAGAAAACCCACTCAGTCACGAGGAGAATGTGCAAACTCCACACAGACAGTGACCCAAGCCAGGAATCGAACCCAGGTCACTGGAGCAGTACTAACTACTGTGCTACCGTGCCACCCTTTTCATAGATTTCATAGAATTCCTACAATACAGGAGGAGGCCATTCAGCCTATCGAGTCTGCACCGACGACAATCCCACCCTATCCCTGTAACCCATATATTTACCCTGCGAATCCCCCCCCCGAAACTAGGGCCAATTTACCAATCAACCTAACCCATATATCTTTGGACTACGGGAGGAAAGCGGAGCACCCGAAGTAATCCCAGACAGACATGGCAAGAACGTGCAAACTCCACGTAGACAGTGACCCAAGGCCAGGAATTGAACTCAGGTCTCTGGTGCTGTGAGACAGTGGGTTAGGTGGATTGGCTGTGCTAAATTGACAAGGCAACCAACTAGGGTAAATGCATGGGATTAGAGCCTGGATGGGATTGTGGTCGGTGCAGAGTCAATGGGCCGAATGGCCACCTCCTGCACAGTAGGGAGCAGCTCTCCCCAAAATGCTGTAACATCCAGGATCATGAGCAGACTATTGTCCACTGTTGAACCACATAAATTATTTGTAGCTTTTGGAGTCTGAGTCAGGTTAGATCAATTACCCTGTAATTAATATCTGAATAATATGAAATCTTTGAGCACAGAAAGTCAATTTTGACAAACTTTACATATTATTGTAATGAGTTTGACTTTCTTTTGCACAACCTGAAATGAATCCAAGTGTGGGATTTCCAATGAATCACTTTCACTCCCTAAGGTCATTTCATTAGAATGTGTAATCCTGTGGGTGGCATTATGGCACAACACTTTAGGAAAGAGAGCAGTAGAATTCCGGTTTACCCCAGTATTCCTGTAGAATATTCTCCCAGTCTCACCTTTTGGCTAAGATCAAGCACGGGATCAAGGTGAGGATGGGATGCAATACCTTATCTTGTCAGCTTGGATCGTGTTTGTCTATCTTGTGGAGACTATGAATTTTTTAAAAAATTCATTCCTGAGGCATGGGCATGACTGGCTAGCCAGCATTTATTGCCCATCCTTAGTTGCCCTTGAAAAGGTGATGTGAGCTGCCTTCTTCTGTCGCTGCAGTCCATCTTCTGTGGATTGACCCACAATGGCATTAGGGAGGGAATTCCAGGATTTTGACCCAGCGACTGCGAAGGAATGGTGATATATTTCCAAGTCAATTGGATTCAATTGGATTTTGAATTTGAAGCCACATTGCATCTGCCTCATGTTTCCACCTAGCTTGTCTCATCTGTGAACTTGAAAATACATTTGGTCCCCACATCCAAATAATTAATATATATTGTGAACAGCTGGGGCCCCATGTACTGATCTTTGCGGGGTACCCCACTAGTCGCAGCCTGCCAATGCGAGAATAACCCATTTATTTTCACTCTTGTCTTCTACCTCTTAGGCAGTCCTTAAACCATGCCAGTAAATTATCTCCTATTTCATGTTTTAATTTTGCTAACCAACCTCCCTTGGGGGACTTGATCAGAAACCTTTTGAAAATCCGAGTGTACTATGTTCACCAACTCCCATTCATCAATTCTGTTAATAGCATCCTCAAAAAACTCCAATATGTTCATCAAGCATGCTTTAGCCCAATCAGATCATTATTATCCAAATGTCTATTTATCACATCTTTTAGAATGGATTCTAACATTTACTCTACTACTAATGTAAAATTAACAGGTCTGTTGTCCCCCTTTTTTCCCTCCCTTTTTAAATAATGGGGTGACATTGCTACTTCCAATCTGCAGGAACCATTCCAGAATCTATAGCATTCACTATCTCCATAGCTACATCCCTCAATATTTTGGGATATTGAATAATTTCTCCAATACATCCTTCTTAGTAATACTAATGTTCAATTCCTTATTCTTCATAGTCCCTTAGATCTCTAATTCTGGGAGATTTCTTGTATCTTTCTCAGTGTCAATCAACTGTGGGATCCTTTGCTTCAGTCAAAAGACTTTATTTTTATTTTAAGATATTTTTGTCTGTGTAACTAACTATGCTAAGCTTTAAAGCTAACTTGAACAAATTTTAAAACTCAGCTGGGAATTCTGGGATAAGCTTAGAAATTGACTGCATTCTTTCAAAATACAATGTTAGCAGAGATTATGCCAAACAAACTTTTTCAAGGCCGCATAGCTGCCATTATTTATGTAAGTTGGAGACTATGCATGCCCAGCTATTTCAATAACACAGATAAGAATTCATATATTGTAAGTAACAGTTCAGTTATCAGTTTAGTTCAGTTCAGTCCTGTGCAAGGTCTGAGTTCAGGTCTGTACAGGGCCTGGCTGTGAACCCAGTCCCCAGCTTCTCTCTCTCTCTCTCTCTCTCTCTCTCTCTGTTTCTATAGTTTTTAATTTTAAACGATGCTCAATAGAAGTTGTTCAACTTCGGGCCAGTTTTGTCTATGTCTATTCTAACATGAACAGACCCTACACAGGCACAAACTAATAACTTAGCTCCTTGTTCCTTTCTGTATTCCCCATCATAAATTCTTCTTGTTCTGCCTATATTGTTGTTTTAGGCAAACCTTGTCTTCTTAACTATTGAAATTTTTACAATCACTTGTAATGATTTTTGCTATTTTGCAGTCATGTTCTCTTCTCCCTTTCTTCAGCAGTATCTTGGTGGTCCTCTGCTGTATTTTGAAATCCCCCCAATCCTCAGGGTTATTACAATTTCTGCCAAAGCTATAGGTCTTTTATTTTAATCTTAAACAATACTTAACTCCCTTTGTTAGCTGCTGTTGACTGACTTTTGGGGTTTTTGTATCTTGAAGGAATGTGTAGTTGCTGTAAACCATGTAGGTTTAAGAAAGGCATGTCACCCAACCAATTGGACTTCCTTCTACTCTGCTGTGGAAATCCAAGATTTCAGAACAAGACTGCTTTTTGTGGTCCAAGATTTTTCTGGCTTGACAGGATGCCTGATTCAAACTTCACTGTCTCCCAATCTGGAGCTGTCTTCAGGAGATCTTCCTTGCACAGCCAATGTCTAAGCTCTCCATATTAACATACCTCTCTCTCCCCTTAAATTTCAGCTTCCATTGTCCTTGTGCCTCTTTTGAACTTAACCTTTCCAAATATAAAAATCTTTCCTATCTTTCCTATTGCCCCCCACTTATGGGATCAAATAAAATTGAATAGCCTACCCTTCTTCATAGCTTTGCAAGCTATAAAAAAAAGTATCTTCACAGACAGCAGACAATTCCCCAGTGGAGGGTTGAACCCTATTCTGTTCTCCTTCAGTCTCCATGCACTGCACAGATTTTCAGTGGGTGTAATAACAGTAGAAATATGAACTAATTTTCTGCCAACAAAGCTGTTGAGTTTCATGCTGACGTGTAACCTTCTACATATGAAATGCAGAGAGGTGTATGTTCTTCATAAAAATTATATGTCACTAGTTAACTCAAATTATGTAGCTTCTTGCTTTGTAGTTTGATTTGGATCTTAAGATGGAGGGTGCAGTTCATCACTTATAATTTTGAAGTGACCATCTCAGTTTTGACATTAAGACTAAGCTGGCTATCCTAAAGGACGTAGCTGCTAAACTGGGTCCAGCAGGTGGTGAAGGAAAAGCCTACTTGACCTCACCCTCACCAGCCTACCTGTCACTGATGCATCTGTTCAGTTTTGCTGAGAGTGATCGCTGCAAAGTCCCATCATCACATTGAGAGTATCCTCCATTGTCTTCTGTGGCGTAACCACCATGCAAAATAAGATCGATTTTGAGCAGATCTAACAACTCAAAACTGGGCTACCACGAAACGCAGTGGCTCATCAGCAGCAGCGGAATTGTATACAATCATAATCTGTCACTCATGACCCAGCATTCCCTCCGTCTCCCATTACCACCAAGCCATAATATCAACTCTGGCTCAATGAAGAGTGCAGGAAGGCATGTCAAGAGCAGCACAAGGCATACCTAAAAATAAGGACTTTTTAATTAATTCGAGGGATGTGGGCTTCACTGGCTAAGCCAGCATTTATTGCCCTTCAGAAGGTGGTGGTCAACCTAGTGCAGCTATGACACAAGGACTACTGGCATGCCAACAGCTTAAGCAGCATGTGATAGACAGAGCTATATGATGCCATAGCCATTGGATCAGATCTAAGGTCTGCAGTCTGCCCCATCCAATTGTGAATAGTGGATGATTAAGTGACGAACATAAGAAGGTTCCATAAATATCCCCATCCTCAATGACGAGGGAACCCAGAACAAGGCAGTATCATTTTCAGCAATCTTCATCCAGAAATGCCAAGTAGAGGATCCACCTAGGACTCCTCGTGAAGCCCTCAGTATTACAAATGCCAGTCTTCAGCCAATTCCATTCACTCCACATGATATCGACTACCTTTGAAGGCACTTGTTACTGCAAAATCTATGTGCCCTGACATTTCTTCCTACAACAGAACTGAAGACTCGTGCTCCAGGATTAGCTGCCCCCTTAGCCAGACTGTTCCAATGTAGATGCAACACTGACTTTATGGAAAATTGCCCAGAAACATCCTGTCCAGAAAAGCAGGACAAAAAGAGCCCAGCTAATTACTGCCTCATCAGTATACCCTCAGATATTAGAATAGTGATGGATATTGTTGTTGACTTCTATCTATGCCTTCAAATGGCACTCAGAAATAACCTCACTGACGCTCAGTTTGGGTTTTGTCAGGATCATTCAGCTCTTGACCTCATTACAGCCTTCATCCAAACATGAACAAAAGACCTGAATTCCAGAGATGAGAGTGACTGCCCCTGACATCAAGGAGCCCTCGCAAATGGAAATTGATATGTACCAAGCACAAAGGAAGATGGCTGTGATAGTTAGCGGTCAATCAGTTCAGTCCCAGCACATCACCACAGGAGTTCCTCGGGATAATATCTTTGGCCCAACCATTTTAAGCTACTTCATCAATGGCCTTCCCTCCAAGTGAGAAGTGGGAATGTTCAGAGATGACTGGACAATTTCACCAAGCCTCCTTAGACAGCGTCTGCCATACCCAGGATCACTATCATTTGGAAGGACAAGGACACGTAGGAACACCCCCCTCCATGCCACTGACCATTCTGACTTGGAAATATATCACCGTTCCTTCACTCGCTGGGTCAAAATCCTGGAACCCCCTTCTTAACAGTACTCTAGATGCACCTACACCACACGGACTGCAGCGGTTCAAGAAGGCAGCACATCACATCCTTCTTGAGGCTAATTATTGTTGAGCATTAAATGCTGTCCTAGCCAATGACACCCTCATCCTGTGAATTTTAAAAAGCATGTATTTTTGTTTTAAGTATTAAAAAGCTTGTTATTTTTATAGGAAGGCCAGTTCCTGTAGAAAGTTTTGCTTTTGACAACTAACCTTAGAGCATATTGAGGAAATTATTAAAACTCAGCACGTAAAAGGTTTCTGCTGTGGAAGCCTTTTTGAATTGTTGCACTCAATGGTCTGCACCCTCCATCCCAAGACAAGGCTTTGACTTAAAAATCGTCAGTGTCCAGTCATCTTTTGAGAAGAGTCCTGAGTGAATCGGGGAAGCTGCCTCAACTAGTGGAATAGCAGGAAATTACCTTTAACTGACAGGGAGAAAAATCCAGTGTTCATAGATTAAAGTTATGAGTTCCCTCAGTAACATTGTCATACAGTTGGTGATAAATTTAATATCTTTGTGTAGTAAGTTAGTTTGTCTCACAGAATCCTACAGTGCAGAAGGAGGCCATTTGTCCCATCAAGTCTGCACCAACCACAATCCAACCTGGACCCTATCCCCAAAACCCCATGCATTTACCCTAGCTAGTCCTCCTGACACCCAAGGGGCAATTGAGCATGGCCAATCCACCTAACACACACATCTTTGGAGTGTGGGAGGAAACTGGAGCACCCAGAGGAAACCCACGCAGACACGGGGAGAACGTGCAGACACAGAGAGAACGTTCAAACCCCACACAGTCATCCAAGCTGGATATCGAATGCGGGTCCCTGGCCTGTGAGGCAGCAGTGCTAACCACTGTGCTGCCATCTCAACATGACAATACCCTTTGTTTTGTAGCTAGCTTCAGAAGGAGGGTAAGATCAGTCAAGGCAATTCAATATTAATGCAGTTAATAACAGCAATGGTGTATTTCAGTCTATAATGAGTGTCTTGGCTCTTAACAGTTTTATATTAACCTTTATAATATGTGAAACTGGGTTACACTATGCCATGAATGACCTTTATGTGCTTGGTTGTGAAACTATTTTTCGCTTAATTTTCCTTCCAGTTTGCAGTACCATCATTAACTCCACGGACAATGTTTGCAGTTTGCATATCAGTTATTCACTGTAAGAAAAGCTATTACCTGGTGGCGGGCGAATGGATGTTATCCAACTAAGTGTAGTATTTTTTTTGACCCTACTCGAGCTGTAATAATTCAATATGCAAAAGTATTTTGAGATGGTAATAATGGGGCCAGAATTCTATTTTCTCTTCACAGATTACATTTTACATTGCATAAATAATACAAAAAACTCAATTATTAAGTAGCCAATTTTATAATAACATCCCGGGTGGCATTGATTGCTGTGAGTCAGGATGTGCTGTTTTAAAACCGGCAACAGAATCTGATGGGCAAAGAGTTTAGTGTGATAATTGCAAGTGTACACTATATGCAAAATGTTAAATATGTAGATGGAGACGGGTGTTCAGTACCTAAGTGTCATTAAGTAGTCTTCATCTATCAGTCGGCTCTCTAGCTTTGTGATGAAGCTGAGATAGACAATTGGTATAGGAAGCTAGGAAAGCAAGTTCTCTGGAAAGCTCAGCCTGAATTGTCATAGTCAGCAACCTCGTGTTTCATTAAAAAAAAATTCTTGTGGCTCACGAGTTTGAATTCTAATGCAGAAAATTGAGCATGTAATCTAGGCTGTGGCTTCAGTGCAGTATTGAGGGGAATGCCGCACTTACACGGCTGCTACCTTGAAGGCAAGTTTTGAAAACCGTTCCAAAAAAGATCCCGTGCATCTATTCAGAGGAAAGTGTAGGCGTTCTCCTTTAAACCAAATCACTAAAAACAGAGAGTCTGATTATTTGTTTCATTGGGTTTTATGGGATCTTGCTTTGCACAAATTGTCTGCATCATTTTTATGCCACAGGGGTTTCTGCACTGATGCAATATTTAATTAACTATGATGAAACTTTGGGACATCCTCAGGCATGGAAGGTGCAATTTTTGCAAGTTCTTCCTTGCCCTTTTTATATTCGTTTTCAAATAGTTATTTAATTTTCTTTTAAATAATGTTATTGACTAACCATTCATGATAAAGCATTCCAAGTGTTGAGAGGGAAATTCTAGTCTTCCCACGTGTCTGTCTAGTTGTAATCCTCTCTTCATGCTCCCTTATTTTCTGATATGCTGTCCAGTGGAAACAGTTTTTCCACTGTTTACCCTCTCAAATCTTCCATAATTTTGAAGGCCTGGATTAATTACCTTTTATTATCTGAATCAGATTTAAAACAAAGTCTGAAAACAAATTATGCAATATTTCTGGTGTAAGCTACGCCCATTATGTTTGTCAATTAATTATGATGGAGCTTAAACTTCAGGTTTTAAACATTCTTTTTCGGCAATCAATGTTTCCCCTCCCTAAGGTGCCAGAGTAATTACAGGGTGTGTGTTATAATTGATTCAGCCGTAGACTGGGAGTTTCTCTTTTATGTTTTTAACTAGACCATCACTTCCTTTGACTCACCACAGTGTCTCAGGGAACTGTACTACCAAAAGGTATCTCTTGTTTTCCTGCTTGGTCATGCAGGATCACTCTGGACACTGTCTAAGCAGAATGAGTCCATTCGGGGGAAACCAACACCCTCCTGATTCATGCAAGAGTTAACATTAGCAGTACTTGCTTTCCTTTGATGTTTCCATAGTTTTCTGTTTACATTCTTCAGAGGAATGTGTGATTATTACAAGAGGCAGTGATGATTTTTGCTGACGCACTATTGGCGCCAGGTGCATCCTTGTTCCTCCTGCTTTTGTTACTGAAAGTTGAGAAGGGATTAAGTTAATGAACATGGGAAAGTGGCATAGCTTAATTTTATAGAATTACAAATGAACTGGCACCGGCAGACATTGAATTGTTTTGAAATGGAAAGTGGAGATGGAAAAAAGAATTATACCTGCTAGTGGCAACAGTACGATTGTATATATGGTCAAATTAAGACAATATTAAACAATAAAGAAAAGGGTTTGTTAATTTGGGAGCATTTTATGTTGAGGTAATGGTACGTTTACTCCTAAGAATTTGAAGTCTTACAATTTAATAATTTGAAATTAGCAACACAATTAACACAGCTAAGTTAAAATTCAGTGGCAATGGTGAATTTCCAGGTAGCTTGAATTAACTTGCCTTTACCAAGGGCAGCTCAGTGGCACAGTGATTAAGCACTGCTGCCCCTCAGCTCCAAGGACCTGGGTTCGATTCCCAGCTTGGGTCACTGTCTATGTAGAGTTTGCATGTTCTCCTTCTGTCTGCATGGGTTTCCTCCCGGTTCTCGGGTTTCCTCCCACAGTCCAAAGATGTGCAGTCAGGTTGATTGGCCATGCTAAATTGCCAGTTAGTGTCGGGGGACTAGCAGGGTAAATAAGTGAGGTGACAGGGATTGGACTTGGGTGGGATTCTGTTCAGTGCAGACTCAATGAGTCAAATGGCCTCCTCCTGCACTGTAGGGATTCTATGATTCAATAATTAAAAATGGGCTGGACCTTATGACACCTTTTTCTTTTATGCATTACCATTTACTGGTGTTTTTAGCAATCCTTACCAAGTTTGGGGGAGGTGGTGGCACAGTAGTAATGTCTCCAAATTAATAATCCAGGGGCCTAGACAAATGCTCTAGGGACAGGTGTTCGAATCCCACAATAGCAGCTAATGGAATTTATCTGGAGTTAAAATATGAATTTTGCTAACAGTGACTATGAAACTATTGTATGTTATTGGGAAAAAAAACATCTAGTTCACTAGCATCTTTTAGGGAAGGAAATCTATTATCCTTACCAGGCCTGGCCTACATGTGACTCCATTCCCATGGTTGACTGTTAAGTACCCTCTGAAATGGCTAGACCAGCATTTCCTGCCCTTGTAAAAGTAGTGATGAGCTGCTACCTTGAATCACTGCAGTCCATATGGTGATGGTACGACATTCAGTTGCTTCAATCATAAGGTCAGAAGTGGAGATGTTCGCTGATCAAAAAGCACCGTGTTCCGCACCACTCGAGTAACTCACCTCCTGACTCCCCAAAGCCTCCCACCTAGAAGGATAAGGGCAGGAAATGCATGGGGACATCACTACTTACAAGTTTCTCTCCAAGTTGCACTCCATCCTAACCTGAAAATCTGCAGCCTTTTTGTCGCTGGGTCAAAATCCTGAAACTCCCTCTCTAACGCAGATGTACCTGCACCACATGGACTGCAACGGTTCAAAAAGGCAGCTCACCACCATCACCTCGAGGGCAACTAGGGATGGACAATAAATGCTGACTACCCACATCCTGTGAAAGAATAAAAAATGTTCTAATTGCTATTTTCTCTATCCACATCTTAAAGTTGCTGAATCAAACTCCAGTTGTTAATTATTTCCAGTTGTAAACTACTTTTTTGGATCTGCCTTTTGTTTATTTCTCAATTGGAAACCTTCAGGATTATCTGTTGCTACCTGACGGTGAGTTCAAATTCAGACATTGCATGATCATTCTTAAACCAATGATTGGGATAAATCATGTAACCAAATAGGTGTGGCATCCTTTCTTAGAAAGTTAATAGGAATGACCTCTGTCTGGGGCTGAGGTAATCATAACTTTTCTCCACTGAGTCATCATGCTGAGCGTACATAAATGCAAAACAAATGTGCTTAGATGTGAAGCAGTTTGTTTAGAGCAGTTTACAGCTCCTTATTCTCCAGTTTTCCAATATCCACTCTTGTGCATTGACAGGACAATCCTGGCTTCCAGTGCTGTGATTCCAAAGAAAGATGAGGCATTATATCAAATGGATGCACTCAATCAAACAGTAAATATACTCCAAGCATAACAGACTGTTCTCAGAAATGATTCTGTTTTATAGACTGGTCCAAAAGCCACACAGGACGGTATAGTAGCACAGTGGTTAGCACTGCTGCCTCAGAGCGCCAGGGACCCCAGGTTCGATTCCTGGCTTGGGTCACACCTCCCCCCAACTAGACTCCAGTAGTATACCAGTACATATGAATGACTTATTCAAAGAGCTTTGCAACCTTTCAGCTTCGGCCAAAACGCATGAGTTGAAGCTGTGCTTGTGGATTCCAGAATGTTGGTTCACACACAAACTCAAATCAGCAATTTGACCACTTCAGCATGCTCTGGGCTGAGGGGATAAGTATAGAAAAAATGAAGAAACTGTAAAGATGTGTGCAGTTTTACTCACCTAATTACAGGAAGGATATTAAGGTTGAAAGAATGCAGAGAAGGTTTACAAGGATGTTGCTGGGACTTGAGAAACTGAGTTACAGAGAAAGGTTGAATAGGTTAGACTTTATTCCGTGGAGCATAGAAGAATGAGGGGAGATTTAATAGAGGTGTATAAAATTATGATAGGTATAGGTAGAGTGAATGCAAGGTTTTTTCCACTGAAGCTAGGGGAGGAAAAACTAGAGGGCATGGGTTCAGGGTGAAGGGGGAAAAGTTTAAAGGAAATATTGGGGGGGGGGAGTGTTCTTCACACAGAGAGTGGTGGGAGTGTGGAATGAGCTGCCAGATGAAGTGGTAATTGCGGGCTCACTTTTAACATTTAAAAAAATCTTGGACGGGTACATGGATGAGAGGGGTGTTGAGGGATATAGTCTAGGTGCAGGTCAGTGGGACTAGGGAGAAAAATGGTTCGGCACAGCCAAGAAAGCCAAAAGGCCTGTTTCTGTGCCATAGTGTTCTATGTTTAGATGTTGAGAAAGTGATCTAATAAATATAACTGCGCCCTTGGCCTTTGATTCTGGGCAGTGCACAATAATTGATCCAGTGAATCAATCATGTTTGCAAAATCAAAAGGCAAAAGAAGCAGTGAAATTGCAGGACAGGAACACCAGAGCGAGCATTAACTCCCCCGTTTAGACAGTAGCAGCATGTTCTACTTGGGGCTTTTGAATAGGACTGCAGTTAGTCCCATAAACTAAAGACAGGCCTCATCCCACCTACGAGCCAAGTTGGAGGAAAAATTATTTCCTCTGGTGGGAAATCTAGAACAAGCTTTAGAAGGCAGGCCATTTAGGAATTAAATTAGGAACAAAGGGTAATGGAAATCTGAAATTAATTTCCTCAAAATGAGAATTTCAAACTGAGAGTGATAGATTTATCAATTTATTGAGCAAGTATCAATCGATCTGAAACTAGAGTTTTACTGCATATCAGTCCTGATCTAATTGGTGGACAGGCTTGAGCAACTGAATGGCTTACCCTAGTTCCTACCTCTTGGGAGAAGCTCGTAGCATGTTTATCCACATTGAATTAATTTTGTAACATCATACATTGTGCTGTGGGCTTTTAACCTTAGCTTTTGTAACTTTGCATTGTCTGAAATTGTAATAAGTGGAAGTACAATGTGACGGTCAAGGATGTATTTTAGTAAGTAAGATGGGGGGCTGCCATTGTTTGGAAAGGATTGGCTGATGTTCAAGTTAACTTTCTAATCTCCATGTCCTGTTTCTCACGTTGGAATGTAGATATTTCACAAAATGTGCACGGAATCTTTTAGAAATGTTTGTAATGCGCTCACATTCTGGTTGACGAGCGGTGCCTGGAAAATGAGAGTTACAAGTGAAGTACTTGTCTCAGGTTTTAGTCACTGATGTACTTTGTATGTAGTGCTTGGGGTAAAATAGTAGATTTAGTTTCCACTGTGTTGTGGGTTTTACCATTAACATCAGTTCCATAAACTGGATGATATTAATGAAATGAAATAGCAACGTAGAAAAGAACAGAATTGAGTGTTGGGCTATCATAATTGTCGTAGCACGGAGAGGGCCAACGATAATTCTGATCTGACTGTGTATTCTATTCTACCCTTTATTCTTTTTTGTCCCGTAATAAGCAGCCGCTCATTGTCTCCTACTTTGTAAAACACGTCTTTTTATGGACTTACTATTGTTTTATGTTTATTCAGTCCCATCTTTTTGTTACAGTCTAAAATCGATCGTATGGGTACATGAATAGGAAGGCAATAGAGGGATACAGACAAGTAAAGGCAGGAGGTTTTTCCTTTAGCTTGGTTGGGGTATCATGATTGGTGCAGACTTGGCGGGCTGAAGGGCCTGTTCCTGCGCTGTGCTGTTTCTTTCATCTTTGTCCTTACATTGAAGTTCAAGGGGTCAACTTTCCAATCCCTCACCTCACCCCAACACTGGATAGGAGTTGCCCACCAGGAGTGTGTTGTTCATGTTCTGGCTCAGATGCAACAATATGTCCAGTCATGAGCCACTAACCATCCAAACTGGGCACCCAAAAATCTGCTGAGTAAAAATCGTACAAAGTATCTTCTGGGGTGTCCTCTAGCCAACTGCTGAGATGTCGCACACCCTCTGATGCAAGCCTAACGTTAGCTTGTGAGACACCCCTGCATCTCAACACTGCAGTCACAGAGAAAGTAACAAAAAGAACATCCCAATGCATTAAACAGCAGGAGACAAAGTGCTGCAGATGCTGGAATCTGAAACAAAAACAGAAATTTCAGGAAAATCGTGATGGACTGCGCTTCATTCACAGCCCCCTGCCTTTATTTTAGATTAATACAAAAACAGAAAATGCTGGAAAATCTCAGCAGGTCTGACAGTATCTGTGGCAAGAGAATAGAGCCAACGTTTCAAGCCTGGATGGCTGTTCGACAGAGCTGAAGACAAGGAGAATAGGATAAGACTTGTACTATGAGGGTGAGATGGTGAGGTGGAAGACTGTGATTGATAAGGATGGCATGGACAAAAGGAATGTAAATGATGATGATAAAGGCTAGGAATGGTGCTGAGTGTTCAGAGATTGGAATGTAAAAACGGCAGAACAAAAGTGCAAAGTGTAGGAATGTGGCAGAAGGCCCTAGTGGGGTGGAGGGAGGGGCGGCAAGGCAAGATGGAAAGCAAGATTTTAGAAGTGGAAAAATAATAAGTAATAAAAATGGATTAATAAGATGAAGAGAAGAAATGAAATAGAATTAGTGGAAATGGAGTGGAGGTGTAGGAGAGAGTTAATACTCTGAAGTTGTTGGACTCGATGTTCAATTCAGAAGGCTGTAACATTCCTAGTCGGAAGATCAGATGCTGTTCCTCCAATATATCTTGGGCTTCACTGGTACATCGCAGAAGCCAAGGACAGACAGGAGAGTATGGGCCTGTAGCAGGCGTCCATCCCACAGTACTCAGCCCGTTCTCAGAAGACCCAGAGCCCCACAACAATGTGTCAATCTCGCAAAACTATCCTCTGCCCCCCCCACTAATCACAATATTTGGTGGGGGGCTGACTTCCACAGAGCAAGGGGTAGGAAAATTGGATTCCTGAAATTTGTTAATCTTTTGTGAACTTTAGTTACTAAATCGTCATCAAGAACTTAGCTTTATATAGTTCCTCTCTCATGCTAAAATGTCTTGCAAAAATTCGCAGTCACAGCTGCAGAGGGCTAGAATTAGGAGAATGGGCCAAAGCCATAGTTGATGATGGCAGGCTTAATGGTGGTGAAATATAGCATTCTTGAAGGGTTTGGGGCAAGAGATTTAGAATTGAATACAAAATGATGGAAGACTCAACCGCCAATGGTTAATGGAGGGAGAGGGGAGCCAGTGTGCAGCCAGGCACAAGGCACAGAAGACCACAAAGTAAGGGGATAAGACTCAGGAACTTTCTGTAGACCAGTTACAGGACTTTACATATGCGGCAGGTCCTGGAAGTCAGGATGAGATGATGGGTAAGTGCCAGCAGTTAGTACTGTTGCCTCACGGCACCAGATTCCCAGGTTCAATTCCCAACTTGGGTCATTGTGTGTGTGGAGTTTGCACATTCTCGCTGTGTCTGCATGGGTTTCCTCTGGGTGCTCTGGTTTCCTCCCACAGTCAGAAAAATGTGCTGGTTAGGTGCATTGGCCATGCTAAATTCTCCCTCGGTGTACCTGAGCCGGTGCCGGAGTGTGACGACTGGTGTATTTACAGAGTAACTTCATTGCGGTGTTAATGTCAGTCTACTTGTGACACTAATAAGTAAACTTTATATTAAAAAAAACTTGCACATGCCACATGATCTCCCAAGATATCAAACTGTTCCAACCGCACAATGACTCAGCCAGCAAGATGTGTTAACTCCCAGCTCTGCAAATTTCTGGCCTGCGCAGAACATCTCCCAACAAGTCAGAAAGGTTAACAAGCAGAGAGTGCTCCCAGGATGCAAGAGTTGTTCCATATTGTTCAGAATTTATTGTGGGTCATGCTACTGGCTCCAATTTCAATCACATATCTACTGTCCCTTTCATCCCAGAACTGGTTCCAGCTAAAAAAAACTGAATGCATGCATTTCTGGATGGCACTTTTCATTGCCCTCATCAGCAGTGAGTTCATTACTGCAAAGGTCACCTGTTATGGTACCACCTTGAGTCATTATTGATACACACCTGACTGGGAGAAACCAGACTGGCTGTTAAATCCTCCCAGTGCTAATGTGCAGTTCCTAAAGGGCTGGGATGAAAGCTTCAATGCATCAGCATGCTCTTGGGTGTCTTATTAAAGGTACTGCTTTTAGGGATTTGTTTTTAATCTTACTGTGGTCTTTTGATATGGTTCCATCAGTCTCAGACTTACTTTCAACACCAGCAACTTGGGAGATGAAAGCAAAATATTAAATTTGTGCATCCTTTAATTTGGTTAACGTTTTTAGTTCAAACAGGTTTGGTATTGCATTCAAAAACCCACAATTTAGAACAACTTGTTTAAACATAGATTAGAAGCACATCTCCTGTTTTTGTTCAGTAATCTTCACAATGCTGCTGCCAATTTTCCTTGCACGAAGCTTTCATGATTGGCGTACAGGCCTACCATATGCCTGCATAACCACCTCTGACTTTTACCAGTAATTTGTATGATAGCAGCAACATATGTGACCATGTACTTAAATAGAAGCATTTGTCTTGCAGCTACACAGCTTTAGAAAGAAACTTAAATTCAGCAAAATCATCATTTATAACCCGGAACTTCGGCAGCTAAACCTTTATGACACGTACTTGGTCTATCTCAAAAATATTTCAAACTCCAGAGTAGAAATAAGGGAAGAGCGATGCAGGGTTATGATATGAAAAAGTCTAGCATTAAATTTTGATTTTTTTTATTGTTTTATGGGATGTGGGCACCTCTGTCTGGGCCAGCATTTGTTGCCCATTCCTAATGGCTTGCTGGACCGTTACAGAGGGCATTTAAGAGTCAACCGCATTGCTGTGGCTCTGGACTTGCTGGCCAGACCAGGTAAGGACGACAGATTTCCTCCCTTAAAGGACATTAGTGAACCAGACGGGTTCTTCCAACAATGATTTCATGGTCATAAGTAGATTTTTAATTCCAGATTTTGTTTTTGAATTCAAATTCCACCATCTGCTGTGGCGGGATTCGAACCCTGGTCCCCAGAACATTAGTTGAGTTTCTCGATTAACAGTCTAGCAATAATACCAGTAGGCTATCGCCTCGCCCACAGGTGTTCAAGATACCGTGCTGTTATGAAAATATATTTTGGTGCTATTTGTTTCCCTACAAGTATTAAGCCACATTTTTTTAAAAGCCAATTTTCTTTTCCTGTGCAAGTGTGAATGCATATCATTCAACAGGTTCACAAAGATCAGAGGTTCTACAGTGTGTATAGTAATCAGTTAAACTATTTCACAACTTCTGCATATCTACTTAATTGACATTTTATGTGTGACGTTATCAGCATTTTACTCCATTCTGAAGCCTTTTAGTTTATTTTAAAATTTGCTGTTTTGTCAAATGCCTATGGTCATCAAGGTACATCATATCTGTGAAGATTTAAAAAAAAAGTTTGCCTTTCACAATCTCAGGACATCACAAGCACTTTGTTGTCAAACAACGTTACTATTAAGTTCAAGTTTTTTTGTTAGTGTCACAAGTAGGCTTACATTAACACTGCAATGAAGTTACTGTGAAAATTCCCTAGTCGCCACACTCCAGCACCTGTTTGGGTACACTGAGGGAGAATTTAGCATGGCCAATGCACCTAACCAGCATATCTTTTTACCTGTGAGAGGCAGCTGGAGGAAATCCACACAGACACGGAGAATGTGCAGACTTTGCACAGACAGAACCCAAACCGGGAATCGAACCCTGGTCCCTAGTGCTGTGAAGCAGCAGTGCTAGCCACCATGCTGCCCCAAAATGCAGCAGTCAATTTGTGCACAGCAAACTCCCCATAACAGCAATGTGATAATGACCTGCTAATTTTTTTAGTGATGTTGATTGATCACCAGGGATAACCTCCATGTTCGTCTTTGATATAATGCCATGTGCTGTAACGTCCACCTGAGAGAGCTTCATCCTAAAGAATGACCTCAGCACTGCACTGAAATGTCAGCCTGGATTATGTGTTTGCAACCTCCTGGTTCATAGGAAGAGTGCTGCCCATTGAACCACATGTGAAGCAAGGAATGAGAAAAGGCCAGTCATCTCAGATCCTTCATGGATACCGTGTACAATTTGCAACAGTCTGACATCTGATAAGCACCTCATCATATGTGGCCTTCCACCTCCCTGCAACACGCATCAAAATCTCCCTGTGGTTTCTAGTTTGTGGTTTTATCACAACAATCTTCTCTGAAGTGTGGAGCGTTGCTTTGTCCTAGCTTAATCTTTTCAGAGCCTTCATATTGTAGATACCTTACATTGTGTTCTGTGGCACTACCACCATGATAAATGGCATAGATTTTGATTAATCAACATCAGTAAAAAGATTAGCTGGTCATTATCACATTGCTGTTACGGGGAGTTTGCTGTGCACAAATTGACTGCTGCATTTTGGGGGGGCAGCAGGATGGCTAGCACTGCAGGAGGTCATTACACTAATGTCATGGCCCAACCATATTCATCTACTTCATCAATGACCTTCCCTTCTTCACAAGGTCAGAACTGAGGTTCTTCACTGTTGATTGCATAATTTTCCACACCATTAATGACTTGTCAGATTCAGATGCAGTCCCTGTCCGTACGCAGCAAGATTCAAGCTTGGGTTGACAAGTGGCAAGTAATTTTCATGCCCGGTAATGAACAGCTCCAACAACAGAGAATCTGACCAATGCCTCTTGGCGTTCACTGACATTACCACTGAATCCCCCACTGTCAGCACCCTGGGAGCTCCCATTGACTAGAAACTGAACCACACCAGCCATATAAATACTGTGGCTGTAAGAGCAGGTTACGAATCTGCAGCAAGTAACTTGGCTCCTGACTCCCCAGTACCTCTCCACCATCTCAAGACACAAGCCAGGAGTGTGATGGAATGCTCTCCATTTGCCTGCATTGGTGCAGCTCCAACAACACTTAAACTTAACACCATCCAGAACAAAACAGCCCACTGGACTGACACCCTATCCACTATCTTCAACATTCAGTACATCAATCACTACTGTACAGTGGCAGCAGTGTGTACCACCTACAAGATGCTCTACAGCAACTCAGCAGGGCTCCTTCAAAACTTGAGATCTTCAACATGTAGAAAGACAAGGGCAGCAAATGCATGAGCGCACCACCACCTGGAAGCTCTCCTCCCAGATTCAGAAATATTATCATTGTTCCTTCACTGTCACTGGGTCAAAATTCTGGAACACCCTTCCTAACAGCACCATAGGTGTATCTACACCACATGGACTGCAGCGGTTTAAGAAGGCAACTCATCTCGCAAACAATTAGAGATGGGCACTAAATGCTCGACATCTAGAAAGAATAAATTTTAAAAACTTCCTTGGCTTTCTTGACTTTGCTGTTATTTTTTCTACCTTGAACCATTTATCATCTCTATTTTCATAGTTTCCCACAGCACCTTCTGCATTAAAATTATTTCTAGATTAGGTTAATTCACTCTCAATCCCTAATGAGTAATATCCAAAATACAGTATCGACCATCCCCTTCTGGCTCAAGCTGAGTTACCTCATAAGTCCAATATGATCCACTCATTCTTCATGATCTACTCTGACGATTTTGGAACCTTTCATTTCAAGGCCATCATCTCTTTCTTCGACTTATGGAGAAACAGACAAGTACTGCAGCTGTTTGCCGCCCTAATAGTTTTATTCCTCCACCCCTTATCCTCTGAGTAATGACTTCAAATTTGGATCTCTTACACCCAAAATTCTTGAATCAGCCTTGCTGGGTCCTTCATTATCCTCTCCCTTTTCTGTCCCACAATTTGTTTTTCTTCTCATGGTTCGGAAATTCACACTGGATTCATAGAATCCTACAGTGCAGAAGGAGGCCATTCAGCCCATAGAGTTTGCATCAACCACAATCCCACCCAGGCCCTATTCTCATAACCCCATGCATTTACTGTAGCTAGTACCCCTGACACTAAGGGACAATTTAGCATGGCCAGTCCACCTAACCTACACATCTTTGGGCTGAGAGAGGAAACCGGAGCACCAGGAGGAAACCCATACAGACACAGGGAGAGTGTGCAAACTCCACAGCGACTCAAACCCGGAATTGAACCTGGGCCCCTGGTGCTGTGAGGCAGCAGTGATAACCACTGTGCCTCCATTCCTGCCCTTTTCCACAGAGTCTCTTCCTGGTTGTTATCCATTAAACGGATATCCACTTGAACCTCTTAAATTCCTCCCTTTGGTGTTGCTCCGATGCTGTCTGCAATTGTTTGCTTCCAAATACTTTACAAAAACCTACTGCCGAAACATTGACATTTTTTGCACTAACAGCTGCCAATGAAGCTGATTTACATTTAGATTTTCTTTGGATTGTGGCGTTGCATTTTTGACCTCAAGTCAATTAACCCAAAGATCAGCTACCTCAGTTATAATTGAGACCCACAGTAGATGAGATACCATTTAAATTTACAGGAAAACCAGGTGGAAGAATGTTGAGCAGTTGTTAGTGTGGGGCTATTGTCATATATTGCATGCACCAAAATGCATACACAAATATACACACACTGCAGGGCTCACAGATAGCAATTAAAGCAATAATCATGATTACAGCATTAATGTAAGCCTACTTGGGACACTAATAAACAAACTTCAAACTTTAATATCAACCGTTATCTGTGATAATGTTTTGGACTTTACTGACATGCAGGTAAAAATCAAGCTGTGCAAGGAATAAAGTATGCAAACTCCAGAGACTTTCTCATGTCAGTTGGTCAGGTTTTTAGTCAGAGTCATTGAGATGTACAGCACGGAAACAGGCCTTTCGGCCCAACTCGTCCACGCCAACCAGGCTTCCTAAACTGAACTAATCCCATTTGCCTTTAATTTAGTTTAAATTGCCCCTTAGTGTCAGGAAGACTAGCTAGGGTAAATGCATGGGGTTATGGCAATAGGGCCTGGGTGGGATTGTGGTCAGTGCAGACTCTGTGGGCCGAATGGTCTCCTTCTGCACTGTAGGATTCTATGAATCCAGTGTGAATTTCCGAACTACGAGAAGAAAAACAAATTGTGGGACAGAAAAGGGAGAGGATAATGAAGAACCCAGCAAGGTTGATGTATTTCCAAAATTCAAAATCTTTGGCTGTAAAAGATGATGGTCTTGAAAAGGCCCATGTCCCACCAAAGTTTTCCCATCCATGTGTATGTCCAAATTTCTTTTAAATGTTATCATTGTACCTGCCTCTACCATCTCCTCTTGCTGCTCATTCCATACACGCATGCACGCCCACATCCAGGAGCATTGAAGTCAAGTGTTTTAACCCAACTGAGATTATCTAATTCACCACAGACTGAGAATCATATCTAATTCACCACAGACTGAGAATCAAACCTACGGTAACCAATGGCTCAGTACAATGCCATGATCCACTGAGCATTGAGAGAGCTCAGACTTTGGCCATTTAATTTGCAAACTTATTGGTTACTTGTGGGCCCAGAATGAAAGACAAGAGCCATTGCTAAATAGTATTGTAAATCTAAGAATATTTTCCTGCAGTGGAATCCTTGGTACCTAGCGGAGTTATTGTATTGGAAAGCATGATTGTTGAGTCCAGGAACAACACTCCCAAACCCCCATTTCCTTGACCTGTACTCCATCAACCTAGGGGAGTGCTCAGTGAGCCATTCGAGTGCTACGTGGCACAGGAAGGAAGAATGGGTTAATCCTCAAAATGCAAATTCAACTCGGGGGAAATTGAGTTTGTTGGTGGCTTTGAAACTGTTTTCTGAATGGGGAATTAGCCGTGAACATGACAAGCGAGAAGCGATGCGAGAGCTCCAGCCTCAAAGGATTCCAAGCTTTGTGTGTCAGGTGTGTGCGCTCAAAAAGTGAGGGTATCATCTTCCATGTCACAGACTGGAATTAAGAGTGCAACACTGGTAATCTGGTGTCTCCATAGGAAATTGCTGGCAGCTTGTCAGGATATCACACTGGGTGCAGCGCCTACTCAGGGCTGGATGTATTCTGTTTAGAGTTGAGTAACCAGGTGGAGCAGTCAGCTTAATTAGAGTTTTGTACATTGAACCTGCTCACGAGCCGAAAGAATCAGCTGCGAGGGCTTGTGATGACAAGTCTGGAGTCAGGGCTCCAGGGAAAATCAGTGCCTTGAGTATGTTATTGGATTCTCTTAGTCCATTAAAATATTGCTGCTTCTTTCTGTTTGCCTGTGCCCAAAAAGCACCCTCGGCCGAGGAGATCAAACCCCAGTAATGAGGAAATTAAAGTGTGTTGTCTGAAAGTAGTGGAGCTCGGTTTGATTTGATTGACAGTTCAGAATGTGCGCGCTTACTCCAGGAAAAATTAGTCTCTCATCCTGAAACTGCCTCAAGCCCATGACAGATTGCAAAAAAGTTTTTCATCAATTTAGTTCTTCTATGGCAATGGCTAGAGAAAACATTCGTACACATGAGAGTTGTTTTGTTTTTAAAGTTTTTTTTAAATGAGAGTTTTAATGATGTTACTGACGTATGATTGGAGTGCTTAATGGACAGATTGAGGCAAAGTTGCACTTTCACTCTGTACGTTCGTGATGTGTGAAGTTTTATGCCATTGAGTTACCTTAATGAGCTTGGACGAAGACTGGGGGTCAGTGCTTATTTCCCAAGTTGGGAGTACAACGGAATGCCCTCGGGCATATCGTGTAGAGTTGATGTTGGAGGCTGCTCTGTGTGGAGTTAGCTGATTGCAGCTGAAGTGACAGCAGATCAACCAGAATTGAGCTTCAGTTCCTTTGCGATGTGGAGGAGTTAAAATGAACCTGGCACTGCTCTTCTGGTTGCAAGCTAATAGCTTCTCCCAAAGGTCTGTTTACATGGGCATTGGATGAGAGTAAGTTCTGGCGTGACTTTGAAACGCTCCATACCAAAATCTGCAGTCTAAGCTCACATATGATGAATGCCCCCATGGGTGCTTTTCACCTAGGAACCCAACCCCAGCAGGAGTTGGCACTTTGAGACAAAAGCATGAACAGAACAAAAAATTGAAGTTGGCAGCCAGGAATTTAATTTTAACCATATGCTCTGTTTCATCGCTGTTTATGACATCTTGCAAATTGCTTGATTCTTTGGATAGCCTGAGTTAAAGTTTATAAAACACCAGTTAGACCACAGCTGGAGTAGTGTGTGCAAATCTGATCATCACACTATAGGAAAGTGTGATCACACCAGAGAGGGTTCAGAGGAAATTTACCAGAATGGTGCCTAGACTGGAGAATTTATTTATGAGGAAAGATTGGATAGGCTGGGATTCATTTCTATGTAAGAAGTCTCTCAACACCAGGTTAAAGTAGCTGGTTTGTTGGCAATGTTGCGGTTGGTCTTGAGAGTGCGGATGGCGTTGTGTTCTGCTTGGGTGATGCTCAGGGCTGTCTTCTGAGTGCGGTTGATGAATCTGGTGTTGACACACACCCTCATGGCTTGGGCATACATGTCAAGTCAAGGGCCTTCCAGAGGAGTCCAATTGGACTCCTTCCTCTTTGGTTGCTGCACTGGTGTTGTGAGACTTCTTACGGTGTTTACCTCAGTTCAACGCTGGCATCTCCACACCATTCATTTCTATTGACAGAGTAGGCTGAGGGAGACCCAACCAAATGTATAAAATTGAGGGGTCCAGATAGAATATAAAGAAAGGCCCTATTCCCCTAGGTTGAGGGGTTGATGACCAATGAACATAGATTTTGTGTGGGAGATTAAGATTGTATTCAAGGTAGAATCTTTTCACCCAGAGGCTGGTGAGAGTCTGGAACTCATTGCCTGAAATGAGAAACCTCGTATTCTTTAGCCAGTACTTGAGGGGAGACAGTGGTGTAATAATAATAATGCCACTGCAGTACTAATCCAGAAGCCCAGGTACATTTTCATAGAATCCCTACAGAGCAAAGAGGCCAATCAGTCCATCAAGTTTGCACCAACTCTCTGACAGAGTATCTTACCCAGGCCCTCTCCCCTACCCTACCTTTGTAACCCCACACATTTACCGTGGCTAACGCATCTAACTTTAGGACACTAAAGCAATTTAGCAGGGCCAATTCACCTAACCTGCCCATCTTTGGACTGAGTCAGATGGTTTCCCAGAGGAAACCCACGCAAACATGGGGAGAAGCTCAAAATCCACACAGTCACCCAAGGCTGGAATTGAACCTGGGTCCCTGGCGCTATGAGACAGCAGTGCTAGCCATTGTGCTCTGGGACATGAGTTCAAATCCCAGCATGGCAGCTGGTAGGATTTAAATATAATTAATAAATTTTGAATTAAAAGCCAGCCTCAGTAATGGTGATTGTGTAACTATCACTAATTGTCATCTAAAAAAAACACATGTCCTTCAGGAAAACTAAAATCCTTCTGGGAAGGAAATCTGCCATCATTGTTAGTCTGGCCGACATGTGACTCACAACAATGTGATGGACTTCTAATTGCTCTCGAAAATGGCCCAGCATACTATTTAATTCAAGGGCAATCAGACTGGCCTTGCCAGCAATACTCACATCCCATGAAAGAATTTTTAAAAATGCACTTGCCTAAAACTGTAAGGCTGTAAAGTGGGGTTAGGCTCTTTGTTGGCTGGTGTGGATATGATGGCCAAATGCCCGACTGTGCTCCACATTTCTATGATTTCTATCCATCCTCATCAGTTTTAATTAAGTTGGAAGGTCTAGAGTTTTAGGAATTAAAACTTGAACAGGAAAATCACACTGCTCCAATTAAGCGTGATTCAGTCAGAGTGGGGAGGTCTCATGGTAAGGTGGGGCTGTGTCAGGCTTTAGTTTGAAATATAAGTCGCCTGCACATTATGATGTTGTAAAACTAGAATGGAAATAGTGAAAGGCTTCCTTTTGTAAACTCTTTTTAAAGAGATCTAAATTGAAGTAACCACCTTGTCTACAGCAGCTCGATCTTGTGACCTGGGGGCAACTAGGCAGACGTCAGTGAAAATAGATTGATGGCAACTTTTGAGTGATGCAAGACAGGCATTCTGCATTTCAGAACAGGATTAGACCTTGCAGCTCCTCAAGCCTGCTCTGCCTTTTAATGGCTGGTCTGTATTTAAACTCCACCTGCCCTCATGATTTCTTAACCATAAGATGGGGGAGCAGAAGTAGGCCTTTCAGCCCATCAAGTCTGCGCTGCCATTCAATAAAATCATGACTGATTTGATATCTTCAACGCCACTTTCCCACTTATTGCCATGTCCCTTGATTCCCTTACTGATTAAAAATCTGTCTGTCTCAGCCTTGAACGTACTTAATGACCCAGCCTCTACAGCCCTCTGCAGTAAAGAATTCCATAGATTTACTACTCTCAGAGAGAAGAAATTCCTCCTCATCTCATCTTCAGTGGGTGACCCCCTCACTCTGAGATAATGCTCTCTGGTTCTAGACTCTCTCACAAGGGGAAACAACCTCTCAGCACCTATCCTGTCAAGCCCCCTGAGAATCACGTATGTCTCAATAAGGTCACCTGTCATTCTTCTACATTCCAGTGAGTATAGTTCCAACCTATTCAACCTCTCATAAGAAAAGCTCTCCACATGCAGGATCAACCTAGTGAACCTTCTTTGGTAACCTGTAATATTTTTCCTTGGATAAGGGGACCAGAACTGTTCATAGTATTCCAGGTGTAATCTAATTAGTGCCTTGTGTGGTTTTACCAGGACTTGCCTATTTTTATACTCAATTCCCTTTGAAATAAAGACCAACATTCCATTTGCCTTTCCTGTTGCCTGTTGCATGCTAGCTGTTTGTGATTTATGCACGAGGACCCCCTTAATAACCTTGTTAACAAAAATCTGATCAATCGCAATTGAGGATTTCTATTGACCCAGCCTCAGCAACTCTTGAGGGAAGTGTTCCAGATTTCCGCTCCCCTTTATGTGAAGATATGCTTCCTGATATCCTCTCCCCTGAGAAGAGCGTTTTTTTTTTCTATCTACCCTCTCAATTTATTTCAAACATCTCAGTGAGATCATCCTTTAATCTTCTGTACGCAAAGTAATGCAAACCTAGCTTATAAAACAGGCCCCTCTCATATAATCATTCTATCCTTTTAAAGATTTCTATGTTTGGATTAGGCAGGATAATGCGGCAGATTTTGTTTCTTAAATTTACTTTATTTTTATTGCAATTTCTCATTTTGCCAGCTCATGTTTGGCTGTTCCTATCTCTTACCACCTAGAACATAAAAGTAATTAAAAATAATTATGTACTTGCACACTTCTGTGCATTAGCACACGCAAAATTTACTTCAGACATGGAGTAAAACTACTGAGCTAATTACATTTCACTATCTTCTGTGAGGCCTTTTAAATTGTACCTATCTGCTGGAGCTCCTCATAATGATCTCCTATTTATTGCTGGTTTATCATTTATCATCTCATCTCATTTTAATTGATGCCTCACTGTGTGCCTGCACCCTTTGCTGCACACAGCAAATAGTCATAAAAGAGGATTCTGATAAGCTTCAAGTGCTAGAATGTTAAGATAAAGACCAGAGAGAGCGTCAGAACCTTGTATTGGCTGCATCACAAGTCCAAGGGAAAAATAATCTTAAGAAAACATCAAACTGCATGATTCAGAGCCCAACTCTAGCATTCTGTGGGAAGGTAGGATAAAGTCTTTGGCACTGACTAAGCTCCTTGGGACATTTTAAAAGTTTGTTTATGTGTGTCACAAGTAGGCTTACATTAACACTGCAATGAAGTTAGTGTGAAAATCCCCTAGTCACTACACTCCAGCGCTGTTCAGGTAACACTGAGGGAGAATTTAGCATAGCCAATGCACCTACCCAGCACATCTTTCGAACTGTGGGAGGAAACCGGAGCACCAGGAGGAAAACCACACAGACAAGGGGAGAACGTGCAGACTCCGCACAGACAGTGACCCACACCGGGAGTCGAACCTGCGTCCATGCACTGTGAGGCAGCAGTGCTAACCACTGTGCCAGTGTGTTAAAGGCACTATATATATGCAGGTTGCTGCTGTTGTTGGCTGCTACATCATCAGCCTTCAATTACAGCTGTTGTTGGGAGGCAGTCAGGGGGGACATGGAAGTGAGAGGAAGAATTGGTTCCCAGTGCTGGTTGAGTACAGTCCTCAGTGCTGGTCTATGCGTCTGTGAGAATGTGTGCTGGGGAGACTATTTCACAGACTTCATTTTGACTGCTTCGCTGTTGAGTACGGGTTCAACCATGAAAGCAAAATACTGTGGATGCTGGAAGATCTCAGCAGGTCTGACAGCATCTGTGGGGAGAGAATAGAACCAACGTTTCGAATCTGGGGACCCTTAAGGGAGATTTTCCAGCATTTTCTGTTTTTGTTCTGGGTTTAACCATGTTCACAGGGCCAAACTTACCAACTCCAAAAATTGCTAAGCAGGTGACCTGTGTAGGTCAGAAAGTCTGTTTGTGCTCGTGACAAATTAAACCATTGTGTTTGGTATATCGCTGTATTCTGTTTTTCTGTTGCAGCACATATAGGATTAAAAGGCAGCTTCACCCTTAGGAAATGGCCCAGGTTGGTTTGATGTACAGGAGCATTGTTATGGCTGCAACAGGTGCCCAAGGGAGGGGTCAGCCTATGCAGTTCTGCATTTAGCACCTTTTGTCTGTATTTTTGTTACGTTGGCAGTTCTTTTTGATGTTGAGGTATATTATTAAACCTTATTTTCCTTTGAAAAGTGTGTCTGCATTTGCCTACATGTCCGAAGTAATGAGCGTGTGAGGGAGGAGAAAGAGAGTAGTTAGTATTCAGGGAAAGATATGCAGTTTCTGTTGCAGTTTATCAAAGTGGACACATCTGTTCATTATTTTTATCTTGAGGAGGAATAATTACATCTATAGCTGCTGAAGATGCACAGTGTGTTATTACTTTTATTCTCTTATCCATTGTATATTAGCATTTTCTGACCTCAACTGCAGATAGATGAGGTGTTCATTTTCTTTCACTTTGAAGCATCAACATAATCTGAGGGCCCATAATGTTCCAGTATTTAGGTACAGTTGTTAAAAGTCCAAACTCATCTCCAGCCTTGGCATTTGGTTATAAAAGTGGCTGCTGTCAGTCTGCCCATACTTCCATCCTCATCGGTGATACATTTGCTGGAGCAACATGGTGGCACAGTGGTTAGCGCTGCTGCCTCACACGCCAGGGACCCAGGTTCAATTCCCAGCTTTGCTCACTGTCTGCATGCTGTCTCCATGTCTGTGTGGGTTTCCTCCGGGCACTCTGATTTGCTCCCATTGCCTGAAAGACGTGCGAGTTAAGTGCGTTGGCCATGCTAAATTCTCCCTCAGTATACCTGAACAGGTGCCAGGGTGTGGGAGATTATCACAGTAATTTCATTGCAGTGTTAATGTAAGCCTATTTGTGACTAATAAATAAACTTTAAGGAGCCTAGCTACTTTTCATATTATTGTCCTTTGTGAACCTATAAAGAAAAGAAAACTTGCATCTCTGTGGTACCTTTCACAAAATGTCCCAAGCTATTTACAGTTAATTAAGTACTTTTTGAAATGTAGTCACGGTCATAAAAAGTGCAGCAGCCAATTTGTACGCAGCAAACTCCTACAAACAGCAGAGTGATGATGACCATGTAATCTATTTTGGTAATATTTATTGAGGGATGAATATTTGTCTGGACATTGGAAACAACAACCCTGATCATATTTGAGATGATGGCATGGGATCTTTTATGTCCATCTGAGAAAGCAGATGAAGGCCTCAGTTGAGAGACAGCACTCCAAACATTACTCCCTCAGTACTGCTCTGGAATACCAGTCTCCTTTTTTCCATTCCAGCCTACGGAATAGAACCCAGAAACTCCTTACCCAAAGGCAAAAGTTCTTCCAGCTAAACCACAGTTGCCATCTTCCATTTCCCAACCTTGGGTCACATCCACAGGTAAAAGTCGCAATGACTTGGCGCTGATTCAAAATGCAGCATTCAGATACAGCAGAATTTAGAATTCTGCAGTATGGAAGGAGGCCATTTGGCCCATCAGGTCTGCACTGATCACAATCCCACCCACGTCCTATTCCCGTAACCCTCATATTTATCCTGCTAATGCCCCTGACACTGGAGTTAATTTAGCATGGCCAATCAACCTAACCCGCACATCTATGACGTATGGGAGGAAACTGGAACACCTGGAGGAAACCCACACAGACACGGGGAGAATGTGCAAATTCCACACAGTCAGTGACCTGGAATTTCACGGGATGCACATTGTTGGGAACGCCAGTCAGTGACCTGAGGTTGAGATTTAGGCCACACTTCAGACAATGACTGAGCCATGCAGGGACCAGCCCTGCCAGGACAAGCATAGCAAAATATTTTAATCCAAACAAAGAGCTCTTTATATATAAAACCCCGAAGAAATTGAGGCCATGGGATGGAGGCCATTACTTTGGCAATAATTAATCTAATTACAGTCCAGGGCTTTGGCCCAAGCTGTCACGCCTCCTGATTCCCATTTATTGTTTGGTCATTGGCTTAATGGCAATGGCTGCCTCTTCGTTCATTGCGTATAGAACTGTGACCAATCGTGAAGTTGTGGATGATTCCAGAGCTTAGTGAATGTGGAATCTCTCCAATCAGCGACTCAAACATTTGACCTGTTGCGGCAGCAAGCTCGTGCTCAGCGTAGAAATAGAAGAGAAACACCTCTCACTCCACCATCTTATCTCTTGTTTATAATAGGTCCAAATTGACCAGAAATTCTGATCTGTTCCCACTTAAAACAGGTGACTGCTCTGACTCATTTGACTGGAATGAATCTTATCTTCACTTTCTCCCCTGCTTGTTCTGTGTCTCAATCCAGCACAGCTTGGTTACACTTCAAAGTGCCAGTTTTTTTCTTTGAAAGTCATGTGCTGCTTTTTTATGCTTTAACAAGCCGGCTGTCTCCTCGAGTATAGACGCCAGGGATTTGCAAGTAGCTGCGATTGCCAGCTGAGCTGGAGGTGGGCCTGTGTCAACCTCGTCCCATCCACTCGTATGAAGTACCTGAACAGTGAGGCTGTAGGGGGACGAGCCAAATTAAACACAGCTCAATCCAAGCAGCTTTGTCACAACCATGTTGTAGGCCCCAAACTACGCACCAGCACAGCTGAAGGAACTGAGCTGGAGCCATCCACCAATATGAGTTTTTAGCTCATTCACGGGGTGTGCATATTGCATGGAAAGCCAGCAATTTTTGCCCATCTCTAAATGTCTTTGAGAAAGTGGTGATGAGTTTCCTGCTTGATTTGTTGCAGAGACATACTGGAGAGACTGTGTTTGGAATTCTAAATTGGTAAAATGGGGCAGGAGTATGGCAACTTCTTGCAAGCTGTGCCCAGCATACCTTCTAATTCTATCTTTCACTCTCGCTGTATGCCTCCAAAACTTCATTCTAGCTCTCTTAAACTCTCTAACGGTGCTCCAATTTCCCTGCTGCCACCAGACTTTTGAATGGACCTACCTCGCACTAAGTTGATCTTTCTCTATACCTGATTATGACTTTAACACTACATTCTGCACTCTCTAGTTTCCTTCTCTATGAACGGTATGCTTTGCATAGCACGCAAGCAACAATACTTTCACTGTATACTAGTACATGTGACAAATCAGTGAGTTTACTCTTTGATCGGTTGGAAGGTGTATTAAAAGTAGATTGATTTTGAGCTGAGTGGAACTGAGCTTTATGTAAGGGAGAGACCCTGTACTGGTTTGTCTTGAGCCTTGGTCATTGTTGTGATTTCAATTAACAGCTATTGTGAAATACAGAAAACTTGTAGCTTGATTTTAATTCTGGGACATTTTGCCACACTCTTCTGTTGCATAAAAATGTAGCCTTTGCAGTGACCTGTTCTTACACAAATCCCATTCCGTGTCTGGCTCTCAGATTAAAGTGCCGTCGATTCAAACTTGTGGTTGTCAGCAGTGTAGACCGAGTGCTTTCGTTGTCAATCCGCTCGCTTGCTGTTCTGTTAACAGCTGAAGTTAGAGCCTGCAGTCATCTGAACAGTTTCAGCTGGATATCTCTGCCATCACTTGCTAACACAGTGTCGTCTTTTTTTTAACCCCACAGGTGCAGAGGACGTTGTGATGGCTTTCTCCAGACAAGAAACAGAGGACAGGCGGCAGTGAAGAGGGACAGTTACTGATGGTTTGGGGACAGGCAGCAAGTTTATGGACGTTGCATGTGAAGATCCCAGGGTGTTCCTGAGTTGCTTGTCTTCTCATGTGCTGCAGCATCACAGCTGTGTGTCTGTGATGACCAGTGTTGTTCATCAGGACGGTCTACCCACCAGAGGAAAAAAAAGACTTTTCTTTTGTTTGGCAGAAAGGATCCACTGTCCCTCTGTGTTTTATTTCCATCTGTTTGCTTTGTTTTATTTTTTTTAAATACATATAGACTGCCCCTGGCCTGCAGCACCAATGCAGCTTGGGTGGCTTACGGTTAAAACTGGCCTGTGCCCCTCATGCTCTGCACTGAAGCATCACTTATCAACTCCCACTATAGAAACTCATGCAGTATTTTCCAGTTCGTGCCAGTGGACTCTGTGGAGAGCTGATTAACATTGCACGTCCTTTACAGCAGATTAATAAACCATAACAGACTGGAAGCAGCGCCATGCGCAGCACACAGACAATTTGAAATGTTAAATTAATTTAAGTTGTAGGTCCTGCCGGAGCCAGTTTAGTTACCTTGTTTTCATTGTATCAGCAGTTAAGCTGCTTGCAGGAAAATCTTTTAAGCAAGATCTTAGCCAATGACCAAAATGTATTTAAAAGGCTTGTGTGCATTTTTTTTATATCAGTGCCAGTGATCCCTCCCCTTTCTATTTCTGAAGGAAAATGGATCTCGCAGGCTAACCATTTACTAAGAGAAAACACTCGCTGCGAAAAGCCAGTGGACAAAAGGCAGCGCAGTTTACAAACCCGAATTAAGTAACTGGGGCAAGTGGGAAAGCAGATCATCAGGGAGTGATGTGGTTTTAATGATCGGAACAGCTAAGTTACTGGTGTGGATGCAGTTGCTGAGTAACCCATCCCTAATGTGGTTTCATCAGCCGTGGGAGGACATAGGCATCCATTTCATTTGCTACGTTTGCAAAGCCTGAATGTTAGCTACTCGATACCCACCCAGTGAAAGGCTGGGTGCGATTTTTTTTAATTATTCATATTTTACATTGTATGTACCACCAAAAAAAAACTGTCCGAAATGTCCACTGTTTTGACTGTCCTAGTTGTAGAACTCCATGTTCTGAACTCTCGCTAAATGGAGTGAATATTGCATGTTTGTGTGTGTTTTGGTTATGACAGCTGGTTTGAAAGCAGGGGTGCCTGGTATAACATCTACACTGTTGTGACAGATATTTTATGAAGCTGTGTGCTTCTAAAACGGTTAAACCAAGGCAGATTCTGTACTCTGCGTACTACTGTCCTTGACTTGAGTTGCAGTTAAGGAAATGTATTGATTTTTTTTTCCCTCTTTGACAAATAAAACAAAGAACCTAGTAATCAGAGCAGTCTGATTCAGGAACACTGTTCTCTGGCTGCGAAGCTGCCCAAGCTTGTTTTTCAAATTGGAGTAACATCCTTCTCCCCAAAGTAATACAAAATAGGAATTCTGCTCCTCAACAAACTAGCTATTTACATTGATAGAAAGCAAATCACTCCAGTAAAATATATCGTTTCTAAGCTGTGAGAAGGTATGAATTGCCTTGGGTTTGCCTTGTATCCTAATGCAGATCTGACAGATTTATTCAGAGGGAGGTATACCCAGTACTTGTAACATGGCTGACTATGTTCTGTGCATCTACAGATCAGCACAGTAGACAATGTATCTTTTGCCCACCTCAGCCCCCACCTGCTCCCTCCTTTTTGCCTAATTTCAATCAGGGATGCAATTAAGTTGACACCTAAATCAAATTGTACTGTTTACCGATTGCTCTTTTTTGACAGTTAAGTGAGTTGGGAGGTCCTTTGACCAAAAGAGTGTGTGCTGGAAAATCTCAGCAGGTCTGGCAGCATCTGTTGAGGTGAGAAAAGAGCTGATGTTTTGAGTCCAGATAACCCGTTGTTCAAAGCGTTTTCTTTTTCTCCTTCGTGACTGAAGTGTTTGTATTTGGTTTGGCCCTTTTTGCAATCGCTCCTTTGTTCAGTCTGTCGGAAAAACAAATCTGCAAAGCAGTGCCATTATATACAAAATAATATCAGCAGAGGCATTTCGGCTGTAGCATAGATGTTAGATTGGGTGTTTCCTTTGATGCCTGGTACAATGAGTCCTTGATTGCTGTTGTCCCGCTGTGAGATGGAACAGAATAGTTCCACTTTATAGAATCGTACAACGCCTACAGTGCAGAAGAAGCCCATTTGGCCCATCGAGCCTGCACCGACAACAACCTCACCCATGCCCAATCCCCGTAACCCCATGTATTTACCCTGCTAATCCCCCTGACACACAGGCAATCTAGCATGGCCAATCCATCTAATCCACACATCTTTGGGCTGTGGGAGGAAACCCACATAGACACGGTGAGAATGTGCAAACTACACACAGACGGTAACCCAAACTGGGAATTGAACCTGAGTCCCTAATGCTGTGAGGCAGCAGTGCTAACCACTCACTCAACAAGGCTGTATCAGAGGACAGGTCTTTTCAAGCTGCTCTCACCTTCCAGAGGCTTCCAACATTGCTAGAAGCTCAGGACTTGACCACTCCCACTGGTCGTGGAGTCTGAAACATGGGGAACCGTATCAGGGCAAGATGGGGCAGGGGAAAGGGGGCAATTATTTAGGACTAAGATAAGAAGCAATTGCGTCACCCAAAGGATTGTGAATCTTTGGAATTTCCTACCCCAGAGGGTTATAGGTGCTCCATTATTGAACGTATTTCAGGTTGGTCTGCACAGATTTTTGTCCCCTTGGATTTGGGGGATATGGGGAGTGGGCAGAAAAGTAGAGTTGAAGCCCAAGATCAGCTGTGATCATATTGAATGTTGGAGCAGACGCAGCCAGCCATGTGGTCAACTCCTGCTCCTATTTCCTGTGTCCTTGTATTCCCTCCATCAGCTTGGGGACTGTATAAAAGTTACCCGATATCGTAGACGTGGATTCATATGCATCGTGAATCAACAACTTGTTTTCCAAATGGAGAAAAATCCAAGCTTTTCTCCAAGGCCCATCAAATAGCAAGTTCAAAGCAATGTTAGCTCAGTGTTATATCATTATTATGTATGGGAAGTGGGACTGATGTACATTTAACTTTGCATTCAGTGTAGAAATTGTGTAGATATTAGAGGTATGTGGAAAGTAACTGGCTAGCATGGAGTTGTGATCTTATGCTGAAACTGCTATCCATGGGTTCACACAGAACAATACTTCCGGCTGTGAAAGTAAGCACTTAACAGTCTTCATTGTATCTCTGTAAATGTTCAGTCAGACAGCAGCGACTTTCTGTGGATTAGCGCCTCTTCAAGTTAGTTCATCAAGTGCCTGCAACCTCGTGCCCTACAGTAATTCCCCAACTAACCATTCTTCCTGACTATAAGTTGCAGTAGCCTCTGGCAGCTTAGTCTACAGAATCATAGAATCGTACAGTGCAGAAGGAGGTCATTCGGCTCATTAATTCTGCACCAACCACGATCTCACTCGAGCCCTATCCCATAACCTAATGCATTTACCCTAGCTAGTTCCCCCGACACTAAGGGGCAATTTAGCATGGCCAGTCCACCAAACCCGCACACCTTTGGACTGTGGGAGGGAACCGGAGCAACTAGAGGAAACCCGTGCAAACACGGGGAGACTGCACAGATTCTGCACAGTGAGCCAAGCCGGGAATCGAACCCAGGTCCTTGGCCCTGTGAGGCAGCGGTGCTAGCCACCATGCCACCCTAATTAATTCCTCCCCCAACAACTGGATCTTATGCTACTGGGTTCTGAATCCTGCCAGCAGGATTCAAAAGACCACTCTGTGTGGGAATTAGTGATTTCCCCCCCCACAGGGCAACCAATTAATGGGTAAAGGACAAGTCCTTGTCTAACGAAGGACAATGCCAAACAATGGGAGGTGTTCCTGATTGGCAAGAGGCTATAAGGCAAGTAAGTAAGGGAGAGGGTGCTTCCAAATGAAGCCATTCTTGCTCTCACTTCCTAAAATAAAACATGGCTTTTGCTGCCAGACCACTGCTGTGGGGACGGAGGACACTGCATTAGGGAGACCCCTATTGCCCCTGCATCCAGGCAGGCTCTAGACCTGCCTGGAGCCTTGTTCCCCTGGTCTCTGTTATTGGAAGGCTGGCTCCAGGCTGTTAAACTGACCCCTGGCACCTTTGGAACCTGGAAGCCAGCTGGACAATTCCAGTCTGCCTCCTTTACTTGGCCTTGAGCAGTTGTCAGTTACCTTGATATGCCACCTACTGCATGCATGGGGGTAGCCATGCTGCATTTCCCCCATCTCATCTCTGCGCAAATGGCCTGGGAGCAGAATGGAGCTGGGAGCAACTGGTAGCACCATTTGTAACGCCCATGTGCTTCCACTCTGGAGGTGGCTCAGTATCTCCACAAGCTTGCTTTCCAGAAGTGGTGGGTGCTCGCAATCAGGATCATTTGATTTTATGCAAAATTAGCAATAAGCTAATGGCTGCTTGGTTGTTCAGAACTTGCACATTGCTGAAAAATGCAGTGTTTTGATTTTCATCTTACGCTCATCAGGACAAATGCATGAATGCCAAATTTTAAATGCCTTGGCCAATCAGCATGGACTTGAGCACCCTTTCCTCCTGTGGTATAAATCCTTGTGATGATCTGAATTTTGACATTTTTGTATTTATCCAGATAAGTGTGAGGCCAGAAGATTCAGCAACTTACCACTCTGCTCAGCAATAATAAGCTGGTGCATGACAAATTTGATGTAACAAAACTAGGCATATATCTAAGTACATGGTTGCAGGGTCATTTTAAGATGTTAACAGATGAGAACTAATGCCCTCTAATTTACTAGCTGTCCTATCATTTCTCTCTCAATGTTTTAGTGTAATACTATTTTCAATATCCCGAATCCCCAACAGTGATATCCAGCTCTGTCAATGCTCTTGAGGTTGAATGGCTCTGTGTCTACGTTTCAGGTACAAAATGGGCAATGATCCAGTATCTCAGAAGGATGTCTTGGGCATGTGGCTATAGCACTTGTTAAGCCCTCTGCTTGGAATCATAGAATCCCATCAAGCCTGCATCGATAACCATTCCACGCAGCCCATTCTCCGTAACCCCATGTAGTTAGCCTGCTAGTCCCCTAACTGGCAGGCTAACTGCTGAGGGGCAATTGAGCGTAGCCAATCCACCTAACCCGCACATCTTTGGACTGTGGGAGGAAACCCACGCAGACATAGGGAGAACATGTAAACTCCGCACAGGCAGTGACCTGAGGTTGGAATTGAGCCTGAGTCCCTGGCGTTGAAGGACAGCAGCACTAACCACTGTTGTCACCCAGTATACTTGCATATGTTTGAGGCCCCGTTTGCAAAGCTGGGCCTGTAGCCTTCAGATAAACATCTAAATGTGGTTCAACCAATGATCCTTAATTCATGAATAAAGTGTGCTTTAATGTAACAAATATGAGCTGTATTAGTGGCCACCTTGTGCTTACTCAATGTGATTCCATAAACCCACCTTCTCAAAGGTATCCAAATGGCAGTGGCAGAGACACATCCTCTATTGAGCTCCATTTCCTAACAGTGTCAACTGTGGCATTCACATGGTCATGAAACTTACTGTCTGCCTCCTGCCTGTATTAAAATTGTTAAATTCTGCTCTTGGGCAGTATGCTTGGTTGTATACAACTTGAACTTTTTTTTTCTGCTCAGCCTAGTTATAGTATTAAATTGGGCACTGCACCAGTTAATTTCGAGGGTTGGAGTTGGTAGGTGGCTGGTATTTACTCTGACACGGTGGCTATTTATATTGTGGTTACTGATTGCCTGCTAGCTCATGAATCTCCTCGTGGTGCCGATGGAGAGATTCGAACAGCCAGTCCTGCTGCCATAGGGAAGTGTGCCACACACTTCAGCAAACTGATGACCTTGTGGCATTTGTTGTGTCTGCACACCATTGTTATTGTGCTGTATAACTTGCCGTCCCAATATCCCCGCGTGTGCTGTCAGTCTCTTATGTGAATCCTTGTCAGGGTCTTTAAATTGCTGGAAGACAGGATAACAGGAAAAAAACCAGACGCTTCATTTGAACTAGAGAACACAAGTACAAAGCATCAAAGAAGATTCAACGTTTTCCTTGAGAGTTGTGGTTGCATATGGAATCGATTATTTTTTAATTGCTATGTCAGTTTGTTTTGTGACAAATATAATTGGTTATTAACAGGATTGCAAGTTAAAAATAGAGGTTGTAGGCGCATGGTGTTCCACACATCAAGGACTGGGGAGCACCATGCCTCCTGTGGAAGTATCCGCTAGAAAGAATCAAGCAAGAATAAGGCGGAAGTGAGGATTGATAGGTGTACTGGACTTTTATTTATTTACCTTTAAAGAGGGCGATAGGAAGAGATTTTGTCAAATGATCCCACAGAAGGTGAAATTAAGTGTTATTCAAAGTAACAATGGGGCAAATTCTTCACACTCTGTGAGAATTACGTTCATGAAACCCTTTCTTAGCTGTGTAAAATAATTTAGATCTGACCTTTGGAATTAATCAAACTGATTTCAATTATTTTTAACAAAAGGAAAGAGCGAGATGATCTTGGGTTTCGCTTTCCAATTGTGTTTCCCTCACTTTGTACTTGCTTACAAGAAATTATACCTCACTGTGTGACCCCTTTTCTCTCCTGTCTGGTTGGATTTGCACAGTAAGAAGTCTCACAACACCAGGTTTTGATTTGAACCAAGGATGGAGTTACTGGCCTCATACCCTCACCTGCTCCACGCTGCAGTTGAGTTAAATATTAATTGTAGCTGTGTTTGTACTCTGAGGCAATTGCCTATAAATTGCACTCTTCAATAACCATTGGAACAGGCCACAGTCATCCATGCCCAAGGACCTCTGCACTGCAATGGCTGGGAACCAGAGCTGCTAGACTCCAGTGTTACTGTAAGGAAATGAGACTGGTGTATTCCAGACATAATGAGACTCGTATTTGACTCTTACTGTTTCTGTTCAATTGTTGCATCTTCTGATAATGTACCTCCAAAGGAAAACTAAAATGTTTTTGTTGAAGTACATTGTAATTTTGTGTATTTGGGGGGGTGGGGAAGAGCTGTGTGGGAGATGAAGAGTAGAGGGTTAATTTAAAAAAAAATCACTGTTGTCCTATGACCTGTTGACCCTTATTTGTCATTTTTATAATAAAAATAAAGTTAAGATTTGTCAAATATGAATCTCCCAGATCTATCAGTATTCCAGTTTAAACACCTTCACTTGTATGTCTACAACTGGCGCTGTCACTGTTTTTTTTCTTATTTCTATCTTCACAACATCACCCAACTTCACCCCTGCCTCATCTCACCTGCCAGGAAAAAACACTTATCTATGCTTTCGTTGCCTCAAGACTTGATTATTCCGTGTGAATCTCCCACATTCTACCCTGTATAAACTTGAACCCATCTGAAATTCAGCCTATGTCCTAACTCCCACAAAGTTCTTTTCACCCATCACTGCTTTGTTCATTGGCTGTCAGTTAAGCGATGCTTCAATTTTAAAATTCTCTCCCTTGTTTTCAAGTCCCTTCATGGTCTTAACCCCTCCCTAGCTATATAATCACCTCCGACCCTACTGAAATAGAATCATTTGGCTCATCAGGTCTGCACCGATCACAATCCCACCCAGGCCCTATCCCTGTAACCCCAGCACTTATCCTAGCTAGTACCCCTGACAATAAGGGGCAATTTAGCATGGCCAATCCACCTACCCTCATATCTTTGGACTGAAAAACTACACTAGCCTAACTATGTACTCCACGAACATACTTGATTTTAATCACTCTACCCTTGCCTTCAGATCCAATGCCCTAAACTCTGGAATTCCCTCCCTAAATCTCTCCGCCTCTCTTTCTTCCTTTAAGATGCTGCCTTACAACCACCATTTTATCCAAGCTTTTGGTCACCCACCCTAATATCTCTGTCTTTCAATGTCAAATTTTGTTTTAGAAGCGTAGAATCCCTACATTGCAGTAGGAGGCCATTCAGCCCATCAAGCCTGCACCAACATCAATCCTACCTAGGCCTTAACCCCAAGTATTTACCCTAGCTAGACAACCTAACACTAAGGGGCAGTTTTACATGGGCAATCAACTGATCCCGCACATCTTTGTAGTGTGGGAGGAAACTGGACCAGCTGGAGGAAACCCACACAGACACGGGAGGAACATGCAACCTCCACACAGGGAGTGACCTAAGGCTGGAATCAAACCTGGATCCCTGGCACTGTGAAGCCGCAGTGCAAACTACTGTGCCACCCTTATAATGCTCCTGTGAAATGCCTTTGGGTGTTTTATCACATTAAAAATGCCATATAAATGCAAGTTGTTATATTGAGATTGACTGGAATGTCTTAAGAAAGAAGGCTTGTGGTATCTTTTTCTCTTGAATGATTTTGATTATGGGGTGGCACAGTGGTTAGCATTGCTGCCTCACAGCGCCAGGGACCTGGGTCTAATTCCTGGCTTGGGTCACTGTCTGGAGTCTGCACGTTCTCCCAAGTCTGCGTGGCTTTCCTCCAGTTCTCCAGTTTCCTTCCACAATCCAAAGATGTGCTGGTTAGGTGCATTGGCTAAATTCTCCCTTAGTGTTACCTGAACAGGCACCGGAGTGTGGTAACTTGGGGATTTTTGCTGTGTCAATGTAAACTTACTTGTGACTAACAAATGAACTTTAAACTTTTGATTCTTTTAAAATTTCACATCATTGAACCAAGACCTATGAAGCAAGAATGAAACTTAAATGGACTTCCTGCTTCAATCACTTTCACATCAAACTTTGAAACAAACGATCCATAGAATGCAAATCTTACATTTACACTTTAGAAATTTCAATATTCACATTTGTGTTAGAGAAATGGAAACGAATCATATAAACGTGTTTCATTGCACTGTCCTCCTGCAGCTAACGCTAGGTGTGAAATTACTTATTACGTTTACTTGGTTTCCATTATAACAATGGACATAGGAAGTTATCATTTAAAATGGAAATACAAAGTGTGATTTTAAAATGAGGACTGAATTATATCCATTACCCTGATCCAATTATCCTTTGAATCAAGAACAGATGCACTTGCCCTTGACCCCCCCCATTTCCAATGCCTCAGGAGTTAAACAGTGTGATTTAAACTCTCCAGTGAAATCTGGTGCCCAATATTCGGCAGGTAACCCAGCTGGCCAAAGTACTGAAATACAATTGTGGTAATTGCAAATTCTGGGAGGACCAGACTAATTTTGGAGCAGTATTGATGAAGCGTGCTATGAAAGACCTGACAATCATTGGCACAGATCTTGGATTTAGTGGTCTACAGTGGTTAAAACAACAATCTCTCCCTCAATGTCAACAAAACAAAGGAGATTGTCATCGACTTCAGGAAGCATAGTGGAGAACATGCCCCTGTCTACATCAATGGTGACAAAGTAGAAATAGTCAAAAAACTTCATGTTTTAGGCATCCAGATCATGAACAACCTGTCCTGCTTTTCCCCCCACCTCTCTCAATGCCAACAATATAGTTAAGAAAGTCCACAAATGCCTCTAGTTTCTCAGAAGCTAAGTAAGTTTGACATGTCTGCTACGACTCTTACCAAATTTTACAGATACACCATAGAGAGCATTCTTTCTGGTTGTATCACAGCTTGATATGGCTCCTGCTCTGCCCAAGACCACAAAGAACTACAAAAAGGTCATGAATGTAGCCCAGTCCATCATGCAAACCTGCATCTATTCACTCTGTCCACGCTTCCCACTGCCTTGGCAAAGCATAATTAAGAACACCACGCACCCCACTCTCTTCTACCTTCTTCCGGCAGGGGAAAAGTACAAAAGTCTGAGATAACGTACCAACCAACTCAAGAAATCTTATTCCCAGCTGCCATCAGACATTTGAATGGACCTACCTTGCATTAAGTTGATCTTTCTCTACACCCTAGCTATGACTGTAACACTACATTCTGCAATCTCTCCTTCTCAATGAAAGGTATCTTTGTGTAGCGCACAAGAAGCAATACTTTTCACTGTATACTAATGCATGTGACAATAATAAACCAACTCAAAATCAAAAGAATCTGTGTACTCAGAAAGGATGTCTATGGCACTGATTTGTAAATTCTAAATATGCAAAATAGTATTACAAATCAGGTTTCTCCCAAATGATTCAACTTCTCCCAAATTGAGGTGACTGCAAGGTTTTGATGGCACTGATGTAAGAAAGAGCAACTAGAGAATCATTTCAAAAGGTGCAGGCGTTGCATTTCACAAAATGGGTCGCACTAAAATAGATATTTGGAATTTCCCCAAATGACGAGTCTCGATCTGTGACTTCCATACTAGGAATGAGAAAACGAGGAAGTTCTTGTCAAACATTCTCCCAACATAGCACTTCACTCCTAGGAAATTCTTTTGGGCTGGAAGGTGGAAATATTTGCTTTTGCCAGTTTTCACTTCTGAACTAATCAGCCTCTTGCTATCCTTCAAGAGTGAATCCAGATAAAGAGACCCTGGGGATGACATGTCCTTACGCTTGCCCCTTTCAGCAGGAGTCAGCAGATAACAATCAGGGTGTGAAAAGTCAACTGATTTTCTCTCCCCTAACTTCGAGGCAATGGAATTAAAATGTTGCAATCTTGCTGTTTAATTTTAGTATGTTCCCGATGGTGGGGGAAGTCCAGAACGAGGGGGTCATGGTTTGAGGACAAGGAGTAAATCTTTTAGAACTGAGGCGAGGAGAAATTTCTTCACCCAGAGGGTGGTGAGTGTGTGGAATTCACTCCCACAGAATGGAGTTGAGCCCGAAACATTGTGTGATTTCAAGAAAAAAATTAGATATAGCTCTTGGGGCAAAAGGGACCAAGGGATAACGGGGGATTAGGATATTGAATTTGGTGATCAAGAAGAATGGTGGAGTAGGGCCAAGTAGCCTACTCCTGCTTCCAGTTTCTATGGTTCTAATTTGGGAGAATCCTGATTTGTAACACAATTTTGCATGTTTAGAATTGACAAATCAGCGCCATAGGTAATCTTTCTGAGTACACAGATTTTTTTAACAGCCTTAGACAACTAAAGCCCAAGATCTGTGTCAATGATTGTCAGGCCTTTTATAGCAAGCTTCATCAATACTGCTCCAAAATTAATAGATTGGTGCAGTACCGGGAGGAGGCTAAATCCTGGGCTGAGCCTACATAGAATTTAATAAATCGTAGAAACCCTACAGTGCAGAAGGAGGCCATTTGGCCCATTGAGTCTGCACCGACAACAATTCCTCCCTTATCCCTATAACCCCTCACATTTACCCCATTAATCCCTCTAACCTATGCCAGTACACTAAGGGGCAGTTTAACATGGTCAGTGTACCTAACCCGCACACCTTTCAGACTGTGGGAGAAAACTGGAGCATCCGGAGGAAACCCAGGCAGACACAGGGAGGACATGCAGCCTCCAAACGGATAGTGACCCAAGCCGGGAATCGAATCCGGATCCCTGGCACTGTGAGGCAGCAGTGCTAACCACTGTGCCACCGAGCCTTCCAGAATTAGATATAGCTTTCCAATCCTTTACCAATTCAATCCTCAAAACCGGTGACACAGATTTTCAACCGAGCACATTCTGCATTATCCAATCCCAGCAGCATTTTAAAATTGAAAGTGACTGTGTCATCTGAAAAGTCCAAATGACAGTTGGAGGGTCTCGGGGTGGAATTATCAGATGAGGTTTTGTCATTTTTGAGTAAGCGGTTTGGGAAGTGCAGGTGATTCCAGTCAGGGCTGGAGTTTCCCTTCAAGTTCTCATTTTCAGCCCCAGAGCCCCTGCCAAAGCAGAAGAAGGTCATTCTTTCAGTCCCTAACCTGGACTGGACACATCATCTGCTTCGAATTCCAATCTGTGTGAAGTTAACCAAAAATAGAGGCTGTGTACAGTGAGACCAGCATTCCCAGCCAGAATGGAAATAATTGGTCAATTCACCCAACGACCGCGGTTGCAGACTGCAGGTAGTAAGTGACACAAGTTACTCCTCCATTTACTGCAATCTCTCAGAGAAATCACTGCATTTTTATCAGGGGAGGTTGCTGTGCTGTCAGTCATGAGGTTTTGTTTATTCATTCATGGGACATGGACGTCACTGGCTGGGCCAGAATTTATTACCCATCTCTAGTTGCCCCTGAACTGAGTGGCTTGTTAGACCATTTCAGAGGGCAGTTGAGAGGCAACCACATCGCTGTGGCTCTGGAGTCACATGTAGACCAGACTGGGTAAGGACGACAGATTTCCTTCCCTAAAGGACATTGGTGAACCAGATGGGTTTATCTGACAATCGGCAATGATTTCATGGTCATCGGTAGATTCTTAATTCCCAATATTTTTTATAAAACATAGAACATTACAGCGCAGTACAGGCCCTTCAGCCCTCGATGTTGCGCCGACCAGTGGAACCAACCTAATGACCCTCTAACCTAAACTATTCCAATGTTATCCATATGCCTATCCACTGACCATTTGAACGCCCTTAAAGTTGGCGAGTCCACAACTGCTGCAGGCAGGGCATTCCACACCCTTACTACCTTCTGAGTAAAGAATCTACCTCTGACATCCGTCCTATAATTACCACTCCTTAATTTAAAGCTATGTCCCCTCGTGTTAGCCATCACCATCCGAGGAAAAAGGCTCTCACTGTCCACCCTATCCAATCCTTTGATCATCTTGTATGCCTCAATTAGGTCACCTCATAACCTTCTTCCCTCTAATGAAAATAACCTCAAGTCCCTCAGCCTTTCCTCATAAGACCTTCCCACCATACCAGGCAACATCCTGGTAAACCTCCTCTACACCCTTTCCAATGCCTCCACAACTTTCTCATAATGCGGCGACCAGAACTGTACGCAATACTCCAAGTGCGGCTGCACCAGAGTTTTGTACAGTTGTAACATGACCTCATGGCTCCGAAATTCAATCCCTCTACCTATAAAAGCTAACACACCGTACACCTTCTTAACAACCTTATCAATCTGGGTGCCAAGTTTCAGGGAGCTATGCACGTGTACCCCGAGATCTCTCTGCTTGTCAACACTACTAAGAGTCCTTCCATTAGCCCTATATTCGGTACTCCTGTTACTCTTACCAAAGTGAATCACCTCACACTTTTCCGTATTAAACTCCATTTGTCATTTTTGAATTCAAATTCTACCAGCTGCCATGGCGGGAATGAGAACCAATGTGTCAGAACTGAATCTGATAAATTCCTTCAAAGAAGATTTGCTGGTTAAGAATTGCTCAGTGATACCTATAATTTCACAGAATTGTTACATCACAGAAGGTGGCTGTTTAGCCAACTGTGTCTGCCCCAGCTCTTCAAAGAAGCAATTCACCTTCTCCCTGTAACCTGCACACTCCTCCTTTTCAGATCATCCCATTTTCTTGAATACTTCAATTGAATCTGCCTTCACCACACACACAGGCAGCGTATTCCAGATCTTAACCACTTGCTGTCTGAACAATGTTTTCCTTGGAATTTAATGTTGGCAAGTGCGAGGTGGTCCACTTTGGTAGGAAGAATGGTAGGAAGGACTATTACTTACGGGGCAAAAAACTGCAGCAGGCGACGGTGCAGAGGGACCTCGGGGTCCTTGTGCATGAGTCGCAAAAACCCAGCTTGCAGGTGCAGCAGGTGGTCAGGAAGGCGAATGGGATGCTGGCCTTCATAGCGAAGGGGATTGAATATAAAAGTAGGGAGGTCTTGCTGCAGCTGTATAGGGCATTGGTGAGGCTGCAGCTGGAGTACTGTGTGCAGTTTTGGGCGCCGCACCTGCGCAAAGATATTTTGGCCTTGGAGGGAGTGCAGAGGAAGTTTACTAGGCTGATACCTGAGTTGAGGGGGTTGAGCTATGAGGAGAGGCTGAATAAACTGGGCTTGTACTCGTTAGAGTTTAGAAGAATGAGGGGAGATCTCATTGAGACGTATAAGATGATGAATGGGATGGATAGGATAGAGGTGGAAAGACTCTTCCCGCTCAAAAAAGACAGTAGGACTAGGGAGCACAGCCTCAAGATAAAAGGGGGGCGGTTTAGAACTGAGTTGAGGAGGAACTTCTTCACTCAAAGGGTGGTGAATCTCTGGAATTCTCTGCCCGTTGAAGTGGTGGAGGCTGCCTCGCTAAATATTTTTAAGACGCGGGTTGATGGGTTTTTGATAAGAGAGGGGATTAAGGGTTATGGGGAGAGGGCGGGAATGTGGAACTGAGCAGCAACAGATCAGCCATGATCTTATTGAATGGCGGGGCAGGCTCGAAGGCCTAGATGGCCTACTCCTGCTCCTATTTCTTATGTTCTTATGTTCTTATTGTGTCCCCATTTCTCTCACCAATGAACCTGAAACCTTTTATAAAATAGAATCTCATAGAATCCCTACAATGCAGAAAGAGAGCATTCGGCCCATTGAGGTTGTAGCAACCACAATCCCAACCAGGTCCCATCTCCGCAACCCTCCGCATTTACCCCGCTAGTTCCCCTAACACTAGGGGCAATTTAGCCAATCAACCTAACCCACACTTCTTTGGAGTGTGGGAGGAAACTGGAGCACCCAGAGGAAACCCACGCAGACACAGGGGAGAACGTGCAAACTCCACACAGACAGTGGCCCAAGGCTGGAATTAAACCTGGGTCCCTGGTGCTGTGAGGCAGCAGTGCCACCCACTGTGCTACATTGCCACCCCCTTTGCCCTCTCATTCTCCATCCTTCCATCTGCATGAAGAGTTTCTCCCTATCTCCCTGTCCAGACCCCTCATGATTTTCAATGCTTCGTATCAAATCTCCTCTCAACCTTCTCCAAGGAAAATAGTCCCAACTTCACAATTATTGAATTTCTTCAACCCTGGAATCTTTTAGAACATAAGAACATAAGAAATAGGAGCAGGAGTAGGCCAACTAGCCCCTCGAGCCTGCCCCGCCATTCAATAAGATCATGGCTGATCTGTCGTGGCTCAGTTCCACATTCCCGCCCTCTCCCCATAACCCTTAATCCCCTCACTTATCAAAAACCCATCAACCCGCGTCTTAAAAATATTTAGCGAGGCAGCCTCCACCACTTCAACGGGCAGAGAATTCCAGAGATTCGCCACCCTTTGAGTGAAGAAGTTCCTCCTCAACTCCGTTCTAAACAGCCCCCCCTTTATCTTGAGGCTGTGCCCCCTAGTCCTACTATCCTTTCTGAGCGGGAAGAGTCTCTCCACCTCTATCCTATCCATCCCATTCATCATCTTATACGTCTCAACGAGATCTCCTTTCTAATGCCTTCACATCCTTCTTGAAGTGTGGTGCCCAGAACCGAGCGCAATACCTCAGTTGAGGCCAAAGCAGTTTTTTTTCTACTCATTTTTTAGTCATTCATGGGACATGGGTGTTGCTGGCGGGGCATCTATTGCCCTTCCCTAGTTGCCCTTGAGAAGATGGTAGTGAGCTGCCTTTTTGAATTGCTGCAGTTCATTTTCTGTGGGTTGACCCACAATGCCGTTAGGGAGGGGATTCCAGGATTTTGACCCAGCGACTGCGAAGGAACAGCGATAGGGCGGCATGGTAGTACAGTGGTTAGCACTGCTGCTTCACAGCTCCAGGGTCCTGGGTTCGATTCCCGGCTTGGGTCACTGCCTGAGTGGAGTTTGCACATTCTCCTCGTGTCTGCGTGGGTTTCCTCCGGGTACTCCGGTTTCCTCCTACAATCCAAAGATGTGCGGGTCAGGTTGATTGGCCATGCTAAGAAATTGCCCCTTAGTGTCCAGGGTTGCGTAGGTTAGTGGGTATGATATGTAGGGATATGGGGGGAGGGCCTGGGTGGGATTGTGGTCGGTGCAGACTCGATGGGCCAAAGGGCCTCTTTCTGCAGTGTAGGGATCTATGATCTATGATATCTCTCCAAGTCAGGATGTTTGGCTCAGAGGGAAACTTGCAGGTGGTGGTGGTCCCAAGTATCTGCTGCCCTTGTCCTTCTGGATGATGTCCTTCAGTTTGGAAGGTGCTGTCTAAGGAACTTTGGTGAATTGCTGCAGTGCATCTTGTAGATAATACATCCTGCTGCTACTGAGCATCGGTGGTGGAGGGAATGGATGTTTGTGGATCGGGTGCCAATCAAGCGGGCTGCTTTGTCCTGGATGCTTGAGTGCTGTTGGAGCTGCACCCATCCTGGCAAGCAGGGAGTGGGGGGGACATATTTCTATATGTTTAACAATACTATGATCCCATAACAAAGCCAGGATACTGTTTGCTTTAGTAACCATACTTTCTACCTGTCCTGCCACCTTCACTGACTAATGCACCTCTACACTCTCACTATCATTGATTTGCCCTATCTGTTTTTGATGGGGGTAGTTTGTATTCACATGGACAGATTGATAAATCTCAGCTCCACCAATTATTGGCCATCCGTTAATATGAACAATTGATTGTGGAACCTGCAGTTTCAGAAAGTTACTTTGTACGCTGTCTGTAGGAGCCTCACACAAGATAAACAGGACAGATTCGTGGCATAATAAATCTGTTTCTTAAAAGATGCATACTTTGGATATGTCCCAGTGGTCTTTGCAATATATCGGCTGCACACGACAAGGGTTTGCACACTTCTCAGTTACAGTCAGTTAGTCTTCACTGCTGTTATATAATACGTCTGCGCTTGGAATAACTTTCACATTTCCATCCATTTGGGGAGGTGAGATGTGCTCATTTGTGAAACATGAACCAAGTCATATCTTTCACTGAAATAATCCCCCTCTTTAGGATATGGCTCCATGTGTCTGCCATCCTCCTTCTCTGGGTGATGGAGGTTGGGAGGATTTCTCAAAGAGTGCTTGATGAGTTATAGTGCATCTTGTAGATGGTACACACTGCTGCATGTTTGATTTGATTTATTAACCTCGCATGTATTGGGATAGAGCGAAAAGTATTGTTTCTTGCGTACGAGACAGACAAAAACATGTTGTTCATAGAGCACGTGGAGGGAAGGAAAGGAGAGGGTGGAGTATATACTATTACAATCATAGCTAGGGTGTAGAGAAAGATCAGTTTAATGTGAGGTGGGTCCATTCAAAAGTCTGACAGCAGCAGGGAAAAAGCTTTCTTGACTTGTTTGGTACATTACCTCAGATTTTTGTATCTTTTTCTGGACTGAAGAGGGTGGAAGAGAGAATATCTGGGGTGCGTGGGGTCCTTAATTACGCTGGCTGCTTTGTCGAGACAACAGGAAGTGTAGATGGAGTCAATAGATGGGTGGCTGGTTTGTGTGATGGTTTGGTCTACATTCACGACCCTTTGTAATTTTTTTGGTGAAGGAAGGGAATGTTTAAGGTGGTGCTCCAGGGAGATCTACCCCAATTTCTCCAATCCATGCAATTTAAGTCCTTCACTCCTGGGTCTAGTTTCCAGTGGGAAGTGGCTGTTATATTTTGCGGTACCCTTAATGGTACAGTGAATAAAGACAATAAAGAGTCCAGAACTAGGGGTCCCAGTTTGAGGATGAGGAGTAAACCTTTTAGGACTGAGGTGAGGAGAAATTCCTTCACCCAGGGGGTGGTGAATGTGTAGAATTCATGAACACAGAATGCAGTTGAAGCTAAAACATTGTCTGACTTCAAGAAGAAATTAGGTATAGCTCTTGGGGGTAAAGGGATCAAGGGATATGGGAGGGAGGATGGATCAGGATATTGAATTTGAGGATCAGCCATAATCAAGGTGAATGCTAGAGCAGGCTTAAAGGGCCGAATGGCCTCCTGTTGCTTCTAGTTTCTATGTTTCTATGCCTAATATAGATGTAAACCACATCCTCCAGAGATTTCAGATTCAATTTCTAGTCTGTACCAAAGGTCGCTGATGCTGGAACCAATTGGTTAGGGGAGGCAATGGCGTAGTGGTATGATCGTTAGACTAGTAATCCAGAGACTAAGGATAATGCTCTGGGGTTCAAATCCCACCCACAGCAGATGGTAAAATGCGAATTCAATAAAAATCTGGAATTAAAAAGTCTAATAATGACCATGGAACTATTGTCAATTGTAAAAACCCATCTGGTTCATTAATGTCCTTTAGGGAAGGAAATCTTGATGACTTTGGCCGAGCCGCAGATATATGGTTGACTCTTAAATGCCCTCAGGGATGGGCAATAAATGATAAAAAATTAGTCCAAACTAACAATGACATCCTGTCATCAGATATATGTAGAACATTATCTGTTAGTCACATGTTAATAATATGGTGTCTCCTACAATAACTTAATAAGGACGTGTCAAAGGAAAGAGATGTGATTTGATGAAGAAATAATCTTTGTAATATATTTGCTATGTACAGCAGGCATTTCCACTTCTCACAATAGCATTCTACATTTTTGCTGCATTATAACATTGACCAGATTTCCAAGAAGAACTTAATTGGCTGGAAACATGCTGTACAAAACAAGCCTTTCATTCAATCCACTTGGGTTCTCTTCCGAAATATCACAAAATGTCTCTGTTGTAAGTATTCATCAAGGCCATTTCCATTAACACTTTGGTTGGGGGAGAAAGGAGATTGACATTAGTAAAGTTTCTTTTTAAAGTTTATTTATTAGTCACAAGTTGGCTTACATTAACACTGCAATGAAGTTACTGTGAAAATCCCCTAGTCGCCACACTCAGAATTTAGCACAGCCAACGCCCTTAACCAGCACGTCTTTCACACTGTGGGAGGAAACCAGAGTACCTGGAGGAAACCCACGCAGACATGGGGAGAATGTGCAGACTCTGCACAGACAGTGACCCAAGCCGGGAATGGAACACGGGTCACTGGCGCTGTGAGGCAGCAGTGCTAACCACTGTACCACCCTGCTGCCCAGTATGCCTGCATCAGGATATTCAGCGACAAGGATAGCACTCGAATAGGTGAGGACAGCAATGGTTTGGTTATCAATTGAATTATTTGTGAAATATGAGTACATTATAATGCCCTGAAGCACAGAGGACTGAATATCACCCAGAAAGAGAGAGAGGGGCAACTCATTTTTGAACTGTTTATTACGTTGCAAGTCTGTTTAATTTTTGTTACCATTGCCACTGCGATGTCTGCAGACTGACTGGCACACATTCGGATCAGGAAAACATTCCAAAACATTTTTAATATTGTCCTTTGTTTTGAACTTGACGTTTGTGTTGGAAATCAGACCAAGTGACGGCATGGACCGTGTTTAAGCTGTGCTGTAATAGGAGAGGTGCAGACAGGCTGATAAATGAAAGGACACTGAGGGCCTATTAGGGAGTTTAAAAAAAAATGAAGTCAGCAGACAACATGCATCACACACAATGACTTAAATTGTGTAATGGCAATTATGTCTCACTCAAAATGACAAAGAAACTACAGAGGTTTACACTCTGTGTTGCCAAGGTCAGGCTATTCAAAGATTCAGACAGTGAAACCCAAAGGAATGAGCAAAACCATACAATAGCTAGTGACAATCGTATAAGGAGAGAACATGGGAAGTGAGTGAGTTAACGCCACATTTGTAACGACCTCAGGAAAACCAATGCCTCAGGGTGGCACAGTGGTTAGCACCGCTGCCTCACCGTGCCAGGGTCACGGGTTCGATTCCCAGCTTGGGTCACTGTCTGTGCGGAATCTGCATGTTCTCCCCACGTTTGCGTGGGTTTCCTCCGGGTGCTCCGGTTTCCTTCCACAGTCCACAGATGTGCGGGTTAGGTGGATTGGCCAGGGTAAATTGACCCTTAGTGTCAGGGGGATTAGCTAGGGTTACGGATAGGGCCTGGGTGGGACTGTGCAGACTCGATGGGCTGAATGGCCGCCTTCTGCACTGTAGGGATTCCATGTATCTCAGTGTCATACTTTGTTTTATAATATTCCTGAGACGAACCTTGTGACATTTCATGACGTTGAAGCTGTTATATAAATAGGGGTTGGTGCAGCGTCCACATGGAGAACCCGTGAATAAAGTTCAAAGCCGCACACAAGACAGCAATTCCCCAGTGTCAGTCCAAACTCCTCGGTTTCTGAATGGAACCTGGAGTTATATGGACTGGAAGGTTTCCTTGGCAGACTCATTGTTGTGGGCTGTTTGGCTCAAACACAGCAAAGGGAAGAATTGAAGAAAGTTATCTCCAATTGCAGCAGGATCTTGATCAATTGGGCCAGTGGGCTGACGAATGGCAGATGGAGTTTAATTTAGATAAATGTGAGGTGATGCATTTTGGTAGATTGGACCAGGATAGGACTTAAGAGTAGGGCACTGGGGAGAGTTACAGAACAAAGAGATCTTGGGGTACAGGTTCATTGCTCCTTGAAAGTGGAGTCACAGGTGGACAGAATGGTGAAGAAGGCATTCGGCATGCTTGATTTCATCGGTCAGAACATTGAATACAGGAGTTGGAACGTCTTGTTGAAGTTGTACAAGACATTGGTAAGGCCACACTTGGAATGCAGGCCACCCTATTATAGAAAGGATATTATTAAACTAAAAAGAGTGCAAAAGAGATTTACTAGGCTGCTACCGGGATTTGATAGTTTGAGTTATAAGCAGAGGCTGGATAGACTGGGACTTTTTTCTCTGGAGCGTAGGAGGCTGAGGGGTGATCTTACAGAGGTCTACAAAATAATGAGGGGCACAGATCAGCTAGATAGTCAATATCTTTTCCCAAAGGTGGGACAGTCTAAAACTAGAGGGCACAGGTTTAAGGTGAGAGGGGAGAGATACAAAAGGGTCCAATGGGCCACTTTTTCACACAGAGGGTGGTGAGTGTCTGAAACGAGCCGCCGGAGGCAGTAGTAGAGGCGGGTACAATTTTGTCTTTTAAAAAACACTTAGACAGTTACATGGGTACGATGGGTATAGAGGGATATGGGCCAAATGCGGGCAATTGGGATTAGCTTAGGGGTTTAAACAAGAAGGGTGACATGGACAAGTTGGGCCGAAGGGCCTGTTTCCATGCTGTAAACCTCTATGACTCCATGACTCTAAGGGAGGTGTAGGTGTTTCAGAAAAGAGGCAACCCCTTAATGGCAAAAAATATGATTGGGGCAGAGTGGGGATTTCTGAACAGCACCTCAGAGATTTCCCCCACCATCTGTGTGTGTGTGTGTGTGTGTGTGTGTGTGTGTCTGTATGCCTGTGTCCTTGTGGATTGGCCATGGTAAATTGCCCCTTAGTGTCAGGGGGATTAGTAGGGTAAATACATGGGGTGACAGGGATAGGGCCTGGGTGAGATTGTTATTGGTATACACTCAATCAGATGAATTTGAATTCTTTACTGTGGGAATTCTATGATTCTATGAAGTGCCCTGATTTATCGAGTGTCGCTAAACATGAGCTATCTCATAACAAAGGTGCTTCCTAATTAGGTAAATAAATAACCTCTGTCAGCTCTGCTTCCACTTGCCTGAGGTTTTGCAACAAAGCATTTGACCCAATTTAAACAGCATTTGTCAAACTCCTGAAGTGAAAAAAATTGGTTTGAATTATAAATATATATAATTGTAAATATAAATAATTAATCATTTTTATTACATGAATACGTCTGAAGTCTGCTCTTCTTTGGATTTGATTGGGCCGGATTCTCTGACCTCTCCCGTAGCTGGGATTTTCCAGTCCCGCTGCGGTGAATGGAGTTTTGGCTGATCGCCAAAGTGTCCGTTCTCGCTGGCAGCGGGGCTGGAGCCTGAATGGCCGGAGAATTCCAGCCATTGCTTTATTGTATTTTGTTAAAAATCATTCATCTTATTCTTCCCATTTAATGTTTCTCCTGATATCCAGCGCCGTGTAAATGGAGATCTGCAAAATGAGGGAACTGTGTCCCTGGTGGTCACTGGGACTTTGATGGAGTTTGGGACAGGGTCCAAATCTTAATGTGAGTTGGCTAAATTTCACAGAATCCCAGAGCCCAGTCAAAGACTGGAATATTACAGCTGTATGCGCAACCCAGACGGTACCCAGGATCCAGGTCATAGCCTGAGCTACTGTGGAGCTGACCACAGCATTCGAACTCAGTCATTAAGGCTGGAAGCCAACAAGAATTTCAACAGTGGCAGAAAATCTGGAAAACTCTCCCCCAAAAACTCCAAGATTTTTGGAGACCCTTATAAGACCCTTATCAGACCCCACTTGGAGTACTGTGCGCAGTTCTGGTCGCCTCACTCCAAGAAGGATGTGGAAGCTGTTGAGAGGGTGCAGAGGAGATTTACAAGGATGTTGCCTGGATTGGGAGGCATGCCTTATGAGGATAGGTTGAGGGAGCTCGGTCTCTTCTCCCTGGAGAGACGAAGGATGAGAGGCGACCTGATAGAGGTTTATAAGATGTTGAGAGGAATAGATAGGGTGGATTCTCGAAGGCTATTTCCCAGGGCTGAAATGGTCGCTACGAGGGGACACAGGTTTAAGGTGTTGGGGAGCAGGTACATAGGAGATGTAAGGGATAAGTTTTTCACTCAGCGGGTGGTGAATGAGTGGAATTGGCTGCTGTCAGTGGTGGTAGAGGCGAACTCACTGGGGACTTTTAAGAGACTTCTGGATGAGTACGTGGGATTTGATGGGATTGAGGGTTATAGATAGGCCTGGTAGGTATGGATGTGATCGGTGCAACTTGTGGGCCGAAGGGCCTGTTTGTGCTGTAGTGTTCTATGTTCTAAGATTTTGTGTCATGGATACTGTTGGGATTATCGTTACAATGTCCCAAATAGTGTGGATGTTTCTTTTATTTATCAGTGGGCTATGTGCATCAGTAGCCAGTATTTCTCTTAGTGCCCTCTACAAGGTGATGTATTTCTTGAACCATCGTATCAGTCTGGTGAAGGTACATCTCCAGGATTGTCACCTGGCAGCAATGGAAGATTGGCCAATACCTATCCTCATCTGGATTTCTTTTATTCATTTGTGGGACATGGGCATCGCTGGCTGGGCCTGTATTTATTGCCCATCCCTAGTTGCCCTTGGAGGGTAGTTGAGAGTCAATCACATTGCTGGAGTTATACGTAGACCAGAAATGCTTTCACGGGAAAGCATTGCTGATTGTCGGAAAAATCTATTTGGTTCAATAATGTCCTTTCGGGACAGGGCTGCTGTCTTTACCCGGTCTGGTCTACGTATAACTCCAGCAATGTGATTGACTTTCAACTACCCTCCAAGGACAACTAGGGATGGGCAATAAATACAGGCCCAGCCAGCAATGCCCATGTCCCACAAATGAATAAAAGAAATCCAGATGAGGATAGGTATTGGCCAATCTTCCATTGCTGCCAGGTGACAATCCTGGAGATGTACCTTCACCAGACTGATACGATGGTTCAAGAAATACATCACCTTGTAGAGGGCACTAAGAGAAATACTGGCTACTGATGCACATAGCCCACTGATAAATAAAAGAAACATCCACACTATTTGGGACATTGTAACGATAATCCCAACAGTATCCATGACACAAAATCTTAGAACATAGAATACTACAGCACAAACAGGCCCTTCGGCCCACAAGTTGCACCGATCACATCCATACCTACCAGGCCTATCTATAACCCTCAATCCCATCAAATCCCATGTACTCATCCAGAAGTCTCTTAAAAGTCCCCAGTGAGTTCGCCTCTACCACCACTGACAGCAGCCAATTCCACTCATTCACCACCCGCTGAGTGAAAAACTTATCCCTTACATCTCCTATGTACCTGCTCCCCAACACCTTAAACCTGCGTCATCTCGTAGCGACCATTTCAGCCCTGGGAAATAGCGTCCGAGAATCCACCCTATCTGTCTATACCTCTCAATATTTTATAAACCTCTATCAGGTTGCCTCTCATCCTTCGTCTCTCCAGGGAGAAAAGACCGAGCTCCCTCAACCTATCCTCATAAGACATGCCTCCCAAACCAGGCAACATCCTTGTAAATCTCCTCTGTACCCTCTCAACAGCTTCCACATCCTTCTTGGAGTGAGGCGACCAGAACTGCACACAGTACTCCAAGTGGGGTCTGATAAGGGTCTTATAAGGGTCTCCAAAAATCTTGGAGTTTTTGGGGGAGAGTTTTCCAGATTTTCTGCCACTGTTGAAATTCTTGTTGGCTTCCAGCCTTAATGAATGAGTTTGAATGCTGTGGTCAGCTCCACAGTAGCTCAGGCTATGACCTGGATCCTGGGTACCGTCTGGGTTGTGCATACAGCTGTAATATTCCAGTCTTTGACTGGGCTCCGGGATTCTGTGAAATTTAGCCAACTCACATTAAGGTTTGGACCCTGTCCCAAACTCCATCAAAGTCCCAGTGACCACCAGGGACACAGTTCCCTCATTTTGCAGATCTCCATTTACACGGTGCTGGATATCAGTAGATTCTTAATTCCAGATTTTTTTATTGAATTCAAATTCCATCATCTGCGGGATTCGAACCCGGGTCCCCAGGACATTACCTATTTCTAGATTAATAGTCTACCGATAATATCATTAGGTCATCACCTCGCCAGGGTTTGTGATCTGGAGGTGATAGCTTTCCCAGGAACCTGCTACCTTTGTCTTTCAAAGCAGTGGAAGACCTGGGTTGGGGAGAGGGTATTGAGGGGGAGGCATTGTGGGAGGGGGAGTGTTTGAGTTGAAACCCCCCTCCCCACCTTTAATTTTGAATTATGGGAATGAACAAGAAGTTTGGGTTTGCGCACTGTGGACTTTGACGCTGTAGACAACAAAACCTCAAATTCCAACCCTTATTCTTTTTGTAAGAGCCATGTTAATATCTCAGGTATTCCTGTCACAAATAGGAAAACTATTTTGCTGAGTTTTTGTTACATCCATCAGCCACAGGAGTTCCGTAATCACTGGGCCAACCTCCTCAAGAACTTTAATATCACAGACAATTGGACTGGACAGTGGACGTCACTGTGGCACGGTGGTTAGCATTGCTGCCTCACAGCACCAGGGACCTATGTTCGATTGTGGCCTTGGGTCACTGTCTTTGCGGAGTCTGCACATTCTCCCCGTGTCTGCGTGGGTTTTCTCCAGTTTCCTCCCACAGTCCAAAGATGTGTGGGTTAGGTGGATTGGCCGTGCTAAATTGCCCCTTAGCATCAGAGGGATTAGCAGGGTAAATTGTGGGACTATGAGGATAGGGCCTGAGTGGGATTGTTGTCAGTGCAGACTCGAAGGGTTGAATGGCCTCTTCCTGCACTGTGTGGAATTATATATCGGAAACTGCTCGGGTCTGTCACTCAGTCAGTCACAGAGGAGGGTTTAAACTAACCGGAATTTACTCCTCTGTCCTCAAACTCTCTGGCATGGAGCAGGGACAGATGGATTTATTGTCCGTACCAACCCCCCCCCCCGCTGTTCTGTCATGAACGATGCCCCACCCAGGGGAGAGCGGATCCATGATTATTGGAAAATAATTAGGATGATCCCAGAAATCAGCGCAGAAGGAGCTGGTTCCTGACTGGTTACAATGCTTCAGGTGACACTTTTCAGCGTTCAGCGGTGACAATCACCCCCATCCCCACCCCCCCCACCCCCACCTCCGCCCCCCCCCCCCCCCCCCCTCTCTCCCACCCCCACTAATGGAATGTAGGCATTCCAGCAGCCATTTTGTGTACAACAATGAGATGGATAATTAGTTATGCAGAAAGAATATTGACCAGGTTATCAGCAGAGCCTCCTGCTCTTTACTGGGATTACTGGTTACCTAACCACAGGAATAGGCAGCAGAACAAACCTCAGTCGGATACATCACCTGTAGAGAGACGCCGCTGGGAATGTAGCATTCCCTCAGTACCGCACCACAGTTTCCACTCTAGGCTCTGAGTTTGGAAGAAGCTCTCGAGGTTTATAGCTCTGTAACCACTAGTCCCTCCCTTCTCAAAATAATTTAATATTCTGCCTTAACTTGCGTCTAATCCATGTGTGTGAATTTGAGCTAATTTGAACAGTTGGGCTGGGGACTCCCACAATCCCACCCTTCCCTGAGGAGCATTAAAAACTGTAAAGAATGGAATTATGTAATGGAGCGAGACATCGGCCTACTATTTGATAAGGACCGAGTTTGCCTCAATAACACCAGCGAGCTTGTTGAACAAAAATCAATTTGGTGAAATGTTAGTCGAGTGAGAAAGGCTTCTGTTCCCAGCTCCCTTTGTTGTGAGTTACTTAACTCTGCTGGATTTTAGAGTTAATGAGTAAAGGGTGTGCTCTATTTTTCTATGTAGCTGTGTTTTCATTATTACTCGAGGCCTTTTTCGACAACCACCTGTCCTTTTATCCTGTAACAGCGATGATGAAAGGTGCTTTGTTTTCTGCCGACACCTTCTTGTCTATTCTTGTGTTGTTCAGACGTGAATTACAACAGTTAAGTCTACCTTTGATGGTAAATCTGTGACATGTCACCACAATGCACTTTCTGTGTTCCTGGCAATTTGCTTCTTAAGATACAATTATTCACTCACTGACAGCAGAAACTCTGCAAGGAAACACATTTCATGGAGCAGCGATCTCAATGCGAGCACAGGGGCAATGTCCTCTCAACTCTCCCGTCCCATCAACTGGTGGGATACAGCCCAATCCTCCACTTTCCGATTACACACTCACATCGGAGCCAGAAGGTTCTGGGTTCAAATCCCGCTGTGGAGATGCCGGCGTTGGACTGGGGTAAACACAATAAGAAGTCTCACAACACCAGGTTCAAGTCCAACAGGTTTATTTGGTAGCAAAATTTGGTAGCTTTGAGTGCTTGCTGCTCCTTCGTCAGTGAGTGGGAGTTCTATTCACAAACAGGGCATATAAAGACACAAACTCAATTTACAAAATAATAGTTGGAATGCGAGTCTTTACAGATAATTAAGTCTTAAAGGTACAGACAATGTGAGTGGAGGGAGGGTTAGGCACAGGTTAAAGAGATGTGTATTGTCTCCAGTCAGGAGAGTTAGTGAGATTTTGCAAGCCCAGGCAAGTCGTGGGGGGTTACAGATAGTGTGACGTGAGCCCAAGATCCTGGTTGAGGTTTGTGAATAGAAATCCCTGTTGTGAATCCCTGTTTGTGGCTAGAACTCCCACTCACCTGATGAAGGGGCAGCAAGTGCTCTGAAATTTTGCCATCAAACAAACCTGTTGGACTTTAACCTGGTGTTGTACTATGTTCAAATCCCGCTCCAGAGACCTGAGCACAATAATAAAGGATGACACTCCAGTGCAGTACGAAGGGACAGTGCTGCACTGTCAGAGACACAGTTTCAGTTGAGCCTCACGGGTGGATGGAACTATTTCAAAGGGGAGTTACCCCTAGTGTGCTGTTCAATTATCCCTCAATCAACATCCCAAAAACAGATAAAGGCAAAATACTGCAGATGCTGGAATCTGATCCTCTTTGCTCTCAGCTCTGACGAGGGGTCATCCAGACTCGAAACGTTGGCTCCATTCTCTCTTTCACAGACGCTGTCAGACCTGCCGAGATTCTCCAGCACTTTCTATTTTTGTCCAAAAGACAGATGATTGTCATTACCTCAGCGCTGTGTGTGAGAGCTTGCTGTGTGCTTATTGACATTGAAACTTTCCTACATGACAGCAGTGACCACGCTTCCAAAGAATACTTCACTGGCTGTAAGAAACTACGGGATATCCTGATGGGAGGAATGGTGTTATAAGAACATAAGAACATAAGAACATAAGAAATAGGAGCAGGAATAGGCCATCTAGCCCTTCGAGCCTGCCCCGCCATTCAATAAGATCATGGCTGATCTGTCGTGGCTCAGTTCCACTTTCCCGCCCTCTCCCCATAACCCTTAATCCCCTCTCTTATCAAGAACCCATCAACCCGCTTCTTAAAAATATTTAGCGAGGCAGCCTCCACCACTTCAACGGGCAGAGAATTCCAGAGATTTACCACCCTTTGAGTGAAGAAGTTCCTCCTCAACTCCGTTCTAAACTGCCCCCCCTTTATCTTGAGGCTGTGCCCCCTAGTCCTACTGTCTTTTTTGAGCGGGAAGAGTCTTTCCACCTCTATCCTATCCATCCCATTCATCATCTTATACGTCTCAATGAGATCTCCCCTCATTCTTCTAAACTCTAACGAGTACAAGCCTAGTTTATTCAGCCTCTCCTCATAGCTCAACCCCCTCAACTCCGGTATCAGCCTAGTAAACCTCCTCTGCACTCCCTCCAGGGCCAAAATATCCTTGCGCAGGTGCGGCGCCCAAAACTGCACACAGTACTCCAGCTGCGGCCTCACCAATGCCCTATACAGCTGCAGCAAGACCTCCCTACTTTTATATTCAATCCCCCTCGCTATGAAGGCCAGCATCCCATTTGCCTTCCTGACCACCTGCTGCACCTGCAGGCTGGGTTTTTGCGACTCATGCACAAGGACCCCGAGGTCCCTCTGCACCGTCGCCTGCTGCAGTTTTTCGCCACGTAAGTAATAGTCCTTCCTACCATTCTTCCTACCAAAGTGGACCACCTCACACTTGCCAACATTAAATTCCATTTGCCATTTCCTGGCCCATTCGCCCAGCCTATCTAGATCCTTCTGCAGACTCTCCACACCCTCCGCACAATTTGCCTTTCCCCCAATCTTGGTGTCATCAGCAAATTTCGACACCCTACACTCGGTTCCCTCCTCCAGATCATCTATATAAATGGTAAATAGCTGAGGCCCCAGCACCGACCCCTGGGGCACCCCACTAGTCACCAACCGCCAATCCGAATAGCACCCATTGACCCCCACTCTCTGCCTCCTATTTGACAACCAATCCTCTATCCACGCTAACACCCTACCCCCAACTCCATGTCCTCTGACCTTCTGCAGTAACCTCTTGTGAGGTACCTTATCAAACGCCTTCTGAAAATCCAGAAAGACCACATCCACCGGCTTTCCTCTATCCACCGCCCTAGACACATCCTCATAGAACTCCAGTAAATTTGTCAGACATATTAATAGAGGTTTCTCTTTCTCTGACACCACTGTAGCTGGGTGTAATGACTTTAATCAGGCAGCTGAGGTGGGCCTGTTAGAATATGAATCCCTGATTAAGGGCCAATTGATGGGCCAATCAGGGACCTCTTGCTTCGTATTTAACCAGGCGTGCCAGTTCCTCTGGGACTCCGAGTGCAGACTGCAGACTGAAAGCACTCAACATGCTGTTGTCAGACTTGTAAATGAAGAGATTTTGGTGAAGGGACTTCTGCATCCAAGTGTTGGTTTCATGAGTATCCGAAGTCTTCAGCGTGTAACTATTCTTCATGTGGCGGCCTTGACGATGAGCGTGAGAAACTGTTCCCAATGAGGACCGAGTGTTAACCATTCCTTCCAGCAACATCTCTGTGGAGATTAAGGCTTCCAGAAACAGTTCTCCTCCACCTGAGCCTATCAGGAATAAGGAACCTTATTAACACGCTGGATAATATCAGTTCGTTCTACTGGTACCATGGAGTACTCTCCACGGCGCATTTACCCATGGAGGCCGTTTGTATCCTCTTTGATTTCGAAACTTCTATATGTCAGTGATGTGAATGTGAACAAGGGCACTCAGGTTGGCTCTGGCAGGGATGTTGGGGAGCCCATGGGGGTAAACCAAAGGAAGAGTTTACTGTTCAGATCTCAAGATGCACACCCTTTCTCATTACTCATTGGATGCGGACATTGCGGGCTGGGCCAGCTTTCATTATCCATCCCTGAGGGCATTAAGAGTCAACCACATTGTTTAAAGTTTATGTATTAGTAGGCTTACATTAACGCTGCAATGAAGTTACTGTGAAAAATTCCCTAGTCGCCACACTCTGATACACTGAGGGATAATTTAGCTTAGCCAATGCACCTAAGCAGCACATCTTTCAGACTGAGGGAGGGAAGCAGAGCACCCCAACTCAGACACGGGGAGAACATGAAAATTCCGCACAGACACTGACCCAAGCCGGGAATCGAACCTGGGTCCCTGGCGCAGTGAGGCAGCAGTGCTAACCACTGTGCCACTGTGCTGTCCACATGCAATTTACAATATAAAAGTGATATTCAAGTCTGAAATGATTCAATAAATCCACTTCAGTAGAAATGTTTTTACCAAAGATTGTGGTGAGAATGAGTGGCTGAAGTGACCAGCGGAAGAGCAGAGGAATGGCACCCAGGAGAAATCTGGGTAAATACGTGAGCAACCCCAGGGCCATATCCCAGCAACAGCCAATGAACTGGCATCTAGATTAAAGATGGTGACCTGCCCCCAAAAGTGGACCAGTCAGAAGGCCAGAAGCTCAGCAGTGCCCCCAACCCGGTGGTCACTGCTGGGGTTACACCTGCAAGATGAGGGCACTTCGATAGGCATGTACCCTTAAAGGAAATTCAGTGAGATGGGGGGGGGGGGGGGGGGTGCCAAGGTCAGTCAGGGGGGTGTGGGTGAGGGGTGGTGGGCACTGAGGCCAGGTGATGCCATTGCCACAAGGGGCTGGGAGCATCTGTGGGGGAGGCCCCTTCTCCCCTGGAGTCTACCAAGAGGCAGAGACTCTTGATGGACTCCAATTAACCACCATTCTATCACCGGCGAAAAGCATGATGGTGAGGAAGACTAGAGCAGCACCCCACCCCACCCCTCCCCCCACCCCCCACCCCCGCCCCTGCGCTCCACCCTCGGAGTTCCCCAGAATGTTTTGACAGCCTTCCCTCCTCCCAACCCAAAACCAGGCAGCCCAAAATATTCCACACAGGAGGGAGAAAAAAAGATCAAAGGATGTGCCAATGGGGTGCGATGAAGTACAGTAATAGGAAACCGGCATAGAGCACAAAAACCAGGCTGATCTAGTGGGGCCGAATGGCCTGTCTCTGTGCTGTACATTCTGTGCAACACTGATCGGAGGAGGTGATGGCCTAGCATATTATCGCTGGACTGTTAATCCAGAAACTCAGCTAATGGTCTGGGGATCAGGGTTCGAATCCCACCACCGTAATTGTAAAATTTGAATTCAATAAAATATATCCGGAATTAAGAATCTACTGATGACCATGAAACTATTGTCAGAAAAATCCATCTGGTTCACCAATGTCCTTTAGAGAAGGAAATCTGCCATCCTTACCTGGTCTGGTCTACACGGGGTGGCATGGTGGCACAGTGGTTAGCACTGCTGCCTCACAGCGCCAAAGACCCAGGTTCGATTCCCGGCTTGGGTCATAGTCTGTATGGAGTTTGCATGTTCTCCCCGTGTCTGCGTGGGTTTCCTCTGGGTGCTCTGGTTTCCTCCCACAGTCTGAAAGATGTGCTGGTTAGGGTGCATTGATCCGAACAGGCGCCAAAGTGTGGCAACTCGGGGAATTTCACAGTAACTTCATTGCAGTGTTAATGTAAGCCTTACATGTGACAATAAATAAACTTTATGTGACTCCAGAGCCACAGCAATGTGGTTGACTCTCAACTGCCCTCTGAAATGGTCTATAATGCATTCATTTCAAGGGCGACTGGGGATGGGCAATAAATGTTGGCCTCGCCAGTCACACCCACGTCTCTCAAATGAACAAAATAAAATCTTCATTAATCACACTTTTTCAAAATGTGGCCTTGCTTTGACAGATTACTATTAATATGAGGGTGTTGACGATATTATCTCAGGCGGCAAGTTAATACCTGCTGCTTCATTGTGACGATTTTAACATTGTGTGTTAATGTCTAAACATGACCTAGTTTGCTATCTCCAAGCGGCTGAATATTGTCTCATCTTTGGGGAAAGAGTTATCTACGTTCATATCGTCTGATTAACTGCGTTGTGAAGTAATGTTTAAAATAAATAGTAAGTTACCTCTGTTGTCAGAAGCCTCTCGGGTCTATTATCCACGTGTCGAGTAAAGCAGCCCCGAGGCTTTGGCTTAATAAAGGCTTCAGATGATGTCATGAAACATAATCATGAAGCGAGAGTGGTTTTTTAATGAAATTTAATCCTCAGATCCAGTCACTGTCTCCAATGACATTCCCAACTATCAATTATTTCATATTCGAGTTTGATATCAGGCTCGACGATCTCCCAAACCAAAGTACATTTGGATTTTTCTTTTAAAGACATCGGATATTCAGGTGGTTTATTGATTTGAACAGTGTTGATGGTTTAAGTGAGAGCAGGAAAGGTCCACAAAGGTTAGGCCTGTGGTGTGAGCTAATAGCAGACTATTCCAATCTGAAGGCCACAGGTTCCATTCCTGATCACTGATGATTTAGGCCGGGTCGTAGTAAAGCACTGAAATTAGATGCATAACAATCAGAGGAGGCCACTCTGCCCCTCAGAACTGTTTTGTCATTCAAATAGCTCATGTCTGTATCTGAACTAGATCTGTACCTTACCCAACCTGCCTTGGTTTATTAACCCGTAATGTCCTTGTCTGACAAAAATCTATCAATCTCCATTTTCAATTCTTTGTCGGGAAGCCCCCATTCAAGAGATTTTTGGGGAAACATAGAAACTAGGAGCAGGAGGAGGCCTTCCAGCCCTTCGAGCCTGCTCCACCATTCATTATGATCATGGCTGATCATCCAACTCAATAGTCTGACCCTGCCCTCCTCCTGTATCCATTGAAGGGACAGCCAAGCCCAGAGAGAGGAAATCAACTTGCTCCAATGTTCCCAAAAGAGGAAGTGCTGGAAAATCTCAGCAGGTCTGGAAACATCTGAAGGAGAGAAAAGAGCTGACGTTTCGAGTCCAGGTGACCCTTTGTCAAAGCTGTTTTATATATTTTGGGCCATGCCTACACATTTTGCATCAACATCATGGTATTTCACATGTGTCAGTTGCCCTTGTCCTTCTTGGTTGTAGAGGTTAGGAGTTTGGTGGGTGCTGTGGGTACTCTGGGTGCATCTTGTCAATGGTACACCCTCCTGCCACTCTGCCTCAGTGGTGAAGGTGGATGTTGAATGGTGGGTGGAATGTCAATCGAGTGTGGCTGCTTTGCCCTGTGTGGTGTAAAGCTTCTTAAAAGTTTTAAAGTTTATTTATTAGTCACAAATAGTCTTACATTAACACTGCAAAATCCCCTGGTCGCCACACTCCGGGGCCTGTTTGGGTACACTGAGGGAGAATATAGCACAGCCAATGAACCTAACCAGCGCATCTTTGGACTGTGGGAGGAAACAGGAACACCCGGAAGAGACCCATGCAGACACGGGGAGAATGTGCAAACTCCACACAGACAGTGACCCAAGCCAGGAATCGAACCAGATCTGGTGCTGTGAAGCAGCAATACTAATCAGTGTGCCACAGTGCCTGTCCACACTGAGTGTTGTTGGAGCTGCGCTCATCCAAGGGAGTTCAACTGATTTTTTGGTAACTATTTAGTAAAGTAATGTAGTTTATTTATTAAAGTCACAAGTAAGGCTTACCTTAACGCTGCAATAAAGTTACTGTGAAACTCCCCCTAGTCGCCACACTCTGGCACCTGTTCAGGTCAATGTCACCTAACCAACATGTCTTTCGGAATGTGGGAGGAAACTGGAGCACCCAGAGGAAACCCGTGCAGACATGGGGAGAACATGCAAACTCCACACAGACAGTGACCCAAGCCAGGAATTGAACCTGTGTCCCTGGCGCTGTGAAGCAGCAGTGCTAACACACTGCGCCACCATGCCACCCCTGCGTTTACTACAGTTCTGAAATTCAATTATCAACAAAACAATCAATAAAATTCCAATATCCAGTCTCATTATCTGTTGCCTTTTTCTTTTGATTCCGGATGAGGATTTCCTGAAATGTGGAAGGTTTTGTGGGTCTGACAATCACAGGAGGAATGATAAAGATAACGTTAAAATGCCCTCTTTTATTAAACTTCACTGATACGATTGGCCAATCGGGAAACTGGACTTATGAATATAAATATACAAACCCCTCCGTCTCCCCACCAGTGTGTGAGGAATGTCAAAATCACAGAATCCCTACAGTGCAGAAGGAGGCCATTTGGCCCATCAAGCCTGCACTGACCACAATCCTACCTATCCTCGTAACCCCATATATTTACCCTGCTAATCCCCCTGACACCAAGGGGCAATTTAGCATGGCCAATGCACTTAACCTGCACATCTTTGGACTGTGGGAGGAAACTGGAGCACCCAGAGGAAACCCACGCAGACACGGGGAGAACGTGCAAGCTCCACATAGATCGTGACCCAAGCTGGGAATCGAACCCATGTCCCTGGCGCTGTGAGGCAGCAGTGCTAACCACTGTGCCACCGTACCCACCCTAAATGTGCAACTCACTACAGTAGGGAGAGGTTGAAGCAAATGGTTTGTATGCATTCAAGGGGAGTTAGACCATATGAGAGAGAAGGGAACAGGGAGGGTCACTGTAATAGATTTGGGCCGGTATGTTACGACTGTTCACACTGCTGTGGATGGAGATTGGGCTGGGCACCAAATTCCCCGATTTCGCTGCAGAGGGAGCGCAGTGTTAACGGTCAGTAAGGTCGCTGGCTTAGAAGAGGAAAGACGGGAGGAGGTTGGAGTGCTGGAGTGGAGCTGAGACACCAGCATGGACTGTTTGGGCTGAATGGCCTGTTGTTCTGCCGTCCATCCAATGCAAACCTTGCAGGCATCCCCAACACTTAAAGTTGCCAGGGACACCAATGGTGGAAAATGTGTCATGTGATGCTTTCCCGCATTTGCACGTCGCCATGTTACTTTTGAGGGCAGAAAGAGGACAACCGCGGCTCCCATTCCTGACAGAGTGGGGACATTCCGGGCCCACCCAGAATCCTGCTTCCTGCTCAGAGAGGAGTCCACACGCCAGGGGGAAATGGAAGGAAAATTGGTAAGAGAAAGGTTTCGGCACTAAGTGCACACCGGAATATGAAATGATTTCGATCCCCAGTACTTGTAAAATAAAAAATTCCTGTGGAGACCACAAGGAACTACAAATGGTTGTGAATGTAACCCAGACCGTCACGCAAACCAGCTTCCCATTCACTGACTCTGCAGCCAGTGTAATTAAGGACCCCCCCACGCACCCCTGACATTCTCTCTTCCACCTTCTTCTGTCGGGAAAAAGATACAAAAGTCTGAGCTCACGTCCCAACCGACTCAAGAACAGCTTCTTCCCTGCTGCTGTCAGACTTTTGAATGGACCTACCTTGCATTAAGTTGATCTTTATCTACACCTTAGCCGTGACCGTAACACTACATTCTGCACCTTCTCCTTTCCTTCTCTATGAACGGTATGCGTGCAAGAAACAATACTTTTCACTGTATGTTAATACATGTGACAATAATAAATCAAAACAAATCAAAATTTAATGTGCGAATGCAAAATAAAAGCAAATGCTGGAAATCTGACATATAAACAGAAAATGCTGGAAATTCTCGGCAGGTCAGGAAGCACGATGGCGCCGTGGTTAGCACTGCTGTCTCACAGTGCCAGGGATCCGGGTTTGATTCCTGGCTTGGGTCACTGTCTGTGTGGTGTTTGCACGTTCTCCCTGTGTCTACGTGGGTTTCCTCCGAATGCTCCAGTTTCCTCTCACAGTCCAAAAGATGCGCTGGTTAGATGGATTGGCCGTGCTAAATTAATCCTTAGTGTCAGGGGAACTAGCTAGGGTAAATGCATGGGGTTTTGGGGATAGGGCCTGGGTGGGATTGCAGTGGGTGCAAACTCGATGGGCTGAATGGCCTCCTTCTGCCCTGTGGGATTTATCATTCGGTCTGTGGAGGGAGGAACAGAACTCACGTTTCAAGTTGATGGCCTTTTGTTAGAACTGGAGGAATTTCGAGATTTAACAAGTTCGAGATTTAACGGGAGAACGTGTGAAGCATTATAACATCCTCTTCGAGTCGTCCTGCTTGCAACCTTGAAATCCATTCAGCATCACTAACAAGCAATTTGATAGCAATTTGCAGAGTAATCCACGCTCGCCACAGTTTCAGTCTTGTTCCCTGCTGAGCTCTTGCTCACTGTTTCGAAGCACTTTAACCAGAGGTTTAGATCACTCCAGGGGGACATGCCATCACTTTTCCTTGGAAGCTAAGATCCAGATGTTGTGAGGGAGCTGGGAGTTTAAAATCCTGCAGTTCATTGGCACTGACAGGCGATGTTCAGTGGTGGGTTTAACATCACTGTCACACTCAACCCTGAGGCTGAAACATTTTATGATGATTTGATTTATTATTGTCACATGTATTAATATACAGTGAAAAGTATTGTTTCTTGAGCGCTACACAGACAAAGTATACTGTTCACAGAGAAAGAAGTGAGAGAGTGCAGAATGCAGTGTTACAGTCACAGCTAGGGTGTAGAGAAAGATCAACTTAATGTGCGGTGGATCCACTCAAAAGTCTGACAGCAGCAGGGAAGAAGCTGTTCTTGAGTTGGTTGGCCCATGATCTCAGACTTTTGTATCTTTTTCCCGACGGAAGAAGGTGGAAGAGAGAATGTCCGGGGTGCGTGGGGTCCTTGATTATGCTGGCTGCTTTTCCGAGGCAGCAGGAAGTGTAGACAGAGTCAATGGATGGGAGGCTGGTTTGTGTGATGGATTGGGCGACATTCACGATCTTTTGTGGTTTCTGCGTTGGACAGAGCAGGAGCCCGTACCAAGCTGAGCACCCAGAGGAAACCCACGCAGACATGGGGAGAACATGCGGATAGTCACCCGAGGCCGGAATTGAACCCGGGCCCCTGGCACTGTGAGGGAGCAGCGCTGCCAACAGAATAATGATTGTCAGAAAAACCCACCTGGTTCACCAATGTTCCTTCAGGGAGGGAAATCTGCCGTCCTTGCCCGGTCTGGCCTACATGTGACTTCACACCCACGGCAATGTGGTTGTCTCTTCACAGCTCTCTGAAATGGCCGAGCAAGACACTCATTATCAAATCAACAGAAAGTCTCAAAGGAATGAAACTGGACTGACCAGCTGGTGTTAACCCCGGCACTGGAAAACCCAGCGCTACCAACACTGCAGAGTCTTCCTTACTAACACCAAAGAGCTTGTGCCAAAATTGGGAGAATTGTCCCACAGACCAGCCTGACATTTGCAAACTCACTGAATCATATGTTACAGACAATGCTTGGGATTTCCTGCCCCTCCATAGTGGGTTTTCCAGCAACAGGCAGCTCACTATTCCCACTTGCAGCATTGTGCGTGGTTCACCCACTGCGGAACCCACTGCGGGAGTCACCTTTGGTGGGGTTGGATGATCCTGCCAGCAACAAGAGCCAGAAAATCCCAACCCAATGTATACCACCATCACCTGTCTTGGGTATATCCTGTCCCAGCAGCAGGGCAGACCCAGGAGTGGTAATGGGTGGCACGGTGGTATAGAAGAAGTTGCCCGGAGAGTCATCAACATTGACTCTGGACACCATGCGGTTTGAAGGTACCAGGTCAAACATGAGCAAGGAAATCGCCTGTTGATTATGTATCGTCCCCCTCAGCTGATGAATCAGTACTCCTCCATATTGAACAACACTTGGAGGAAGCACTGAGGGTGGCGAGGGTGCAGAACATACCATGGCTGGGGGTCTTCAATACCCATCAGCAAGAATGGCTCAGTGGTGCCACCACAGACTGAGCTGGCGAGTCCTAATGAATTGGGAATGTGACAGGTGGTGAGGGAACCAACGAGAGGGAAAAGCATCAAGACCTCATCCTCATCTCCTGCCGCCCATGGTCAAACCCCATTTATAGCGAGAGCAGTGTTGGGCCCTACAGCTAAGGAAGGATGTTCCGGCCTTGGAAGGGGTCCAGAGGAGGTTCACAAGAATGATCCCAGGAATGGAGGGTCATATGAGGAGTGGTCGAGGAGCCTGGGTCTACACTCGTTGGAATTTAGAATGACGGGAGGGGGAATCTTATTGAAACTTACAGAATACCGAGAGGCTGAGATAGCGTGGACTTGGAGAGGATGTTTCCACTAGTGGGGGAGACTAGAACTCTAGAGCACAACCTCAGAATGAAGGGACGCTCCTTTAAAACTGAGATGAGGAGGAATTTCTTCAACCAAAGGGTGGTGAATCTGTGGAACTCTTTGCCACAGAGGCTGTGGAGGCCAGGTCATTGAGAGTCTTTACTATAGAAACAGATAGGTCTTTGATCAATAAGGGGATCAAGGGTTATGGGGGGGAGAATGGGGATGAGAACCATATCATCCATGCTTGAATGGTAGAGCAGACTTGATGGGCTGAATGGCATAACTCTGCTCCTATATCTTATGGTCTTGTGTGCATCTGTCCATGACAGTATCAATAGGAGTGACCACAGCATGAAGTCCTGACTTCACTTTGAGGATACCCTCCACCATGCTAGTTGGGATAAACTTTCAACAAACTCTCACTCCCTTCACCAGCACGTACAGTAGCAGCCATGTGTACTATCTACAAGGTGCACCCATCAAGGCTCCTTAGACAGCACCTTCCAAACCCATGACCACTTCCATCTAGAAGGACAAGGGTGGTAGATGCTTGGGAACCCCACCACCTGCAAGTCCCCCTTCAAACCACTCACCATCCTGACTTGAAAATATATCGCTGTTCTTCACTGTCACTGGGCCAAAATCCTGTAACTTTCTCCCTAACAGCACAGTGGGTGTACCTACATTGCATGGACTGTAAAGGTTGAAGGGGCAGCTCACCACCACGTTCTTGTGGGCAATTAGGGATGGACAATAAAATGTTGGTCCAGCCAGTGACGCCCACACCGTACAAATGAATTAAGAATGTCAAGCCTCGCATCTTTTTTGACTTAGCTAGGAGCCTGGAATGTCTATAGATCCCAATCGCTTTCTCCATGGTAGCATAAACAGTGTCACCGTTTGAAATTTGGGCTTCTTGCATTTGTCCTGATGAGTACAAGATGAAAAACTTTAGTGGCATGTCTCTTTTTGCAGCAATAGTTTAATTGTGGAAAGACTCTTTGATATAGGATTGGAATGGATTTGTTGCATCCTTTCAACAGTGAAAATTCATTCTAAGAAAGGTTGTAATATTGGGATAAATTTTCATTCTGGAGTCCCCCTCTCAGGATGAAATCATAGAATACAATGCAGAAGGAGGCCATTCAGCCCATTGAGCCTAAAACTACAACATACCCAGTGAGGCTCTATTCCCGTAACCCCACATATTCACCCTGCTAAACCCCCTGATACTAAGGGCAATCCACCAAATCGGCACATTTTTGGAGTGTGGGAGGAGAAAGAGCACCCAGGGGAAATCCACGCAGTCACCCAACGTCAGAATTGAACCCGGGTCCTTGGCATTGTGAGGCAGCAGCACTAACCACTGTGCCAGCTGCTACCCAGTGGAGGTTGGGAACTTACAAATGCCAATGGCAGGACTCAGAGGGCGACCTTGGAGGAGGTAACCAATTAACTGCAAGAGCCCCATCCAATTAAGGATGGTGGGTGGGTCCCAAGTCCCAATGGCAATAGGAAGCCTTTCACCAGAAACGATTGGCAGCTCACCACCAGAGGTTTGTAGGGAGATGTGAGGGCACGGGCAGCAGGTGAGGGCATGGGTAGGCAGGTGAGGGTGCTGGCAGGCAGCTAAGGGCACAGACAGGCAGATGAGTGCATGGACAGGCAGATGAGGGCACAGGCAGGCAAGTGAGGGCACGACCAGGCAGGTGGGGGCAGGGGCAGGCAAGTGAGGGCATAGACGGGCAGATGAGGGCACGGGCAGGCAGGTGAGGGTGGGGGCAGGTATGTGAAGGTGCGGGCAGGCAGGTGAGGGCACGGGCAGGCAGGTGAGGGTGGGGGCAGGTATGTGAAGGTGCGGGCAGGCAGGTGAGGGTGGGGGCAGGTATGTGAAGGTGCGGGCAGGCAGGTGAAGGCACGGGCAGGTGTGTGACGGTGCGGGCGGGCAGGTGAGGGCACGGGCAGGTGTGTGACGGTGCGGGCAGGCAGGTGAGGGCACGGGCAGGTGTGTGACGGTGCGGGCAGGCAGGTGAGGGCGGGGCAGGCAGGTGAGGGTACGGGCAGGCAGGTGAGGGCATGGGCAGGTGTGTGAGGGTACGGGCAGGCAGGTGAGGGTGGGGCAGGCAGGTGAGGGTATGGACTGACAGGGTAGCTTTTCCTGTCATCATTTATCCTCCTTCAGGATCCTGTCATGCTCTGATGGGTTGTCCCCCTCCTCCTGTTTTTGGGACAGAGCTCCCTTTCCCCACCCACCTCAGCCCTGTTGCCAAATGCAAGAGAAATCAGCCTCTCCCTATCCCACTCCGAGCAGACAAAATTCTTCCAACATCCTCTGCTTTTCCTTCAGAATTCCATCATTCCTGCTATTTTGCTTCTGTTTATGTTGAGAGAAAGTGGTTCAGGTGCACGAACAGAGGCTGGCCGAGTTAACACAGCGTCACTGCAAACCGAATTAATGCAAATCATTGGAAACTGACACAATCCCTTAGACTGGAACACAAACAGGGTCAATTTATATCGTTAACAACCGTGCAATATCTCCATCAGATACGGGAAAGCTGCATTATCGCAAACAGGATTCATGAACCAATAGCAACGGGCCTGTCTTATTCTGGTCGATGGGTCCTATTTCTCACTTGCCTTGCCAGAGAAATAAATAATTGAACGAGTTTTCTAATCCTGGAAGCTCTTCTGCCAACCAGCCCAGGAGTGAGGTGATGACCTTGTATCTTTAGATAAATCATTGCTATCTGTGAGGAGGTGTTTTGAATTTATCATTACGGGAGGCGTAAATCTGCGGAGATATGATGGCTGATGGATTACAATCGCAGCACTTCACTGTAAATTATGAGGGTCTCTCTGTGTCAACGTGATTTGGGGACTTTTTCATACAATGTACAGTTTCACGCTGTCATCCACTAAATTCAGATCGAAACAAACAAATTAAAACTTCAGCAAGCCCACTTCAAAAAATGGTGATTAAAAACACAATTTAAAATGATTTGTGCAATTTTAAATTTGCCCTGAGAGATAGTTGTTTTATAGGGCAAATAATTCAGAGAATGGGAGTTTATTCCACACCACGGCAATTTGAGAATATGAATAAATGTCTGCAGAAGAAAAAGCTGGTGTTGTTAAACATTCAGATGATGTTGCTGTATGTTCCATTGGTTCATTAGCCTGTTTCCTCATTCTATTTGAGGAGGACTTCTGGTGTGGAGTCCTCCGATTTCCTCCCACACTCCAAAGATGTGCAGCTTAGGTGGATTGGCCTTGCTAAATTGCCCCTTAGTGTCAGGGGGATTGGCAGGGTAAGTATGTGGGTTCCTGGTATATGGTGGGATAGTGGTCAGTGCAGAATCAATGGGACAGCTGCTTTGAAGAAACCTTGTTAATCTTGGAAGTAATCTGACCTCGGGGCACTCATTATACTTGAAGTATGGATTAGCAGGGTAAATATGTGGGGTTATGGGGATAGTAAGATGCTCTTTCAGAGAATCAGTACAGACTTGATGAGCCAAATGGCCTCCTTCTGTACTACAGGGATTCTCAATGAAAGTATCACAGAATTGTTACAGTGCAGAAGGAGGCCATTTGGCCCATCATGTCTGCAGGCCATCAGCAGCACATTGGTTAGCACTGCTGCCTCACAGCACCAGGATCCCAGGTTCAGTATTGGCCTCAGGTCACTGTCTGTGTGGAGTTGACACGTTCTCTCTGTATCTGCTCCGGTTTCCTCCCACATTCCAAAGATGTGTAGGTTAGATGGATTGGCCATGCTAATTTGCCCAAGATTTGATTTGATTTATTAGCGTCACATACATTAGCATACAGTGAAAAGTATTGTTTCTGGCATGCTGTACAGACAAAGCATACTGTTCATAGAGAAGGAAAGGAGAGAGTGCAGAATGTAGTGTTACAGTCATAGCTAGGGTGTAGAGAAAGATCAACGTAATGCAAGGTAGGTCCATTCAAAAGTCTGATGGCAGCAGGGAAGAAGCTGTTCTTGAGTCGGTTGGTACGTGACCTCAGATTTTTGCATCTTTTTCCTGATGGAAGAGGGTGGAAGAGAGAATGTCCGGGATGCGTGGGGTCCTTAATTATGCTGGCTGCTTTGCCGAACAGCAGGAAGTATAGACGGTGTCAATGGATGGGAGACTGGTTTGCGTGATGGATTGGGCTCCATTCATGACCTTTTGTTGACCCTTGTGGTCTTGGGCAGAGCAGGAGCCCATACCAAGCTGTGATACAACCAGAAAGAATGCTTTCTATGGTGCATCTGTAAAGTTAGTGAGCCTCGTAGCTGACATGCCAAATTTCCTTAGACTTCTGAGAAAGTAGAGGCTTTGGTGGGCTTTCTTAACTATAGTGTCGCCATGAAGGGACCAGGACAGATTGTTGGTGATCTGTACACCTAAAAACTTGAAGTATGGATTAGCGGGGTAAATGTGTGGGGTTACGGGGATACAGTCTGGGTAAGATGCTCTTCCAGAAAATCAGTACAGACTTGATGGGCCGAATGGCCTCCTGCAGTACTAAAAGGATTCTCAATGAAAGTATCACAGGATTGTTACAGAGCAGAATGAGGCCATTTGGCCCATCTTGTCTGCATGGGTTCCCCAAGCGAGAACTCGCTCACTGCCATTCCTCTGAAACCCGGCACATTCTTCTTTGCAGATAACAGCTTAATTCCCTTTTGGAATGCTTGAATTGAAAAGCACTGGGGTTTCAGACTGTCACTAATCCATGGGCCTGGGTGAGGAATGATCCCACTGATCGACTGCACAAAATCTGACCGCTCTTAACATTTTGAACTCCCCTTTCAGCTGCCTTTGAGTCAACACCCAGACCCAATAGTATTCAATATTGTGTTCATGTGGGCATGAAGAGAGACACAATGGAGGCCATGTTTCCATCTTGTCTCATGTCCACTCCCGCAGTTGGGTACGTAGTAAATGGCAAAATTAGTTCTCATTAACTATAGTGTCGCCATGGGGGGACCAAGACAGATTGGTTTCCAGGCAACTTCACTTGTAACCTCCTCCAACCCTATAACTCTGCATTCCACCCCTCTGGCCTATTCCAAATTCCTCAGATTTGTTCCCCAACATTGCCAACTTTACCACACAACTAACAAATCCCTGCAGTGCAGAAGGAGGCCATTCAGCCCATCGAGTCTGCACCAACTCTCCAAACCAGCATCTTACCCAGGCCCATACCTATCCTATTCTCATAACCCTGCGCATTTACCATGGTTAATCCACCTAACCACACAGCTCTGTGACACATTAAGGGGCAACTTAGCATGACCAATCCATGGACTGCGGGAGGAAACCAGAGTACCCGGAGGAAACCGACACAGACACGGGGAAATGTACAGACCCTGCGCAGGCAGGGACCCAAGCTGGGAATCGAACCCTGGTCCCTGATGCTCTGAGGCAGCAGTGCTAACTACTGTACCACCGTACGCCCACATACAACAGCCTAAGTACTCAAACCCCTTCCTCCCAAAACATATCCATCTTGCCATTTCATACTCTTGCTTTCAAATTCACCTTTCAAACCCATTTCTTTGACCAAGCTTTTAGTTAATGTATTCGTAACATCTCCCCTTCTAACCCACGGTCAATCTTTGTCCAATTACACTCCTGTGAAAGTTTTCCTACATTATTGACGTTTCATGAATGAAATTTGTCAAGAGGAGAGCAGATAATTGCAGGAACGGTGCAGATGCCATGTTGTTGGGTATACAATGCTGTTTGGGACGTGGTGGTGTTGTCGCTGGACTAGTAATTCAGAGACCCAGGGTAAAGCTCTTGATTCAAATCCCACCACAGCAGATCATGATATTTTAATTCCATAATGTAATTCTGCAATTAAAAAATCTAACAATGACAATTGCGTTGATTGTGATTAAGAAAAAGCAGCTGCTTCACTAATGTCCTTTAGGGAAGGAAATTTGTCATCCTTATCTGTCTGGGCCCAAATATCACACCAGCAATGTGGTTGGCTCTTAAAATGTCCCCTGAAATAGCCAATTAGGGATGCCCACATCCTGTGAAAATGGATAAAAATATTTATCCACTGCGCAGAAACCTCTGAAATGTGGCACTGCTCTTTACTGGAGGTTTATGATCGCTGTAATGATAACAGGGGACTGGGAATGTTTGGTCACGCTGTTTTGCTCTTCACTGGGCCAAATACCTGCAATGCTGTCCCCAGGGGCTGCAGAGTCCTGGGATCTCAGCCCAACAAGAATCAGGCAATTCCATTTCATTTCTATACCCTTCATATCCAACAGGATTGTTTTGCTGAGCAGGTTTCAATTTGGATCAATCCTAATCAGAGACCGGAACCTGTTCATTATCAGGACAAAGAACAAAGAACAACACAGCACGGGAAACAGGCCCTTTGGCCCAACGAGCCCGCGCCGCCATTTTAACATTATGAGTGCCTCCTCTACCCGTGACCTTTGTCTACGCCTATTGGGGAAGGTTGAGGGAAGACTAATTTAGGGACAATTTGTTACACCAATCAGCCTAAGAGCACGTTTCTTGGGAGGTGGGAGGAAACCAGAGCACCCGGAGAAAACCCACGCAATCAAGGGGGGGGGAAAATGACATCCATGGAAATGAGTGGGCATCTGATTTTGATTTTGATTTGATTTGATTTATTATCGTCACCTGTACTGGGATACAGTGAAAAATATTGTTTGTTGCATGCTTTACAAACAAAGCACACCATTCATAGAGTACATAGGGGAGAAGGAAAGGAGAGAGTGAAGAATGTAGTGTTACAGTCACAGCTATGGTATAGAGAAAGATCAACTTAATATATAGTAGGTCCATTCAAAAGGTTGATGGCAGCAGGGAAGATACTTGTTCTCAGACTTTTTTCCCGATGGAAGAAGGTGGAAGAGAGTATGTCCACGGTGCGTGGGATCCAGTGGAAAGTGTAGGCGGAGTCAATGGATGGGAGGCTGGTTTGCCTAATGGATTGGGCTACGTTCACAATCCTTTGTAATTTCTTGAGGTCTTGGTCAGAGCTGGAGCCATACCAAACTGCAATACAACTAGAAAGGATACTTTCTATGGTGTATCTGTAAAAGTTCAATATGAATTTAGACTGTACATGTAGACCATGGGGCTCTGAATGAACAATTGGGACCAAAGTGCATTAGGAGAGTAAAATGCATCAAATGAACAATGCAATGGAGCAAGATTGAAAAAAAGCAAAATCAAAATTGATATTTTATCAAGTGACATTATGAAGGAGATTCCAACTATTGCAATCCTGCTACCCTCTGCCCAGAAGGGTTAAACATGTCAAAGAGATGTCAAATTTTCTTCCAACTTAATAGGAAAATACAGGATACTGCGAGGCCTGGGTAGAGTGGATATGGACAGGATGTTTCCACCAGCAGGAAAAACTAGAACCAGAGGGCACAAACTCAGGCTCAAGGGATGATTCTTTAAAACAGAGATGAGGAGGAATTTCTTCAGCCAGAGAGTGGAGAATCTGTGGAACTCTTTGCCGCAGAAGGCTGTGGAGACCAGATCATTGAGTGTCTTTAAAACAGAGGTAGATAGGTTCTTGATTAATAAAGGGATCTGGGGTTATGGGGAAAAGGCAGGAGAACAGCGATGAGAAAAAAAATCCATGATTGAATGGCAGGGCAGACTTGATGGGCCGAGTGGCCTAATTCTGCTCCTGTGTCTTATGATCGTATGGGAAATAAAGAAACAATAAAAATTACAATATTTAAATCACAAAACTCAGAACTCTCCTTTCAGACAGACATTATTTTAGGAAAACTCATGAGACGCAGAGAAATTCTATTTTGAAACATTTAATTTGGCCAGAGAGATAAGTGATGTGGCTTCCTGCTGTTCCGATAGATTTTTATTGTTAAATGACTGTCATTTTCTGCTGTCTGACTCCAGCTCTTCATGGAGAGTATAATCAGAGGGAGACTTTTCTCTGCGTGCTATTTCTGGACTTACTGACCTACACAGTCTGTGAACTGGGTAAGAACATGACTCATTTCTCCGAACCTTCTCCTCTCATCTCATGCAGATGTTGGTTTCAACAGGGATGTGGCACGACTGGCGTTGGATAGTTCTCCAGAGCTGCAGCGACCTGATATCACTGGCGAGGATGCTGAAGCAGTCATTCTGGAGATCACACCAACAGTTTTAAAATACAAAACATTGGAAGGGCAGAGAACTGAAGAGTCTCCAATACAGCACTGGAATATAATGAGAATGAAAATTTGTTTTTTAACTGCATCCTATTGCTTTCCTCAGAAGTGTTAAGACACAGGCCAGAAACCACAAGGTGTTTTCTGAAGTTAGCCGAGACCCTACCTTGGCACGAGTGAGCATAACTCAGGTCTGATTCAAATGATCTACTAGGAAGCTTTTATCAAACAAAGTTTATTTAGGAATGCAGGACATAACACAAAGATTTAGCATAACTTATACCAATTACAAGACTTAAACATAACACAGTATAATTCCTAACAGATAGCCATCTCTGTTGTTCCAATTTAAAACAATACCCCACAGAGACACATCTTTCTTCAGAGTTAGCTAGCAGAACCACTAGTATGTTCATGTGATTTTGGATTTCCAGCTTTTTAACACTTCTAGACAGCTGTGTTTAGAGAAGGATATTCTCCAAACAGCAAAACCTCAGAGATAAACCCAGTTTCCGGCAGCTCCAAAAGAACACAGTCACCCAGAAAACAGAACCTCCAACTCCAGAGAGGGGGAAAACACACTGCCATCTTCCCCAGCTTCAAGCAGTTTCTGGAAAATGAAGCTACAATTGAACTTCTCTGCGAAAATAGATGTCCCTAGCCAGATGACCCAACCTGTCAACCAATTAATTCTGCTTTCCTGGGGGGGGATTGAATGAAACAACAGAACACTGCATTAGTTCAGATTAAAACAAATATGATACCATTTATATTGCTTTCGTAACAATAGAGGACACCGGCCGCAGAGCACATGATGCCGACAAAATCCCTGGGTTTGATAAAGTATCCTGCAGAGAAACGTGATTAAAATACATTTCTTAAAATGTTCCATTCATTTTGTTTCTCTTTCTGAAGAATGAGCTTTGTCTTGAGTGATTTTTGTAACATGTGAAGACTCTTCAGCTGGATTTCCTTCTCTTTGTGAAGCTTGTTTGCATCATCTTGATCTTCAGCATAAGGTGTGTTTTGTCCCTCAAACACCACGGGTGGAATTTTTCCGTCCTGCTCAGGAATCATAGAGCGGCGGACCATGGAAAAGTTTGTTGACGTCAGGCGGGATTTTCCAGTCTTGGGGTAAGCACAGTTGGAAAATCCCACCCCACGAGCCCAGTCCTCAGTGTAGCCATTGATTCTGCTGGATTCATGCTGAGAGATTTTGTCCTTTGACTAAAGCTCCTGACCCTCATCAAGCAAACCTTCACTTCGATTTTTGTCAGTGAAACAATGATTGACAGTAACATTGATAAAATTTGAAACCACATTAACTTAATGGTCAATTCAAAAATCTGATGGCAGTGGGGAAGAAGCTGTTCCTGAGTCGGTTGGTACCTCAGACTTTTGTCTGTTTCTCCCAACGGAAGAAGGTGGAAAAGAGAATGTCTGGGGTGCATGGGGTCCTTGATTATGCCGGCCACTTTGCCGAGACAGCGGGAAGTGTACAGAGAGTCAATGGATGGGAGACTGGTTTGTGTGATGAACTAGATTTCGTTCATGACCTTTTGTAGTTCCTTGCAGTCTTGGGCAGAGCAGGAGCCCATACCAAGCTATGATACAACCAGAAAGAATGCCTTCTATAGTGCACCTGTAAAAGTTGGTGACAGACATAGCGGACATGCCAAATTTCCTTAGTCTTCTGAGAAAGTAGAGAAATAGAGATCTGATTGAGTTCTTTAAAGTTATGAATGGATTGGGTAGGGTAGGTGTGAAGAATCTTTTCACTGTGACAGAACCAAAATCAGGGACCATTAATACAAAATAATCCAACGTCTTCACTCAGAGAGTAGTTAGACTGTGCAACTCACTACACTGGGCAAATACGTGAGAGGAAAGGGAATAGAAAGTTATGTTGAAAGGCTGAGATGAGATAGAATTTGGGACCAGATCAGAAACTCCAAGGTTTATTATGATGTTAACCTAGATCCCAATTTTATTTAAATTTTAGCATTAGTGCAACCATAACATGTTTCACTCCAGATGTGATTCTAATGACCCACTAGGAAGCTTTTCTTAAATTATATTTAATAACACAGTTAGAATATAACAAAGAGAATTGACATAATTTTTACAAATTCCTAAATTATAGGAGCAGAATTAGGCCATTCGGCCCATCAAGTCCACTCCACCATTCGATCATGGCTGATATGCTCCTCACCCCATTTTCCTGCTTTCTCACCATAACCCTTCAACCCAGTATCAATTAAAATCTGCCTAGCTCCTCCTTAAATTTACTCACTGTCCCAGCATCCACCGCACTTTGGGATAGCGAATTCCACAGGTTCACAATCCTTTGGGAGAAGCAGTTTCTCCTCAACTCTCTTTTAAATTTTCTATCCCTTGTCCTAAGAGTATGACCTCTCGACCTAGAATGCCCCACAGGAAGAAGCATCCACTCCACATCCACTTTATCCGTATCTTTTATCATCTTATATACCTTAATTTGATCTCCTCTCATTCTTCGAAATTCCAGAGGGTATAAGTGTAAACTGTTTAGCCTCTCTTCATATGACAACCCCTCATCTTTTACCAATTAAAATACTTAAACAAGACATCATTCTTAATTGCTAACTATCTCTATAGTTCCAATTTAAGCAATATCCCCACAGATATGAATCACTTTACAGAATCAGTTAGCTCAAAAACAAAGGCTCATGTGGATGTTTCTAATTTTTTAACCCCTCTCGCAGAGATATAGAAAGACACCTGTCTTCTGACTCCCAAATAGAAGATTCCAGAGAAAGATCTATTTTTAAACAGCGGAACTTCAGAGAAAGGGACTTATTTTCTGGCAGGCCCATCATCAATCTCCAACAGAGAGAAAGAAAGAAACAAAGAGCTACTTCTCTCTAAAGATCCCAAGGAGCAACTGAGCTTATGTCTCTCTGTGAGCATAGCCCCACCCAGTCACATGATTTTCTATCCAGCAACTGAATCAAGCCCCTCTCTGAAAAACCCCAGGGGAAAACACTAAAATAACAACACTGCAATAGCCTAGATTAAATCAAATATTCCAGCAACTCAGATCAATTATCCTTTTGCATCATCAACAGTAGTTGCCGGCTACAGACAAAGCTGAACTGGTAAATGGAACTGAAGGTTAAAAAAAACCCTGCACAAGAAGCATGACACCAATACATTTCTTAAAGGCACAGTATCATCACAGTAGATGTCAAGATTCTTGAACGTTGTTGGAGCTGCACTCATCCAGGCAAGAGGGGAGTATTCCATAACACTCCTGGCTTGTGTCTTGTAGATGGTGGTCAGACAATGGGGAGTCAGGAGGTGAGTTATTCTCTGCAGAGTTCATAGTTTTGACCGTGTCTTGTAGTTACAGTATTAATATGGTTGGCTCAGTTTTTGGTCAACTGTAACTATCAAGATATTTATAGAGGGGGATTCAATGATGTTAATGCTATTAAGTGTGAAATGTGAAAATCCCCTAGTCGCCACACTCTGGAGCCTGTTCAGGTGCACTGAGGGAGAATTTAGCATTGCCAGCGCACCCTAACCAGCATATCTTTCAGAATGTGGGAGGAAACTGGAGCAACCAGAGGAAACTCACGCAGACACGGGGAGAAACTCCACACAAATAGTGGCCATAGACTGGAATCGAACCCGGGTCCCTGGCGCTGTGGGCAGCAGTGCCAACTATTGTGCCACCGTGCTGCCAATTAAGAAATAAGTCATCTACTGTCTCACAAAGCTGGGACCAGAGAGGGTCACATTCCTGGACTGAGTGGCCAGAAGAATTCAAATTAATAAATGTAGCTCGTTTTAAAGAGACACCATTTGCACTGCTCGCTTACCCAGAACCTGTCTTTACAAATGTACTGGGTGTTCAATTTCCTCAGAATGTAACCAAGCTTTCCACTTTTACCAGTTGTAATAAAATAGCATCTTTGAATACACAGGTGTGTAATGTAATTTAACAATAACACTATTCTCTCCCAATGCAAATTTTATGAGAACACATATTGTGGCTTAAAATACAGAAAAAGCTTACTACATTTTAATGTATCTTCTCAAAGTTAATGTAATCTGCATGTGAATTGCCCACTCATTTTCAGAGATTTATAGAATCCCTACACTGCAAAAAGAGACCATTCAGCTCAGCGAGTCTGCACCGACCACAATCTCACCCAGACCCTCTCCCCGCAACCCCGCGAATCCCTCTAACCTACATACCCGGGACACTAAAGGGCAACATAGCATGGCCAATCAACTTAACCTGAACACCCGTGGATTCTCACCAATATAAAACCAATTGGATAAGCCCCTATACACCATCTGATTAAGCAACAATCAAAAATCTCTTTTTAAATGTGTAAATTCCATTAAAATGTCAGAAGGCGGCACGGGAGGGGGGTGGTGGGTGGTGTTGGTGAGGGGGTTGGAGTGGGGGAGGTCAATGCCCAATGTGTAGCCCAGTGGGGATCACCCTGTGGGCTGTAGGTCAGTGAAAGTGAGGCTGTGTCCCCTTCCCAAGATCCCTGCATCAATCGGAGGTCCTCCCCCCACAGGTTTGCCTCCCCAGCCCACTGCCCCCTGCCTGCCCCCCCCCGTCCCCCACCCCCGTCCCGTTGGGGTTTCCCAGCCTGGCCCCAGTGAGATCTCAAACCCATCTGAAGGTCTGGATCCTTCAGGGGCCACCCACCTCCTGAACCTACCCGTAGTACCAGCAATGGCCACCACTCCTCGTGGCGCTGCCAGCACACAGAGATGCCAGCCTCTGATTGGTCAGCAGCTGAATGAGGCAAGATGTCCTCCCAGAGGTGAACAGAGGTCCCACCTCACTTTAATTAAAGGGCCGTTACCTGGAAAATCAAAACAGGGTGAGCCAACTATTATGTTGTGGAATTCTGGCTTTGTTGAGAGATTTCAGACCTCATTAGGAACAAGGAAGGTATTTATTGATAAGAGAAACCTCTGTAAAAGGTTTGCTGCTCTAGACTGCGCCAGAGCAAAGCTCCGGTCTTTAGGTGCTGACTACATGGCTGTTTGAAGATTCTTCCTGAGAGGGAACACCACCCTCTGATGTGACTACTCGCTCACAGTTTCCCATGGTCCCTCAAGTCTCTAAAGACTCCTGCTCTTAAAGAGACAGGCAGCACATATACAACACTAACTAAGCAGAGGTAGTCTCATCCCTGAAATGTATGCTGGGGTGTGGGGAGCCCACCCACAGCATAAAATCCAGGCCACAGAGTTCAAATCGAACCCTTCATTCCCATATTGGATCTCTGATATTTTAAGCTTGTCTTTGTGCTCCTGTATCTGGCAACTCTTGACACAGGAAGCAGAACCATAGATTGACCACTTTCTGGGATTTGTACTCTGTCCCTCTCATTACAAATCCTGTGATAACCCCCTCGAGTGTCCAGGGGGAATCACTGATTGATTTCCCTGTGGAGCTGGTTGAGGACAATTCCCCTGGTAACAGGCAATGGCCTGGCCAGCTGGAATTCATCACCTGAGCCTTTAATAAGGCAGGCCCAGGACTGGGCCTGCTGAACTATAGTCCCAAGCAGGAACTAGTGTGCATGCACCACATTGGTGATTTTACTCTGCAAAGTGATAAACTATGCACCTATCCAGTCAGGCTTCCTGTGTCATTACATATCCCAAGTTCTGGCTAGTTTTCCTTAGTGAGTTATCTATCACAGCCCCAGATCCTATTTCTGAAGTTAACCTTTAAGTTAATACATGGTCTACTGAGTGAGCATCAGGGGGTAATGGACAATAGTGAATATTACAGCCAGCCCCAAACCAGTCCCTCATCTTCAGTGGCTATGGCAGCATAATAATTATACGACTGGATTAGTGATCCAGGGATCTGGCCGATGACATGCAGACAAGACTTTATATCCCACCACAGCAGTTGGAGAATTTAAATGTTATTAAATACATCTGGAATTTAAAACTAAAACATGTCTATAATGGAACCACAAAACTACTGAATTATTCTAAAAGCCCATCTGGGTTCACTCATGCCCTGCAGGGAAGGAAATCTGCCATCTATTACCCAGTCAAGACCTCTACGTAACTCTAAACTCACAACCGTACAGTTGGCAGTTAACTATCCTCTGAGATTGTCTGGAAAGTCTCTCAGTTGCCACAAGACCATAAGATATAGGAGCAGAATTAGACCATTCAGCCCATTGAGTCTGCTCCACCATTCAATCATGGCTGATGTTTCTCAACCCCCTTCTCCCGCCTTTCCCCCTGTAACGTTTGATCTCCTTTCCAATCAGGAACCTATCTATCTCTGTCTTAAAGACACTCAGCGACCTGGCCTCCATAGCTCTCTGTGGCAATGAACTCCATAGATCTGCCACCCTCTGGCTGAAGAAATTCCTCCTCATCTGGGTTCTAAAGTGCTCTCCCTTTATCCTGAGGCTGTGCCCTCGGATCCTACTCTCTGATACAAATGGAAACATCTCCCCCAGGCCCACTCTTGCATCAAGTTGCTGTGGGAAGGTCTAACACATAAGGGCAGTGCACCACACGGACTGGAGTCCTCCCACCACCACCTTCACAACAGTGATCCGGGATAGGCAATAAATGTCGCCCTTGCGCAAAGTGGGAATTTTCAAAACCTGTGTCGGAATTCCCCAGTCCCAACTGTGGCACATCCCCCCTCCCCCTCCCATCGCGGGTTTTCCAGCAGCAGGGGGCGCATTCAACAAGGGACCCTGTTGACAACGGAGGGACTGGAAGATCTCGCCATCGGCCTAGCCCCCACCACCACAAACCGCACGGTGGATTGCTCAGGAGGTCGCACCCCTGATGGACGCACGCTTGCCAATGACTGGGCAGCAACATCTAACGATGCATCAGTGTCCAGTAAAGATGGAAATCTGGTTCCCGTTTCTCACTCACCCTCCTGTATTTGATTCTGGTGACGGCGCGTCCTCCCTGACCCCCTCCCAGGCTCAATGACAAACCACTCAGGCCTTGGGCGAGAGAGCCAGTCTCACCAGAAGTGACCACATTGCTTCATGGGGAGGGGATTGCAAATCATTTCTTACTGCAGAGGAAGAGAGGTCTGGGGAAAGGGGCGTTTATAGAAATATTGCTCTGAACCTCTGATACTGAGGCCATATCACAAACCTATCTGCTTCAACTTGCAAGTAGTGCAACAGACTAAATTAGCCGTTTTGCAAGAAATGATAATCGCAGAACCTTCATCAGATAGAAAGCTACAGATTTTATCTTGATTTTCCTTCCCTGTGGTGTTTCATCAGACGCTGCTTATCTCTTCCGCGGTTGAGTGATTCTTTAGTTGTTTCTTTGAATGGTTAGAGTGTCACAGGCACTGGTTTCTGTCTCTAACCTGGACATGCCAGCTTAAACTGTGAGTGTCAGCAGCTGATTCACCGTGTGCAGCATCACAATTCATAGAAGCCTCACATTGCAGAAGGAGGCCATTCAGCCCATCAAGTCTCTCTGGCATTTAACCCTGCCCTATCCCCTGCCCCATTCCCTTAACCCCATGCATTTACCCCACCAATTCCCCTAACCTACACATCTTGGGACATCAAGGGGCAATTTAGCTTGGCCAATCCACCTAACCTGCACATCTTTGGACTGTGGGAGGAAACCAGAACATCCGGAAGAAACCCATGCCGACACAGGGAGAACGTGCAAATTCCACACAGACGGTGACCCGAGGCTGGAAGTGAACCCGGGTCCCTGGTGCTGTGAGGCAGCAGCGCTAACCACTGTGCCACCCTAATTAATTCTGCTGTGACTTGACATCGATGCACATGTATGTGTTGGTGCAATTTACTGAACGGTGAACAGGAGCGAGAGGTTTATAGAGCAGGGCAGTGTTCCCCAGGGCCCCGTCCAATATCATTCCCACAATCAACGTCACAAAAACAGATAATCTAATTATTATCATACTGCTGTTAGTGGGAGCTTGCTGTGCGCAAATTGGTTGCTGCGTTTCCTCCGTTACAACAGCGAGTGCACTTCAAATATTGGCTGTTCAGAGCTGTGGGCTGTTCCGAAGATGTGGAAGGTGCTACAGAAATGCAAATCATTCTCCTTTCACAAAGGACCATCTTGGAACTCAGTGCAGTCAATATATTTAGATCTGCTCTACTTGGTTCAAGATCACATACTAGTTAGGGCTATAAACCACTATTTCCATCCACTACAGTTCTAAGATCAGATGATATTTAAACTGGACATTGAAGAGAGGTTTCAGTGTGAGTGTCAGTCCTGCCTTCCCTCCTCTCACCACCAGCCTGAAACCCTCAATACCTCATTAAATACTCCTCCTGTGCCAGTGTTTACCCTATGTTTACTTTCATAGGATCATATGGTGCAGAAGGAGGCCATTTGGCCCATCGAGTCTGCAATCCCACCCAGGTCCTATCCCCATACATTTACCCTAGCCTGTTCCCCTGACACTAAGGGATAATTTAGCATGGCCAACCCACCTAACCCGCACATCCTTGGACTGTGGGAGGGAACCGGAGGAAACTCATGCAGACGGGGGGGAGAACGTGCAAACTCCACACAGACAGTAACCTGAGACCGGGAATCGAACCCAGGTCCCTGGTGCTGCGAGGCAGCAGCACTAACCACTGTGCCGCCACAATGTTGTCCTTCCATCATATTTCTGCATGTTTACCTTCCCCGCTCTCCCTTCTCACCTCATGCTGCTATTTCATAGCTACAGAAACACTGCGAAAGGTTACTAACATCCACTCCCTCTTCCTGTTTCAGAGGCTGTGGAGAGATGTTCGAGAGGCAATGGCAAATTTCCACCCTCTGCTACTGGGACCCAAACAGAACCATCAGCGCGACTGCTCAATCTGAAGGATTTCAATGGAACTAAAAGAGAGAGTCAGCCTCAGAGGCACTTTGATTCTCTGGTATTTATAGCACAAAGCAGTCCACAAACATTTCCCAGCACCGCAGAGAGATGACTCAGCCGCTCTGCTCACTGACAGATCAAAATCAGGCACTTGATTCAGTTCGGATAAACCACCCTGGAGAGACCAACAGCAAAGGAGAAAGTTTGGACCAATCCTGGGAGCAGTGATTCAGTTTGGATGTGACCCATGATATCTGCTTCCTTGTTAGCAGCCTACTTAATAAGAGCTGTGTCCGGATTACCAGGCACAAGGATTACACCCAGGCTGCTCCAGGTGGCACAGAGTTAAGACCACGTCTCCTCTGACCTGAAAGGCATTGACCCCACCCTCTGTAAGCTGATACGGTTATTTGCACACTAAGAAGTCAGACTTAAGTGCAATAGTCCCATTGAAACATAGAAACTACAAGCAAGAGTAGGCCATTCAGCCCTTTAATCCTGTTCCGACATTCATTTTGATCATGGCTGATATCAAATTCAATATCCTGATCCCCCCATATCCCTCAATCCCTTTAGCCCCAGAGGTTATATCTAATATACTCTTCAAATCATACAACATTTTGACCTCAACTACATTCTGTGGTCATGGTGGGGCAGCACAGGGTGCAGTGGTTAATACACAGCACCAGGGACCCAGGTTCGATTCTAACCTTGATTGACTGTCTATGTTGCACATTCTCCCCATGTCTGCATGGGTTTCGTCCGGGTGCTCCGGTTTCCTCCCACAGTCCAAGAATGTGCAGGTTAGGTTGATTGGTCGTGCTAAATTACCCCTTAGTGTGTCTGGGGGATTAGCAGGTTAAATACATGGGGTTTTGCGAGGGCCTGGTTGCAACTGTCAGTGCAGGCTCGATGGGCCGAATGGCTTCCTTCTGCACAGTAAGAAGTCTCACAACACCAGGTCCCAGGTTTATTTGGTAGCAAACCTGTAAGCACTGCTCCTTCGTCAGGTGTGTGGGATTTCTGTTCACAAACAGGGCATGTAAAGACATCAATTTCTACACTGCAGGGATTATATGAATCAATGAATTTCATCCATTCACCACCCTCTGGGTGAAGAAATTTCTCCCTATCTCAGTTCTAAAAGATTTACCCCATATCCTCAAATGCAGCACAGTTTAACTCCCTGAACATCTGGGTGCGAGGTTCCCTGGAGTTCAGTAAGAGATTTTGCTCTGTTCCAGTTATGCACCATGCTCCATGGGGCAGCTATAATAGAATCCAGAGCTTATTCAGTTCACCATTATGGAGCTCATTGTTCTCAGTGGTGTCGCTTTTTGGTTTCCCAGGCTGCCTGATTTGAACTCCTTGTGGGTTTTACTCAGCAGAGGCCTGAGTTAGACACTCCCCGGGTGCAGCAGGTAACAGGGAATTTATATTCCTGGGATTCTTGCGTGAGTCACTGATTCACATTCACATCCGTACAGACAGGGTAGGTCCAGGACAACCCCGGATTCTCCAGGGATTGAAGAATCGCCACCGGCCAGGGAGACATATCCGAGGGAATCAATCAAATCAATGGAATGTTCCTCTTGTTTGTATTAATGGTTGCTTTAAAAAAACTGAGAGTTTGGGAGAATGATTGGAGTCATAAGGTCATAGGGCAATGGGGGAAATTTTATCCAGCAAAAGCGGGTGGGCTTGGCTTGGGAGATAGGGAGGGGGAGGTAGGGGAGGGGGAGGGTGGACACTAGCATAATGGTCATGTGACCAGGCTAATGGCTAATCTCATGTTCTGGGGACATGGCTTCAAATCCCACCAGGGCAGTTGTAGGAATTTAAATTCAATCAATACATCTGGAATATAAAGTTAATTACTGTATTGGTGACTGTAACCAGGACAATGGATTATTGTCGGAGCGGTGGGGGGGTTGGTGGAGGAATGTGGGGGAGTTGCGGATGTGCTGTGTGAACAACCTGCTGACGGGAGGCAGGAGCCTCATTTATATATTTTCACCAGGGTGGGCATCTCTGGTTCTTTTGTGCCGGTTGCCAAGGCTTCAGGGAACCTGATGGCTGAGTTGGGGCTTGTGGGGGGAGGGGGTGGATGTGGGGGGGGAGGGGGTGGATGGGGGGGTGGGGGCTGAAGTGTGGCGAGGTGAGTGCATCCGCTCTTGTGGGCCAGGAAGAGGTGGCGTACTTTCCCTCTCAGGTCTAACATACCTGCTGGCTTCCCCAGCTCTAGTAAGGAGGAAGCCCACCTCCCCCCATCTTCCTTCCCCCCCAAACCCCCCTTCCCCCAAGCTCACTCTCATTCCATTGAGCTAAGCTCAGCAGCACGTTACTTCTGCTGGAGACCTCCCTCTCTACATTTTTTTTATTAAAACTTGTCTTGAGTTTGGTGCCCTCAACAAACCAATGCCCACCCCCTGCCCAAAGCCCTGTACAACTATAGCCTCCACCTTCACCCCTCCTCCCTGACCTCTCTGACCCCTTCCACAATCTTTTTTCCTCTGCCCTCAAATTCTCTAGCCCCCACTCTCTCCCCACCCCCACCCCTCCTCACTCTGGCACCCACCATGTCTTCCACCTACCCCCATTCTCTACTTACCTTGCCTGTGGAGCTGGTCGAAGATGACCAACTGACCCCTGGAGCCTGAGCCTCAGGTTTGGTTCCCAAGCTGGACTGGCTTGAAGCTGATCTGAGCTAGGCTGGGAGTTACACTTTACCCCTGCATTTCTGAGTGAAGTGACCCAGGGGAAAAGCAGCTGAAACTCCAGTTCTTGACCGCTATGCTGTGACCTCCACTGGAAAGGTTAAATGTCACACAAAGACAGGATTGGATACACAAGGAATGGCGTTACTGATCAAAAAGCTTCACGGGCTGGGTCAATAATGAGGAAGGGATATTTAAATTACTAATTAAATTACTGCACTAAACTAAAGCAATGCTTGTTATGTTTTATGACACCATTGAACTGTTTGATTGAAGTACTTTCCTAGTAAGTCACAGTGGCTGGTGACCATCTGTTTATCTATGTTTATATTTACTGTGAATTCTTGGGAGTGTGCGCCGCAGAGAACGAAACTAATTGCTATTCTCACCTTAACCCCGGTAAAATGGAGACGACAACTCTGTCACGGGAACAGATACTTCTTATTTTATAGATTGTTTTTACATTTTATCGATTGAATGATTCAGACTGGGAGGTCAATAAGGAAAGTCTGTGATGTACCTGGATCCATCCTGAATAAAATAAACCATTGCCACGTACAGAGTTCCTCACTGCCCATTGCTTCTTACAGCTCTTTCTATAAGAGTCTACGGCAAATTGAGACACCCAACCAAACACTCTCTGACCCCTGGGAACTTTCCTTTATTCATTCGCAGGATGTGAGCATCACTGGCCAGGCCAGCATTTACTGCCCATCCTGAGGGGTGGCACAGTGGTTAGCACTGCTGCCTCACAGCGCCAGCAACCCAGGTTCGATTCCTGGCTTGGGTCACTGTCTGTGTGGAGTTTGCACGTTGTGTGTGTGTGTGTGTGTGTGTGGCTTTCTTCCGTGTGCTCCAGTTTCCTCCCACAGTCTGAAAGATGCGCTGGTTAGATGTATTGACCATTCTAAATTCTCCCTCAGTGTACCCAAACAGGCACCGGAGTGTGGTGACCAGCGGATTTTCATCGTAACTTCACTACAGTGTACAGTACACTACAGTAACTTCACTAAGCTTACTTGATCATAGATCTTTGATTATAGAATCCCTATAGAGCAGAAGCAGGCCATTCGGCCCATTGAGTCGCACCAACTCTGCAACAGAGCATCTCACTCAGACTGTAACCTGGCAACACCACGTATTTAAACCCTAACCTATACATCCTGCGACACGTGGCCAATGCACCTAATCTGCAGCTCTTTGCAATGTGGGAAGAAACTGGAGCACCCGGAGGAAACCCACATGGGAAGAACATGCAAATTCTACACAGGCGGTGACCCAAGACCAGAATTGAACCCAGGCTCTTGGCACTGTGAGGCAGCAGTGCTAACCACTGTGCCACTGTGCCACCCACTTGTGACACTATTAACTAATTGCCCTTGAAACGAGCCTAGACAAATGTTCAGTGGAGGTTGATTTCCTCCCTTGCTGCAATCACCTGCTCTTTTTGCTAAATGCTTATCTCAGGGTGGTTTTAGCCTCTTGGACAGGAAGTCGTGAATCAGGCACCGCACCTCTTTCACACTATTTGATCTATTTCTGTTCAATAATAGATGGTGCAAGAGACGTGTTGCAATTTTTTGCACCTTCACTAAAGATTGGTCAGATATGATAGCCCTGCATTCCTGCAGAGTGAATTACTATGAACAAGTACTGTTATTAGACACTGGTTGCTATAGTTACCGTTGGCTCTCGCTGGTTCAGAGCAACTCTTTTGATTTTTTTTTTATATTTAACTGCAGGTGTCTCTCAGCAGTCAGGTTGTTATTTTATTCAGGATGGATCCAGGTACATCGCGGACTATCCTTATTGACCTCCCAGTCTGAATCATTCAATCGATAAAATGTAAAAACAATCTATAAAATAAGAAGTATCTGTTCCCGTGACAGAGTTGTCGTCTCCATTTTACCGGAGTTAAGGTGAGAATAGCAATTAGTTTCGTTCTCTGCGGCGCACACTCCCAAGAATTCACAGTAAATATAAACATAGATAAACAGATGGTCACCAGCCACTGTGACTTACTAGGAAAGTACTTCAATCAAGCAGTTCAATGGTGTCATAAAACGTAACAAGCATTGCTTTAGTTTAGTGCAGTAATTTAATTAGTAATTTAAGTATCCCTTCCTCATTATTGACCCAGCCCGTGAAGCTTTTTGATCAGTAACGGCATTCCTTGTGTATCCAATCCTGTCTTTGTGTGACATTTAACCTTTCCAGTGGAGGTCACGGCATAGCGGTCAAGAACTGGAGTTTCAGCTGCTTTTCCCCTGGGTCACTTCACTCAGAAATGCAGGGGTAAAGTGTAACTCCCAGCCTAGCTCAGATCAGCTTCAGCCAGTCCAGCTCTGACGAAGGGTCATCTAGACTCGAAACCTTAGCTCTATTCTCTCTCCACAGATGCCGTCGGACCTGCTGAGATTTTCCAGCATTTTCTGTTTTTCTACAGCCTGCACAGCTTTGGAACATCAAGAACGTGAAGGTCACGTGCTGCTTCCCCCTGGAATTGCCCAGTCTACTGCAATCTCCCTGTCTTCTAACCGTTTTTTATTTACTGGTGGGGCGTGGGCCTCACTGGCTGGGCCAGCATTTATTACCCATCCCTAATTGCCCTTGAAATGAATGGCTTCCTTGGCCATTTCAGAGGGCAGTTGAGAGTCAACCACATTGCCATGACGCTGGAGTCACATGTAGGCCAGACCGGGTAAGGACGGCAGATTTCCTTCCCTAAAGAAAACGAGATGAGTTTTTCCGACAATTGGCAATGGTTTCATGGACATCAGTAGTTTCTTAATTCCAGATTTTTTTATTGCCTTCAAATTTCACCATCTGCGGTGGCAGGATTCGAACCCACAACATTACCTAGGTTTCTGGGTCAATAGTCCAGCGATAACATCACTAGGCCATCACCTCCTTCAGCTGTACTCTCTGGTCCTCTGTACTTCAGTAAGAAGTCTCACAACACCAGGTTAAAGTTGAACAGGTTTATTTGGTAGCACAAGCTACTAGCTTTCAGAGCACTGCCCCTTCATCAGGTGAGTGGGAGTTCTGTTCACAAACAGGGCATATAAAGACACAAACTCACTTTACTAAATAATGGTTGGAATGTGAGTCTTTACAGGTGATCAAACCTTAAAGGTACAGACAGTGTGAGTGGAGGGAGGGTTAAGCACAGGTTAAAGAGATGTGTACTGCCTCCAGCCAGGACAGTTAGTGAGACTTTGCAAACCCAGGCAAGTCGTGGGGGTTACAGATAGTGTGACATGAGCCCAAGATCCTCTGTACTTCCCCAGCTTTCCAATCCAACATTGGCAGTGGTACCACCAGCTTCCCACAGCTTTCAGAGATTCCCCTTACAACCCTCTGATTGGAATTCTCTGGTATTCACGGCCCAGCGCTGCTGCTCGTGAGAACAGAGAATTTACCCATTCAGCCAAAACTCCACTCACTGCCGGACTGGAGGATCCCAGCCACGGTTAGGGTCAGAGAATCCAGCTCTCTGTTTCTTAAACCCCTCTTTCAAGGAGTCTCTCAAAAGGTATGAGAACAGTAAAGAGACAGAGGTCTGTATCATCATTCTGGGGGTTACTATTGACCAGACGTTGAACTGGATCAGTCATATAAATGCTATAGCTATGAGGGCAGGTCAGAGGCGAGGAATCCTGCGGTGAGTAACTCACCTCCTGACTCCCTGTCCACCATCTACAAGGCACAAGTCAGGAGTGTGATGGAATATTCCCCACTTGCCTGGGTGAGTGCAGCTCCAACAACACCCTAGAAGCTCAACGCCAACCAGAACAAAGCAGCTTACTCCATCCCACCACCTTAAACATTCACTCCCTCCATCACCAGCGCACAGTGGCTGCAGTGTGTACCATCTACAAGATTCAGTGCAGCAACTCACCAAGACTCCTAAACCCCCAGCCTCTACCACCCAGAAGGACAAGGGCAGTAGATGTATGGGAACACCACAACCTGCAAGTAACACACCATCCTGAGTTGGAAATATGTCGCTGTTCCTTCACTGTCACTGGGTCAAAATCCTGGAACTCGCTCTCTAACAGCACTGTGGATGTACCTAAACCACAGCGGTTCAAGAAGGCAGCTCACCACCACCTTCTCAAGGACAACTTAAAATCCCAAAAGTGCAGAAGGAGGCCATTTGACTTATCGAGTCTGTACCGACAATAATCCCACCCGGATACTCAACAATACCCATAATCCAACATAATCTCCCTGACACTAAGGGGAAATTCCGCCCAGATCTGTTCCCCATAACCCCAAGTATTTATCCCACCAATCCCCCTAACCTACACATCTTGGGACACTAAAGGACATCTTAGCATGGCCAATCTACCTAACCTGCACATCTTTGAAATGTCCAGAAGAAACCAGAGCACCTGGAGGAAACCCACACAGACACGGGGAGAATGTGCAAACTCCACACAGCTACCCGAGGCCGGAACCGAATGCGGGTCCCTGGCGTGGTGAGGCAGCAGTGCTAACCACTGTGCCGCCTTTGGGATAAGCAACAATACTGAGCAGGCTGGTGAGCCCAAATCCCAGGAAGAAGGTTAATAAAACAATCCTGCAGCAACTAACTGCACACGGGAAAGAGTGAGGCATAAAAACAATATTTTTAAATGTCAGTCTTTAGCATGGGGCAGCATGGTGGCACACTGGTTAGCACTGCTGTCTCACAGTGCCAGGGACCTGCATTCAATTCTGACCTCAGGTCACTGTCTGTGTGGAGTTTGCACATTCTCCCCGTGTCTGCATGGGTTTCCGCCAGGTGCTCCAGTTTCCTCCCACAGCCCGAAGATGTGCGGGTTAGGTAGATTGACCATGGTATATTGCCCCTAAGTGTCAGGTGGACTAGCAGGGTAAGTATAAGAACATAAGAACATAAGGAATAGGAGCAGGAGTAGGCCATCTAGCCCTTCGAGCCTGCCCCGCCATTCAATAAGATCATGGCTGATCTGTCGTGGCTCAGTTCCACTTTCCCGCCCTCTCCCCATAACCCTTAATCCCCTCTCTTATCAAGAACCCATCAACCCGCTTCTTAAAAATATTTAGCGAGGCAGCCTCCACCACCTCAACGGGCAGAGAATTCCAGAGATTCACCACCCTTTGAGTGAAGAAGTTCCTCCTCAACTCCGTTCTAAACCGCCCCCCCTTTATCTTGAGGCTGTGCCCCCTAGTCCTACTGTCTTTTTTGAGCGGGAAGAGTCTCTCCACCTCTATCCTATCCATCCCATTCATCATCTTATACGTCTCAATGAGATCTCCCCTCATTCTTCTAAACTCTAACGAGTACAAGCCTAGTTTATTCAGCCTCTCCTCATAGCTCAACCCCCTCAACTCCGGTATCAGCCTAGTAAACCTCCTCTGCACTCCCTCCAGGGCCAAAATATCCTTGCGCAGGTGCGGCGCCCAAAACTGCACACAGTACTCCAGCTGCGGCCTCACCAATGCCCTTTACAGCTGCAGCAAGACCTCCCTACTTTTATATTCAATCCCCCTCGCTATGAAGGCCAGCATCCCATTCGCCTTCCTGACCACCTGCTGCACCTGCAGGCTGGGTTTTTGCGACTCATGCACAAGGACCCCGAGGTCCCTCTGCACCGTCGCCTCTGCAGTTTTTCGCCACGTAAGTAATAGTCCTTCCTACCATTCTTCCTACCAAAGTTGACCACCTCACACTTGCCAACATTAAATTCCATTTGCCATTTCCTGGCCCATTCGCCCAGCCTATCTAGATCCTTCTGCAGACTCTCCACACCCTCCGCACAATTTGCCTTTCCCCCAATCTTGGTGTCATCAGCAAATTTCGACACCCTGCACTCGGTTCCCTCCTCCAGATCATCTATATAAATGGTAAATAGCTGAGGCCCCAGCACCGACCCCTGGGGCACCCCACTAGTCACCAACCGCCAATCCGAATAGCACCCATTGACCCCCACTCTCTGCCTCCTATTTGACAACCAATCCTCTATCCACGCTAACACCCTACCCCCAACTCCATGTCCCCTGACCTTCTGCAATAATCTCTTGTGAGGTACCTTGTCAAACGCCTTCTGAAAATCCAGAAAGACCACATCCACCGGCTCTCCTCTATCCACTGCCCTAGACACATCCTCATAGAACTCCAGTGAATTTGTCAGACACGACTTCCCTTTAATGAAACCGTGTTGCGTCTGCTCTATCAAGCAATTCCCTTCAAGATGCCTCACAATTTCCTCCTTAATGACGGATTCTAACATTTTACCTACCACAGACGTTAAACTAACTGGCCTATAATTCCCCGCCTTTTGCCTGGCACCCTTCTTAAACAACGGCGTAACATAAGCCGTTTTCCAATCTTCCGGCACTTCCCCGGAATCCAGCGACGTCTGGAAAATAACCACCAAGGCATCCACTATAACCTCCGCCATTTCTTTCAGAACCCTCGGATGCATTCCATCCGGTCCTGGGGGCTTGTCCACAATCAGTCCCTCCAGTCTGTCGAGCACCACCTCTCTAGTAACAGTAATGTCATTAAGACCCTCCAGTCCTACCACCTTTCCATCGCTAACACCCGGCAAATTATTCACGTCCTCCTCCGTGAAGACAGTGTGGGGTTATGGGTATAGGGCTTGGATGGGATTGATGTCGGTGCAGATTTGATGGGCTGAATGGCCTCTTTCTGCACTGTCGAGATTCTATGATTCACCATTGGCTGCAGACCTGCCAGTTTCTTCCTCCAACCGCGGTCGGATGGCTTGGAGACGGTGAAAATAGTTCCAGAAAACTGGCTGGTAGTCCACTCTGCTGTCACTATGCTGGGATTGCCACAGGATTGGAAAATCTAGGCTTTTAAGTACTTGCAGGATCAGAGGAGCGAATGTAGGATTGAGGCCTCCGTTAGAATGTATTGAGGGAATCTTATCACTTTGCTGGCTCTATCAGTACGTATTGGGGTATTACCAAACCCCCAGGATATGATTCTTCATTCACTAATTGTATTGAAAGGAAACTTACTGGCAGCAGGAATATCACTTCCTAATCCGTGTCCCCGGTGTGTGCTGGAAGTGTTGAAATCTGCCTATTCGATCTACTTTTAACAATACCCAACTACACTCAAATCAAAGAATTTCCTGTCTCTAACCCAATTTATATTCATTAAAAAAAAAGTCTGGCAAAGAGTTTCCGATCTTTGAAGGGATTAGAACATCAGGACAGGAAAGGGGCAGGAGGAGGCCATTCAGCCCCTCATGGCTGCTCCACCATGCAGCTAGATCATGCCTGGTCATCCACCTAACTCCAGCTTGCCACACCAGTCCCATATCCCTCGATGTCGATACTGCCTAGAAATCTATCAATCTCAGTCATGAATATACTCAGTGATTGAACTTCCAGCCCTCTGGGGAAGAGAATTCCAAAGGTTTATTACCCTCTGAGTGAAGACATTCTCTTCATCTCAGCCTTGTCCCTTACAGAGTCACAGAGGTTTACAGCATGGAGACAGGCCTTTCAGCCCAACTTGTCCATGCCACCCAATTTGTACCACTAAGCCAGTCCCAATTGCCCGAGTTTGGCCCTTATCTCTCTATATCCATCTTACCCATGCAACTGTCTAAATGCTTTTTAAAAGACAAAATTGTACCCGCCTCTATTACTGCCTCGTTCCAAACATTCACCACCCTCTGTGTGAAAAAATTGCCCCTCTGGACTCTTTTATATTTCTCCCTCTCACCTTAAACCTGTACGCTCTAGTTTTAGACTCCCCTATCTTTGGGAAAAGGTGTTGACTATCTACCTGATCCGTGCCCCTCATTAATTTATAGACCTCTATAAGACCTGTGTGGGTTTCCTCCCACAGTCCAAAGATGTGCGGGTTAGGTGGATTGGCCATGCTAAATTGTCCCTTAGTGTCAGGGGGAACTAGCTAGGGTAAATACATCGGGTTACGGGGATCAGGCCTGGGTGGGATTGTGGTCGGTGCAAACTTAATGGGCTGAATGGCCTCCTTCTGCATTGTAAGAATCTATGATTCTATGATCACCCCTCAGCCGGCTATGCTCCAGGGAAAAAATATCCCATCTATCCAGCCTCTCCTTATAACTCAAACCATCAAGTCCCAGTAGCATCCTCGTGTTATTAATTATTAATACATATATATAATTTTTATAATAATAAATTATTATGATTAACATCCTTATTCTGAGACTATGTCCCCTGCTCCTAGGCAACACCATTCGAGGAGAAACATCCTTTCTGTTGAACCCTGTGAGAATTTTGCAGGTTCCAATTAGATACCTCTCACTCTTCAATACCCTAGAGACTAAGGCCCAGTTTCCTCAGTCTCTCCTCATAGGACAGTCCCCTTATCCCAGAAATTACCATAGAACCATAGAAACCCTGCAGTGCAGAAAGAAGGCCATTCAGCCCATCAAGTCTGCACCAACTCTTCAAAAGAGCATCCCATCTAAGTCCTCCCATTTGCCCTAACCCCGTAATCCTGTGTATTTACCATGGCCAATCCACCTAACCTGCACATCTTTGGACTGTGGGAGGAAACTGGAGCACCCGGAAGAAACCCGCGCAAACACGGGGAGAACATACAAACTCCACACGCACACACACACACACACACACACACACACACACACACACACACACACACACACACACACACACACACACACACACACACACACAGTGACCCAACCAGAATCGAACCTTTTGATTTGATTTATTATTGTCACATGTATTAGTATACAGTGAAAAGTATTGTTTCTTGCGTACTTTACAAAGTATACTGTTCATAGAGAAGGAAAGGAGAGAATGCAGAATGGCACTGTGGGGCAGCAGTGCTAACCACTGCCCCACCATGTAGAGTCGCTGTTTATGCTTGTGTTGTATATGGGCTCAAAATTCCACCCAAGGAGTTTCTTATTTAAGACAGAGGTGAGAATTTTTTTCTCTCAGAGGGTAGTGAGTCTTTGGAACTTTCTTTCTTAAAAGGCAGCGGAAGCAGAGTTTTTGAATGTTTTTAAGACAGAGCAAGGTAGATTCTTGATTAACACGGGGGTGTTAACATACAGCATGCTTGCCTTCATCAGCTGGGACATTGAGTTTAAAAATTGGCAAGTCATGTTGTGGCTTTATTAATTCAGCTGCACTTGGAATATAGTGTTCAATTCTGGTCACTACACTACCAGAAGGATGTGGAGGCTTTGGAAAGGGTACAAAAAATATTTACCAGGATGTTGCCTGGTGTGGAGGGCATCAGCTATGGGGTAGATTGGAGAAACTTGGTTTGTTTTCACTGGAACGACAGAGATTAGGGGGAGACCTGATAGAAGTCTACAAGATTATGAGGAGCATGGACAGAATTGGTAGTCAGAAACTTTTTCACAGAGTGGAAGAGTTACTAGGAGGTATAGGTTCAAGGTGCAAGGGGCAAGGTTTAAAGGAAATATATGAGGCAGATTTTTTACACAGAGGGTGGTGGGTGCCTGGAACTCGCTACTGGGGGAGGTAGTGGAAGATACGATAGTGAGTTTTAAGGGGCACCTGGACAAATACATGAATAAGGTGGGACTAGAGGGATATGGTCCCTGGAAGGGTAGGGGGTTTTAATTCATCAGGCAGCATGGTCAGTGCAGGCTTGGAGGGCTGAAGGGCCTGTTCCTGTGCTGTAATTTTCTTTGCTCTTTGAAAGGTTCCTTGGGGATTGGTGGGAATGTGGGGTTGAGGTGACATTCAGACCAGCCTTAATCTTAATGAATAACAGACCAGGCTTGAGGAGTGCAGGGTCTAAATGCTCCTAACTCATGCGTACATATGTTTGTACGTCTCCAGATTAGATTCCATTGGCCATGTTCATACCCTCTCACTCAGCCACATTTGGGTAAAATTTCAGTGTTTTTTTTAAGGAAGTGGTTGAAACTGGTTTAAGATAGACTTCCATAAGGGCAGTACAGGAAGGAGGGTTCACTAGATTGGTCCCAGGGATGAGGAGGTTGCCCGGTGATGAGTGGCTGAGTGAATTCTCTGGAGTTTAGAAGAATGAGAGGTGACCTCATTGAAACCACAAGATGCTGAAGGGGCTTGACAGGGTGAGTGCTGAGAGATCCATTTGTCAAGAAATGTAAAACACAGTCTCAGGATAAGGGGCTGATCATTTAGGACTGAGATGAGGAGAAGTTACTTCACTCAAAGGATCATGACCCTTTGGAATTCTATACCCCAGAGGGTTGTGCGAGATCCATCCATGTTGGGTGGCATGGTGGCACAGTGGTTAGTGCTGCTGCCTCACAGCTCTGGTGACCTGTGTTCGATTCCCGGTTTGGGTCACTGTCTGCGTGGAGTTTGCACATTCTCCCTGTGTCTGTGTGGGTTTCCTTCCACATTCCAAAGATGTGTGGGTTAGGTTGATTGGCCATGCTAAATTACCCCTTAATGCCATGGGATGTGTAGGTTAGAGGTATTGGCGGGGTAAATATGGGGGTGATGGGGATAGGGCCTGGGTAGGATTGTTGATGGTGCAAACCCAATGGGCCGAATGGCCTCCTTCTGCACTGTAGGGTTTCTATGAATCTATATTTAAGGCTGGGAGATTTCTGATCTGTCAGGGGTTGAGGGATATGGGGAACGGGCAGGAAAGTGAAGTTAAAATTATGATGGTATTGAATGGTGGAAGCCAAATGGGTTTATTCTGCCCCTATTTCTTATGGTTCTACATTTCTTTTGCTGTTAGACAGGTTAAGGATCTGTGTCAAAATAGAGAACAGAGGAATTTCCATATTTAGAATTCTTTTAGTCCTTTAACAAACTACTTCAGTATTTGCAAATCTCCACGGTTTGGAGAACCTTCAAAAGATTTGTTTGGTGATCCAATTTGAACAGACATTGCCCAAGTGGATTGCAATGATCAGGGAGACCACTTGATGCCCACAGTTACAAATTTCCCACTTTAATGGAATTGTCTGTGTGTCATTTTTCATTGTAATAACCTTCTTTGTAAATATGCTGTGATTTCCCCGGAGAGAAGGAAATGCCGGGGAACTGAAACATGTCCTCCCATTGGTTACACTTTAATCAGTTTAGTGAAACCAATTACAGGTTACAGGATTTGGATTTTTCTCTCTTGAAGGGGAATGCCAAGCGTGAAAAGTGACCGGAAAGGCACCAATTTGATCAAGGACATTTTCTTTTTGGAATAAATAGGAGAAGCCAAAGAATACAGGGTAAGTTACGTTGCGGTTTAACCGTGCACAGTATTGGTACTGTGTGGAAACTGTCGGGTGTGATTGCCTTTGGGAAGTCCCAAAGCTCATGTGATTATTTCACTCACTATGAAAGCTGTGGTTAGAAACCACTTTCTCACGAGGCAGTCAAAGCTTCTTGACTCAAGGTCAACGTCAGGGAATCCCTACAGCGCAGAAAGAGACCATTCGGTCCATCAAGCTTGCACTGACAACACTCCCACCCAGACCCTATCCCAGTAACATAGAACGTAGAACGTTACAGTGCAGTACAGGCCCTCCAGCCCTCGCCAACTTGTGAAATGAATCTAAAGCCCATCTCACCCACACTATTCCAATATCATCCGTATGCTTATCCAATGACTCTTTTAATGCCCTTAATGTTAACACCACATATTTACCCTACTCGTCCTCCAGACACTAAGTGTCAATTTAGCACAGCCAATCCATCTAACCGCAAATCTTTGAATTGTAGGAGGAAACCCACGCAGACACGGGGAGAATGTGCAAACGCCGCACAGACAGTGACCCAAGGCGGGAATCGAACCCGGTCCCTGGAGCTGTGAGGCAGCAGTGCTAACCACTGTGCCATGTGAGATATATCGCTGAGATTCCTTGGCCTATCACGCTGGCAGGATCATCTTGTTCCACTGACGGCACATCCCTGCTGCGGTTTCCCTGCACTACGGAGTGGAATCAATGGGAAATCCCATTGATAGTGGAGAGACCAGAAGATCCCACAGCTGGTGAGCAGCATGCTGCCTCCCGCTGCTGAGGTATGCACGGTTGAGAGGCTGGAGAATCCCATTTCCCTGTGATGATTATCTGATGGGGTGTGGGAGAGGGGGGCAGTCAGAGAGAAATTTCCCCTGCATCTTATGCCTAGGCTTTTGTTAGAAGAAAATCATAGAATCCCTACAGTGCAGAAGGAGGCCATTCAGCCCAGCTAGTCTACATTGACCACAATCCCACCCATACCATATACCTATAACCCCAAGTATTTACCCTGCTAACCTCCCCGACACTAAGGGGCAATTTAGCGCAGCAATCCACCTAAACCTGCACATCTCGGGATTGTGGGAGGAAACCCACGCAGAGACTTGGAGAACATGCAAACTCCACACAGACAGTCACCCAAGGTCAGTATTGAACCCGGGTCCCTGGCGCTACGAGACAGCAGTGCTAACCACTGTGCCACTGTGCTGCCAATTCCTCCAGGGAAGTGGGAAATGCCTGGTCCTGAGGTCAGTTCAGACATTCAACTGGACTGGTGTGATTTTCCGCCCTGTCAATGATATTTGAAGGGCTCACTGCACTTTCCACACTCACCCCCTCTGTGACGATCATAGAATTCAGCCTCTCAACTCTGTTTCTCTCCTTACAGGGGCTGCCAGACCTGCTGAGTTTTTCCATCATTTTCTGTTTACCAACACCCACACTGATGGAAGTGTAAGGCAGGTTGGATGAATTTAATTGCCATTTGCTTCCTCTCACTTTGGCATGTGATTTATATTTTGCACCAATTCAACAGTCGTACTGATGACAGTTCCTCCAGATGATGGAAAATGTACACATGGGTTTTAATGCATTTTGGGCAGTTCACAACCAGTACAGGAATAAAGCAATAGGTCTGATAGCCAAGCTTGCTGGAGTTCTTTTGTTAAATACATTCCCAGGGTGACAGTAAAAGAAAAGTCAACCACCATTATTTTATCTTGTAATAGATTTGCTGCTATTAATAGGAGAAAATTAAATCATTATCATTTAAAAACATCCAGAAGGAAGTGTGGGAGAAAGGGGGAAAAAAATAACAGTCAGGATAAGACAAGAACACATCTTAATGTTAAACTAGGCAGGTGAGTCCTAAATTTAATCCCAGCTCTTTACTCCCAACCAGGAATTTAGTAAAATGTAAAACCATTTAGTTTACCAGCAGTTTACCAGCTCTGGGATTGGTGCTGGGTCCACTGTTATTTGTCATTTATATTCATGATTTGGATGAGAATTTAGGAGGCACGGTTAGTAAGTTTGCAGATGACACCAAGATTGGTGGCATAATGGCCAGTGAAGAAGGTTACCTAGGATTGCAACGGGATCTTAATCAATTGGGCCAGTGGACTGATGAACGGCAGATGGAGTTTAATTCAGATAAATGCGAGGTGATGCATTTTGGCAGATCAAACCAGAGCAGGACTAACTCAGTTAATGGTAAGGCATTTGGGAGAGTTACAGAACAAAGAGATCTAGAGGTAAAGATTCCTAGCTCCTTGAAAGTGGAGTCACAGGTGGACAGAGTGGTAAAGAAGGCATTCGGTGCGCTTGGTTTCATTGGTCAGACCATTAAATACAGGACTTGGGATGCCTTGTTGAAGTTGTACAAGACATTGGTAAGACCACACTTGGAATACTGTTCTGGTCGCCCTATTATAAAAATAATATTATTAAACTAGAAAGAGTGCGAAGGAGGTTTACTAGGATGCTACCAGGACTTGATGGTTTGAGTTATAACGAGAGGCTGGATAGTCTGGGACATTTTTCTCTGGAGTGTAGGAGGCTGAGGGATGATCTTACAGAGGTCTATAAAATAATGAGGGGCATAGATCAGCTAGATAGTCAATATCTTTTCTCAAAGATAGGGGAGTCTGAAACTAGAGGGTAGGGGTTTAAGGTGAGAGGGGAGAGATACAAAAGGGTCCAGCGGGGCAATGTTTTCACACAGAGGGTGATGAGTTCCTGGGACAAGGTGCCAGCGGCAGTAGTAGAGGCAGGTACAATTTTGTCTTTTAAAAAGTATTTAGACAGTTACATGGGTAAGGTGGGTATAGAGGGATATGGGCCAAATTCGGGCAACTGGGACTAGCTTAGTGGTTAAAAAAAAGGGCGGCATGGACAACTTGGGCTGAATGGCCTGTTTCCATGCTGTAAATCTCTATGACTGTAAATTTCCATGCTGTAAATACTATATCTGGGGAGTTTTAGCACTGAAGGAACAAGTTAGAGCCACTACGTAACAGGACAGAATAGTGGAAATTGAAACTCAGTCTGGGCAACGGTAAAACATTTCTCACAGAAAAATCATTTGGTGTTGCAATAGCTAAAGGGGAAAGTTGAAATTGTTCTTCTGGTGTCTAATTTGCCCATTAACCTTGGAGCAGCAATCAGTAAAACGAACATGGTCGGCTACAAAGCTAAAACTGTTCATTACAAATTGATGCAATCATGTTAAAATGGCCTCGTTAGGTCACACCTTGATTATTGTGCTCAGTTTCGTCAACAAGACATGGGGGGGTGGGGTGCGGGGGGGGGGGAGCGGTGGGGTTTGGGGTGTGTAGTACAAGACTTTGCAGGGCTGAGTTAAGGGGAAAAAGAGGAGAAATTAGATTTTCAGCCTGAAACCAAGTGATCAAAAGAGGATTTCAGGATAGTTCATTCAACTAAAGATCAAATCAGAAACAAGGCTTCAGACTGCAGGGGAACAAAAAGGTAGAAAGAACTTCAAATGAAAGACAATCGGGAATTTTTTCTTCATACAAAGAGCGATGTACAGATATACAAGATGATAAAAGATCTGGATAAAGTAGATGGGGAATGGGTGCTTCCTCTTGTGGGACATTCTAGGACAGAGGTCATAGGCTGAGGATAAGGGATAGCAAATTTAAAACAGAGTTGAGGAGAAACTACTTCTCCCAAAGAGTTGTGAATCTGTGGAAATCACTACCCCCAAAGAGTGTTGGATGCTGGGACAGTGAGTAAATTTAAGGAGGAGTTAGACAGATTGTTGATTGGTAATGGGTTGAAGGGTTATGGGGAGAGGGCAGGAAAATGGGGATGGGGAGCGTATCAGCCATGATCAAATGGCGGAGCGGACTCGATGGGCCGAATGGCCTAATTCTGCTCCTATATCTTATGAACTTATGAATACATGAACTAGACTTCTGGGAGGGGTACTTTAGGGAAGCCCCTTAAATTCATTTAAGAAATATCTGGGAATATGTGGGTTGTTTCTCAATGGGTGAATAAGGATAGACCTTTCTCATCTGCAGCCATTTTATGATCGAGTGTGCAATGGTGCAATCAGGCTGGAGAAGGGATAGTGTCTCCAGGTGCCTGGTCCTGACCCCCAAAGTCCCTGCTGACAGAAGGACTGCCTGGATGTTGAGATGGACGGGATAATGTTTGGCAGTGTTGACCCCCTTACTACTGCGTTCACAAACAGCACTTATTGCCATGGACACTTGGGTCAGGTGTGGGAGGCCCCAACACTCGTGGAACCAATGAAATGGATTTTGAATGAATTCCTAATGTAATTAAGAAAGGAGGAGATGAGGGGGGGAGAGTGGTCAGAGAAATGAACATTGAACATTTTCACTGCTGCTCCCAATATAGCCCGGTGGCACAGTGGTTAGCACTGCTGCTTCCCAGGGACCTGGGCTCAATTCCCAGATTGAGTCACTGTCTGTGTGGTGCCTGCACATTTCCCCATATCTGCATGGCTTTCCTCCCACAGTCCGAAAGACGTGCTGGTTAGGTGCATTGGCTGTGCTAAATTCTCCCTCAGTGTACCTGAACAGGCGCCACAGCGTGGCGACTGGTGGATTTTCACAGTAACTTCATTGCCGTGTTAACACTGCACTTTTATTTAAACTTTAAACAAAGGTCCTACATCTCCATTCAAGCTGTGTTTGTGCCAGAGACTACACCAGTAACTAAGGAATAGATTTCTGAGATTCCTAAGACTTTCCTTTCATCCAGAAATAGCCAACAGTGCAAACAGAGTTTGAGTAATCCAATGGATAGGGTACTAGGTAGAACTGGTTCTAATTAGCTTGCACTGGCATGATACAGAAGTAATTTATTCCGATCAACTGCATATATAACACATGGAACTGAATTGCACTTGAGTGAGAAATTACATTAACAGTACTCAGATACCCACATGGTTATTAGCATTTGAATTGCAAGTGTCTCTTTCTCCCCACTTACCGTCACTATCTGTTGGTGCATTTCTCCCGAAGGAGAGAGTGGGCAATAGCATTTGAGAGGCACTGCACACTTTGAACATTAAATGTATTTACAAAATGAATTCAGTGGCACAGTGGCTAGCACTGATGCCCCACAGTGCCAGGGACCTGGGTTCAATTCCAGCCTCCGGTCACTGTCTGTGAGGAGTTTGCACATTCTCCCCATGTCTGCGTGGGTTTCCTCTGGGTGCTCTGGTTTCCTCCTACAGTCCAAAGATGTGTGGGTTAGGTTGATTGGCCATGCTAAATTGACCTGAGGGGATTAGCGGAGTAAATGCGTGGGGTTATGAGAGTAAGGCATGCGTGGGATTGTGGTTGGTACAAACTTGATGGGCTGAATGGCCTCCTTCTGTACTGTAGGATTCTATGAACTGTGTTTCTACGATTGCAGGACAACTTTTGGCACAGTTGTGTCTTGATAACATGTCTTAGGGGGAAGCTATTGTTGAATCTTTTATCTTCTTGAAAAAAATGTTTCCTGCTTATCTGCCAATAGACATCCTCACATTGTGAGGTTTTAAAAATTATTCTTTTTGGAATATTAATTCTGGCTCCAGCCTTTAATACATTGACTCTTCCTTACTGACATGGCTTCCGGTGTTGTTTTGCTTCCTCAGCTCTATCCTCAGTAACATTCTTTGCAAGTTCAAGTTCTCATTATTTACAGTAAGTGACAGCAGCAGAATTAATGTTTCATCGAACCCTAACTGGCAGTGAGCAGACTGGGACACGTTCTGCACCCATGTGTTTGTCTGTCTGATACAATGGATGGAATTTAATGCACTCCTCTCCTTGGCGAGCTTGATGGCGGTGACTTTTCACCCGGATGGGATAGTAGCAGGTGGAGGACAGCTTGTGGATGGCCTCCTTAACCCTGGAACGGGTGGGTTGCCCTCAGAGGAGTGGTTGGACAAGCTGGGCTTGTATCCACTGGAGTTTAGAGGAGTAAGAGGTGACTTGATTGAAACATATAAGATCCTGAGGGGTGTTGACAGGGCGGATGTAGAGAGGATGTTTCTTCTTCTGGGAGAATTTAGAACTAAGGGGTCATTGTTTAAAAATTAATGGTCACCCATTTAAGATAGAGATTAGGAGATTTTCTTTCTCTCAGAGGATTGTGAGTCTCTTCCTCAAAAGGTGGTGGAAGTTGGAGTGATTTTACCATTTTCATTCTAAGTGCTGAATCTGGGTGCAATTCAGATCTGACTTGGAAACCTGCTTTCAGGCGATCCTCATACACACTCAACCTGAGAAAGAATCTTAAGTTTGAACCGCACTGTGGGCGGGGATTATTGCTCCCGAAACGCTGCAGCTCCAATCGGTGCCTTCAACTGCGCATGCACAGTGAAAAAAACATCTGAAAAACGCTCCCCTGTCACATCGCTCCCGGGCCGCAAGAAGCAGATGAACGAGTCCGGGATCGATGACCCCCACAGACATCGCCCCACCCCCACGACATAACTGTCCTCCTTGCCCAGCTTCCCTGCTACTCAAACCAATCGCTACCCCCGCCCCCTTTCCCCCCTGCCGATCACCCACAGAGTGGCAGCGGACCCCCCTCTGCTCCTGCACCGCACCCCCCCCCCACAACTCCACCCCACCATCTGGCCTCCCTCCTCCCCACTCAACCAGAGATGATTGGGCCTCTCTCCTCCCCCCACAGTGATACATCTGACCTGCCTCCTCCTATGACCTGCCTCCCCCACCTCCCCCCACCCCCCCCCCCCCCCCCCCGCCCTTCCTCCTCCTCCACCGCCAATCTGAGTTAGGGTTCTCAACTTATCTCTTCAGCAGCTGGAGAATTCAAAACAGACCTTTGCCAAGTGTGTCTGTTTTGTGCCGAATCTGGATGGTCAAACGTGATGGTAAAGGGGGAAATGCCGGTAAGATCGGGCGTCCAGCTCATGAGGTCAATCTAAATACATGCACACGATCGGAACCCATTACTCCATGTTCCAATCTTGGCCATTTTTGGGCCTTGGTAAAGTGGGCATCTGCTCGGACGCAGATCACGCTATTCGCCTCATGCCCGATTTTACCAAGTTTTCACGCCCGAAAATGGGCACAACGCAATGGTGAAAATGGGCTCTTTGAATATTTTAAGGCAGAGGTGGATAGATTTTTGATAAGGGCAGGGTGAAAGGTTAATAGAGGTCAATAGGAATGTGGGGTTGAGGTTACAATCAGATCAGCCATGATCCTATGGAATGGCAGAGGGGCCGAATGGCCTACTCCTGCTCCTAATTAGTACGTTTGTACATTCATAAGTTCTCACCTCGCCACAGTTGAGGCCCTTGGCCTCTGATTGGTCAGCAGTTCTCAGTGAGTGGGACTACCACTTCCAGGGTCCTTGATCCCAGGAAGGCCCACCGCTGTCCAGTTAAGTGCCTGATTGGCAGTTCAGACAGTGGGCCATCCTGCAAAGAAACCTCATACGGCTCTTCCTGGCTCTGTCCAATCAGTAGAAGAGATCCCTCTTGCCTCCGTTATATACCGTCCAGTGTTTCTCTCTCTTTTCCAGCATCAAACATGCCTGTCCCTTTCTGTTCTCATGCCCGTCACAACACTAAGGACCTGGGTTCAATTCCTGGCTTGGGTCACCGTCAGTGCAGAGTCTGCACATTCTCCCCGTATCAGTGTGGGTTTCCTCCCACAGTCCGAAAGACGTGCTGGTTAGGGTGCATTGGCTATGCTAAATTCTCTCTCAGTGTACCCGAACAGGCACTGTAGTGTAGCAACTAGGGGATTTTCACTGTAATTTCATTGCAGTGTTAATGCAAGCCTGCTTGTAACACTAATAAATAAACTTTAAAACAATTGTATTGTCCCCAGTTTTCTCCCCTAAGGGTGGCTTGAAAAGTTACACTTTCCTGGGTCATAAACTATCTTCCACCAAGTGGTTACTCTTCATTGAGATCGAACGCTGTCAGACTGTGGCCGACAGGATTTGTACGCTCTTTATTCAATTATAGAGCCTAATCCCATTTGCCAGCTTGGGTTCAATACATCATTTATTCACATAGGTGTTGAGAGCTTTGACTTCAGCAGTAATTGAGTGTTTAAATGTACACATGTGGTGGACATTAACTGGGAATTTACTTGTGCTCCCATGTTTAGGAGCAGACTGCAACAGTGCTGGTTGGGTTTGGAAGTGTATGTTTGCAATGGTTCTGTAAATAATAGCTTATATGGGGACAGCACGGTGGCACAGTGGTTAGCAGTGCTGCCCCACCAGGGACCCGGGTTCAGTTCTTGGCTTGGGTCACTGTCTGTGTGGAGTTTGCACATCCTCCCCATGTCTGTGTGGGTTTCCTCCTGGTGCTCTAGTTTCCTCCCACAGTCTGAAAGATGTGCTGGTTGGGTGCATTGACCGCTAGAGTGTGGTGACTAGGGGAATTTCACAGTAACTTCATTGCAGTGTTAATGTAAGCCTTACTTGTGACTAATAAATAAATAAACTATAAACTTATATCTGCGTACAGACTAGACTCCTGTTCTAATCTTCATTGCCCTGCTATCTGGATTAGAACAATCATTATAGATAAAGCTGTGAAAACACAAGAAAGGAAGAGTCAATATATTAAAGATTGAAATTTAAAGATAAATTATATAAGAAAATTCTATAAGTCTATACAGGCAGACTCTCCGTCAGAGGCTCTTAGTTATTAATTACAGCTGGAAACACTGGCTGATTTTTCTCGTGTGCAGGTTTATCAGCTCAGCTGCAGTATCCAGGAAGGCTCTGTCCTAGCTACCAAATCCTGGGACTGCAAATTTAAAAATCAAGCCTGATGTTACCTTGCACAAACTCGTGACCAGCGCTCCGAAATCTTCAGATCACAGCAGCACACACAAGGTGAGCAGAATCTCCCAGGGAGATTTCACACTCCGGGTATGTCATGAACATGATCACTCAAACCTTCTGAGGACCTCATCAAAGTGAAATGGAATAAGAAGCAGAGCTATAAATATTTCCTGATTATTTTTAAGCCGGCAAGTGCAGCATGCTCCGATAAAGCCAGGAGAGGTGAACAGTGAAAAGCCACTCAGTCCCTCCTCGCCACTCAAGGCCCCAAGCGCCCCTCCCAGTTTAAACAGCATTTCACTCGCACCTCTTTCAGTTTGCTCCGTTGTATTCGCTGCTCCCACTGTGGGCTCATTGCAGACTGGGTGAGCACTTTGTGGGTCACCTTTGCTCAGTCTGCGAGCTTGACCCAAACATTTTTGTTGTGTGCCATTTGAACTCAGTACCTTGTTCTCATGCTCACAAGAGGATACCGACCAAAACCACGAAAAACTACAAAGGATTGTGAACAAAGCCCAGTCCATCACGCAAACCAGCCTCCCATCCATTGACTTCATCTACACTTCCCGCTGCCTCGGAAAAGCACAGAATCATTGAATCCGACAGCGCAGAAGGAGGCCATTCAGCCCATCAAGTCTGCACAGACCACAATCCCACCAAGGCCCTACCCCCATAACCTCATGTGTTACCCTAGCTAGTCCCCCTGACACTAAGGACAATTTAGCATGGCCAATCCACATCTCTGTGGGAGGAAACAGGAGCATCTGGAGGAAACCCACACAGACATGGGGAGAATGTGCAAACTCCACATGGACAGCCGGGAATCAAACCCAGGTCCCTGGTGCTGCAAAGCAGCTGTGTTGACCACTGTGCCAGGATAATCAAGGACCCCAAGCATCCCAGACATACACTTTTCCACCTTCTTCCACCAGGAAAAGATGTTCCTGCTGCAATGCTCCAGTCCAAAGGTGTACGGGTTAGATTGATTGGCCATGTTAAATTGTCCATAGTGTCCCGGGATGTGTAAGTCAGAGGGATTAGTGGGGTAAACGTGTGGGGTTGTGGGGATTGGGCTTGGGGTCGGATTGTTGTTAGTGCAGATTTGATCTGCGCTGTAGAGTTTCTATGAAAAAGATGCAAAAGTCTGAGATCATGGACCAACCGGCTCAAGAACAGTTTCTTCCCTGCTGCCATCAGACTTTTGAATGGATCTACCTTATATTAAGTTGATCTTTCTCTGCGCCTTAGCTATGATGTAACACTATATTCTGCACCCTCTCTTTTCCTTCTCCCCTATGTACTCTACGAATGGTATGCTTTGTCTGTATAGCAAGCAAAAAACAATACTTATCACTGTCTCCCAGTGCATGTGGCAATATTAAATCAAATCAAATCGACTGTCCGTCCTTGTCCTGCTGTAATGCTCCAGTGAAGCCCAACGCAAACTGGAGGTGCAGCACCTCGTCTTCTGATTGGGCACATTACAGCCCTCGGGACTCAACGTAGAGTTTGGCAGATTTAGATTGTGACCTTTCTCCTCCCTCTTAAACTGCCCCCTACACACACACACACACACACACACACACACACACACACACACACACACACACACACACACACACACACACACACACACACACACACACACACACACACACACACCAGGCCATATATCTTCTGTTCTTAAAGTGGCTACTTTTTGCTGCAATCTCTTACAGCTACACTTTAATATCAGACAGATTTATTTGGTAGCACGAGCTTTTGGGGTGCTGCTCCTTCATCAGGTGAGTTGGAGGATTGGGTTCACTAACATGGCATTTATAGACACAGACTCAATTACAAGATAACAGTTGGAATGCCAGCCTTAACAGGTAATCCAGTCTTTACAGGTGCAGACAGTGCGAGTGGAGAGAGGGTTAAGCACAGGTTAAAGGGGTGTGAATTGTCTCAAACCAGGACAGTTAGTGAGATTTAGCAAGCCCAGGCCAGATGGTTACAGATAGTGTGACACGAACCCAAGATCCCGATTGACCTGATGTTGTGAGACTCCTTACTGTGCCTATCCCCGTCCAACGCCGCATCTTCACATCCCACTTTAATATCTATTCTCCCTCCCTTCACTTCTGACAAAGGATTTGAACACTTTGCTAGAATTCTCTCCTTACAGATGCTGCCAGACCCGCTGAGTTTTCCAGCATCCTTTTCTCTTGCTTCAGCTTCCAGCATCAGCAGCATTGTGCTTATCTGAATATAATTCACTCCTGCTTGTGGAGCTGTTGTTATATAGTCTGTTGCGCAGCGATTTGTAAACCATAATGCACTGCCTCCAACTAACAAGGGATGATGGCTGCTATTATCTCATTACTGGTGAAAGGATTCATCAAATACCTGAAACCAATTGTTTAGTAATGCTCCGCAGAATGTCATCTTCTGCAATTGGCCCTGGTGAGATTGGTTACAATGATGCAATTACACTTGGATCAACGCTGAGGATGAATCTGATTACAGCTTAGTCTCATTGTGGGAACAGTGCTCGCAAAGATGTGAAATTACCTTGAAGCAACATTTTTATCAACCTTTATTGAAAGTAAAAATAGAGAGTCAGACACAACAACTTCAGCATGGACTTGGGCGGGGAGGTGGTATTTTCCTGACAAACCAAGTAAACAAACTCAAATTACATTCGGACAAACAGCATGGACTTGGGGACATATTGGAACAAAAATAGACCGTGATGGGGAAAAGAGCAAGGGTTTGGCACAGTTTCAAGAAGCCTGCACATAAGCACCATGAGCGAGAAGGTGTCCTTCTTCACCACAAAATTCGACAAATTTACATCTGGATTTGAGGCCACCTTCTCATTGAGATCAAAACTGAAAGTCACAATTGTTTTTTTATATTCCTTATGCAACAGTTTTCTATTGTTATGATCATAGAATCCCTTCAGTGCAGAAAGAGGCCATTCAGCCCATCGAGCCCGCACCGACAATAATCCCACCCAGGCTCTATTCCAGTAACCCCACATGTTTACCCTAGCTAGTCCCCCTGACACAAAGGGGCAATTTAGTATGGCTGATCCACCCACACATCTTTGGACAGTGGGAGGAAACTGGAGCACCCGGAAGAAACCCACGCAGACACGGGGAGAATGTGCAAACTCCACGCAGACAGTGACCCAAGGCTGGAATTGAACCTGGGCGCCCGGTGCTGTGAGGCTGCAGTGCTAACCACTGTGCCACCCCTAAAGTTAGAAAATGGGCTTCTGTGTCTGAGCAGTTTTACTTCTGTATCAGGTAGTAGGAAGAGAGGATTAAAGCTGTGTGGAAGAAGGCTCAAGCAGAAGATTATTTATTGTGGGGGATGTCGATAACTTGATGCCTGATCTATGGGATGGCCAGCTGAGGTATGTGGCTTTGTAGAGAGAAACATTGCGTGCAGTGAATCACATGACACTGGCTGTTGACGATTAGCAGTGGGGATGAAAACAAACCAGTAGGCCGTAATTATGTGTTAATCAATGCGCCTAAATTATACTTTGGCAACAAAACAGAAGATTAACATCGAGAAATGATGCTGGAGGCGGAATACCCAGGTGTGTAACCACAACCAAATAGAACAAACACCACCCTGGATCAATATTCCTTGTGTTTAGGAAAGGTACAATATTTGAGTAGCTTCATCCATGAATAATAAATCACGTTAACATTGAAGTAATTTGTTGATATTGTTATTACAGGCCATTATTTTGCTAAGATGTTAATGACGGGTTACTTGTATCGGAGTGGCACAGCAACTTAAACGATCCAAACTTTCAATAACAATACATGCTTCTACTTGCATGCGATGTTATGCTTGCAATTAGGCCAACATATAAAAAAATGACAAAAATAATTAATGACTAAGTACTGGCTTAAAATTATGCTGAGAATGAATTTACTTGTCAAGTACACTGGTGTGCAACAGTGTGAAGTATGAGGTAATGAGACCAAAATTTTGCAACCTTAATCCCTGGTCTGTGAAGAGAGACCTGATCTCAACGATGCAACAGTATTGGTGGACTGGTGCCCTGGACTAGGGTGCGGATCATCCTATTGCCCACTTACCATCCAATGAACTCTGGTGGAATTGTACAAGTGTGTGTATACGTGAGGGAGTGTGCGTCATTCATGAATGTTAAATATTAACACTGATAGCCATAAGACCATAAGACATAGGAGCAGAATTAGGCCACTTGGCCCATCGAGTCTTCTCTGCCATTCAATCAGGGCTGATTTTTTTTCTCATCCCATTCTCCTGCCTTTTCCCCATATCCCCTGATCCCCTTATCAATCAAGAACCTATCTATCTCTGTCTTAAAGACACTCAATGGCCTGGCTTCCACAGCCTTCTGCAGCAAAGAGTTCCACAGATTCACCACTCTTTAACTGATGTAATCATCCTCATCTCTGTCTTGCCTTCTGGTTCTGGTTTTTCCAACCAGTGGAAACATCCTCTCCATGTTCACTCCATCCAGGTCTCGCAGTATCCTGTAAGCTTCAATAAGATCCCCCCTCAGCCTTCTAAACTCCAACGAGCACAGACCCAGAATCTTCAATCGTTCCTCACATGACAAGCTCTTTATTCCAGGGATCATTCTTGTGAACCTCTTCTGGACCCTTTCCAAGGCCAGCACATCCTTTCTTAGATATGGGATCCAAAACTGCTCACAATACTCCAAATGGCATCTGACCAGACCCTTATAGAGACTCAGAAGTACATCCCTGCTCTTGTATTCTAGACCTCTCAACAATACTTGCAAAAGATAACTTGCAAAAGATAACTTGCAAAAACCCAGGACAGAACAATCCAACAAAAAAAAGAAAAAAATGCATTTGTATATAGACTTTCACATCCTCAGGAAGTCCCACTCAACAGACAATAAAATAACTTGGACACAGACACACTTGGGCTGGAATTCTCAGATCTTGGTCACCCCGCCAACTCCCAGCTCTTCTTTGAAGTAGGGCAGTGCAATCATCTCCATCCGGTGGGGTATACAGGGGTCTTATTTTAGCACTTCTGACAGTGCAGTGTAGCACTCCACCCGATTATCAGTGAAAGTCTTTGCGTTCAAGCCCTGAAATGTGGCTTTGAACCCACAACTTTCTGACTCAGATGTAAGAGCACTGCCCTCTTAGCCATGGCTGATACCCAGCCTCATGTTTAAGGTTCTGGAGGCCTGTGGAGTGTATCTCAGCAAGGTACAGGACGGCTGAATGGGGCCTGTGGGAATGGCAGCCCAACAAGAGTTCAGGAAAAGAGGAGAGAACTAAAGAATTAATTTGAACCCAAGAAGGTTGCATTCACTAAAATGGTAAAAGCAGTGGTTTCAAATTCTTTCCCAGACAGAATTCTGGACCAAAAATAAGAACATTATATCCAGACCCACAAAGCAATGATAAGATCATCGTACATTTTTGGTTGTGTAACCAAATGTTCTGTTCATTCCTCTTGGGATTTCAACAAGTCTGTACAAATTTACTTGTTTAATACTGATGAGTGGAGTATTAAGGATTGTACTGCGTTCTGACATAGCTTTTATGTACAGTTTATGAAGAAGCCGTGGCATTTCCCCTCACCCTGCGCAGCCTGCGGTGAATGCTCTATATATTTTTGTTTGTTTCCATCACAGAGTGCTGTTGCTGGAAGTGGAGCTTTATCTCGTTTTGACCGAATCCTAATATGATGGCTGCAGAGGTGCAATATTTCACTGGGCTAACATGCTCCCTTATTACCCCTTCTTTTTCTTCCTTCCCAACACACTGATTTGTGTATGGAGACAGATCTGTGGGCGCTGAGCATCTCAGCCAATTGTAAAGCACTTGTGGTGATCTTATTGAAGATAAGATCATGATCTTATTGAATGGCGGGGCAGGCTCGAAGGGCTAGACAGCCTACTCCTGCTCCTATTTCTTATGTTCTTATGTGATGCGTTTTGTCAGTTTTCAGCTGGATGACTTACGGAGGTGCTTCAATGTTAGCACATTCCAGTCAATAAAAAACATTCAGCTCTCCAATGCGAGCCACGTTGGAAATATAAATGAGTGGACCCTCATTGTTCCAGCAGCAGTGGAAAACCATCTCCCCACGGGGACTTGCATGTTAGGGTGACACTGTGGCACAGTGGTTAACACTGAGGAAGGGGTTAACACCAGGGACCTGGGTTCAATTCCCGGTTTGGGTCAATGTCTGTGAGGCGTCTGCACATTCTCCCCGTGTCAGTGTGGGTTTCCTCTGGGTTCTCCGGTTTCCTCCCACAGTCCAAAAGATGTGCTGCTTAGGTGCATTGACGATGCTAAATTCTCACTCAGTGTACTCGAACAGGTGCTGGAGTGTGGCGACTAGAGGATTTTCTCAGTAACTCCATTGCAGTATTAGCCTACTTGCGACACTAATAATTAATATAGAAATAAATAAATGTTGTTATTGGACTAATTTATCCTTCTGCGTACCTGATGAACTGGCCTCGTTGCCCTGATGCGCAGAGCATCAAAACAACCCATTAAACGCTTATGTTAAAGTCGGTTACTTGGATTATGTTATAAACAAGTCTGTATGCTTTATCTTACAGGTTAGCAGACACAACACCAGGTGAGAAAAAAAGAACCGAGGGGATCAGTATGCTGCTTCTTTTGTGAGACTGGATTTTGGTTCGCAGTAAGTTGGAATGTCCTCATTAGTGTTCCTGCCCAGACGGGAATGTGGTTGGCCCCTTATCAAGACCGATCTTGACAATTGATTGTGCAATGTGGAAAAGAGACTGCGGTCACGGCTGTTAACTGCTTGAAGGATGTAACTCCCAAGTTTTTCTGAGACCAACAAAACTTCCTTAATACTCCAGGGAATTCCAAAAGGGCTGGGGATGAGAAAGCCAGGAGTAGGTGAGGCCCTCACCTCTGTCAGGGAAAATGCGAGCTTTCCCTTTCAAACACATGGTTCACACTTTTCTCTGGGGGCCCGGCTGTCTTTGGAGTTACTGGCGAAAGCTCCTCTTCAGTAGCACTGTCAGTCCTGACTCATGTGTCCTGTGTGTTGTTGGAGAGATGATGTGGAGATGCCGGCGTTAGACTGGGGTAAACACAGTAAGGAGTATCACAACACCAGGTTAAAGTCCAACCAATTTATTTGATAGTAAACTCACAAGCTTTCGGGGTTTGCCCCTTCGTCAGATGAATGGAGAGTTCTGGCCTCAGAGAGGAGAGGCCAATGCTGCCACTACAGTTTAAATTTTATTTATTAGTCACAAGTAAGACTTGCATTAACACTGCAATGAAGTTACTGTGAAAATCCCCAAGTCATCATTCCTGCTGGTTTTAAGATACAGCATTTAAAACCTACCCATGTAAGATGCATAAGTAGCCAGACACCAAAGTTTTGTGGCATTTTCTGAGCCACAGTGCAAAGCACAGTTGGAATTTAAATACTTTGGTACTTAAACAGTGATAGGAAAATAATACCCTTGCATTGTAGGCAATAATCATTTCCATTTCTCTCCTATAATTATCCCAATGTTAGTGGGACAACTGTGTAATGATCGTAACAGGCGCAAGAATAATTAAATGCAGCAGGCGTAAATTAACAATACAAAATATTAACCATCATTGGTGAATTGTTAAACAATATTATGAACTCTTGGAGCTCAAACTTAAGACACCATCTTTTAAACCACTAGGAGCACTCTGCCACATCCTAACTAAACACATGAAAAATATATTTATTGAAATGCTGGGAATATTTAATTAGTTATGTCCAAATGTGACATGAGTTTAAAACTATGGGTAATTAGTAAAGTCCCGGTATAGAAAGAACATGAATAGGAAATTGTGGAATTCACAAAAGCGATCCCATGTGTGGCAATGCAGAGGAAGAAGAAAAGATCATTAAAACCAAGGAAATTGTTACAATCAATTTCTTTTCTCTCTTAATAAATGCAAATATGCAGGTTTCCCATCTAAAAGAAGTGCTGTTGTGGGGTTGAGAATGAATGAATTAATGAGGGGCTGATATAGGGGTAGAGAATGCCAGCAGCCATGCAAATCTTGCCTAATTTCTGTAGCTGTGTTTTAAAAGGATTGACAAAGGACTTCCATTGTGAAAACAGAGCTTTTAAGTTGTGGGATGGGATGTGGGTGGTGGGGAGTGGGGTTGGGAGGGGGGAGTGGATAGGGGGAGTTGCTAATCCAGGTTGTTGAAATGTTGATAGCTGTAGTCGATGTAGTTAGGAATGGTCAGTTCAAGTTGCACATCAGTTTAAAACTGGAGGACGTGTGTTTAAAATGAGCAAACCTGAGCTAGAATGTGAAATGAGGGACGTTTCTCCCCACCGCTGACACCACCTCCCCCACCCAAAGGATAATGGAACAGATTCTCAGAAATCACAATTATTTGCTAAATAACTCCTTCAGGTCAGAAGCTGGTGGAACCTGTGCCCAGGGTTGGGATTGGTGATTTGAGCCTATGGATTAGATTCGATGATGACCTTGGGTAAAAGAGAATAACAGATAGGATTGAACAGTAGATGGGCACATGAATTTCCTTGATTATCTCTGGAAATTGTGGAGATTAGGAAATATTGCACAAAGCACTTTTATGTGATTACATGAGTGGGCTGATGCCCGTTGAAGAGTATAGATTGCCAGTTTTTGGGCAGCACAGTGGTTAGCACTGCTGCTTCACAGTGCTAGGCACCCAGTTCAATTCCTGGCCTGAGTCACTGTCTGTGTGGAGTCTGCATGTTCTCCCCATGTCTGCGTGGGTTTCCTCCAAGTGCTCCAGTTTCCACCCACAGTCCGAAAGATGTGCGGGTTAGGTGCATTGGCCATATAACTTCTCCTTCAGTGTACCCAAACAGGCGGTGGAGTGTGGCGACCTGGGGATTTTCACAGTAACTTCATTGTAGTGTTAACGTAAGCCTACTTGTGACGCTAATTAATACACTTAAAACTTACATTTTGGGAAGATTGAGTACTGGACAGTTTGGTCAAACTTTGCTCAGGCAATAACGCAATGGGGGTAGCATTAACTCAGCCCCCTATTTTATGCCCATTGAGCTGATTATTGAGTAAGCCAACTCACAAGTATTAGATTCAATGCCACCTTTGGGAGTGCCAGAGGAACTGACACTCTGTGTTAAATACAGGGAAAAGACTCCCTGATTGGCCCATCAATTGACACCTTAATCAGGGTTTTTTTTTGTTTCTTGCAATTCAATTATTACAAAACAATTACAAAATACAAATTTCAAAATACAAATACCAATAACCACCAAGTACTACCTTCCATTAAGGAAGGGTTGACACATTAATCAGGGAACTTTTTTTCCCCTCAACCGAATAACAAAATCAAATCAACTTAGGGGGCAACTCAAAAAGGGAAGCTCCCTAAAAGGAGAACCGTCTGTAAACACCTTAACCAGGGAGTTCATATATTAGCTTAGGGGTTTAAAAAAAAGGGTGGCATGGATTAGTTGGGCCGAAAGGCCTGTTTCCATGCTATAAACCGCTATGACTCTATAATAGGCTAACTTCAATGGCCTGATTGAAGTCATTAAATGAGAAAGGAAATGAATACTAATATATTTTTGGCATATATGTTTGCTTACAAGATTAAATACTTTCCCAAATCAGAGTCACTCTGAATTGCTATAATAATGAGTAGCACGGTGGCACAGTTGTTGGCACTGCTGCTTCACAGCGCCAGGGACCTGGGTTCGATTTGCAGCTTGGGTCACTGTTTGTGTGGCGTTTGCACATTCTCCCTGTGTCTGTGTGGGTTTCCTCCAGGTGCTCTGTTTCAGTCCAAAAATGTGTGGGTTAGGTTTATTGACTATATTAAATTGACCCTTAGTGTCAGGAGAATTAGCAGGATAAATATGTGGGGCTACTGGGATAGGACCTGGGTGGGATTGTTGTTGGTGCAAACTTGACCAGCCGAAGGGCCTCCTTCTGCACTGTTGGGATTCTATGAATAAAATATCTTTGGATACATTAAAGCCATTATAACATAAGAAAAATACAGATAAAAAAAATTGGCTTATCCAAGTTCATCCCTTTAATACATATATCATAGAATCATGGAATCCTTACAGTGCAGAAAGAGGCCATTAGCCCATCGAGTCTGCACCGATCACAATCCCATCCAAGCCCTATTCCCACAACAAATTTTCTCCATTTTATTCCTCACACATGCTGTTTCCTAAAACATAGGAAAGAGCTGGAGCAATGGATGAGGCTGGCCTTCCAGGTGTTTCCTTGAGACTTGGGACCGTGCTTCCAATTGGAACAGATGAAATCTTTATGGCACAGTAATGCAACAATCAATTTAATTCATTCCCTGGGTTCCTGTTTGGTAGGTGCCCAGAAGCCAAGTAGCTCTTTACAAGTAAGGCTTCAAGGTTGTGATTAGCCTTTGGAAGCCAATGGCTCTAAAGGGGATTGCAGGAAACTATTGCTTTAGTTTAGATGAATATGTTTGTTGCTGTTATTAAAGGCGCTCACAAATTTCTCACCTCAAATAAGTTGCTAATAGAATAAGTTGTTGTTGTGGTTGAGGGGCTGAATGGCCTGACCCTGGCAGCCCTTGTCCCTTGAGCTGTCACGTGAGGCTCCCAGCTGGGGAGACATGATGTCAGAGACAGCGAGAGGTAGACGGGGCCAAATGGATGACGTCAGGGGGCGCTGGCAGGGAACGGGGCTGAGGGGTGACGTCAGCCGCCGGCGTAGAGCGACGGGGAGAGAGGCCGGCGGCGGTGACGTCAGCGTCGGGGCGTGGAGGCGGGGCTGCGGGGATGACGTCAACGGCGGCTCGGGCCGGGCGGGGCGGGACTGCGGGAGGGTGACGTCAGCGGCGGCTCGCGCCGGGCGGGCGGGGCTGCGGGTCGTGAGCGGCTGAGCGGAGGCGCCGCCATTTTAGTGATCGGCAGCCGGGCGGCGGGAGTGGGAGCAGCATGAATCCCGTCAGGTGTAAATTGTCCGCCTTGATATCCTGCCTCTTATTGACCCTATCCATCGCCGTGTCCGCCGGCAAAGGTGAGGAGAATCCCTGCCTCGGTGACTGACCCGCTGTTTGGGGTTTTTTTTTGGTGTTGTTTTGTTGCTCCTCTGCAAATCATCCCTGCTTGGCACCGGCCATGTTCTTGTGGATGAGGAGGAAAAACATTTATCTTCATCTATTTTTATTTGTCTTCAAGAGATCATGCGGGTGCATAGCCTTTTAAATTAAAATCAGTTATTCATTGATCTATATTTGGGATGAGGAACCCCAATCTCCCTTCTTCCCTCCCCCCCCCCTTTTCTCTATTGGGATGTGAAGAGGGGGCATTCATTTATTTTTAATTAAAATCTTTCAGGCAGCGCAGGAATCTGTACAGAATACTTGTCACGGTTTAGTTATTTCTCCCCCTCCATCGTTCGGTTGTTTGCCTGACGATCGGATGCATATGCGCTGGGGTGTGGAAACGACCTTCATCTAATTTTTCTCTCCCTCTTTCTCCCCCCCCCCCCCCGCCCCCTCATTTTATTTAATTCACATTTGCAAAATCTCTTCTAGCCTTGGGAAACACGACTTGTTTTTGCTGCTTTTCCCTGAGAGTTCGTTCCTTTTTTTCCCCCTCCTATTTTGGGTTTGGTCATCTTAGGGTTAGCAAAGGGCCAGGCTTTGTTTTTATATAGATCCACATGACGTTACTTTAAACTGCAGTGTGTATTAATCTTAAATATTCATAGTAATTAAAGGATTTTCTGTCTCCCGATGGATTTCCAGTCTAACATTGACTAAACGCTCCAAATTTATTTCGTGGCTTTCCTTTCTCCCGACAAAAAACGTTTTCTTCTAAGACTAAGGAGCTCACTTGTGTATTTTTGGACAGTCTTGCACCAGTGTCATTTTTACAAGGTTTGAATAATTTAAACACTGCCTTTTGATTTTTTTTATGATAGAAAAGTTTTTTATGGTCGTTGAGAGCTTGTTCAGAATTTTAAAATAGCTGTGTTACACTAAGATTGATAAATGATCATGTCATTCAGACTTTCTAAAAAAATGCTTAATGGTTCATATTAAATATTGATTATCCTTTTAAAGCATAAAAGTCGACGCATTGCAGGTTCTTTGATCTGTACCAGTTACTTGTAGTTTAATGGAATGATTCAAACGCCAAGCTGTATTTTTAATGCTAAAATAAGATTCTGATGGGAAAATTCAGTTTTGTGGAGGTGGTGTATGTAACATGTTGACAGTGGTTCCAACTGGGAATATAATTGAAATATTGAATGCTTTATTGTTCTGTATCTTTTTAATTATAACTCAGTGCTAATTGTAATAGAGTCTAGGTGTTAAATTTATAGTGCTTCCCTCTGTGAAACATTCTTTCAAAATCAGAGCATTTCCCTTTGTTTCTGTAAAAGATTCTGCTGCAACCTTGTTTTGTTTGAATATTTTTATATTAACATAGAATTATATCAACTGTTTAGGAATTGCTGAGTGCTGAAGTAACATTGGAGAAATACTTTAATATTTCTGTTCTAGCCTTGTAACTTCACATGTTAAATCAGCTGTTTTGCATTGCTAAATTCTATCATTTGAGTTTTTGACCCCTCACACAATGTCATTTCATTTGCTGTTTTTACAGGGCAATTTCTGAAAAATAAAAGGCAAAAAATGAAAGGTTATTGAAGATAACTTGTGATAGAAAAAATGCATTGATATTGAGCTGACTGGTCAAATTTGTTGTAGACAGAGGTTTTCATTAATTTTAATAAATGTTAAATGATAGACTTCTGAATTTTGGGTATGGCTCTGTTTTCTGGCAGATATGACAAGATTGAACAAATTCTAAACTGTTTTGGACACCATTGAATGGCACAGATTGATATTTATATTTTAACAAAATGCCTTAATAGATGGAAAAAATTTGTCAGTTCAGTTTAAATGTGCATTTTTTTTCTTCCAACTTTCACGTGTAAATGCAACTGAATACTCAAGATATCATTCCTAATGTGTGGTATTTTTGTTTTGGGCTGGTGGCCTGGTTGGCTCCAGCACTTTATTTAAGGTGATTTCAGATTCAGTCAATTTTGCAAAGCATTTCAGAATTTAAAAGCTTTTTAAAAACTGAATGCCTTACAATAAAGTATATTATTTACGGGCTAGCTGTCTTCAGTCTAATGTTCTTTTGTACCTTGTTGCAAGATTTGTTTTAATTGGAGATTTTCAGTCATGAGAAATATTACATTTGTTTCAAAATTACTCTATTAATGGTGTTAGTTATTAGTGGGCATTCTGATTTATACATTGCTGTGCGTGTGTTGGGGGTTTGTTATTTCAATTTACTTTGCGCATATCTCTTTAAAATTCCCTTAATGTTCCATTCCTCCATCCTATCTGTTGCAGTGTCCATAGTTAGATTTTTATCTTTCCAGTACAGCCAAAAATGAGTATCAACAGTTACAATAGTACTTCCATTCTTTTGAATTGTTTTTAACTTCAGGTAGCTGTAATACAGTAACCATTTGGACAAAAATTGAGATTCAATCTAATGTGAAGTTATTTTAGATGTTCTTTCAGATCACAATTCAAATGGCTTTTAATGTTTGCAGGTTATCTGGATGTGTCTTTTCATTTTAATCTGACGTAGTACTATTTGTAAAAAAAAAGCAGTATAAGTATTTACTTAAGATTCAGTGGGAAACCTAGGAATAAGCTTTCTGTTGCATTTTCTTTTTTGAACCCTCGAGTATTTGCATCATTTAATTTGCAAGGGGACAAGTTACAAGCTCAGTACAATGTCCCAAAGTGCTTCAGAGGACTGTTATCAAAGAAAATTTGACAGACATTTAAGGTGATATTAGGACAAGTGACCAAAAGCTTGTGGTTTCAGCACCTGTTGAACTGAGATGTGCACGGGTCTGGCAATGTTACAGAGGTGGCAGTAGTCTTAGTGATGGCGTAGGTATATAGTTAGAAACTCAACTTGGGAGTCAGGTATAACACATGAGTTGCAAACAGTCTGGTTTAGCTGCAGACAGTTACCAGCAAGAGGAATACAGTTAGTGGCTAGGGAATGGAATTTGTAGTGGGAACTGAAGGCATTGATTTTGGTCTTTATTTAATTGGAGGAAATCTCTGCTCACCTATACTGAATGTTGTGAAAGCAGTCTGGCAACATAAAGATAGTGGATGGGGTGGAAAGAAGTGGTTTCAAAAAAGCTGTGTTATCAGTGTACTTTTGAAAACTGACAGTTTTCTGATATTAAGGGGGAGTATGTAGATGAGAATAAGTGACCAAGGATAGATCCCAGGGCCTACCAAAGGTAACAGGGTGGTAAGAGAAGACATTGAACATCTTCTGTGACAGAATGGATGAGAGTCAATTTAAAAGCCATAAGAACTAGGAACAGGAGTGGGCCATTTGGCCCCTTGAACCTGTTCTGCCATTCAATAAGATCATGGCTAATCTTTTCCTGGACTCAGCTCAACTCACCCGCCTGCTCACTATGACCCTTAATTCCTTTACAATTCAAAAATGTATCTATCCTTGCCTTGAAAATATTCAATGAGGTAGCTTCAACTACTTCAATGGGTAGGGAATTCCACATATTCACAGTCCTTTGGGTGAAGAAGTTCCTTCTCAACTCGATCCTAAATTTTCCTTATTTTGAGGCTAGTTCCCTAGTTCTGGTTTCACCTGCTAGTGGAACAAACCTCCGTGCTGTTATGATATCTATTCCCTTCATAATCTTATGTTTCTATGAGATCCCCCCTCATTCTTCTAAATTCCAACGAGTATTGTCCCAGATTATCAGTCTTTCCTCATAAGCCAATTCTCTCAACTCCGGAATCAACTTAGTGAATCTCCTCTGCACCCCCTCCAGTGCTAGTATATCCTTTCTCAAGTAAGGAGACCAAAACTGTACACAGTACTCCAGGTGTGGCCTCACCAGCCTCTTATACAGCTGCAATATAACCTTCTTGTATTTAAACTCCATTCCTCTCGCACTGAAGGACAAAATTCATCTGCTGCCTTAATCACATTAATTACAATTACCTGCAAACCAACTTTTTAGGATTCATGCACAAGGGCACCCAGGTCCCTCTGTACAGCAGCATGCTGCAATTTTTTTACCATTAAAATAACAGTCCATTTTGCTGTTATTCCTATCAAAATGGATGATCTCACATTTACCAACATTATGCTCCATCTGCCAGACCCTTGCCCACTCATTTAAACTATGTCCCTTTGCAGACTGTGTCCTCTGTACACTTTTATCTTAGTGTCATCTGCGAAATATGACACACTACACTTGGTCCCCAACTCCTAATCGTCTGTGCAAATTCTAACCAAAACTGTGACCCCAACACTGATCCCCGAGGCACACTGCTAGTCACTGATCACCAACCAGAAAAACACTCATTTATCCCCACTGGTTGCTTTCCATTAGTTAACCAATCCTCTATCCATGCTAATACATTATCTGTACCGCCATGCACCTTTATCTTATGCAGTAGCCTTTTGTGCAGAAGCTTGTCGAATGCCTTCTGGAAGTCCAGATGCATGATATCCACCAGTATCTGTTGTCCATTGCACTCATAATATCCTCAAAGAATTCCACCAAATTAGTTAAACATGATCTGCCTTTTATGAATCCGTGCTGTCTCTTTCCAGTGGGATAATTTCTACCCAGATGTCTTGCTATTTCTTCCTTGATGATAGATTCAAACGTTTTTCCACTACAGAAGTTAAGCTAACCGGCCTATAGTTACCCGCCTTTTTGTCTACCTCCTTTCAACAGTGACATCTGTTTTCCAATCTGTTGGAACTGCCCCAGAGTCCAGCACATTTTGGTAAATTAGAGTCCTAGAGATTTACAGCATGGACACAAGCCCTTCGGCCCAACTTGTCCATGCCGTTTTTTTTTGCACCGTAAGTGCATTTGCTATGTCCCCTGTCATCTCTCTTAGTACCCTGAGATGCATTCCATCAGGACCCGGAGACTTGTCTACCTTTAGCCCATTAGCTTATGTAACGTTGCTTCTTGAGTGATAAGGATCATTTCTAGGTCTTCACCTACTATAGCTGCATTGTCATCAATTCTTGGCATGTTATTTGTCTTCCACTGTGAAGACTGACACAAAATACCTATTCAATGCCAAGGCCATTTCCTCATTTCCCATTATTAAATCCCCCTTCTCAGTTCTTCAACTGCCACAGTGATTTTTCAGCAATTGCTCTCCTTCCAGTGTGCACAATTCTCCCTACTTCGAAAGTTGCTGGAGATGTTTGTAGAAAAAATAAAGTAATTTTGTTTCTAGATCATCTTACAGTGAGCAACATGTTACATGATACATTAATAAAATTAACTATTTGCAGTGTCAAGTCACATTGTATATCTTATCTGAAGGTCATCCATTTCTCAATGTTTTATAAAGAAAGCAAAAAATGTTATCCTGTGGGTTGGAGGTTTGTGTTTGGCTGTTCAAACAGTAAATTCCTGATCTTGGTTGTAGTAGCAGAGAAATTAGTGATTTGAGGTGGTATGCTCTCCTGTGTGAGATGCTTATAAAAAGATGTTTTGTGCCATTCATCCTCCTACCTGTAGGACAATCAATTTAAAAATCATACATTTGTGTGCAGTTTGCCAGTTTTTTCCATTTTAAAAATTCAAATTCCTTTGTCCTCATTTATAACTTTGAACTGCACCCTCTCCCTGGTCAATATATTCCAGTATCACCATTGCTGAGTATGGTTATAATGTGGGGGAGTAGGCGGTTCCCATTTAAATCATTAACTGAATTATGTCCATGTACCCTAGTCAAAAAACTCCTTGGTCTCGAACTCCATTAAGCTTAACATTCCATTTGACCCTGGTTCCCAATCTAGTCTAGTACGGTCACGAGAAACCTCGATTTGGGAATTGTCTTTTTTTTTGTGATGAGTTTGAATCGAGTTCAGCCGATCATAAGTGAATGAGCCTGTGCAGTTGAACAACTCCCTATAATGTTGGAATTTACACTGATGCCGTGATACAGTATAATAGGCGAGAGCCTTCATCTGATTTTTGTGCTTGTCTGATGCTGGCATTTTATTTAGATGTTGTAAGGTGTTCTCCTTAGTCCTTTCTCTAACCACTGATCTGAACTCAGAATTTATTATTTAACCATAACAGCGGCATGTGTGTGTTGGTACAACTGATTCTGTGCTTGAACCTGTAATTGGTACACATTAAAAACTAATTGTGGCTGCCTTGTAATCAGTCTACTTGCAACTGTTGTATCACGTACTAGTCACCAGAGAAGGCTTTGTCTTAAGTTAATGACTATTGTATCTTCAAGCCATGGTTAGCTACTAGGAAATCAGACATGGCACACTTAATACAGAATATTGTTCCTTCATCAAGTTCTCAAGGTCCAGGCATGTATGAAAATCAACAAACAAGTCCTTCTGTTACAATTTTAGTATTTCATCCATTTTATAGTAGGCAGTGCAAAATGCTATTGAGTTCTCCTCCAAAGCTGTGATTGTATTCTTAATTTCCCTGCTATTTTTTTGATATTACGCGTGATTAGAAATTACAATGTTCGGTTTCAGCATTGCTGGATTTACATATTGGATTCTGAATTGACAAAACTTTGCTAATAATTGAAAAGCAATGAGATATGTTTCTAATATTCAACCATCTTGCAGAAAGAAGCTTAAAAACCATTAGGAAAAATCAAGGATGGGAGGTTTAATCATCATTTCAAAATATTACCAGTCCTGTATTCAACTGTACTTTCTAAATCAGGGTTATATTTTTCAACTACCTAAAGTAACTTGATTTAGGTGTGGGTGAAACTTGCTATTTATATTTTGAGCTGTTCTATATATTTTGTTGAGGACACTGAACAAATAATATTTAGTACTTACTTGGTCTTGTATTGACTTTTGCAAGCTCAGATAACAGTTTAAAAAAGCCTTGCTTTTGGAATCATGAACAATTCGGACAATTTTGGAATATTCTGGCAACTTTCATGTTTTTCTTTCCTTTCAACATTGAAACACATCTTTTTTGATAATCCAGAACTATTTAAAATTCAGTTTTTCACTCAATTTGTAATTATTTTGCTCAATTTATAAAGCAAGCTCCTGATTAATTATCTGGTCAGTAATTGTCATTTTCGAATCCTCAGTCTGAATATTCCATTTGGGCACCAATATAGCTTCATAATTCTGATGCTGTTTACATTAGTTGTTAGTTGAATGAGAGAAGTTGAGTTTTTCAAAAATATTATTTTGGAAGGAAAAGCGTGTTACTGAATTTCTCTTTATGAGCAGATGGAAATGATTAAATTGAGTAAATTAGCACAATTTGCAAATATTTAATTTTGAGGTTTTGTATATTCTGCAGTTTGAAAACTTTTTTTCAAATTTTGTTTGTATAATAGAAATGTGATCATGCGGGTTAGTCAGAAGCTACTGCCTTCAAGCTGATCATGACTTCTTAGATGGAAGATTTCTTGTTCATTCTAGAATTACTGTTTTTCTGTACTTTTCACTTATCTGCCTTTTGTTGGATAGTCTTTCATCTAACCTAAGTCGTTATTCTTCATGCATCAGTCAACAATGAGCAGACTGTCCCATTGTTGCTTAGTTTGATCCTGTTCACACCAGGACCACGCGTATGCACTTTTAAATGAGGGTCAGTGGGTATCAATTGTAAACAGGAACCCGAGTTGTTGGTTTAAAAAAATTCTCCTTCTGATCTGGGGAGCTGAGGCCAGCTTTACACCAACTTGTACCCTGACTGAAGCCAGTTTTCACTGCAAAGACCTGGGATCATCTTGATAACACAGTTGTGTGTGGCATTTCGTTATGCACAATATCAATTGAATATCAGATTTCATATGTCTTTTCATTAATGACATCTATCTTTCCATTCCTTTGCTTGATCTCTGGCACAGCAAGTATATTATTGCTTTCTGTTGTGAGTGGACGTTTGATTTTGATATGCCAAATGAGCATTCATTATGTTGACAAGGCTCTTCTAAACCTACCAAAATATCTGTTTCTTTGCACACCCCAGGTATTAATTAACACTTTTATTATTTACATTCCTGGTGTTTTTCTCTAGGGACTTAATTTTGATCCAGTTTTTAATCGGTATGCTTATAGCTAAATACTTGGCAGTAGGTAACGTGCCACATTGCACATAAGATTGTAGTCATGGATGTGCTGATATTTTTGTGATCTGTTTGGTTTTAGTAGCCCTCTGGTCCCAAATGCTCAAATAGTTAAGATGCAACAATTTTGGGCTATAGAGGTGGATGAATGTTAAAGGCATTACCCAGCGTAACACCCATGGGGCAGAAGAAAGGGAATCAGCAAAGAAAAAGCCACATTTCTGGAAGCCTGCAAGAATTAATTCATCTGAAATGTTTTTGCACCTACTAAGAGCGATTTATTTCAGGAGATTTACTAGTGTCAATGAAAAATCTCCGTATAGAGCGAAAATGCAAATAATGTCAAAGAAAAGGAAGATGCTTATAATTGTGAATGCAGTGCTTTTCATGCTAGTTTCCTGAAGCATGTGCATTTATTGCCTAGTCTTAACCCAGATATAAAATTGCCAGACCTTGAAAAATTGGTTGCTGGCTCAATTTGTTTTAATGTGGAGATGCCGGCATTGGACTGGGGTAAACACGGTAAAAAGTCTCACAACACCTTTTTCCACTCGCCTACTGAAGGAACAGTGTTCTGAAAGTTGTGGCGTTTACTATCAAATAAACCTGTTGGACTTCAACCTGGTGTTGTGAGACTTCTTACTAAATCTGTTTTAGGCAGCCTTCCAGGTTGCTGGTTTTGGCCTGTCCAAGGATGTTTACAGCTGGCAGTGAGACAAGTGGCTGGAGGGTATATAAAGTACCTGAAGGAAGGTAAAGCTGTGGAACATTCTGAATTTTAAAAAGTTGCAACATAGGAATGGATCAAGGGAGATATCTTGAACAGAAATGGTGAGCAGCAAAAGATTGGTTACATAAGTCTTTGATCAGAAACAGTGGTTAGCATTGCTGCCTCATAGTGCCAGGGACCTGGATTTGATTCCCAGCTTGGGTCACTGTCTGTGTGGAGTTTGTATGTTCTCCCTATGTTTGCATGGGTTTCCTCCAGGTGCTCTGATTTCCTTCCAAGGTCCAAAGATGTGCAGGTTAGGTGAGTTGGCCATGCCAAATTCTCCCTCAGCGTACCCGAACAGGCGCTGCAGTGTGGCGACTAGGGGACTTTCACAGTATCTTCATCGTGGTGTGAATGTAAGCCTACTTGTGACTAATTTTAACACATTGAGTCAGTTCCTACATGAGGGAGAGGTGTTTAGCAAAATAGATAAAAGCTGATTTTTATATTGCACAAAGTGCCCACTTTCACTTGGCCAACAAGAACATTAAAATTAATTGCTGTATGTTCAGGAATTTTTTTGTTTACTGATGCAGTACAAAGGACAACATAAAGATATCCCTATTTAAAGCTAAATCAGAGCTCTCTGGAGAATGTAATCCAGTCTGGTCACAGCTGATGCACTAAAAGTGCATCTGCAAATTCTTGCAAATAGTAATTCTGTGACAAAAAAACTGCCATTGTAAGATTTAAAGTAATCAGAAATAAATATAGCACATCTTAGCTGGGGCAGCTATTACTGCTGATTACTGGCACGGGACATCAGATTAAATTTGCTGTCCTACAATTCCTGTTGAAAAATGTATGTTAGGATATGATTTCCTAATGATTTGCTAATCTACAATATAACTTTGCCCATGAAGGGCTTGTGGCATTGTATGAGCAATATTTTTGGTGGGGGAGCAAATGTTGAAGATTTGAGAAATCAGTTATTGTGGGATTAAATTTATATCCAAATGCTGGTTAGCCGAGATTGTTTCTCATTTGTTAGTGATTTTGTTTTTTTTGCCGAATATTAGCACTGAAGTATTGAATATTTTTGCATTCCAGACACTAGTGTTGGCACCAAATGCTGTCAGGTCAGGAATTATGCAGGCAGCTGCAGTGTAACATTCCTTCGCTGCCTCATTGAATTCATTTGGTCTCGAGCTCAAAACACACTCCTAATGCATCCACACAGCATTTGTATATCCTACAGACAACCTATGGTTCTTGATTGAAGTTGCCATTTATTCTGTGGGTATGTGTCCATTATCGACTGGGATGAAGCTGCTGAAATACATTTTACATTGTGACTTTAACATAACAGATAAGAAGTATTTAACCCCAGCAGTCTTGTGCTATATTCACATTCTGATTGAAGATCATTTTGAGTAATAAGAACATGAGAACATAAGGAATAGGAGCAGGAGTAGGCCATCTAGCCCTTTGAGCCTGCCCTGCCATTCAATAAGACCATGGCTGATCTGAAGTGGCTCAGTTTCGCTTTCTCCCCATAACCCTTAATCCCCTTGCCTACCAAAAACCTATTTACCCGTGTCTTAAATATATTTAGCGAGGTAGCCTCCACCACTTCAACGGGCAGAGAATTCCAGAGATTCACCACCCTTTGAGTGAAGAAGTTCCTCCTCAACTCTGTTCTAAACTGTCCCCCCCCCCCCCCCCGTTATCTTGAGGCTGTGCCCTCTAGTCCTGCTGTCCTTTCTGAGCGGGAAGAACCTCTCAACCTCTACCCTATCCATCCCCTTCATCTTCTTATACGTCTCTATAAGATCCCCCCTCATCCTTCTAAACTCCAACAAGTACAAGCCCAGTCTATTCAGCCTCTCTTCATAGTTCAACCCCCTCAACTCCGGTATCAGCCTAGTGAACCTCCTCTGCACTCCCTCCAAGGCCTAAATATCCTTGCGCAAGTGCAACAACCAAAACTGCGCACAGTACTCCAGCTGCAGCCTCACCAGTGCCCTGTACAGGTGCAACAAGACCTCCCTACTTTTATATTCAATCCCCCTCGCTATGAAGGCCAGCATCTCATTTGCCTTCCTGACCACCTGCTGCACCTGTAGGCTGGGTTTTTGCGACTCATGCACAAGGACCCCCAGGTCTCTCTGCACCGTAGTATGCTGCAGCTTTTTGCCCTTTAAATAGTAGTCCCTCCTACTATTATTCCTTTGCACAAGTAATCAGAAATAGTAAATTGTTAGAATCAGGAAAGCATTATGAGCATGTTTTTGGAATAGCAGTTACTTGGTTACGCTGGTGTGAACATTGGGATCCATATGTTGATTTAGTCTGTATTCTCTTGGTAGCTATAAAGGTTCCACCTATTGTTGTTAGATTTTCCTTATCTGGAACAATGGGGAGATTCCTTTTTATTACTTATACTTGCCTAAAATTAGCTGCTGGTTAACATGAAGTGGAATGATATTGTTAACAGTTCACCAAATTGATTTCCCTCTTACACCAGAAGAATGGTGTGGTTGTTTGATTTGCTTGTCTTTCATTCACCAGTGCAGTCTGACTTTTGGGAAAAATTATATTCAAGTCAGTAATATTATACTGTGTAAAATTAACTGCTGCTAGTAATGAACTTGTAACTACCTGTACTTTTGCCTTACTGTTGCAGTTGAAAATAGTTTTTCAGCATGCATCCCAAGTTGAGAAGGCAGTTAGTTTTTTTTTTATTGGTGGTTACTTTTCACCATTCCTGCTTTTATTTTATTGAAGTCTTAATGATAACTTTGATATCACGCTGACTTTGGCCTCTTGACATCAATGGGTAGCTGGATGGTAGATGAAGTAAACTTGCTGCCAATTCTGCAGTCAGCAGCTTGTAACACCTTAGAATTAAAGGATGTTTAGAATGCCTGAGCATGCCTTTTTATCATTCGTATACATCCCCTTTTCCACTGCAGAAGAAGGGCAGCTAGTTCTTATGTCAATCAATGAATTCATACTAATATCATGATGTGCTAAACAGCGTGGGAAGATGTGTGTCAGACTGCAAAGGAGGAATATCTGGACAGTTTGGATCAAACTAATTTTTTTGAGACACGTGAATGTTATTTGAAGATTGGTTGCGAGGATTGCACATTAGATGGTACGTTTTCTCAATAGAAAAGTGCATTTGTTCAAATGGTGGATGCGTTTGAGCTTTATGGAGCGTTGTTCATACAGCACATTAGGAACCCATTGAGTCCATGTTGTTGAGTCTAATTGGTATAAGATGGGATACATGGCCTCAAATATTGGCTTTTTTTTTTAAAGAGGTACCTTAATGATAAAGGGAAACTGAAAGGAAACCGGACCTTTTGATTTAGTAGGACATTGAAACTGAGATTGGAAACTGAAATACCTGGCGGTTATTGAATGAACTTGTTGTGGTGGCACCATGGTTAGCACTGCTCCCTGTAGGGATCCTTTTTATGTGGTTCTATATAAAAGGATTTTTATTCCCAATACACTTTCTTCACTTCAATTCTGAATCTTGGCATAAGCAGATTTGTGTCATGGGTTGTCATGGGTTGTCATGGGTTGTCATGGGTTGTCATGGGTTGTCATGGGTTGTCATGGGTTGTCATGGGTTGATGAAGGGGATGGATAGGGTAGAGGTAGAGAGATTCTTCCCGCTCAGAAAGGACACAGCCTCAAGATAAGGCGTGGGGGGGGGCGGGGGGGGGGTCAGTTTAGATCAGAGTTGAAGAGGAACTTCTTCACTCAAAGGGTGGTGAATCTTTGGAATTCTCTGCCCGTTGAAGTGTGGAGGCTACCTCGCTAAATATATTTAAGTCACGGGTAGATAGGTTTCTGATAGACAGGGGAATTAAGGGTTATGGGGAGAAAGCAGGAAAGTGGAACTGATCCACTTCAGATCAGCCCTGATCTTATTGAATGGCAGGGCAGGCTCGAAGGGCTAGATGGCCTACTGCTGCTCCCATTTCTTGTTCTTATGATATATGCATGACCTCTTGACTCCCAAATATGTGTACAAAGTGCAAATGGCCACCTGGGTGCAGTGGTATGGATGAAGGCTAGTACCCAATTCATTATTAAGAATGTAAGAACTAGGAGCAGGTGTAGGCCATCTGGCCTCTTGAGCCTGCTTCGCCATTCAGTACGATCGTGGTGGATCTTTTCGTGGACTCAGCTCCACTTACCCACCCGCCCAACCATTTCCCGTAATTCCTTTACTGTTCAAAAATTTATCTATCCTTGCCTTAATAACATTCAATGAGGTAGCCTCAACTGCTTCACTGGGCAGGGAATTCCATAGATTCACAACCCTTTGGTGATGAAGTTCCTCCTCAACTCAGTCCTAAATCTGCTTCCCCTTATTTTGAGGCCATGCCCCCAGTTCTAGTTTCACCTGCCAGTGGAAACAACCTCCCTGCTTTTATCTTATCTGTTCCCTTCAGAATCTTACATCTTTCTGTAAGATCTCCCCTCATTCTCCCGAATTCCAATGAGTATAGCTCTAGTCTACTCAGTCTCTCCTCATTAGCCAACCCCCTCAACTCTGGAATCAACCGAGTGAATCTCTGCACCTCGCCTCAAGTGCCAGGATATCCTTTCTCAAGCAAGGAGACCAAAACTGTACACAGTACTCCAGGTGTGGCCTCACCAGTGCCTTGTACAGCTGAATTTAATCTCCATCCCTCTCGCAATGAGGGACAACATTCCAGTTGCCTCCTTAATTACCTGCTACACCTGCAAATGATATTCTTATGATTCATGCACAAGGACACCCAGGTCCCTCTGCACAGCAGCACACTGCAATTTTTATACCATTTTAATAACAGTCCATTTTGCTGTTATTTCTAGCAAAATGGATGACTGCTCATTTACCAACATTGTACTCCATCTGCCAGACCCTTGCCCACTCAGACTATCTATACCCCTTTGTAGACTTTGTGTCCTCTGCACACTTTACTCTACTACTCATCTTAATGTCATCTGCAAACTTTGATACACTACGCTTGTTCTCCAACTCCAAATCAGCTATATAAATTGTAAACAATTGTGGTTCCATCACTGATCCTTGAAGCACACTAGTCACTGGTCGCTAACCACTCCCCACTTTTATCTCCACTCGTTGCTTTCTGTTAGTTGGCCACTCTCTAATACATTACCCATAACCTTTATATGCACCTTTATCTTATTGCAACAGCCTTTGGTGCGGCACCTTGTCAAATGCCTTTAATGGTTTTAATCTCTCCATGCCTCTTACCCATTTGCTCTTTTTAAAGAAGCCCCTTGCAACAAATGTTTTTGACTTAGGATTTTTGTCATCTGACTTAAAATCTACTTGTGGAGAGAGGGAAGTGGTTTATGATAGACAGTTTTTATAATGGGATGAGTTTTAATGTCTAAAAATGTATTTCAGCTGGATGAGATGTGAAAATTGAAGAAATCTCAATTATCTTTGTGGACAGTGAGGAGATAGTTGATAAATTTAAATATGAGGTTGCATGCCTCACATTTAACTTGGCTGGCTGGAAAGGAATGCTTCATGGAAGAGTTAAATGCCTTAACTGTGCTTGTGGGAGAGGAGGAGTAGGACAGCCACTTCCTTCAAGGTTACCTGCTTCATATGGGGATATTCAGTCCTCCTCCTCCTCCTCCTCCTCCTCCTCTTCTCCCCCCCACCCCACACACACAATTGCCTGCTACTACTAGCTGAGCTGCAGGCTTCCTGCACTTGGCCTGTGACCCCACTCTACTCCACAATGTTTGCAACCCAATAGTGGGACAAGTCCATCAGACTGGTTTCAGGCATACAGACTGCTGAGAGAAAAAGACACACATTGTACATTTCAATGTCACAGTGTGCAGGCTCAACAGAAACATTTCCAGCCTGCCAGGTTAATTTGCTTTTAATTTAGTAATGGTCTCTTGTGGTTGAATCATGTTGGTCCTCAGGTAATAGACAAACCTAATTTGCCAGAATAAAGCAGAGGTAGGGGTAGGTTATGCAATTTGCATGCATACATAAATTGAAGTCTACAAAATTGTATTACGTTGCCATTGAATCCTTTCTTTCTTATACTCCCTTCCCAAGTAAGCTGTTAATGGTCACATTGTTATATTCCACTTAGAAAATGATAAATACTTATTTTATTGCCATTACACTCTGTTTGCCTAACAATGGGAGCACTATCTAAATCCAGGGAACAGTGGCAGCATTCACTCCTGCTGACTTTTCTTAAGCGGTGAAAATTAGATATTCAATGTATCAGTTATATTAAATATGGCATAACAAGCATATCTGAGCTCACTGGTGTTCACAGAAATACTTGTGCTTAAATAACTTGGCTGATTCACTGCTAAATAAAAAATTGAAATGTGTCCAAAAATGTAATTTAAAAATTACTTCTTTCAAACTACAGTCCCTATTTGTGTGCATGCACCCTCATTTTGGCTTCTAACAGTTTTTGTGGCATTTTAGAGTGGAGAATTAGGAAACTCATGGATATTAAATTTTGGATTCTGGAATGTCTGATAATTGGGTAACAGTTATCACTTGATAATCTGTTATGGTAAAGTGACAATCCTTCAGGATTCTCCCCTTCCCCATAAACCAAAATAGCTTGACATTTAGCTATGCACCCCACTGCTGTGTTTTGGCAGCTCAGAGGAGTGATAGTATAACTTTTCTGCTCTTTTGTAGCTTGGTTCCATACTGGGTCATGTATTTTTGAGGGGAAAAAAATCAAATATGTAGCAAATCAGTCAGTATCCACAAAGAGAAACTTTATGGCATTTAGTCTGTGTATTCTTCATTGGCAATATAAAGTGTCTTCAACACAAAAGCTTTCCAAGGCACTTCAGAGGTATAATCAATGCTAAAGGAGAAAATTATCAAAAATGGCAACATTGGTTTTGAAATGCAGGGTCTAAATTCAAACAAGGTTCAATATAATTATCTTTGGGGAAGGTGCAGTGCATTGATTTTTTTTTTATGCCCTCTCAAACTATAGGCGTGCAAATAAAGTGGGCATTGTATATTGGTCTGCAAACGGCATCAAGGTTGTAAGGTAGGATTCTTGCTCACAGCTCATAAACAACCTAGTGGGAGTAATTTAGTCTGATTTAACAAGACTAACGGTCACTGCAGCTGTTGGTCATAAGTAACACAGTATGTACACAATTTCCAGACCGTCAGGATACAAATCCTGATCGTTTTTCAGGATAGTTTTATATTGCGGAGCATTTGTTGCTCTAGTTATTACTGAAGTGTGTTGGTGGGGGGGGGGGGGGGGGGGGGGCGGTGTTGTTACTGACACAGTGCAGTCTGCTCTCTTCACATTTCTGGATGCATTCAGGTACTAAAAAGTTAAATAATCTGCCTGTGAATCTTCTGCAGTATTGGGAAGATGGAATCAGTCAGGATTCAGGCATGGAAAAGGGAGATTAGTGGCTTGTTTACTGTCAGCACGCCAGTGGCCAGAAAAATTCCAAACAATTGGTGGTTGTAACACCAGAGGTGGCAAATTAATCCTCACACCCTGCAGTGGCTTTTCATTCATTTTCCAATCCTTGACTTTTTCACACAAAATTACATTAGCTTTCATTAAATTGCATCCACTTTAAATTTAGCATGGAGGTCTGATTGTTTTATATATTTACAGGAAGTCCTCACTTAGTTATTATTATGTTTTCCAAGAATCAATTATGTGAAATGATGTTGTGAAAAATAGGTGCAATATTTATAAAGGGGGCTACATTCTGAGGGAGAAGTTTTGGAATATTCATTTCCATACTAGTGTGCACATTGACATTCTAATGGTAAGGAAACAGGATAAATTTATTGTTGATTTTTTTTTTCCTGATGCCAGAAAGCTAAGGAACCATCAAAGTTTGAGTCTTGCCAAGCTGTGAAGCCTAATGGCCAAGTGATATTAGAGGTGGGTGTTATTGGAGGCTGGGCAGACTTTCAGAAGGGCATTTGGACAGGGTTTTTTGAGGATCTTTTGGAGGACACAAAGGACTCTTTACAGCATCCTTTAAAGGATTCTTTCCGGTGAAAGCTGTAATTCTGTTCACTCTTGAACCCCTGCATGGAAGACGAACAACTCTGCAACATCCTTGATGTTTTAGTAATATAATCCAGTTTACTTGCCCATTTCTATAATTATCATAGAACCTACAGTGCAGAAAGAGGCACTTCGGCCCATTAGGTCTGCACTGAACACAATCCTACCCAGGTCCTACCTCCATATCCCTACATATTATACCCTCTAATCCCTCTAACCTTTGCATCCCAGGACACTAAGGGGCAATTTCTTAGCATGGCCAATCAACCTAATTTGCACATCTTTGGACTCTCTTGGACTTTCTCAACAGGTTCCACGTAGCCTTTGGCTCTAGCACAATTTGGTCCCAACTTCCTCTGTACATTGGTCATTGGCTGAGGTAATTTTATTTCATACCAATGATAGTATCAATGGCATTAACAGTGCTGTAATTCCAAAATTTTTTTTAGAGTAGGGCAATTCTCCACCACCTCCTGAAGGACAATAAACGCTGGCCTAGCCAGAGATGCCCTCATCCCATAAAATGCATTTTTAAAAAATCACTTTCAGTTTCCCTGATGGCCTGTCCGAAATCTTTTCTATGATAATAGGCATTGAAGGTTGCAATAGAGACTATTCAACAAAGCCTTGTACCTGGTGGACAATGCTCCTGGCCATCCTACTTCTCTTGGTGATGGTGTCAAGGTGGAAAGATGACTGTAATATTATCATTGAGGCCATCAGGATGGCCTGATGGCCAGGAGCACCGGCTGTGAGATTATTTGCTCAACTATAATCTTTGACAGCTGGACAAAATATACTGTAAATCAATCTTCAAAAAACTGCTTGGGTTATCCATGCTGCCTTGTTTGCCTTCCACTCAACAGGTAACTTGTTCTTTGAATAACTTTTCATTGCCCTTGGTGATTGGGAATGGTATACCAGCACGAGATTCACTTTAAAGTCGGCAGCTGCCTTTCCACCAAGGAGTAATATCAGATGATCCCTTGCTGCATTAAAGCCTCGGACATGTATTTGAAGAGAAGGGAAGAGAATGTTCTAGAAGGCATCCTTTTCCAGAATAAATCTGTTTCATCTACACTGAATGTTAATTGAGTAGTGTGTATTTTCACCCTCCAATGATTTCATTTAATACTTTAATGAAGGATTTAGCTACTTTTATCATTGGGTGCATGCAACTTTCAACAATGTTACACCAGTTAGTGTTTTGTGGGTGGTTTGCAAGGTACAGTTAGAATTAAATGGTTTTATGTTTAAACTTTCCTTTTTTAAAGAACATCCTGCAAACACCTAGCCCTTTGTTAAACAAACATTAAGAGGCAATTTTAAATTTGTTCAATCCAAATGATTAGCTGGTTTTTAATGTCTATCATAATTCCACTCTGAATCACCTAGGGTTCACTTCAACCATGTTGCAAACATATTGTCACAGATCTGCCCAGTGACAGCAGTAGCCAGCATTCAAGGGGGATGACAAAATGAGACATTTCTCAGTAATGAGATTAGCAGACAAAATCAAACCAGTCTAAATAGCTATCATCAGGAAATGGGCGACTAAAATCAGTGGAGGTATGAAGGTATTAATTTTGAGAGTCATGGAATGAGAAAGATGCAGACAGCCCAAATACAAAGGGGAAAATCACAGCGAACCAGGGTATAATTGCCAGCACCTGCAGAAGCAGGCAGGCTAATTTAATATCCAACAGAAGAGGCATTGCAACATCTTACGAGCTGGAGAGATTAGTTTTATAGCTGAGTCTGAGGCCATTTTAACATCTAATGTCTTGGAGCCAAATGCAGGAACCTTTGCAAACCTAGTTTAAATATCTTCTCTGGACCAGGAAAATACATTTCCCAGATTTGATCTTGTGTTGTGTGGTAACGATGAGCTGGATTTGAGTTAAAAATGTGTCTAATTTGAATGTTTGGGAATAGGAAAGCCTTAAGGAGTTTCGGGATCGCAGAAACTGTGTTTAGTAGTTGATGAATTTCATTATCTTGAGTGTCATAGTCCTAGTTGTGTATGTTATCTTTTTAGTTTAATAAATAGTTATTAATTGTTACATGATGACTGGGCTGGTTACTCTCACTGAAGATTTCACGTGACTCTTCACACTATTAGAAAAAAAATATATACCAATGTTTCAAGTTGAAACATCCTTGCAGGTAAACATCCACGTGGTTCATGACAGCTGATATATTAAACTAATCTGGGAAATGGATCTTCTGCTGTGATTCTCTGGCCTCTTTGCACATTTCTCTCAGTAGTAGGAGGCAGTGCGCAGTTGGCCAGCGGCGGGATCTTTTGCTGCTGTCAGTGGGATTTCCTTTGAATCCACCCAACTCACTGGGAAATATGTGGTGGAGGTGTTCCATTGGTGGGATCAAGATCCCACCTGCATGAAGAATTGGAAGATCATGCCCATCTTGCAAATACATTTAATTTTGAAGACTGTAGGCCAAAATGTGAGCAACCTGAACCTGTCTCTTAGCTAGGATAGGTACAAAGTTCTGGGAGTAACTGTAGTTTGACATTTTTTCTGTTGGTTTGTGCTGAGTGGTTCTATGTTGGCACAATCAGTTATGGCTTCTTGTCTCAGACCAGGATTTGATCACTGTATTGGTGCATTAGTGCATTGCTGGGCACTGCTTCATTATCAGTGTTGACTTTAGATCAGTTGTCTTTCAAGATGGATATAATATTATCTTTGGCATAATGGAAAGAGCAGCAAGAAGTTCCTTGATCAATATTGATCCCTCAACTAACAACAAATGAGTACGAACAGGACATTTGTCTCATTGATGAAAGCAAAATACTGTGGATGCTGGAATCTGGAACAAAAACAGAAAATGCTGGAAAATCTCAGCAGGTCTGACAGCATCTGTGGGGAGAGAATAGAGCCAGTGTTTTGAGTGTAAATGACCCTTCATCAGAACTGATTGTCTCATTGATTTTGTTGTGGGCAGATTGACCACTCTTTCATGAAAACAATAGACAATTATCATCGGTCCTGATTCATTGCCTGTTGAACACTTTTTCAATTCCCAGTGACATGACTTAGTGATTGACTTATGTCCAGTTTCTTCATAAGTGTATTGGAACTCCTAATTTGTTTACAACATTACTATAGTTAAAAATTAGCTAGTGATGCAGTGTGTTTTGATGATGGCTAACATACTTCTAGAATACAAACTTGCAGTATTTCAAGGCTGGGTGGAGCTTGAGTGATCTCTGGCAAAATCTAATTACTGTGTTACATGGGCAGTTGTAGACCTGCAAGAACTAAGTTGGTTTGTTTATTTAGGATGTAAGGCTTGTATATAAAAAAAATCAACTATTTCAGTTTTCAAGTCTATATAAAGCTGTAACAACAAGGCCAGTGTTTTGAGCAGTAAACCTATTTTAGAAAATGTATAGCCTGAGGGATTATGAATAGCTGATCTGTGAGAAATAAAACAAGACTTGATAGAAAATACCAAGGCAATATTGAATGTCTGGGTGTGTCATTTTTGTCTGTCTCACCTGCTTCGACTGCCCCTACTCAGTAGGTGCGTGAGGTTACTTATTTCAGCATGTCAGTACTTTCGCGGTTCTTAAAGCAACCCCAGAAGCGATGTGTTTGAACAAATGTTGTGCACGTGTTTTCTACTACATTAAGAATAGTTTGTCCACTGAATTTTTGAATTGTATTGAGATGCCATCTTGTGGATCAGATGTTAAACTGAGGTCCTGTCTCCTGCCTCTGGTAAATGTGAAAAAGAAACCACATCACAATCCAAAGAAGAGCAGGGTAGTTTTCTCCCTTGGTGTCCTAGCTATAATTTACCCATCAACCAGCATCACTAAAAACTTGTCTGACTGTTTATCTGGGTGCTGTTTTGAGAGATGTTGCTGTGTGCAAATTGGCTGCTATTTCACAAGTCTGTAATTTAAAAGCACATCATTAGCTCTAAAGTGCTTTAGGAGATCCAGAGGTCATAAAAGACACCACACAAATGCTGCTAGACTTTTCTTAATCCGCTCTCATGGATTTAGTGTACTGATTGCAGATTATCTCATTGTCTCAATATCTGCATTCCATATGTTTAATTGTTGAAAGCTTTTGGTAAAGATGTAAAATTTGCCTTGTCCTTTTTTGATATTAGTGATGAAAAAACGGAAATGGTAGAAATTAGAACGAGTAATGGATTATCTGCAATGGGTGATTGTCAGTTGCAATGTCAATTTGTTTTAGGTTTGGGAAAGAATCTTGCTGTCTAACACTCCCAATTCACATTGCAAATAATGTGTGTAGTGTAATTGTGTCTGTAAGAATCTGTACTGCACATTGTGAAACGGAGAACATGACAACTCCTCTGAAACATTCTTAATCATTTTTAAATACATATTAAATATCTGGCTGTAAAATTTAACACCACTAGTTGCTTACTGTCTTTACACTTCCAGTTGTCCCTCAAAATCCTGGTGAGTTGGTATTCATAGGCACATTCTGGAAAGTGTAAGAATATTTGATCTGTGCTAGAACTAAGGACTGACAACTTGAATGTAGTTACAAGTGTTTTGTTTAAGAGAGAGCTTGAATTTCTCTGGCTTTTCAACCCCATTTTCCCCCCAGCCAACCAACCAAAAATGAAGCAGTCAGTTGGTAGCACTTTTTCAGAGTCAAAGTCCAGCGATCAAGTCCTGATTTAAAGCATGAGCGCAAAAATCAAAACTGGTGCTCCAGTGCAGTGTTAAGGGAGTGTAGTGCCGTCAGAGGTGTTGCCTACTGGATAAGACATTAAACTGAGGCCCTGCCTGCTCTCTTGGGTGTAAGTAAAGGATCCTATTTCCCTAGTGTCCTGGCCAATATTTATACCTTAATCAATGTTGCAAAACTGATTATCTGGTCATTATCATATTGTTTTTGGGAATTTGATCTGTGCAAATTAGCTGTCATGTTTCCTATAGTATAACAAAGCGCTTTGAGATATCCAGTGGTCATGTGAGGTGCTATATAAATGCAGGTATCTTTTTCATGAAATTCATTTTTTGTTTTTAAAACCTGCCTGATACCAGTGATGCTGTTGTGAACATTGTGTGTTGGAGTTGGGTTTGGGGGAGAACAAGATTTCTGCCAAATTATTATTTGTCAGTTCTATCAGTTCATATGGGTATACAGTGACATTGCAGCTGATTGCTTGTCAAATGATCTGCTTATTGTCCAGTTTTGTGCGTGACAGATGGCTAATTGCTTGAGTTATTAAAAAACTGCTGACGTTGGAGGCACAGAAAGACCATTGATCTAACCTCTGATAGAAAAGTGAAAAGCTTAGGAAAACCCACAATATTCAAGTGATGTCTTTGGGGCAAGTGCAGTGCAGTCCTTTCAATTTCTGGCAAATAATTTTGTTTCTGCTAGTATTTATTCACTATATTTTCTTTGAATTTTGTGAGCCTTTATTTAGATACTCAAAGTCCAAAGATGTTTGGTTAGGTTGATCGGCCATGCTAAGTTGACCCTTGTGTCTGGGGGATTAGCTAGGGTAAATGTGTGGGGTTACGGGAGTAGGGCCTGGGTAGGATTGTGGTGGGTGCAGCCTTGATGAGTTGAATGGCCTCCTTCTGCATTGAAAGGATTCTATGATTACTCCCTTATCACCTTTCCCTTTATTGATAGGACACACTCTTAAGTGGATGTAGTCTATAGATTTTGAGACCCTCCTGTACTTCAGCCAAATTATTCTTTTATATTCAAGTGTGAAGAATTGTGTAAATTGAGCCTTTAGATGTGTTCACCCTCCTTTTTGATTTGATTTATGGGAGAAACGTTGAAGTTAATTGTTCTCCAATTCTACTTTCACCCCTAGCTGAATTCCCAAGGGACAGGAAACAAATTCAAAATCTGGTCTTGTAGGTCAGTTGCAAACGCATCTATACCATTTGAGATGTTCTTCAAGTTTGAGCCAAGTATTTTCAGTGTGCCTAATTTATAAAGCAGGCTGGTAAATAACTTTGGTAAGATATTAAACTTTCCCTTGCTGTATGCCAGATGGAAATTGCATTGGATATATATCAGGTTCTTAATTTGCATTCTAAAATTTGACATTCTGTACAGTTGTTGAATTCAAATTCTCTACTATCGTGACTGACTGCAGATGAACAAAAGAACAGAAATTGGCCACTCAGCCCCTCGCCTGTTCAGGTATTCAATGAGACGAGGGCTGATGTGTCACCAAACTCCATTAGACTGCTTTTGCACCAGACTCCTCCTCCGTACCATAGTTAACAAAAAAACCTTTTTCTCTAACTTTAGTGATTGATCTAGCATCAGTTGAGGAGGAGTGTTTTCAAACTGTCCTTTGTATTGAGGTATTTTCTAATAAAGGCCTGGGTCTAATTTTTGACTCCTGCCTCCTCATCCTCGAATTCCCAACTTGTAGAAATGGTTTCTCTATCTACCCTGTCTGTTCCCTCTTTTAATAGCTTGAAGACTGCGATCAAATCCCCCTTCACCTTAATTCTAGGGAAAATGACCATATTCTGTCTAACAAAAAAGACTGGAAAGCAGGCCTGACTGCATCTGTAGAGAGAGATCAGAGCCAACGTTTCAAGCCTGGATGACTTGTCAGAGTTCTTCTCTGACAATTTGCTTTTATGTCCATGTAATCTCTCCTTGTACTTCAACCCTTAGGAATCCAAGTATCATTTTTAAATTTGATTTATTATTTCGTATGTATTGGGATACAGTGAAAAATATTCTTTCTTGCATGCTCTGGAGACAAAAAATACCATTCATAGAGTACATAGGGGAGAAGGAAAGAAGGTGCAGAATGTAAAGTGTCATAGTGATAGCTAGAGTGTAGAGAATGATCAGCTTAACATATGGTAGGTCCATTCAAAAGTCTGATGGCAGCAGAGAAGAAACTATTCTTGAGTCAATTGGTACATGATCTCAGAGTTTTGTATCTTTTTCCCGATGGAATAACGTGGAAGAGAGTATGTCCAGGGTGCATAGAGTTCTTAATTATGCTGGTTGCTTTTCTGAGGCAGCAGGAAGTCAATGGATGGGAGGTTGGTTTGCATGACAAACTGGGCTACATTCACAACCCTTTGTAGTTTCTTGTAGTCTTGCTCAGAACAGGAGCCATACCAAGCTGTGATCCAGGTAGAAAGGATGCTTTCTGTGCTGCATCTGTATCATTCAGTAAATCTACACTGGACTCCATCCAAACCATATCTTTCTTAAAGTGTGTTGCCCAAAGGTTGCAGTACTCCATGTGTGCTCCTTCCTATGTTTTGTGTAGCTGCAGTGTTACTTCTATCTGTATTCATGTCCTGTTGGTATAATAGCCAACATTCCAGTTGATTGATTATTTTCTGTACCTGTTCATGATATTTTAATGATCCATGTGCCAGGATTTCTGAATCTCTTTGAACCTTCATTGTCCCTAACTCTTCACCATTTAGGAAGTAGTCTTGTTCTATCCATTTTTTTTTAGGTACAAAGTACCTGCAGGAGAGGAAAGGGAGTGGGATAATGGTAACTTCCCTTTGATACATCCCCCTTTATAGGGCTTGATCTGCATGATTGCTGAGTCCAGTTTGTTTGACATTTTGAGTAATTGTTCAGTTAAAAGTGACTTTATGGAAGTGGGATTTCTGGCATATGGCTCATTCTTGTAAACTTTAAAAGGCTGGTGGCATCAGAATAGGGCGGCACGGTAGCACAGTGGTTAGCACTGCTGCTTCACAGTTCCAGGGACCTGGGTTCGATTCCCGGCTTGGGTCACTATCTGTGTGGAGTTTGCACGTTCTCCTCGTGTCTGGGTGGGTTTCCTCTGGGTATTCCGGTTTCCCCCCTCAGTCCAAAGATGTGTGGGTTAGGTTGATTGGCCATGCTAAAAATTGCTCTTAGTGTCCTGAGTTGCATGGATTAGTGGGTGAATACGTAGGGATATGGGGATAGGGCCTGGGTGGGATTGTGGTGCAGACTTGATGGGCCGAATGGCCTCTTTCAGTACTGTAGGGTTTCTGTTTCTAAAAAGTAGGTGAGCTTTCATATACCTGCATTGAAGCTCCATTTGCCATAGTTTGTCCATTCTCTTGCTATTCATATCTATTTGTAATAGATGCTTCCATTTACACTGCTTATATATCCAAATTTGCCATTAGTAAAAATTGCAATTTTCGGTTATAAATATGGTGAGCAGTTGAGATCCCAATATCTTTGTGTTACCACTAGTCACATCCTGCCAATTAGAGTACCTGTCCCTTCCCCAATTCTGTCCCCTGACATTCAATCAATTTTCTAATCCGATCAATAATTTGCCGTTAATTCCATGGGTTTAAAACTTTAGCTAAGTCTTTGAGAGGCTTAATTAAATGTCCAAATCAATTATATAGACCTGTGCACTGAATGTATTAGCGACTAATTAATCATAAAATATAGTGCCAGGCAACCAGGTAACACTTTCTCCAATTTCTGGAGACGAGACACTGAACAGCATCTTCAGACATCTCTCCAATTTGTCTTTTCAGAAATGCCAGACTTTGAGATGTGGAACACCAGCATGGTGGCATTTATTGTCCATCCTTTTCCCTAAAGAGGTAGCGATCAGTGTTTTTCACCAGTGATGGTGAAAAATATTTAATATGTTTCTACAGCAGAACTGAAATCTTCTCCAAAAAACATCATTCTGCAGCTGGTATTCAAATTGAATCCAGGTGCTGTAGTGTGCCTTTCACTGGTTAAGAACAATTTGCTGCACAAATTCCCTTTGCCAAAACCAGCTTTGGTTTAAAGCTGGCTCTGGATAATATTTAAAATGTACCAAGGCAACAAAATCTATCATCTGAAGACTGTTAAATCTTCAGTGTAACTGCAGTCAGTGCAGAGCTGGTGCAGTTAATGTACAGCCAATCTGCCCATTCTAACACACTTCTTAAATTGTGAACCTTTTTACAAATCAACATGTTCATTTTAAACTTTACTATAATTTTCTTGCATGTGTTTTGGGAAGTGTTTACTTACAGTTTTGACGAATTAATGTTCACCTGCTCAACTATTTAAATGAAATCCTCCAGTTGGCACAATTTTTAAATAGGAGGATTTTGCCATTTGGCTTGTGTGCTGTATTTTTCTTAATGATCAAGTTGCTTTTGGCAAAGGGAATTTGTGCAGCAAATTGTTCTTGACCAGTTAAAGGCACATTACAGCACCTGGATTCAATTTGATTACCAGCTGCAGAATGATGCTTCTTGGAGAAGATTTCAGTTCTGCTGTAGAAACATATATTAAATATTTTTCACCATTACTGGTGAAAAACACTGATCACTACCTCTTTAGGGAGATGAAGGATGGACAATAAATGCAACCATGCTGATGGTGTCCCACATCTCAAAGTCCGGCATTTCTGAAAAGACAAATTGGAGAGATGACTGAAGGTTCTATACAGTGTCTAGTCTCCAGAAATTGGAGAAAGTATTACCTGGTTGCCTGGCACTCCTTCCACAAGAAAGAAAAATCGCTATGGATTCTTTGTGCGTCAGCTTGTAAATAGATTTAAAGTTCAGGAGCAATGCAAATCAGTATACTTGTGGCACTTTTCATCTTGCAATATTATTTTGGTGCATGACTAGTTATGGTTATTCTGGTGTGCCAGCTGTTTAATGGGAAAGAATATTCAAAATATTTTGCAAATTTTTGTTTTGAGAAAATAGTGAAGCAGTTCACCAACAAAATTTGGTTCTGCTAAATCTTAGAGTTAGATTAACTTGTAGTTTTTTCCTTTACGTATGTCAATTTTTAAAATTATACAAAGGTATGTGTTTTGTGTAAATTGAAGACACTAGAATGCATTTGCAAAAACTTTATGAAGGTGCTTTTGAAATGTATCTGAAGGCACAGTGTTACTTTACACATGTACACTAATGATACCAGTGCACTGCTGCACCTCATGACTCCACTGCTGCTGAATTATCAAACATATCCAATAACCAGTACTGAATGAGCAGAAATCTTCTACAATTAAATATTGGGAAGAATGAAACCATTGTTTTTGGTCCCTAGTCCAAACTCTGATGCCTAGCTAATGACATCATTCCTCTCCCTGGAAATAGTCTGAGATTACACCAGATTTCACAAATCTTTTGTCACATTTGACCCCAAGAAGACATGCTGGTTAGGTGCATTGACCTGGACAGGTGCTGGAGTTTGGTGAGTAGGGGAATTTCATAGTAACTTCATTGCAGTGTTAATGTAAGCCTTACTTGTGACTAATACATTTTTTTCTGACCTCGTATCTGCCACCACTTATTTCCATTGCTGTAGCATTGCCTGACTTTATCTCTGTCTCAGTTCATTGCTGCTGAAATCCTCATTCGCATCTTTGTTACCTCTTAGTTTGATCAGTTCAATGCAGTCCTGGCTGATCATCTACATTCTACCATCTGTAAATTGTAGTTATCCAGAACTTGTTGCCTGTGATTTGCTAGTCCTGTTCCCCTCACCCCTGTGTTCATTGGTCTACACTGACTCCCAGTTGAGGAACGTCTTGATTTTTAAAATTCTCATCTTTATTTTCAAATCCTTCCATGGCCTTGTCCCTCCTCGAATCACAGAATCTCTGTTTAGGAAAGGACCTTTGGCCCATCAAGTCTGCACTGACATGTGAGAATATCTAACCTACCTACCTAATCTTATTTACCAGCACTTGGTCCATAGCATTGAATTTTTTTTATTCATTCATGGGAAGTGTGTGTCACTGACTAGACAGCATTGAAGTTTAGGCTATCCAGCCATGCCTTACTCCCTTGAAACTTAATACAGCTGTACTCCCTTGGACTTGATTGTTTTGCTGTATTATGCTGTGTCCCTAGCCTGCTAACAGTTTGTGCCCCCTCCCCCTGTCAAATTAATTTAAAGTCTTTTTAATAGCATTAGTAAATGTACCCACCCAATCTCTAATATCTTACAGCTCAACAACCTGTCTACACTGTCTATCTAATTAACTACCTATCTATCTACTTCTGGTTTAATGCCTTCCCAGTCATAATTGATATATCATTGGCTGTGTCTTCAGTTGCCTAGGCCCCAAGATCATCTCCCCACACCACTCCACCTTTCTACTACACTGTGCCTCTGAGACATTTTTCTTTGACCAAGCTGTTGGTGATTTGACTTGATACCTCCTTGTGTGGCTTGGTGTCATAATTTTTTTTATAATGCTCCAGTGAAATGTCTAACATTACATTAAATAGATATAAATTCAAGTCGTAGGCAAACATACTTGATGCAGTATGGTCTCAGAACACCTGAAATGAATAACTAACCTATCTCTGGCAGAGTTGGTTGAGAATAGTAAGTAGCCAGGATACAAGTGTGCCCTGCTCTTGGAAAATTTCTTGACATTGTACTAAGTTCATTCTGTCAACCAAAAGAAAGTACCACTCATAACAAACTGTAAGTACCGCTGGTAATATCCCGAAATAGCCTAGGTTAAGTACTGAAGTCATGAGTTCAGTTTGAATTTGCAGTCTTCTAAATGGTCCGAACTGGGCAAAGTTGGCACAGACATTAAAATTAATTGAAGATGCAGGTTGAATTGAAAAGTTTTGCAATTAAAAATGTTCTTCATGCATTGTTAATCCAATTTTCAGATTGGCTTCCCGTTGTTGTAAAGATGAATGAGTATTGCAAAGCAAACTTAATGGAGCATGCTGTTTGAATGCCGTCTTTTGTCTCAAAACTAAGGTTCAAATTCAACCAAAATACTTTTGTAAGAATCATAGAATCCCTAGAGTGCAGAAGGAGGCCATTCCGTCATCGAGTCTGTATCAACTCTGACAAAGTATCCTACCCAGGTCCTCTTTCTCCCACCCTATCCCTCGTAACCCATGGCTAATCCATCTAACCTAAACATCTTGGGAACGCTAAGGGGCAATTTTTTTTTACCATGGACAAACCACCTAACTCGCACATCTTTGGACTTTGGGAGGAAACCGGTGCACCCAGAAGAAACCCATGCCAACACTGGGAGAATAGTCACCCAAATCCCTGGCACTGAGGGGCCTCAGTGCTAACCACCGTGCTGCCCCTGAGAGTTCTACGTGCTCATTTTCCCCACTGAGTTTCTGGCAGGTATAAATTTACTTTTAAAATTGTTGCACTAACATTGTAATTTTGAGGATGAGACATGGGGATCTTGTTCTGAATTTAGATAAGCTGAGGTGCCTTTTTAATGTAGTAAATACCCCAGCATATAGATAGCTGGTAGGAGAGAGGAGGTTGACCAAACAAAAGTTTAATGTTTATGCATTAGTGTCACAAGTAGGCTTACGTTAACACTGCAGTGAAGTTACTGTGATAATCCCCTAGTCGCCACACTGGTGCCTGTTTGGGGAGACACAGAATCTAGGATGACTAATGCACCTAACCAGCACATCTTTCGGATTGTGGGAGGAAACTGGAGCACCCGGAGGAAACCCACGCAGACCTGGGGAGAACATACTGACTCTGCACAGTCACACAAGCCATGAATCAAACCCAGATCCCTGGTGCTGTGAGGTCATTGAGGAAGATTTTAAAGACATTAAAAGAAATAAAATGATTTAGGGAATTTCATTGTTCAGGATTGAGACCAGTGGAGACTGCTGAACAAAGAATTGTGAAATATTCCAGAATGGAAGAGCAGTAGGCAAAGATAGAAACATGCAGCAGTAAAGGGTACAGACAAGGTGGGCAAGTTCAGTTTTGCTGAATTCTTTCAGAGGCAATCTTTGCTTGTAAATGAAATCAGTTTTTCACCAGGGTTTTTTTAAAATTCATTTTTTATGTGAAAAGCAAGGTATTTTCAGTATGAATATTTTTCCTAAATATTTGTGTGACTGTACTTGTGTTCATTGTCCATTGAAGCTGATTTTATGATTTTGACCTACTGGTTAATGGCAACCTGCAATTAAACAATTTGTGTAGAATTCCTTCTGATGTATGTACATGAACTTCTGCTCCCTGAACAAAAATAGGGAATGCTACTGGTAGCTTATTGTGACATTGGATTGGAACTTCATGATCTAGTAAGAATTAAATACAGAATGACTGCTGACCAGCTGCCTTCAAAGTAGTAACTTTTAAGGATTTTGTTATAATGCATTTGGATTGAGGATGCTTTATTTTTTTAAGTACCTTTTATTTCAAGATATTTGACTTTTAACTCCCAAGTCCGCTACCCTTGCAAGCGGTCACACTAATGTGGACCAGTTTCCCCTCTTTATACTAGTCACTATCCCCACTGTGTTTTGTTTTGCATTAGACAGGAGGTGACTGTTGTAAATAGATAATCTGAATTAAAGAAAGATATATTCTGGTGCTTGATCTTAGTCTATCAGTTAATCCAACTGTTGGCTAAATAGTTTGTGTGAGAGAGACATCAATTCCATGCAAATCTCTAATGCCTTTGGTCTGACAATGACCCAGCTGCATATTCATTAAAGTCTCTTGTACAAAATCTGCAGTTCACGTACAAGTGAAGTAAGTGTGCAAAATATACACACACCTATATGTGTGTGTATATACGCAAGTGTGCATATACACGTGCATCCTGGTTGAGAGCAGCCACACCGTCCCAATACTGCCATTTAAACGATGTGACTGAACAAATATAGTGTGGCAATATTTAAATTTAAGATGACCGCCAACCAGTAGTTCTTGCCAGTTTTATTGCAGCCGTGAGAGTAGCATTAGCTTTGGAGGTCAATAATTATGTAGGTATCATCTTTGAAGGATCATATTGTGTCACTACTTTGAGATACCTGGTTGTTTGGATTGATTGAAGTCTTCAGAGCTTCTCTTTGTGCAATAAATAAAAATATTTCTCAATTTGGTATGTGTTCAAAATTTAGATTTTTCTCTTTGATCAACCATTGATATTTTCTTTTCTGCTGTAGTTAACAAGCACAAACCATGGATAGAAACTACTTATCATGGCATTGTAACAGAAAATGATATCTCAGTCCTGCTGGATCCTCCATTAATTGCCTTGGATAAAGATGCACCTCTACGTTATGCTGGTATGTAAATTGATCTGTAAATGTGTTCCTTGCATCAAAATGCTGAACTACATATTTCAATGGGAAATCTGTTCTGAGTATGGCACTAAGATTTGTTTTATTATTGACCTGAAAACTATAAATGGTCTAAAATCTACATCAAAGAACTGAATTATGGCTGAACTTGATTTAAGAACATTGTTCCCAACTATTCCAGGTGTTAATGCTGGAATCCATGGAATTCTTTAGTGGCTTTTCTTTAGTAGAATTTTAGTTGGAATCGTAGAATGTTAGAACACAGAGGGGGCTATTTGGCCTTCCAAGTCTATGCCAGCTCTCTGGGAGAGCAACTCACCTAGTCCCATTCTTTCTGTCTTGTTCTTGCCATCAATAAAATGGATGGACTCATTAAGCAAAAAAATTATATAAACTTTTGAATCTTATAAAAATCTTAGATGTAGCTTTTTTTCATTTTGCCGAGGGGGAACCCAATAAAATAATTCTAAGATGTAAATAATTCTGTGCTTAGTCAATATCACGCCTCACTTTTATAAAACACAACAAAAACTTGGTTACATCCTTAGTCTTTCCCTATTGTCTCTATTGTATGCAATACAAAAATAAATTAATTAATCAGAAGGCAAGTTGTTTTCTACATGGCACAAACAAAATAGTGTGAATGTTGGAAATCTGAAATAAAAAATGCTGGAACTAGTTGGATCTGGCAGCACCTTTGGAGAAAGAGTTGATGTTTGAGGTCTGGTGTTTTCATCAGGAGAACCACTTCTATCACCCCAGTGTCGGTGCAAGGTTTTATATAATTAATTAAAAACACAGTATTTGAAAAAAAGATTTAGGCTTAAGATTACCTTAAACATAAGACCTTTGCACAAAGTGCAGGATAACCAAGTTTAATTGAGGAAATTGCTACACTTCAAGTACTCGGGTGATTAATTTTGTGGTTTGATTACTTGTATTTCTCTACCTTTCCCTTCCTCACCCAGTATATCAAGTGACAATTGATTGAAGCCACAACAGCTTCCAGCATCAACTAAAGCAGAACCAAATCTTCAGACTGCTTCTGGGGGTGCCTAGACCTATACAGCAGAGTATGAACTCCAGGAATTCTCTACATATAGTAGCATTTTCAAAATTTTTGGAACGTGACAGCTGGATAAATATTTTAATTTTCCACAAATGTGTAACTCAGTTGAACCAAAACATTAAGTAGCTGCAACAAAAAAAAACACAGCTGCATAACCCCACTGCACAGCTTGGTCTGCACACGCTGTCATGGTTGACTTTCTATTCCAATATATTTTATTTGGATAAAATGCATGTGCACATTAAGTTTGCTGAAGTGCTGAGGTAATGTTAGTGCTGAGTAACATTGGATGTTGCACAGTTATATTTTTCACTTCTTTCACTATAGTGTCCATTTAATTGAATTTGCAAGTTTCCCTCTGTACCTTGCAGTTGATGCTAGCAGTTAGCATTAGCGATTGGGGAATCACGGAATTTATGAAACAAGAATCCTCTCTATCTCAATTTTGGAAATATCAAATATTTCAGTAACCGATGAACACCCTTTCATCTGTGACTTTGGTTTGCTCTTGTCAGCTGTTTCAGAAGCTTTACTTGTAATGGAGCCTGCAATTTTACATTTCAATAAAACACTTTGGCTAATCTATCACCACAATTGTTCAATTTACTGAATTTATACCAAATAAATTAACAGTATAGACACATTGCGTACCAACCAGATGGTCTTAACATCCCAACAGTTGTGTAGGGTTTCAGTAAATGCTAGGCATTAAGCCTTTTGATCCTTGTGAGCTAATTGAATGGCCTGCTATCTAATTAATGCAGATAACTGCAGGGTTCCAAATAAATTATTCATGGTGGTCCAGCATGTTTTCTTACTCAACTTGCTGGGAAGAGGAGAACACTTTTGTGACTGTTAGCTATGCCTCCACTCTATCTACCAATTGAAAGTCTTGAAAAATTACTGAAGAACTTCTCTGCCTGTCTGAGAGGGGCAAGTTTTAATTAAATCCAAGAGAGTATCAGCCAGGCCTCTGCTCTGAGACTGGCTGTAGTCCCCTGGGATACTTTTCAGCTGCTGTCATGGTTGGATTTTCTTTGAATATCAACCGCAGTGGCACAATGGTTAGCACTGCTGTCTCTCAGCACCAAGGACCCGGGTTTGATTCCCAGCTTGGGTCACTTTGCAGAGTTGGCACATTCTCCGTGTCTGTGGGTTTCCTCCGGGTGCTCCGGTTTCCTCCCACAGTCCGAAAGACATGTTGGTCAGGTTCACTGGCCATGCAAAATTCTCCCTCAGTGTGCCGGAACAAGTGCTGGTGTGGGGTAACAAGGGAATTTTCACAGTAACTTCATTGCAGGGTTAATGACTAAGCAACATTCACCTTCACTTTGAAGGAAGACAAAAATAAACCTGTCTCTCCTTTACTTTAACCCTCCTTTGGGCACCTTGCCTTCTGCCGTTCCTCATTACTCTGAAATCCTCACTGTCATCTCACAGTCCCTTGGCTATTTCCTAAGTGAAATCTCCCATCCTCCTCCCTCTGCACCAGGTGAATTGAAATAAAATGGCTCTTATTGGAATAACTTTGGAAAATAAATGTGCAGGCTGGAATGAAACCATGGATATCTGAAACTTTTGCCCCCAGTGAAAGAAGCTGAGGTGGGAGACAGAATTAAAAACAGTCAGTTAAGGCTTTCTAATGAGTAGGTATGTGACTACAGGCTGTAGTTGCTGTTGATCTGGAGAAAGGGAACCACTGCTGCTCCTGGCTGCAAGCACATACTTGCCCTTTACACCTTCTGTCAGCTGCAGCGTTTCTTGAGGCATTCAAACTACTTGTCTGTGTTCCCCTAAACTAAACGTAAAGTGGAACTAAAGTTAGAAAACAATCTAAAATAATGGCTACTTCTTCCAGCAGCTATAAACAGATAACTAAAACTGGTCCAGCGATGAGACAAAACTATATTTCACAGCAACCTTTCTTTTTAATTCTAAGGATGGTGATGGTTTCCATTAAAACAATAATAGGTGTACAATGATATGGAAGAGTTACTTGGAGAAAGAGAACTTTTATTTTTTTGCTACACCTAAAATTTTAGGATATCTTGCATGCTTATTGTCTTGGACCTTGCAGTTTTGGTTCAGAAATGTACTTGGATGATTTTGCAGGGAGGACAAGATTTCAAATGGAAGATATTGTTCTAATCAATTATGAACTTATTCCTGTAAAATCATGCAGCTTGAATATTACAACTGCAAGGTCAAGAAATGTTGTGTATTAAATGTTTGCTGCCACAACATTGAATACTTGCTGGAAAAGTTGGGGATTAAAATGTGATTAGAGTACAAGGATCAGTGTTAGTGATATTCAGTTATTACCGTTGCCTCAATAAACTCAACTTGAAGCTCCTTGTAATCTGATGCGCAATATGCAACAGATGAAATGTATTGCGTATTCTTGATCGATTTGATTAGGGAATGTTGCTCAATATTGAAAGTTAATGTGATATGCAGAAAATATTTTCCAATGCTTTGCTTAGTTCTGAATTACGTTAGATAATTTGTCATTTTTTCATGTAAATTGTCTTTAGAGAACCTGGAACTGCGAAGGTTAGTATGCTTTTAAAAAGCTATATTGTTGATATTTTTGTTAAAATGTCTCAACGCTGGGAATTTGTGATTGTTTTGCAAAGATTTTTGAATGTCTAAATGAAAAATATGTAAATTAATTGTTAAAAATGCTATTATGAATAAAGCACAGTACTATTAGTTTGAATTGCTTTGTATTTGCATTGATCCTTTGACTTAAGTCCCTGTCTTCACTCTTTTGCTTTCTTACCTTGATGACTGATCTCTGTTTATCTTTTCTTCCCCTTATAGAGAGGTATGAGGTGACATTCACCAAAGAAGGTGATACCTGGGTTCTTTCTTTCATTCATCATGAACAATTATATTAACTCACTAACTCTGGTCATAAAATGGGGAATCAGCACTTGAACAGCAAATCCTGTCATCAGTTTTATTCCCCATTATTATCCAGGTTTATTTGCAAAAATTACTGGATGTGAAGTTTAATTTTAAAGGGTTTGTTAGAAATATCAGTGTTTGGTATCCTTTTCATTTCCCTCAATTTAGGGTATTGTGATTATCCTAAACACCCCTTTGACCTGAGTGCACAAGATAAATAAAATATCGTCCCTTACTTTGGGTACTTAACATTGTGAGATAGCCTGGTGATAAAAATCCAGTTATACTCAGATTCCTGATGTCAAAATTATTTTGCTATTGTATAACCAGCCATTTATTCATACTCAATAACTGAGTAACCTGCTACAATTAAAGTGGTGTTCTATTTCTTATGCTCGGTAGTCAGTTACTCAGTTTAACATGAAATAGAATATTGTTTCATTCTGTTGAAGGATCAGTGGAGTGACGAGATGCAAATTGGAATTTATAGTCACAAGCAGGGTTTAGTTTCTAGGCACTAGTTGAGAAATCATTTAATTTAGCATAGGAACATCTTTTACACAAGTGACTTTATTTGGCAGGGCGCTTGCTTCTGAGTGAGAAAGTTATGGATTGAAGTTATTCTGTGATTTTGAGTGCCATCTTTCAAACAACGTGTTAACAAATAACCAGCCTTTTAGTGCAGTACAGAGAGAGGGATGCATATTAAACAATGTGAATGCTTGTTAGCAAAGGTTTCAGTAGCACTACTTGAAGGTGAGCAGGGGGTCCAATATTGTTCTTTTGGCCAAAACTGCTTGGAAGCTGGCTATTCATTCACTTGCTATTTGTGTGTAAATTGGAATCTGCACTTGCCTGTATGAACATAAAGGCAAATCAGGAGAAGACCACTTGGCTCCTTGACCCCGTTCTGCTATTCAGTGGGACGTTGGCTGATCTAACTAACCTCATGTCTACATTCCCAACTAGCCCCGAAAGCCTTTCACTTCTTGCTTATCAATTATCTAGTCCTGCCTTAAAAATATTCAAAGACTCCCTACTTCCACCGTCTTTTGAGGAAGCGAGTTCCAAAGACATGACCCACTGAGAACATATTTCCTCCTCTGTCTTAAAAGTTTATGAACAGTGGACGCCTTTTCTGGATTTTCACACAAGAGGAAACATCCTTTCCACATCCACTTTTGTAGAGATCCCTCAGGATCTTGTATGTTTCAATCAAGTTGCCTTACTCTTCTAAACTCTAGCTGATGCAAGCCCAGCCTATCAAATCTTTCCTCCTAAGAAAACTCACCCACTTCAGACTAGGAAACCTTCTTTGAACTGTTTTCAACACACTTATATTTTTTTTAACAAGGACACCAATACTGTATGTTCCAAAGCTCAGTATGCCCAAAGTATATATTCAGTTCCTCTTGCAATAAACAATAACATTCTATTAGTTTTCCTAATTACTTGCTGTATCTGCATTCTACCCTTTGTGATTCAGGCACTAAGACATCGAGATCCGTCTGTATCTCTGAGCCCTGCAATCTCTCACTATTTAGAAATGGACAATTTCACATTCCACACGTTAGATATTTGTCCATTCACTTAGCCTGTCTATATCTTTGTAGCTTCCTTATATCCTCTTCACAACTCATTTCCCTTCTTTGTGTCATCAGCAAATTTAGCAACCATGCCTTTGGTTCCTTCACCCAAGTAATTTATATAAATTATAAAATGTTGAGGCCCCTCAGCACTGATTGCTATGACATGGAAATGGTCGAGAACTTTAAGTTGCTAGGTGCCCAGAACACCAATAACTTGTCCTAGTCCCTTCATGCCAACATTATAGTTAAGAAAGCCAACCAACGCCTCTACTTTCTCAGGAGGCTAAGAAAATGTGGCATGCCTGCTACAGCTCTCACCAGTCTTTACAGATACACCATAGAAAGCATTCTTTCTCGTAATATCACAGCTTGGTGTGGCTCCTGCTCTGTCCAAGACTGCAACAAACTACAAAGGGTCGTGAACAAAGCCCAATCCATTTCTCGAACTACCCTCCTTCCATTGACTCTCCCTATACTTCCCACTGTCTCAGAAAAGCAGCCAGCATAATTAAGGACCCTACGCACACAGGACATACTCTTTTTTTCTACCACTTTCTGTCAGGAAAAAGATACATAAGCCTGAGGTCATGTACCAGCCAACTCGAGAGCAGCATCTTCCCTGCTGCCATCAGACTTTTGAATGGACCTACCTTGCACTAAGTTGATCTTTCTCTACACACTAGCCATGACAACACATTTTACAACTGCTCCTCTCCTTCTCTATGAACGGTATGCTTTGTCTGTATAGTGTGCAAGAAACAACACTTTTCACTCTATACCAATACGTGACAAATCAAAAACATTGTTACATCTTGCCAACCAGAGGAAAATCCATTGATGCCTACTGTTTCCTGTTCACTAGCCAATCTTTTATCCGTGCTAAAAAGTTATCCCCTGCACCATGAGCTTTTATTTTCCACACCAACCTTTGATGTGACATGTCATCAATTGCCTGCTGGCAATCTAAATAACAATGCATCCTCTGGTTCCCTTTATCCATAGCGTGTTATTTCCTCAAAGAATTCCAATAAATTGATTATAAATATGATTTCCCCACCACTACACTATACCATTGACACTGCCTAATTACCTTGAATTTATCTCACTGCCCTGCGATAATGTTTTTAATAGCTTTCAACCGTTTCCCTGCAACAGATGTTAAACTGTAGGTACCTGCTTTCAGTCTCCCTTTTTTCAGTAAAGGAGTTAAATTCATTATTTTCCAATCTATTGGAATCTTCCCTGAATCTAGGGAATTTAGGAAAATTAAAACCAAAGTGCCATCTATCTCACTAGCCACTTCTTTTAAGACCCTGGGATGAAGCCCTGGAAACTCATTTGCCTGCAATTACCAACAATTTGCCAGTTTTTTTTAAAATATCAAATCTTTGCTACTACCTGAAGCATGGTGAGAGGAGTGCTACCAATGGCTATTTCCTGTTACTGATTGCTTTTCAGTAACTTGGGCTGGAAGTGGGCATATTCTGACCATTTTCGAAGGTCAGATTAGGTTTGGCTGTGAAGTTCCTTGCCAGATGGCAGCTAGCTACTTGGCTAAGACTGAATATGGGCACTTGGAATTATGGCCGAATAACCAGCAACGAGAAACTGTTGTATGCATTTAAAGAATGAATGCTCTGAGAAGAAGCGAGGAAAGATGTGAACCAAGTAGCTGGTATTTATAATCTAAAAGTTATCATCTTGGGTGTTTAGCAGTAGGTTCTTAGAGGGAATTTTCATTGGTTTAGCTACAAGTGCTTCTTCAGCAACATTTCTTGTAGGTTTGACCTAGGAGCTTACACATTCCAATTGTGAAATTGGACCTCTAATCATGTCACTGGCTTGCTGATATCAGTGATTTTGAGTTAAATTTTTAAAATTAACCATTGTTACCCTGACATTCGACCCTTTTTGCAGTGTAAGCTTTCTAATTTTCCCCTATATTTGTGATTAACTTTGATTGAAAGGTAGATGTCTGACCTTTATCACAAACTGGAATTGTGGGATAAAATATAATCTTGTCTGAGACTTTGTTCTAGTTCCTTAAAGTCCTTGTAGAGAATTTGAGTTTTCAAATCAGTTAGAGTTTAACTGTAAGCATTCAGAATCCAGTGGTGATATTAGAAATATTGGCTGTTTCAGACTGAGGTTGCCCTTTGATCCTTGTTGAAAGGTGCACTTGAAATGAGCACAACATATGTAAAGTGTTCATTTCTGGAAAAGGATATCAAACTGATATTTCTAATGCTGAATTGCCATCCAGTGGTTTGTCTTGGTTTCCTAATTGTGGACAGATACATTGCACAGGAAGACTTAATTTTTTTGGAAAGTGATGAATTTTGACAGAATTTGTGAGACTGTGCTGAACCTATATCAAATGCTTGTACATCTCCGACTTAACTTTGCACTTTAACTTTTTGTCTTGGTCAGATTAGGCAGCCCAGCTCTGTCCAGTAGCTTGGCATAGAAGATTCCAGCAGCCATGGCTGTATGTTACAAGTTATAGCTGTCCTAAGTACTCCTGTGAAATGCCTGTCTCTTTCTTTCTCTTTCTTTCTCTCTCTCCTGCATGAATGGATGCAATGTAAACCAGTGGCTTGGAAGGCAGGCATATGCTCCTTTACTAAGTCCCAGAACTCACCCAAACAAGGCACAGGCTTTGCTTTCTCCACAGACCCTCACAATAAAAACAATCCCTGGCTGTGAAGTTTGGACTGCTGTTGCACATTAATTTAACCAAAAAAAAAGTTTACTGTGTCATTATCCCTAGCTCTAACTTACTCTTTGTTGAACTCTAGGTGAGATTTGTGGATTTAGAATTCATGGGCAGAATGTTCCGTTTGAAGCTGTGGTGGTTGATAAAACCACAGGTGAAGGTGTCATACGTTCAAAAGAGAAAATGGACTGTGAGTTGCAGAAAGAATACACCTTTACTATCCAGGCCTATGATTGTGGAGAGGGTCCAGATGGGGGAAATATGAAGAAGTCCCATAAGTAAGTATTCACAGGAAAAATAGTGTGGAAACTTAGATTTATTTCATAAACTTCTGGTTGGCTGAAAGCTCATGGTGAGTCAAAGGTAATCGTGAATGTCTACTTACTTTTAAAAGGCTCTCTTTTGGTCTTGACAAAATGGTTCGTTGTTGAAACCCTTTTTTGGGGGGCTTTGGTGCAACATCTAGGGGTTATGACTCCCTATTTGCCCTCTTCTCCAATCCTAACAGTAACTGGATCAGGCAGCTGCTTTGATAATGCTATTTTGTGCTGCCAAATATCTGCTCCTTTATGAATGATATTGTAAACACAGGAGGATTGCTCCATTCCACAAGTAACCGTTGGCTGTCAATGCTGTGTTAAGACATCTCTCCACAGTTTTTGAGTGGAGATGCTGGTGTTGGACTAGAGTAAACACAATAAGGAGTCCCAACACCAGGTTAAAATCCAACAGGTTTATTTGGTAGCCAATGCCACTAGCTTTTGGAGTGCTGCTGCTTCATCAGATAAGTGGGAGTTCCGCTCACAAACAGGGCATATAAAGACACAAACTCAGTTTACAGAATAATGATTATTCTGTAAATTGAGTTTGTCTGTTTACATGCTCTGTTTGTGAACAGAACTCCCGCTTATCTGACGAAGGAGCAGCACTCTGAAAGCTCGTGGCATTGGCTACCAATTAAACCTGTTGGACTTTAACCTGGTATTGTGAGACTTCTTACTGTGTGGGTTTCCTTCCACACTCCAAAAGATGTGTGGGTTAGGTTGATTGATCATGCTAAATTGCCCCTTAATGTCAGGGGGATTAGCAGGGTAAATACACAGGCTGATGGGGATAGGGTTTGGGTGGTTTTGTGGTCAGCATAGGCTCAATAGGCTGAAAGCTCCCTTCTGCACTGCAGGGATTCTATTGTTATCCGCTGCTGCAAAATGAGCAAGGAGGAACTCCCTTTTCAATAGGGAAGGATTGCTCCATTCCACAAGTAACCATTGGCTGTCAGTATGGAGTTAAGACATCTCTCTGCAGTTTTGGAATAATGTTTTTGTGATAAATATGTATTAAGAGGACAGTTTAAACCCTTGAAAGAAAAATACTGCAGGATCAGAAGTTTGTTTATGCAAATAATATTGCAAGTTGCAAATTGAATTATTGGTTTTATGTCTGTATGAAATATTTTCCTTAACACATCAACCAAGCTGAAGTTGAAGATAGCATGTTTACAAAATTATTCAGTTATTAGAATTCGTGTTACAGGAGGGGTAGGGAGGTTGAAATTTCCATTGAGCTAAATCTGTTCAAGCTGTTTGTTATATTTGCAAGGTTAACTTTCCCATTGCTCTAGGGTTTGAATGGCTTATTGTTCTTGCTACTGATGAAAGGAGCTCCACAATCTCATATACAAATGCTGTTCATCCCAGGATACATAAGACAGAGGGAATGACTCCTATTGTTTTCAAAAGAAATTGTCTTGCAAGTCTAAGCAAGAATATGGATTTGAAAGCATTTCATTACATCTGGGGTTTTTATTATTTCCTTTAAACTTTTCTGCCACCTTAATAAAAAGGGTAGCACTGGGCCCCAACATGCACTCCTTCCCCAGCAGTTTGTTGGATGCCTGTAGCTTTACTGTATCACTCACTGGACAAAGTCACATTGATTTCCAGATCTAATTCCCAACTCCATGTTTTTTAAAAAAAATTGTGGATAACAAAATGTGAGTCATGGGGCATAGATTATTCCTATCCTGTTTCATTGTTCTTTGTGATCATCAAAAATGATTGGAAAGGTTCCTCAACCGATGGAAGGAAATCCAACCTGGGATACTTTCATAAATGTATGCATTTCCCATCGGGCAATCTTGATTTTTTTCTCTGCAAATTATCCATATTGACACCACCCTTACGAAAATTAAAGGAATGAGGGAAAATATTGGACAGTTATCAGGAGATAACCTCCTCTGTCTTATTTTTCCTTTGTTGCTTGCACCCTAACTCAGTATTCAGCCCTGGTCACCCATTAACCCAATGGTTGCTGGCCTACATAGGCTCCTGGTCCAACTACATCTTGGCACTCTTAAAATTCAAATTGTTGTTTCAGATTCATTCCTGTCCTCCTGATCTCTAATGTCTTCTAGCCCTTAAGCGTCCTGTATTTTAGTGATTGTCAAATAATATTATCTGATGCACCTGACATCCTTTGCTATTAATTGTTGTGACTTTGACTGTGTAGTCCCTAAGTTCTGGAATTATCTTCCAAAACACCTTGCCTCTACCCCTCATCTCCTTTTCACATTGTTCCTTAGCACTTGCCACTTTGTCCAAATGTTTAGTCATCTGTTGTAAAATTTGTGTGTGCCTTGCGATCAAGTTTTATCATTGGGAGGTGTGGGGGATAATGTGCCTATGAAACATCTTAGATGCTTTACTACGTTAAAGACACTATTTTGCAGAGGTCCTGAAACCAACTGCAGCAGCCATTTTTCTTCTCTGGTTGTGACTGAGTTCAGCATTCAGTCAGGGTTGAACTTGGAACTGTGGTGTGTGATTATCTGGCTCACAAATCATTGATCAAGGGGAGTTTTTAAGTGATTTTTTTTTTAGTTGTTGTCTATTAAACATGTTTCCAGGTCCTACTCTTTCATTATAAAACTGCAGTATCTCTGACCTTTACTTCTGCTTTACAGGGCCAATGTTCACATCCAGGTGAATGACATAAATGAGTACTCCCCAGTTTTCAAAGAGAAGTCCTACAAGGCCACAATCATTGAAGGAAAGAAGTATGACAGCATCTTGAGAGTGGAGGCTATTGATGCAGACTGTTCACCTCAATTCAGCCAAATCTGTAGTTATGAAATTGTCACTCCTGATGTACCATTCACTGTTGATAAAGATGGTAAGTCATGAGCCAACTGCTTCAAAAATAAGGCTTGAATTTTGAGTTTTTAATGCTGAATTTTAGTTTTAACAAAGCAGTTCAATTTCCAGTATACATTTGCAAAGGTCAGGTATTGTGACACGAATATGTATGTATTGTATGGATTTTCTGGACCATGCAGGTCTAAACTGTAGACTATGATAGGTGAACCAAGATCCCTGATAATCCAATATATGGCATCTCACGGTTCTGGATTTTTTATTCCCTAGCTTGCCCTTTGTGAATTATTTTCTATTTGATGGATAAATCCTACATTTGAATATCAAAATCCATTAAAATCATCAATTTTATAAGTGCACGAGCTAACATTAGTATGAACTTAAAAATCACATGAATCCTCAGTGTGAACTAACATAGTCCGCAAAGGTAGAAACCTTGGATGTGCATGAGCTAAACTGAGAGATTTGATGTAGTTGAGGTAAAAAAATCAGTTTTTGTGCTTTTAAAGTTTAAAGTGTCACAAGTCGGCTTACATTAACGCTGCAATGCAGTTACTATGAAAATCCCCTAGTCGCCACATTCTGGTGCCCCTACTTTGGGTATGCTGAAGGAGAATTTAGCATAGCCAATGCTCATCAGCATATTCAGAATATGGGAGGAAAGTGGAGCACCTGGAGGAAACCCACACAGACATTGGGAGAAGGTGCAGACTCCACTTCGTGACCCAAGCTGGGAATTGAACCCGTGTCCCTGTTGCTGTGAAGAAGTGATGCCACTGTGCTACCTGACACAGTTGATTTACATTTTTAAACAATCTCTAATGGTTTCTCATCAGTGTTTCTTATTACAGTTGGATTTTTGTGGATTGCATCTTAGTTTCTATTTTTGATGGGACCATATGCAAAAGGAGCAGGATTTCAATTTTTTTCCCATTTTTATCATTTTTGTTTTGAAAGATCCTTGCTAGCCTACATGCTCCAATGCTGAACCTGTGAAGATATTTTTTATGCACGATCCTAGACATTGAATGTTGACAAGCATTTAATCATAAAATATCTCCTACCTGAGACTAGTTCTGATCTTGCCTGACATTGTCACATTCCAACAGAGTCAGTGAAGAATGAGGAGTGAAACGTTCTCCTTTTTCTTTCTATCATAGTCTATGGTTTCTAATTAAATTAAGAAAGTAACATCCCTTTAAGATTTTATTATTAAATGACCTATTTGGCTGCCTTTTGATCTCCATCTTAATTTTGCTGTGCCATCAAAGAGGGGTGGAGTATAAAATATTTGCCAAGATTAGCAAATTTTGACTCTTGACGATTAATGCGTGTTTAAACTGGTGATTTTTGCAGGATATATTAAAAAGTCGGAGAAGATAAACTACAGCAAAGACCGGCAGTACAAGCTTGCAGTAACTGCTTATGACTGTGGGAAGAAGCGGTCAACGGAAGATGTTCTTGTTAAGATAAACGTTAAACCTACGTGCAAACCTGGCTGGCAAGGTAAAATAATTAACATGAGAAAAAATAAGTTGCCTGTTTCACATTTTGGTGTGCTTTAATATGTATTAAATTTCCTATTGAATGAAAGCTTTAATGATGTAAAATAAGCCTTCCTTCCTGAAGTATGGATATCAACTCGTAACTAGATTATGAAATTGTGGCAAAACTTGAAATACTGGAATTGAAGCAGCAAACGTACTGCTATGCTATTGTGTATTTTTGTGATGGTAATGAAATCTTTCACAACTCGATTATTGAAGGCTGTTAATGTGTTAATGATATAGGTTGGAGCAAAAGAATTGAGTATGAACCTGGCACTGGAAGCTTGGCATTGTTTCCGGGAATGCATCTGGAGACATGTGATGAACCTATTACATCCATCCAGACAGTGGTTGAATTGGAAACGAGCCATATTGGCAAAGGATGTGACAGGGACACATATTCTGAAAAGTCGCTCCATAGACTATGCGGTAAGGGCTTTTATTAACGATCAGTACAGAGATGTGCAATCACAATACTGCTAATCTTTCCCTGTTGCATCTTTCTCTGAAGAAATGCTTTGTTGAACAGCCAGTTGTAATTGCTTTTATTCCCATGGTTTGCAAGTAAGAATCTGTTTTTTTTAATCCTCTAGTCATAAAGTGTATAGGCTTTGTGAATTTCTTCTTTGCAGCTGAAAGGACGTGGTCTAGCAAACTTAGTCTCAAGGGTACATCTTTACACAACTTGTGGCTTAAAATTTTCGTTTTGAAATGCAGCCCTATTGATAAAAAGCAAAATTACTGTCCACCTTTTAATACAAGGATTTTGATTGCAAGCACCAAATCTTATTCTCCAAAGGTGGACGTTTAATGTTAATAAAATGGGGAACTTACGAAAGGAAACTTGTACAGTTGAGTTTCATTTTTGTTTTATAATAAAGGTGAAGTTGCCATAGTCCCAGATGACCCTTTGAGGGGGAGAGCTGACTTATGGTGATTTAACCTGAGGATCACCACACCTCAGACAAGGGGCAAGGTTGCGAATAACCGCAGTCAGTATGGGAATTGAACCTGTGTTGTTAGCATTGCTCAGCACCGCAAACTAGCCTTCCAGCCAACTGAGCTAATCAACAATAGAATTATTTCAGGTGTTCAGAAGTATGTATTGTCAACCAGTATTTTGCTCACTTAATCTAGTACTAACCAATTCTTTGTGCCTAACTGGCTTTGCAGTAATGTTGTGACTTCTAGCATGAGTAGAATAACTCTAGACAATTAGTAGGTTTCAGTAGGTTAGTTAAATTCCTTCCGTCTTCACGTAATTTGCCTTATCCTTTTAAGCTGCCTTCTGTTATTTGTTTTAGAATTTAAAATATGAGATGTAAATATAGAAAGCTTGTGGAATTTTGCAAATTTGTAAGTAGGAAATTTATAGCTGAGATGTTTGGTGTCAACACATTTTTAGTTGTGAATTTCTCATGCAGCCAGCTGTTAAATATTGGGATTACTGATGTCCTATTAAATGTTGAAGTTGACCAACACCTTCAATAATGCAAATGAGAGAATCATGCGTTTCGCTGGACATTTGTTAAAACAGTTAAGATAACTTTTTAATTAAAATATGCAGGATTATGGGCATCGCTAACAGGGTCAGCAGTTATTTTGCTGGTAAAGATTCGAATGACTGGAGTCTGCGTCATGAAGACGCACTACAGTGCTGTTGGATAGTGTTCCAGGTGTTTGGTCCAGTGATGAAGGAAACATTAATATGCAAAGGGACCTAGGTGTCCAAGTACACCAGTCACTGAAAGCAAGTATGCAGGTGTAGCAAGCAGTTAGGATGCCCAGTGCCATGATGGCCTTCGTTGCAAGTGGACTTGAGTACAGGAACAAGGATATCTTACTGCAGCTGCACAAGGCCTAGGTGAGACCAAACCTGGAGTATTGTGTGCAGTTTTGGCCTCCTTATCCAGGAAAGGATATACTTGCCAGAGAGGGAGGGCAGCAAAGGTTCAACAGACTTGATTGCTGGGAGAGATTGGGTCCCTTGGGCTTATACTCACTGGAGTTTAGAAGAGTGAGGGGGGATCTAATTGAAATGTATGAAATTCTGACAAGGCTAGGCAGACTGGATGCAGGGACTTTGTTTCCTCTGATTGGAGCAGTCTAGAGAAAGTGGTCATGCTCTCAGGATAAGGAGTATGCCATTTAGGATCGAGACCGGCAGAAACCTCTTCACTCAGATTGGTGAACCTGTGGAAGCCAAGTCACTATTTAAGGAAATAGATTTCTAAACCTTAAAGGTGTTAAAGGGTGTGAGGAGAGCACATCCTATATCTCCTATACGGCCTACTGATAGATCAGGGTTTTCTGAACTTCTCTAACCATGGACTGCTTTTGACCTTCCGAAATTACTGACTGAACCCCCGAGAAACATTCTTATCATGATGAAGATTTCAGCTCTGTCAGTCTTGGTGAGAGGTATTGTTGTTTTAGGAAGGACTGCTAAAGAAGAGAGCTGCTAGAAGCTATCTTATTAATGGTATACACAGCAGCCACATTGCTTGACTGGGTCTATTTAATGTGCCATTACTAATGATTAATGACAGTATAAACCTTATTTGCCTCTTTGTAATGCATAGATCTAATCTCAATTGTTGATTTCAGGTGCTGCTTCTGGTACAGTTGATCTCCTTCCTTCACCAAGTAGCAATACAAATTGGACAGTTGGTCTTCCCACTGATAATGGCCATGACAGTGATCAAGTTTTCGAATTCAATGGCACTCAAGCTGTGAAAATCCCAGAAGGTGTTCTGACAACAAATCTAAAAGAACCGTTCACAATTTCTGTATGGATGCGACATGGGCCTGGTTCCAGCATTCACGGGGAAAAGGAAACCATCCTTTGCAACTCTGACAAAAGAGGTGTGTGAGTTTATTCTGAAGTCCTCCAAACTTCTGCCTTCTCTACTTTTAAGGCCCTCAATAAAATCTACCTCAGACTAAGCTTCTGCTGCTAATGTTTCCTTTGGCTTGATCGCTTTTATTTCTGCAAACTCACATAGGATGTTTACTTTTGATAAGGCATTTGAGAAATGCAGGGTGTTAAAAGGTCACATAAAAATGCTAAGATGTCTGCTAAAGAAGAAAATAATTAGTTCCAAATGCATTTGGTTAGAAAGATTTATTTTTTTTTAATCTAATTGTAAAAGGACTATTAAGTTCAAGCTGTTTATATGGTCATGGATGTAATGAATCATCCCACTTAGACCATTAATTTTAAAGTTGGGATGAAAACGTTAAAGTCATGGGAACGGTTGTAATCTGAAAACACACTTGCAATCAAATGGTGCTAAATTGGGTGTGCGTTGCAGATGCCAGAACCTGGTCATAAGCACCCAGGAGTAAAGTAGATACTAATGAACAGCAAGACTGAATTTAGAGTTGAAATATATTTTTCTGCTTAAACGGGAGATGCTGGTGAGTTCCTGTTAATTAGTTATTCCAAGGTGAAAACTAAAATGATGTCCTTTGGGTCACTATATTCATGTAGCCGCTTCATCTGGTATGGAATTGAGTGCTTTAAATGTATAAACATCAATTTAGTCTCACATTGAGATGGGGCGCTCTTCAATAAATCATCAATTCTGTCATCAGTAACTGCCTCTAGGCTAGAGAGTAAAGCACCACTTGATGAAGCACTGTCTTCTACCTCCACATCTGAGTATTTCACAAGTTTGATTCATTGTCTCCCTGAATTAGCAGATTTATAATGGTCTCTGCATCTTTGGGCTAAGGAAGCATAGATAATTTAGTTTCTCATTGCTATCTAGTGACCTCTGGTGGAAAATCTATGTATGTCTGCTGAGAACAAGAACATAGTTGCTGCGTTGCCTTTTAGGTACACAAATGAGTAACTATTCACAAATTTCTAATAAGCAAGCAAAAATAATCATCCATCTGTGATATCAGAGGTTGCAATTAACAACAACATGCAGTTATTTGTATTAACAATTTTCTAAACACGTAATTTGTTATATAACCTGAAGTAGGAATAAGTAGTCAGCTACTAAAGCCAAGTTGCATAATTGTATTCATCTGTAGATTAATGCTTGCTTTTGATCAAAGGTAGTTGCAAATCAGAAAACAGCTTCAATTTCCCAACTGGGTCTTCACATGTCACACACCAGCTATATGTTCCATGTCTTGGTGCTTCCAACATGATCTAGCTTTTATCTGTTTTTTGCTCTCTAGCTCATTTGCTCTGTTACAGTCAGTTGAGGGGGTAGGCTTTGTCTGCAGCAGGCTTTTTTGAAAAGGATATACTTGTTGATTTTGCAAGCTGTGAGCATAAAAGAACAGTCCGACAGTTTTCTGTGTTTAATAGAGGCTAACAAGTGTTTAAGAAGGCAAATGGAATGTTGTTAATTGCAAGGAGAATGGAATATAAGACCAGGGATGTTTCGCTACAGTTCTTGGTGAGACCACATCTGGAGTATGTGTACAGTTCTGGTGTCTCAGACCAGCCTCCCATCCATTGACTCTGTCTACACTTCCCGCTGCCTCGACAAAGCAGCCAACAAACTTAAGAACCCCATGCACCCTGGACATTCTCTCTTCTACCACCTTCCGCCGGGAAAAAGATACAAAAGTCTGAAGTCACGTACCAACCGACTGAAGAACAGCTTCTTCCCTGCTGCGATCAGACTTTTGAATGGATCTACCTTGAATTAAGTTGATCTTTCTCTACACCCTAGTTATGACTAACACATTCTGCACTCTGTTTCCTTCTCTATGAACGATATGGTTTGTCTGTATAGCGTGCAAGAAACAATACTTTTCACTGCTTATTAATACATGTAACAGTAAATCAAATAATTTCAGAAAGGATATAAGTGCATTAGGCAAAGTTCAGAGAAGGTTTGATTTTATTTATTATTGTCGCATGTATTAGTATACGGTGAAAGGTATTGTTTATTGACGCTATACAGACAAAATATACCATTCATAGAGAAAGAAAGGAGAGAGTGCAGAATGTAGTGTTACAGTCATAGCTAGGATGTAGAGAAGGATCAACTTAATGCGAGGTTCATGACTGATACGTATGATTGAGGTGTTATCCAATGAGGAAAAGTTGGGCCTGTACCCATTGGAGTTTAGAAGAATGATTTTATTGAAACATGTAAGATTCTGGGGGACTTGACAAGGTGGATGCTGAAAGGATGTTTTTGCTTGCGGGAAAGACTAGAACTAGGGAGCACAGTTTGAAAATAAGGGGTTTCCGTTTAAGATGGAGATGCATTTTTTTTTTCTGAGGATCACCTTTGGAATGCTCTTCCCCAGTGAGGTATGGAGGCAGGATCATTGAATATTTTAAGATTCTTGACTAACAAAGGATCATAGAGACCCTACAGTGCAGAAGGAGATCATTCGGCCCATCAAGTTTGTGCTGTAGTGTTCTACGTTCTATTTTCTAAGTCTGTACCAACAACAGTCTCACCTGAGGCCCTATCCCCACGCATTTGCCCTGCTAATCCTTCTAACCTACACATCCCCGGACACTAAGGGGCAATTTGCCACGGCCAATCAACCTAATCTGTACATCTTTGGACTGTGGGAGGATAGTGACCCAAACCCAGGTCCCTGGCGCAGTGAGATAGCAGTGTTGACCACTGTGCCACTTATTTTTTTCCAACTTTGCTGGGTAACTGAGAGTCAGTCCATTCTCTCCATTTACATTTCTGCCCTGGGGAGAATAAAGAGCGACCAACAGTCACAAGAATTGTGTCAGAGTGAAATTCATTTTGAGGCAAGTGTATAGAATTCTCTCCATTAATAGTTCTGGCTGGAAGAGCAGCTAACCTGACCCCAACACAAGATCAGAATGACAGGGGTTTCAGATGAAGCTCTGTTAATATTTAGTTAGCAGTATATTTTTAGTTGGGCTTTGGGAAGGGAATCAAAGGTTGTCAGTGGTAGAAGCGTGAAGTTGAGGTATCAATCAAATGAGCCAAATTTAAAGATGTAGATAGCTAATTTGGCTGTTCTCCAGAAGATGGTAATGCTGGGTGAATTATTGTAAAAAGTCTGTGTCTGCAGGAGGGAATGTCACGGTCAGCAAACAGGATTTGAAGCTTGTAGGTCTTGAGTCTTGTATCGTCAGTGTGCCAGCTACTCATCCTCTTGCTGCAGAGAAAGCAGAAGCTTAAATACGAATCATGTGATTGATTCATGCATCACTCTTATTTTCTCCCTGGTCTGTTCTTGTGCTTAATTTCCTATGGCTCCCATTGTTTGGTTTAGCATGTTCCCATTGTAACTAGATGAATTAATGTCTGGGACCCCCTCTTGTTGAAAATCTCAGGTGTTTTATCCTGATGTTTTGCTACTAGGGTAGGGTAAGTGGCCCACTCATTCTCCTAAGGCCGTAGTCCTTGGTGGGTCATTGAAGACAAGGTGTCTCCGTCTTGGTGTAGAAAGTAGGGATGCAAATTGGGAATCATCTTTGTTGTTGATTCGAAGTCACACTCTTAATCTGTTTTAAAAGTCTGTTTTAAAAGCTTCAGTTTGCTTTTCTAGACAGTGGATTAAAAATAATTATTTGGCATAATAGTTCTAAATGTTATCTTTAAAAGGAATTAAAATTGATTTGGATACCATATATTTTGATTTATGCTGTTTCAAAACCATCTTGCAGAAATGAATCGTCACCACTACTCCCTTTATGTGCACAACTGCCGTCTGGTTTTCCTCTTCCGTCAAGATCCTTCAGAGAATGAGAACTTCCGACCTGCAGAGTTTCATTGGAAACTTGATCAGGTTTGGCAAATCTGTATAACTACATGTACAATTGTCGAGTGTGAATAATGCCCTGGTCAAGTAGTTAACACTGCAACCTTATTACAGGATATTTGGCTATTATTCAGTTGTGTTTTTAACAACTGGAACTTCCATGTGCTCTTTGTTTTCATTATGCAGCAGCTGTGTACTACATGGAACTTTGGATGCATTTACAAATCTTTAAAAACATGTGTTTTTCTTGTACAATAATAGCAGAAGTCAGGGCTGGAATAGTCAGATGGCTCGATAAATTTGCTTTAACTAGTTGGATAAAGTTATATCAGAATTTGCTGCCGTTCCTGCTGCTGTAAGTGCTCAAATGAGCTAATAATCCCAGTGTGTGTCTTTGTTTGGAATACTCTAGTGGCAGCCAAACTTGCAAGTCATATTGGATGTTTATATCTTATAGCTATGGTATAGATTTGAATGAATGTCTTAACTAAGCGTAAATCTACAGAATTGAAGTATTAATTTGCTGATCATAAACAGCACAATTCCTGCCTTAATGTTGTCTTCCCAAATCTTGTAGGTGTGTGATAAAGAATGGCATCACTATGTGCTAAATGTTGATATCCCAACTGTAGCTCTATATGTGGACGGAGTATCATATGATCCATTCTTAGTCACTGAAGATTATCCTTTGCACCGTTCAAAGATTGAAACCCAGTTGGTGGTGGGAGCATGCTGGCAAGGTAAGGTGGTATAAAATTGCTTGTGTATGTCAGTTGCAGATGGTAGAATGATTAGATCTGTACTATATTAATCTCTTTTTGTTCTGTTTTTAAAGTCATGCTTCTGAAACTTGTCCCTGATGTGACCCTGTTTTAATGCATCAGATTTCATGTGACGTTAGGGTAAAAATAGGGGTGCGGGTTAGGCATGAGTTGTTGACTGGTGGTGAAAACTGATGAGTTCACCCTGGAAAAAATGTGAAGACCCACCTTTTTAGATGCTGTATTTGCAGCAGCAGTTGGGACCTTTTGAGAACAATTAAGCCATATCCACCTATGGTTTAAATAAAAACATTTAAAGGGCCTCTGAGCTGTCAAAGCACATTCTGTTATGTTGCCTTGACCCACAGTTTGGGAACCATTCTAAAAGATGTTGGAAGTAAATTATTTTTCTTTGATCATAGCATTTTTAACAAAGAATCGAACAACTATTTGCTGTACAGTTACAGCTTCTAGAAAATCTGTGTGTGTGGCTGTCACACAAGGACATGATCAAGTGTGACTTATTTTCCTCTGTCCTAAAGGCACCCCCCCCCCCCCCCCCCCCCCCCCCAATCAAATTGTTGAATTGCTTGCTAACCTTTGCAGTGTAGACTGACGATTGATCAGGCCCGTAGCTGAAGTTGCAGATGGTTCCCGGATCTATACTCCGACATGAACCATTGCCTTTAACAGAGGAGGAGGAGGAAGATTTCAAGAACAAAACTAGTAATGTTTGCTCTGTCTTAATTTTTACAGCAGATAAGCACCTGGTCTTAGTGACACATTCGTGCATGAAATGCTTGTACATTTTCTTACTACCTTACGTATATAAGCAAGTCTATTTTAGAAACAGCTTAACGGTTTTAAACACAGACTTGTTTCTAAATACCATTTAAATGCACTTTCCTTATGGTCAATGGGAATGATGAGTTTAATAACCAGTGGTCAAAAGCATCATGCGACATGGCGCATGGCTATAAAGTTCAGAGGTCCTAGTTATGATTCCTGGTCTGTCCTTAGCAGGAAGTGTGCTGCAGTTAGGTTCAGTAAGCCAGTGCTAGAAGTTGAAAAAAACCATCTAAAGTTTCTGTTCCTGATGCAATCCAGCAGCTCCTACCTCAAAGTGCATAATTATAATTGTAGATGTTGGGTGAGAATTGGCTCAATTGCCTTTTGCAGTCAAATTTTCTACCAGTTTTTGGTTATCTGGTCTCGTGAGCAATGGCCATTTGAACAAATTACTGGAATGCTATTGCTATCTCTGTCAGCTGCTAAAGGGTTGGGAACAGAATGGGAGAGAGAACTGAATAATGGGGCAACTCTTTCTTGCATGAATGAGGAAGTATATTCAACAACTTCATTCTATAGTTTGGATTGCCAGTAACCTCTTGGCTTTTACAGGATTCTTTTCCATTATCTTGACATGTGCATTTAGATTCCCCAGTAATCATTTGGTTCTTTACCCCCATGTTTCCTTTTTCTTTTGTCTTGCTTTTCTACAGAATATACAGGAAGCGAAAATGAAAATGAAACTGTGACTGAAGCCTATCCAGGTCGCTGGGGGTTTCCCTCCTGTTTATTTCCAGAATTAGCATGAAATGTTCATTATGTGTTTATATCCACTTTGGCTGCATCATACATTGCTTCATCACTTCTGCATTGTGCTGTCAAGATTATTTTTCTTGGAGAACATGGGGTGGTTGTGGACGTAGGATTTCTTTGTGCACACTGACAGTGAGGTGGTTTTAAGCAAGTACGTTATCTAGGGAAGCCTTATACTTGATAGGACTTTTATTTTCATATAAATAACTCCAAATTTGGTTAATATTTTGATGCTTTAGGTGTAAAATTGCAAAACAGTGCATTTTTAACCTACTGTAATTTGGCTACTCAGACTTTGGGCATACTCTGCTATTCCTGAATTCACAAGAACTTCTATTAAGGTAATGAACTAGATTTATGAAACTGGTGTACCAGTCAAATTTGGCTCTGGTTTCTTTTCATCTGAGTGCATTTAGTTAATTGAAATGAAAGAAAATCAATTGTCTGCTTTTCAACATTTTACATGTTAAATCCCACTGCATTTTCTGCTCCAATATAGAGTATTTTGTACTCACTTATGGCAAACCAAATGGCTTGCTGGTTCTGGGGGAATGTGATTGAGGGCTTACTGTTTCCTCAAAGTCTTTGCACTGCAGCCTTCAATACAGCAAAACATTTGCCCTATTCATCAATGATAAGCACCCTGCAGTCCTCACCTAATTAACTCGTATATCACAGACCATGATAGGTTATGGAAATATGGTGCAACACTGTTCCATTTATTATACAGGACAAATAGTTGTTACCACCAGAACTTTAGTGATTCTTATGATCCCCAGAGACCAACAGCTTTTCAAATACTTGAATTTCTAGCAACTGACTGGAAGGCTCAAATGACGAGGTTTAAAACTTTTACTGCAACTAACTCAAACCAACATTGACGAAACACTATTTCTACAGACAGCTTAAGCTCAAGTCTATAAAAACTTTTTTCCCATTTAGCTTTAAAAAATAACCGAAAATCCCTTGCCACTGTTGTACTTTGCCCTTTAAGTGGATACTACTCTCCAGGTACAAGTCCAAAGCTAATCTTAACTCCTGATGGTTTGCTTCCTTTCTTTTTCAGTTGGATAATTTCTAATCTCCAAACTGACCTTCACAGTGAAGGTTATCCTGGCATGTTTCTCCTTGGCCAATGCGACAAATCTTCCAGCTTTTAAATCCTCTCAGACTTGATCTCTTTAATCAAAAGATTAAAGGGTTGATTGAGGGGTGAACAATGGAGACTGGCTGTGCGTGTGTGTGCGCACGCGCTCATTTGTTCATGTGTTGAATCTACATCCAGAATGTTGAACATCAAGCCCAGGGGCATTATCAACTTTCAGCCCCATTAATTTCTTCAGCACTGCTCTTTTTTTTAACCTAATACTAATTTCTTTGATTCTTAATTTCGTGGGCTCTTCAGCTCTCCAATATTTCAGGGCAGTATCTTGCATCTCACTCTGTGAAGACAGACAAAATATTTTAGCTCCTCCCAGAATGTTGAAAGAAGTGGCTGAAGTCGGGTCATATGACATTGTCTGAAATGTGCTCGACAGCAAATTTGGGTGGCTTGATTGTTGTGAGGCAGATTGATTTACTGGGAAGGTACAAAGTTTTCACATCAGTGGGCATCTGCAATTATTGTGAATAGACTGTCGGTCTTCAAGTCTCTCAATGTCAGGTTTTGAAATGGGTATATTACTTCATTTTTGCTTTAAAAAAAAGTCCCAAAACACACACGTCATATTTATTGAACTAAATAGGGAGCAGACTACTTTAGATCTTGTGTTGCGCAAGGAGAAAAAAACTAAAATTATCTTGTAAAGGAATTGTTAGAGATGAGTAGCCCTACTATTCCAATATGAAGCTTGAGAGTAACGTATTTCAATCTGAAGCTAGGTTCCTTAATCTGAACGAAGGAAACTACAAGGGTAGAAGGAGCAAGTTGGCAATGGTAGGTTGGGGTCTGGGAACTACAGGCCAGGTAAATTATTGGAAGCTGTTTTGAGAATCAGGATCTACAGGATTTAGAGATGCAAGGACTTATTAGGGTCAGTCAACATGGCTTTGCGAGTGGAAAATCATGTCTCTCAAATTTAATTGAGTTTTTTGAAGGGGACCAAGAAGGTAGATGAGGGCAGTGCACTTAATGTTGTCTAAATGAACTTTAGCAAGGCCTTTGACAAAATACCACATTGTTGCATTGTTAAATCTCTTGGGATCCAGGGTGAGGTATCTAAACGGATACAAAATTGGCTTCTTGACAGAAGCCAGAGGTCGTAAAGAGTTGTTTTTCAAACTGGAGGCCTGTGACCAGCAATATGCCTCAGGGTTCAGTGCTGGGCCCACTGTTATTTGTCATTAATATAAATGATTTGGATAAGAATATAGGGGGCATGGTTAGCAAGTTTGCAGATGACAGCAAGGTTGGTGGCATAGTGGACAGTGAAGAAAGCTATCTCCAATTGTAACGGGATCTTGATCAATTAGGCTGGTGGACTGACGAATGGTAGATGGAGTTTAATTTAGGCAAATGTGAGGTGATGCGTTTTAGTAGATTGAACCAGGGCAGGACTTACTCAGTTAATGGTAGGGCACTGGGGAGAGTTACAGAACAAAGAGATCTAGGGGTACATGTTCATAGCACTTTGAAAGTGGAGTCACAGGTGGACAGAGTGGTGAAGGCATTTGGCATGCTTGGTTTCATCGGTCAGAACATTGAATACAGGAGTTGGGATGTCTTGTTGAAGTTGTGCAAGACACCAGTAAGGCCTCACTTGGAATACTGTGTGCAATACTGGTCACCCTATCATAGGAAGGATATTATTAAACTAGAAAGAGTGCAGAGAAGATTTACTAGGATGCTACTGGGACTTGATGGACTGAGTTATAAAGAGAGGCTGAATAGACTGGGACATTTTTTCCTCTGGAGCATAGGAGAGGTCTCTAAAATAATGAGGGGCATTGACAAGGTAGATAGTCAATATCTTTTCCCAAAGGTAAGGGAGTCTAAGGCTAGAGGGCAAAGGTTTTAAGGTGAGAGGGGAGAGATATAAAAGTGTACAGAGGGGCAGTTTTTTCAGAGTGGTGAGTGTCTGGAACAAGAGATAGTAATAAAGGGAGATACAATTTTATCTTTTAAAAAGCATTTGGGTAGTTACATGGGTATGATGGGTGTGGGCCAAATGTGGGCAGTTGCGATTAGCTTTAAAAAAAAAGGCGGCGTGGACAAGTTAGGCCAAAGGGCCTGTTTCCATGCTGTAAACCTCTGCGACTCTATGACACTGAAGTGTACGCCTACTCACCAGCCAAACAGTCACTGTAGACTGGGTCCTACCTGGCCATCTCTGTCCATTCAATCAATTAGGATTTTCTTGACTTTATCCTGCTCCCTGTTGCAAGCGTAGCCAGGATTTTCCAGGAACATAGCACAGACCATACAGATCAGGATCAAATAATTGAGTTGTGCACCAAGGTAAAACAAATTTAAAAGTGAGTAGCTCCAGACCTAAATATGGGAGGACGAGTGGATGTAATGTATTTGGATTTTCAGAATTCTTTTAATAAGGTCCCACTCAAGGTGTTAGCCAAATTTAGACCTTGTGGAATGGGGCATGGATTGAGGATTGGTTAACGGACAGAAAACAGCATGTGTAGATCATTCTCAGGTTGGCAGGCTATGAATAGTGGGGTACTGCAAAGAGAAGTACTTGGGCCACAGCAACTTGAAAGCTGCCAATGATTTGGATATCAGGACCAAATGCAATATTTCCAAGCTTACTGGCACAAATCTAGGTGGGGATGAGAATTGTGAGGAGGATGTAAAGATACTTGAAGGAAATTTAGACAGACTTAAGAGTGACCAATAACATGGCTGGGAAATGTTGACATCCAAAGAGACCTGGGGATTGTTTATAAATCACTAAGCTAATGTACAGGTGCAAGAAGTAATTAGGAAGGCAATTTGTATGTTGGCCTTTATTGAAGGGGGATTTGAGTAAAGCAGTAAGGAAGTCTTGCTGCAGTTGAATCAAGCCTTGATGAGGCCATACCTGGAGTATTGTGTGCCATTTTGTTCTCCTTACTGATGGAATAACATACTGGTCACAGAGTGCAACAAAGGCGCACCCACTAATCTCAGGAATTATGGGATTGTTCTGAGGGGAAAGATTGAGGAGACTAAGTCTATATTCTCTAGAGTTTAGAAGAATGAAAGATGATCTCATTCAAAGTTACAAAATTCTTAGAGGGCTCAACAGGGTAAATGCAGGGAGATGTTTCCCCTCGTTGGGAAGGTCAAGAACCAGGGGACACAGCCTCAGTGTTAGAAGTTAGGACCAAGGTGAGAAATTTCTTCAGTCAAGAGATATTAATTCTTTGAAACTCTACCCCAGAGGGCTGTTGGAGGCTCAGTCATTGAGTTTGTTCAGAAGCCAGTAGATTCCCAGATATTAACATTATACGACTCTGCATGAACAGTTTAAGAAAATGGCACAGAGGTGGAAGATCAACCATGATCTAGTTAAATGGCAGAGCAGGCTTGAGGGTCAGAATGGCCTACTCTAATGTCTTTATGTTTGTAACATTGTGCGGTGAATACGTGTTTTCTGAAATTCCTGAAAGGTGTAGTTTTATGCGTCTTCTTTGGTCTACTGTGTTTGAAAAACCTGATGAGGGGGATCTGAAAAAAATATAATTATCTTGATCAAAACAAAATACTTAAGGCAGTCAATTTAGTGCAAAAAAAGTTCACATTAAGCTTGGCATTGCTTAAAGGTAAAAGGGATATGGCAACAGGAATATGCAAGACCTGACCCATGCACATGAAGAAAAAATGAAGTTCAATTAGTTGGGAATCAAAGATCAAAAATGTCAGAAACATTGCTCTGATTATATTAAATGGGCTTGCAAGTGTCCTGGAAACTATCTCAAACCAGCTGCTGAGGTATTTTTTGTAAATGGTCACCAGATGAAGGAGCAGCGCTCCGAAAGCTTTTGCTACCAAATAAACCTGGTGGACTTTAACCTGGCGTTGTGAGACTTCTTACTGTGCCCACCCCAGTCCAAGGCTGGCATCACCAAATCATGTTCTAAGATAAGTTTTGGTCAGTTTCATTATTTGGCAAGTGGCATGCCTTTTATTCAGTCGTTTACCACCTCACTGTGCTAAAAGCTGGTGCCACAACCACCTCCACCCTATTCCTGCCATTTTCATAAATTTTATTGAGTACAGTGAAGTGCTGCATTTTTCCACGTCCATATGCATGAGGGCAAGTTCCCTACAACAAGTCATCTGTTATGCACATGTGAAGCCAAAAGCTAATCATGGAGAGAATGAAAGTTTCACTAACCTGCATGAATGCACGGACATGGCAGTTATAAAAGATGGTTAAACCATAAAATGATAGAACACGTTTACATCAAATTTTCTCATTCCAGGGGGTGAATTTCGCATGGCTCAGTTCTTCCTTGGCAATCTAGCCGGTTTGATGATTCGGACTGGCAAAATTGAGAGTAAGAAGGTGATTGACTGCTTGTACACATGTAAAGAAGGACTGGACCTCCTGGATTCTGAGAACCTTTACAAAGGCGTGATGGTAAGAGAGCTGGTGAGGCTGTTTTCCTCGCATTTCATTTGAGGCTTCATCCAGTTGCATTTACTTTCTCCGAGAATTAAAAACAATTCTGACCGGATAACATTACGGTTGGTACTAATCTCATTCTTATTGGCTGGCTTTTAACATGACGTGAATAATTCATTCAGGGATATGATCCAGAGGGACAGGCTGTCTGTTGATGCATTGCAGATTTGACCAATCTTTATGTGCAAACCAGATGACGTTGAGAAAATGGGCTGGGTTGTGCTTCATGCCAGCAACCCAGAGTTTCTTCCCTTACTTTCCTTTCTATTTTTGAAGTTTTTAAGAATTTCCCAGATCTCTAGAAAAGTGGTTGATAGAAATTCTCAGGTAACAAAATTGTGTAGTTTTAGTTTCCTATTTTAACCTAAGAATCGTAAGATTGCTACGGTGCAGGAAGAGGCCATTTGGCCCATTGAGCGCACGAACGCCAACAGAATATCTTACCCACATACTTACCTCGCTAATCCCCCTAACCTACACATTTTGGGGTAGTAAGGGGCAATTTGGCATGACCAATCCACTTAACCAGCACATCTTTGGAATGTGGAAGGAAACCAGAGCACCCAGAGGAATCCCAGACAGTCATGGGGAGAACATGCCAAGGCTGGTCTCTGGCACTGAGGCAGCAATGCTAGCCTCTGTGCCACCTTTATTGATTACACCTCTGGTTATCTCTCAGTCAGATCAGCTCTTAACTTCAAACCAATCATAATAGTCACTTTGTGCTCCATTTGAGACGTTGCATAAGCCAGTGGGCTTCAGCTGTTTAAAAGCATTTGGGATGTTGAGTCATATTTTTATGATAGCCTTGTACAAAAGTGTAGTGAGATAGATTAAAGAACCATTTTCAGTTACATGTTATGTGATTTACCTAATCAGTGGGATATAATGAAGGAAGACCCCAGTGCAAGTTATGTCTTTGTATGGCTCCAAATAAGCCGTTGAAGCTATTGAGTAGAAGGTACCCTGGGTGTGCCATTCTAATCGCGGTTCAATATTCATGTTTTGGAGGTCCTGGTGAATGGTAACTGTAGCCTATGCACAATCCCCTGGAGTGACACCAAATATACAAATAATGCATTCTTGTGTTTTACATTGCTTGTGCTGCTAACCAGGTTACTAATGAGAAAGTATGGAAGCCATACTTCTCAGTTACCTAATGTTCAAGTAGTAGTCGAGGTGACTTGTTGATTTAAGTCACACCTCTAACAGATTTGAGAATTGGATACATGAGTCAGGAAAGTCTCCAGTGCTAATCTGTCTCTAGCAGTAACTCTGTGCACTTAAGAGTTTCAAAGCTTCAGCTGTTAGAAACTTTGCATATGCTGTTTGAGTTTGGACCTCTGAATATCAGCACTCTTATTCAGGAAAGTTTCCGTCTGCTGCGTTTCAGTTGTTTATTTTGGAAACTATTAAAGACGTTGGGTTTCAGTGTAAATCAGACAAGTTACAGACACTGTTTTCATGGATGTGTGATTTTAAAAACTGAATTTCTCATTTGTCAGAATTTTCATTTAATCTGATATTGCACACTTCACTATTGGTTTGGCACATGTTACAGCAAATACTAAAGGGTTTAATGGGACCAATAATGTGGTCTCACAGCTACGACTTTATCTGCACCCAAGTGAACTGATCTTGCATGAAAGTGAGGTCAATTTACTTGAACAGTTTTGTGGCTTTTCTTACTGAGAACACTGCAGGTTGTAAAGAGGTTGTAACTTCAGGGTTGACTGGCCAGAGTTGCTTGCACTTTCAACCCTAACATTTATTTTAGAACCAGGATGTTCAGCTGTTCTCTCTTGGAGCATCCATTTGCGATAGGTGCAGGTCAATTGATTCACCTATTTAATTCAGCTCTAACACTAATGGGAGCAGTCTCTATTTGCATTGAAAGTGGGGCATTGATGAATTTGAGCACAACTGGCTTATTGTCCATATTTCTTGGTGCTCAGGTACAGAGTGAACTTCTGTGGAACCCTCGGGGTCCAAAACACTTAGAGCTTTACAGTGAGTCTCTAGGTACAATCACATGGATCTTAGATGGACATTGAAAACTGTTTGTGAAGCAAATTGAAAATGGTTAAATAAACTTTTATTTTATAGGTTCACTTCAATCCCACCCAGTCGATGCTTAGCATGGAAGGGGATGATATTGAAAATTTTGACAAGAGTATGCAGCACGTGTCATACCTTAACTCCAGACAGTTTCCAACACCTGGAATCAGAAGATTGAAAATCACCACGACTGTGAAGTAAGTCAGATAATTGAAATTCATTAAAGCTGACAATTTAAGGTTTAATTTATTTCAGTTTAGATTGCCAATTATAATTCTGTATGAAATCTAAAAGTGTGAAGTTTTAATACTTCAAATATATGTCCCTACTTAATTTGAGATGAATGTTATAGTAACTAAGGATTTTATGCAAGTTTTGAGTGAATTGTAGACAGAGCTGTCCTTGATTCCTGTGAAGAATTTCAGCATTCGTGTGTAAAAACCCTGTCCAAATTAACTATCAATTATCTCTGACTTTGACCTACCAGTGTCCATGTTTCTGGATATTATTAGAAAATTTTAATGGTGTGATCTACACAAACTTTGAAAGAATGGTGAGAAAATATTATACTTGATATTCTCAAGAATACTGCACTAAAATTTTGTATCTTTTTTTAATTCCAGGTGCTTCAATGAAGAGACTTGCATCACTGTCCCAGATGTAGAAGGTTATGTAATGGTCCTTCAGCCTGATGAACCAAAGATAAGCCTGAGTGGCATTGATCACTTTGCACGTGCTGCCTCTGAATTTGAAAGTAATGAGGGTGTTCCACTGTTCCCAGAGATGAAGATTGTTAGCACCATCACACGAGAAGTGGAGTCAGAGGGTGAGGAGGAAGATGAGCCTACAGGTGAAAGTCTCATGAGTTTTTAACTGTTGCATCAGATTGGAGGCAAAACAGCCAAATGAATTTCAGTACAGGCAAATGTGATGTCACCCATTTGTTGCCCATCCCTAATTACCCTTGAATTGAGAGGCTTCCTCGGCCATTTCAGGGAGCAGTTAATAGTCGGTTATGTTGCTGTGGATCTGGAGTCACTTGTAGGCCAAACTAGGTAAGGATGGCAGATTTCTTTCCTTGAGGACATTAATAAACCAGATGAGTTTTTACAACAATGGCTTTATGGTCATCATTAAACTTTTAATTCCAGATTTTTATTGAATTCAAACTGCACCATCTGCTGTGGGATTTGAATCTGGCTTCGCAGAGTGTTACCTTGGATCTCAGGGTTACTGGTCCAGTGGCAATACCACAATGTCACTGCCTCCCCAATTTAGGACTGTAATTGAGTAGTTATTACAAGTTTGGAACTCTTCTGAATGCTGGATCAGTTAATGTAAAATTTGATGTAGGTAGATTTCTGTTAATCAGAGATGCTAGGGTTATGGGACAGGGAACTCATTTTTCAGAACATTTTTTGGCAAGCGGTGTGACTTTGAAAATACCAAGGCTGAGATTTGTCACAAGTCAGACATGATCTTATTGAACAGGCTGAAAGGGCCAAATAGTTTACTCCTATTATGATCCAATATTCCAATGATTTAATGATCATCCAAATAGAGGAATTTTACTGAGTGCTGCTATCAGATAGTAGTGTACTTCATCCTGATCTTAACTGCATTAATCTTTGTTCATGTGCCTTGCATGCCTTTTAATCCTGTATCTATTAGTGAGGTCTGCTGCAGCACATATTGCAGAGAAGAGGATTACCTCTGGCAGCAAGATCTGGGTTTTCACGTTTAAGTGTCCCTACAGATGACAGAAGCTCCTGTCCAAGTTTCTGCATAATAATTGCACACTGGTAGATGCTAATACAAAATTCATGTCCAAATATTTGGTATATTGGGCAAAAATGATGGAAAGACTGGTACTCTTGGCCTTACAGCATAGCCAGTGTGGCAGGACTGAATTATATAGGTCTCAGTGTTACATGTTTCAAGTTTTTTGCTGCATTTAGAGGTAATTTCTAAAGTGTTACTTAATCATAACAACAGGAAATGAGCATGACAAATGCAAAGTGTTAAGAATTTAATTTTAAAGTGAGTGAATCTTGCATAGCATTCAAAGTTTTTTGTTTAAAAAATTCTCAACTTTTCCAACTGCACCCTAATGCTGAACACCTCTTAAGGCTAAGGATCACATTCTTTGAGCTTTTTTCAACCTCATAATTGGCACCTTGGGTAGAGAGGCAGAAACAGCATTACCATTGATGTAACACCAAAGAACCAAATATTTTCAGCAAATTCTATATTACCATCGTGTATCATTTTTACCCTGTTATTGATCATTGAAAAGTCAGCACAACAGCATTACAGTACTTTTCTGGTTTCTCTTGCTACAGATGCTGCCAGACCTGCTGAATATTTCTGACGTTTTCTGCTTTTATATAATCTTTTCACATTAGTTTGATCTGTTGGGAGTTCATAAATCACCTGTTTCTGCGCAACTTGTTCCTCATTCCAGTTAATTCCATTTGGGGAAAATCAACTGGTGTAGATTTTCAACATTAGCGTTGCTGTAAGAATTGAGTTATTCTACCTAAATTAGTGCAGTTAACGAAGTTAATATTCTGGTGAGAATTTTAAAATTGGCCAGTGTTGACATGCTGGCCTTTCATTGGCAAGTAATCACTACTGAACTGAAACCTATTCTTTGTTAAATGACCTTTTTTGTCTGCAGCCCAAGAATCTATGGTATCTGAAGAGATTATGCACAATCTGGATACATGTGAGGTCTCTGTTCTTGGCGATGAACTGAATGCAGATCAAGAGTGCTTTGAAGTTGATCCATCTCAGCTCCAACAAAGGGGTATGGAAATGAGCAACTCCTCTACCGGTATGACTATTACAGGTCAGTATTAAAATGTGGAAGGCTGCAGGCACTGTTTCATAAATATGCCACATATGCAAGAAATTACAAAAGTATTGTTTTGTACATAGTTTTAAAATTGAGGTGCTTCGTGCCTGGTGAGTTCACAAGCAGTTCCTGAGACCGTAAGATTGCTGCTTGTTTATCAAGTTCCTTCTAAGTTTATTTACTAACCAGCATGTTGCTACTTCTGTTCACTAATTAGTTTCACTTTGTTCTTTTCGTTTTGAGTACCTAAATTTATCCTTTTGAAGTCAGGATAGGGGTGTCAGGGAAATGTCCGCTTTGCAGGGCATCCTCAATACATAAAGTCTGAAAATCTATTTGTTTCAAAGATTAGAGATTTAATTGTAGTGATATGCTTTCTGTGTGAGGCTAAAGGACACATTGGAAATGGAGAAAGTATTATCTACTTCCCTAACTCACCTCCCCAAATGTTCAGCATGGTGGCACAGCAGTTAGCACTACTGCCTCACAAGCATCAGGGACCCAGGTTCGATTTGTGGCTTGGGTCACTGTCTGTACAGAGTCTGCACATTCTCCCTGTGTCTGTGTGGGATTTCTCCCACAGTCTGAAAGATGTGTTGGTTAGGTGCATTGGCTGTGCTAAATTCTCCCTCAGTGTACCTGAACAGGCACCGGAGTGTAGCAACTAGGAGTTTCACAGTAACTTCGTTGCAGTGTAAATGTAAGCCTACTTGTGACTAATAAATAAACTTTTAAAATACTGATGAACTCTTAGACATAATGATGGTAATACCACAGCTGCTACAAATGGCAAATCTCTCTTCTGGAGTTCATATTGCAAATAACTATTCATTGAAGCATGATTGGAAATGAGCATCTCATGCTGGACAAGGGCAGGATCAAGCTCAACTGTGTCTACTGTGTTCCTGTAGAACTAGCACTTGAACAAGGTACAGAAAGGGTCACTTGTGGAAACTGCAGCTGGAGCACCAGAGAAAGTTTGAAAGGGAAAGGAAATTGAATGGGAGGAATATCTTGAGGTGCATCTGCACCATAATATAACCAATTTAAATGCAAGTAAAATTTACAGTGCCTTCAGATACTGAATGAGATTGAGTTTGCAATAGACAATTTAGGATGGCAAACATCATGCAATTGATTTTTTTTCTCCATGTCAATTTTCCATAGTTCATCAAATCACTTTAACTCCTTATTCAGGTCCAGTTTTCCTCTGGTGCCTCATCTATTATTAACTGTGAGCCTTGGCTGTAATTGCCAGCAAGCTATTTGACTGCTTGATTGAACACTTGCAGCCAAGGTCACAAGCCAGCAATCTGAGATGACGACCTTGATTGCCTTTGACCCTTTTCCCCTAAGCCAGGGAAACTAAAATCAATATTAACATTACTAGCTCTCTCCGACAAGTAAAATAACAGATCAGGCGTCAGGACCTTTCTAATGTGGTTTAACTGCTCGCTGAATAAACATGCTGAGCAATGTCCAATTGAGTATTCTGCTTTCAATCATTTTGGAAAGAAAATCCTAATGCTAGTTTTTTTTGGAATCTGTTTCAATGTTCTTTTATTATTTTGATTTGTATAGGTGTAAACACAATGTCAAATTATGAAGAAATGCTGCATTTGATCCGTTACCGAAACTGGAACAGTGAGTCGCTGTTTGAAAGGAAGTTTAAACTTGTTTGTTCAGAGCTGAATGGACGATATGCCAGTAATGAGTTCAAAGTTGAGGTAGGTGAAAACTCCTGTTGTCTTTGTTGAAAGAAGCTTGCAAACTTCTGTTGCATTAAGATCTCAAAAATAGTCCTTAACTAGCTGGTTGGAGCTTTTTGATCAGGTAAGAGAGAACCACACTCAGGCAGTGCATTCCTAACCCTAACCATCCACTGATGAAGGCAAAGCTGTTGATGTGGCGTGAATGGACTTCCAAAAGGCATTTGATTTAGTGCCGCACAACAGACATGAGAAAAGTTATAGCTCATGAAATAAAAGGGACAGTAGCAACATGGAGGAGCAATTGGTTGACTAACAAAGCGTTAATTGACGGTTTTTGGGCTGTCGGAAGGTTTGTAGAGCAGTCCTCCAATGATCAGTATTGGGACCCTTGCTTTTCTTATGAGCTGGACCTTGGTGTGCAGGACATGATTTCAAATTGTCGGTAATACAAAACATGTAGGCATTGCAAACCGAGAGGAGGATAGTGTAGAGTGTTAAGGGACATAAGCTGGTGGAATGAGCAGACAGGTGGCAGATGATGCTCAGTGGAGAAATGAGGTGATTCATTTGGAAGGAGGACATGAAGAGACAAAATATAAAATAAAAGGTACAACTCTAAAAGGGGTGCAGGAGCAGAGGGACCTGATTGGATATGTGCTTAAGTCGTTAAAAGTGGCAAGACGTGTTGAGAGTGATTGATGCATGCAGTAGCCTAAGCTTTATCATGGAGATAGCATAAAACACTATTCTGCCTCAGCTGGAGTATTATGTCCTTTCCTGAGCTTCATACCTTAGGAAGGGTGTGAAGGCATTAAGAAACAGAGTGCAGAAAAGATTAACAAGGATGTTTCCAAGGATGAGGAAGTGCAGTTATGAAAGACTGGAAAAGTTAGGACTGTTTTTCTTGGAGAATAGAGGTGCTCAAAATCTAGACTGATCAGGACAGTAGATAAGGAGAAACTGTTCCCTTTGTGAAAGGATTGAGAATAAGAGGGCAATTGGCAAAAGAGCAATATGAAAGAGGGATGCAGCAGATGTTTAGGGTCTGGAACGCACTGCCTGATCGGTAGAGTCAGGCTCAATCAAAACATTCAGAAGGGAATTAGAATGGTCGTTTTCAAAAAGCAATGCATAAGATTATTAGGAGAAAGCATGAGGATGGTGCCAGGTGAATTGCTCATTTGGGGAGATTGCAGACACGATGGGCCAAATGGCCCCCTTCAAGGTTGTAATAATTCTACAATTTATTAGGCGATCGGAAGTTAACACCTCAACTTTCAAGTATATTTATATTTGACAAAGATTAAAGGTAATGAAATTTATGATTTGCATTTCCGCAAAGTTGTCCCATGAATGTATCTGCGTTTTCTCCAATTGGAATTCTTTGTGCACAGCTTTTGTGTTTCCTTTTGATATTTCAATTGTGGTAAAATGGGAACTGTTTTGATGTCGGTTGAGTTTTATTTCATAGGATAGTAGGCAAGGCCAGCAATTTGTTCCTAAAAGATATTAGTGAACCAGATGGATTTATGACAATCAACAATATCCAGATTTCTATTGAATTCATATCTGCCACAATGGTATTTGAATCCAGATCCCCAGAGCGTTCATTACCCTGGCTCTCTGCTACCAGTCCAGTAACAATATCAGCACGCCACTGCCTCCCTTGTGCAGTGAGAGTTGGCAACAATTCTACACCTTAAACTATCACATTTAGTTGACTTAAAGAAGGTAAAAAGGTGATGATTCAGGTCTGTCATTGGAAAAACATCAGGAATGTAATATGCTGGACACAATCCTGGGGACACAGTGGTTAGCCCTGCTGCCTCAATGCCTGAGACCCAGATTCAATTCCTGGTTTGTGTCACTGTGTGTGCAGAGTTTGCACATTCTCCCCATGTCTGCATGGGTTTCCTCCTGGTGCTCCAGTTTCCTCCCACAATGTGTGGGTTAGGTTGATTGGTCATGCTGAATTAACCCTCAATGTCAGAGGGATTGGCAGGGTAAATGTGAGGGATTCCGGGGATAGGGCTTGGGTGGGATTGTGGTCGGTGCAGACTCGATGGGCCAAATGGCCGCCTTCTGCACTGTAGGAATTCTCTTCTACAATTGGTGTGAACAAAGGATCAGAATGCTTTTTAGGTTACTAATTTTACTTCAGTCTGGGTCTTGTGGGTCAGTTTAACTGAGATGTACATGTTGTTTTCAGGTCAATGTGATTCACACAGCTAATCCAGTGGAACACCCCAACCATGTGTTGGCACAGCCAGAGTTTGTTCGCCCAGTTCAGCATGCTTCTGTTGACTTGTCTGGCCACAATCTTGCAAACCCACATTCATCCTCAGGTACCTGGAGAAGTTTAATTACAGAAGGTGGAATGTGAAGTCTCTGCTTTTTTCATTTTGTTTTTTCCAAAATTCAGGCAATATGTTTCAATTTGGTAGAATGTCTGATAAGACCTTGGTTCAATCAGGACTGCTGCACTGGGTGCACTGTTTTGCATGTTAATTTGTTTATCATTTAAAAATGTATAAACAGCCATCCTAATGAGAAATCCATGCATGAGTTTCCCAAATCTGTACTAGACATAAAGCCTCTTTCTCTAATGCTAACCAAGGCTTTTGCTCATGTCAATGCTAGTAATCACAGTAAGAAAATGTTTTTAGTTTGCTTGCGGTTAATTTTTTAACCTATTGTATTTATTGGAATTCAGCTATTCCCATGTTGTAAGTTTTTTAAATCAAGATCTTAACAGATTAAGGTTTGCCAAATTAATCCAGATTTCATTTTGACCATAATATCACTGACAGTTAAAGCTGATCTAAAATGACAGCACTTTGACAGCAACAGATCCCACCTCAAAGGGTTTGTGTTGTCTTTCAAGAAGTGTAGAGCCAATCGCAGAGCTTGGCTCATTCCAGAATTTCTGGCGTGAATTTTGAAAACTTAGAAATGAACTTGGAAAAATGTTCTCTTTAGTCTTGTAATATTCTATTGAATTGCACACTTGTATAGTCAGGATTAAGAGTAACCTGCATTCAGACAGCTACCAATTTCTCTTTATAACTTGTCAACTAGTATAGCTCAGACTGTGACCTGAAGCCAGTTGTTGCACAAAGCATGGAAGTCCCCCATGGTTCTATTTAGTGGCTTCCTATAGATCGGGAGAAAATTGCTTCAACTAGAAATGGCCTGGGAGAGCCTATGATGTGGTTTTAAAGTAAAATTTTATGATAAATAGCAAATAGCCACATTATGAAATCTGGTTAATTTGGTATTGAAAGATATCTAGTGTGTTTGGATGTAAATGTAGAACTGGAGGGAACGGTATCATGTTCCCAGCAAGTCATGATCGTTTTTTAAAATAAATTCGTTTCCGTAAATGTCAATGTTCTTGTGGGCCATGTTCCAGACTATAAATTAATGTCTTTTTATAGTTTCTTTTTAACAAGCTTTTTTTTGTTCAAGTTGTACCCAGTGCCGCAACAGTTGTCATTGTGGTTTGCGTGAGCTTCCTGGTCTTCATGATAATCCTCGGGGTCTTCCGAATCCGTGCTGCACATCAGCGGACTATGCGGGATCAAGAGAATGGGAAAGAGAATGAGATGGATTGGGATGATTCAGCCTTGACTATTACAGTAAATCCTATGGAGGTAAATGACAATTTAATGCAGTGCAAAAACCTTTTTGACATTTTTAACCATGCAGGAAATAAGTTGCTGGTGTGCACTTTTATGTGCACATACATGTATAAAAATGATTTTATTCTACATTTTGAAGGAACATAGGTCATTAAATTCCTTGTCGTATGATCTATTCTCACCAGACGTACGAGGACCAGCATAGTAGTGAAGAGGAAGAGGAGGAAGAAGAGGAAGAAAGTGAGGAAGGTGATGAGGAGGATGATATTACCAGTGCAGAATCTGAAAGCAGTGAGGAGGAGGAAGGTGAGCAGGAAGACCAGCAGAATGTAAACAGACAGCAGCAACTTGAATGGGATGACTCAACTCTTACCTATTGATCTCTCTGCTGTCGCTTTGTGCTTTTGGAGACTCCGTTGCTCACTCCATCTGACCTAAGGAACCATCTTGCACTTTTTTCTTGTCATCTGATGAGTGACTTTAGCTAGACAATACACACAATTTTCAGGACTGTCCCCTTTGCTCTAAGAGGCAGCTTTGCTATTTTCTGTTTCCATTGAAAAGAGAAATTGCATTGAGTAGCGTTTAAAGTTGCTTGGTTTTGGCCTGGTCACAGATTTTTTTCTAGTGCATGTGGAAAAAAATTGCAGAAGAGGTCAATTTATGTAGAGGAATAACAAGATTTTTAATATTTTGTAAATATATTGAAATTATGTAATTAATGTCATGTGGTAGTGACAAACAGGGATTGGATAGACTTGAGTTTAAAAGGCAGAAACTTAAAGAGACAGTGTATCTTTTATGTTGACCGTTTGAGGCTCCAAGTCAAATCTGCTCAACTTAATTATAAAATGTGCTGGCTGTTGTTAAGATAAAGTCATCCTTACTGATGCCACATGAAATAGTACTGTTGTAATTTACATTTCAATGTGTTCAGATGCTAAAGCTGAAGTAAGGCTTTTTGGGTAATTTTAAATGCTTATCCAGCGTCAACCTATAATTAGGCTTTTAAGACTGTATGCTCTTTTGCATAAAACTCCTGTATCTTCAAATATTTATGCTCTGTTAAAAATGAAAGTAAAGGTTAACCAGAATGGAGAATTGGCAGCCACTATGCAAAAGTTTCACTACATTGGGTGGGTGGACTGGCAAAAAGCAGGCCCTGTATAGACCAAGCATAGGTAATACTGTCTTTTTAAAATGGATGATTTACAATGGGGAGAGATGGGCTCATCAAACTTAATATGCTTTCTTTGTGAGCCATCCCTGTTGGCTCATACATGTTTCAAATAACTATCAAATAGATCCTGTACATTGAATTGTACTGTAGTTTTAAGCTATCTGTTTACATTTAGTAAACTTTTTGGTTTCTCCTGGTAATATTGTAGTTGAAATTGTACAAAGAAATTGGCTCATTTGTGAATCATGTGTTTAGTTTTAAAACAGTTCTCTGCCTCCATGTTTTTTAAATGAATTTGTAATTGATATGGAAGTGTGTTTGCCAGAAAGGTACTAAAATATGCAGCTTTGGTGAGATGCACAAAGCAGGCCTGGCTGAAGGAAACCAAGAGAACTTGAAAAGGATCTCTGAGCATCTCGGGTATATTTGTGGTCAAAATTATCGGGAAGATTGTGGCTGACGCAAAATTTATGTTGGAACTTTTGTTGTGATTGAGGTAATGTGTAAATGGTTAGAAGGGAAGAGATGAATTTGGTTTCTCTCGAAGGAAAAGTGAGACCTGGTAGGAAATGGATGTGATGAATGTTCCTGGGCTGTTATATTCTTTCCTTATCCTTGAATTACGTGGAATTGGAAAAAATCTTGCAAGAGGTTTTAAATGTTGCAACATTTCTACGATTTTATAGTCTGAATCCAGGAACTATTGATTGAGAGTGTTTGCCTTTAAAGCTTCAAATGGGCACACCCATAGCATTTCAGTATCAAACAGAAAGAGGCAGAGAGTTTGTGGGTCTGTGTTGCTTAGGGTAAACCTTGGAAACCAGAAGCATACATTCTTGTTTTGAGTACAGAGAATGTGGTTAAGTGCTATAGAAAGGCCAGCATCCACAAGATGTCTCTGTGGAGCATTTTTAGCTGCTGTGTGAATGGCAATATCACTGAGTTTTAAGGCTCAAATTAAGTCATTGCTTTGGTGAAGCTGAAAATCCAGTTTCTCACACAAACTAGCTTTCCACAGAAGTCTGAAGACACTTTTATAGTCAGTTTTCCAACGTCTCGTTGAAGCTGCAGTAGAGTCAGCCTGTTGTTTTGAGAGAATTGTTACTAATGGATGATGGGAAAAGTTGTATACAAGCATCCTAACCCAAGAGTGGGCTAGTCGTGTTATACCACTAATCGAAAAATATTCGCTTGCTGCTAAATCAGCCGTTTGTTAACAGTTGAAGATGAGATTCGAACTGAAGTCCAAACACAAGGATGCAGGATTCTTATTTGATGGAAGTTGCGAATGTAGAACTTTAGTACAGACTGTGATATTATTCAGGATTTTTATAAATCCTTGCCAGTTGTACAGCGTCTAATTCCATGTTGTGGCCACATTTACCCCTTGAAGCCAGCTCTGCTTTTTTGGATCTTTCTTCTCCCATTATATGGATCAGGATCTGCCCTTGGCAGAAACATGTCATTTGAACTGGATTGAGGTGAGCTGGTTGGGAGTGCCTTGATTTTTGCAAATAGCATAACTTAATGATGTACATCCAGGAAGTGGAATAGTCACACAATTCTTTTGTAACTTTAAATTGTAGATTGTCTAACAATGGGGGAAATATGGTTTTACTTGATTCTTATTTTGTCAAGTTTAAACAAGTGCTAGTTTTTTTTCAAAGTTGGGAAAGTATAAATCCTATGTTTAAAGTATTTGTCTGACATAGATGTCTTGTGTTCATGTTGTGTATGAGACTTGAAGTCTATCCATATATTGTCATCGTAGATAATGTATTAGACTTAAAGGCTATCATGTTAAAAGCTAACCAAGGTGTAATCATGTTATAAATTGTACGTAGCCAATATGGGTATTACTCACAGATCTGTATGATAGATCAGTTTGAACAGTCTTTGAGCTACAATAAATTTCCAGCCCTAAACACTACAATATTGTCCAGCATGTTTTAATGAGTTCTGTAGTGTGACATTTCTGGGGGTGATAAAGCTTGCTGCCCGTTGCACTACAGCGTCAAAATAAAAGAATAATTAAAGCCAGTGTTTGTCTTTTTAATGGCTTGAACTCCAGAGTTCCTTCACCATATTGTTTTCTCACAGGTGGCCTGTGACTTGGGAATATTGCATTGTTTGTAGGTGTCATCAGCCCAGATAGCTACTTCAAATCCACATTATGCTGAAATGCAAATGTATATAACTGGTTTGAGTATTCTAGTAGAAAGTGTACATGTTTGGTAATGTTAACTACTGATTGTGTCCACAAACTTGTTTGTATCGCACAAATAAATGTAAAAGTATAATTCAGAAGGTTTGTGTACAAATCAGTTGGTTAGTATAAGAAAGGAAAATGTGCATTGGTGATAATGTGGTGGAATTAAGTTGTCCTTCGTTTGTGAGAAAATTCTTAACTATATTTTCATCTCAAAGTCTATTGATAACATCACTATCATCTACTGAACTGTAAAACATCATTAAAATGGAGTTTGATTTCTGAAAAAAAATAGACAATTATGGGATGAAACAAAAATAGTAAAACATTTGAGGTTGTGCAAAATCTGTGGAGGGGGGAAACTTAGGGTTAATATCTTGTCAGAAGGTATCAGGTTGTGATGAATACCCAACTGAGTGCATGAATGACATTTTTGAAGGAAGGGAAACTGTTGCCCTTAGACCCAATCAATGTGATTGATTCTTAACTACCCTCTGAAATGGTTTAGCAAACTGCCAGCAGGTCAAGAAGCCACCTTGGGACAATTCGGAATTACTGACCTTGCCAGTGATGTAAACTTTTAATTTCCAAACACTGTGGATTTTGCTGTTTTGCTCTGACCATAATTTTGGGGTGACTGAGGAAAGGAATTTTGAGACATCAAAAGGGCAAATTTCTGTGTTTTATGTTCACGTCTGAAAGTAACTAAAATGGTGTTTTTTCACCACCAAAACAGGGAAATATGGGAGGCTGCTTGATCTATAAAGTAGCCTTTGGGTGCTATTCAATGTGGTCAAAGAGTAGTTATGTAAGAGACTTGGACAAATTATTAATAGCTCATTAGCAAGAAATGGAAGCGTCCACTACTGTCTATGACTAAATAGCAGTTCTTTATTCAGAGGGCTTAGACATCTCTCGGTGTTCACTTTACTTAACTCAATTGAGATCAACAGAAATCTTGTCACTTACTCAACATTGCAACGGGCAGCCTGCAAAAGACTTTCAACTGCAAAACTTTATCCATGTGAGAAATACATTGTAAAAATGCTTTACCCCTTGTGAACTGATTTTTCTTTTTGTTTGAAGTATTGTATTATTGTGTCTTACTGCTGTGCATTATTTAGCTGTAAATAAATCTATTAGCCTATACACCAGTCTGACAGTGTGCTGTTTTACTGCCTTTGAGAGACAGAAGCCCACATTATTTGTGTTGCATTATCCCACAATTCAGAAGTAATTGGTCCCGTAACACGTGATCCTACTTAGGCACACACGAGTGCTTGATGCACTCACTCGAGTAAATTAACTGGATACCACAGGTTAGGGGTGCCATGGATATTATGGAGCTTAACCAATTATCCTAATTGCAGTGGAGCTGGTGATGTTTAATGGCCAGAAGAGGAGAAGCAAATTCATAACTGAAGAAATGCAGGAAAACGGTGACATGGTTTTGTTTCTGTTCAGTGAATGTCAATATTCCCTGTTAAAAAGGAAAAAAGCCTGTTTCCTTAATTCCTCAGTCATGAACAGTCAGCAGTAATAGGTGACTTCCCTGCCATCCTATGGTAATAGACCACTCCAAGAATAGATCAATAATATTGAATCTCATTAAGACTGTTGTTTTTCCTTGAAAGTGACCTTTAAAATCTGAAGCTTTGTTTACTGGCCTCCCCTTGCTCCCTGGGAGAGTTTAATTGCAGGTTGTGGCCTGAAATGGAGCTTCTACCTCATTGCTGGAATTCGAAATGTAGAGGAGTCAAGTGATCTTGGGAGTTTTTCTCCCCATACTCAACTTGGGCGGCACAAAGGCACAGCGGTTACCTCATAGTGCCAGGGACCTGGGCTCAAACCCGGGCTTGGATCACTATATCTGTGGGGTTTGCATATTCTCCCCGTGTCTGTGTAGGTTTCCTCTAGGTGCTCCGGTTTCCTCCCACACTCCAAAGATGTGCTGGTTTGGTGGATTGGCCACGCTAAATTGCCCCTTAGTGTCAGAGGGCTAGCTAGTGTAAATGCATGGGGTTATGGGGACAGAGTCTGGGTGGGATGATGGTTGGCAAAGACTCAGTGAGCCGAATGGCCTCCTTCTGCACTGTAGGATTCTGATTCATAAATCGTGCTGTCAAGACAACATGGATGTAAATGGCTCATGGGTGTCTAGTTGAGCTGAATTACCAGAGTTCCCAAGCTACTTTTTGTTGTTTTGAGGGAAGCCATTGGAGTTGTACAGTTGCTGCATTTTGGACAGGAGAGACACTTGTGATTTAGAGTCGGAGGTTTACAGCATGGAAATAGGCCCTTTGGCCCAACTTGTTCATGCTGCCCTTTTAATCCCTCAAGTAATCCCAATTGCCTGCATTTGGCCCATATCCCTCTATACCCGTCATACCCATGTAACTATATAAATGCTTTTTAAAAGGCAAAATTGTACCTGCCTCTACTACTACCTCTGGCAGCTTGTTCCAGACACTCATTACGCTCTGTGTGAAAACTTTGCCCCTCTGGACCCTTTTGTATCTCTCCCCTCTCACCTTAAACCTATGCCCTCTAGTTCTAGACTCCCCTACCTTTGGGAAATGATATTGACTATCTAGCTGATCTGTGCCCTTCATCATTTTATAGACCTCTAAAAGGTCACCCCTCAGCCTCCTACGCTCCAGAGAGAGAAGTCCCGGTCTATTTATTGCAAGGAATGTTGGATGGAGATAACTGCATTGAATGAGGTTCAAATCTATCTTCTGAATTGGGTAAGGATCTTGAAGCCATTCAAGATCAGAGTTAGCAAGGAAGGGAAAGGACTGATTGGAATACTTTTATTTTTTGGAGTTCTAGAAGTGATGTTCAACGTAGCTGGGGAAACAGGTAGTGAATGACCAATGGGCTGAGGAGAAGGAACATCGGGGGGGGCGGGGGTGTGCAGTTTACAAATCCAGGTTTTGATGTGTGGATGTCACTGAGGAAGGAAGTTAGACGTGCAACAACACCCATCTATTGACTCCATCTGTGTGTGAATGTGATGAGTGACCATTTGAATGAGCTGACAGTGATGATCGAAAATGTAAAAGGAAAAGCTCAATTATTTATCATGCTGATGTTCTACTTCTCACCACAAGAGGGAGTTTTACTTCAAGTTAGTTTTTTATAAACAGTATTTTAACTTCTCTGGTATCCAACAGCCAATATATCGGTTACTTTGGTATAATGTTACACTTTTATTTGTTCTTGGCATCTGCATTGCAGTACAGAAAATTATACAAGCCCATTGCACAAGACAGGTATTTGGGGTGGCACGGTAGCACAGTGGTTAGCACTGATGCTTCACAGTTCCAGGGACCTGGGTTCGATTCCCGGCTCGGGTCACTGTCTGTGTGGAGTTTACACATTTTCCTCGCGTCTGCGTGGGTTTCCTCCGGGTGCTCTGGTTTCCTCCCACAGCCCAAAGATGTGCGGATTAGGTTAATTGGCCATACTTAAAAATTGCCCCTTAGTGTCCTGAGATGTGTAGGTTAGAGGGAGTGATGGGTAAAAAATGTAAGGATATGGGGGTTGGGCCTGGGTGGGATTGTGTTTGGTGCAGACTCGATGGGCTTTCTGCACCACAGGGTTCTATGATTCTTCATTATTTTAAATTTCATAAGGTGAGTGTTGCTGGCTAACATTTATTGCCCATCCTTAGTTGTCCTTGGGAAGATGGACCTGTTGCTTACCCTGTGAAGCAAGTAAACCCACAGTGCTGTCAAAGTGTCCTGGGATTTTGACCCAACGATGAAGAAGGAAAAGTTACATTCCCAACCCAAATGGTGTACGACTTGGAGGGGGGGACTTGCGTGCAGCTGCTGCCCTTGTCCTAGGAGTCCTAGGTCACAAGACAGGGTCTTGGTGAGTTGCTGCAATGCGGCTTGTAGATGGTACACATTGCTGCCAGTGTGGTGGAGGAAGCTAATGTTTCCAATGATGGAGGGATGGGGTACTGACAACTGGGCTGCTTTATCCTGGAGGGTGTTGAGCTTCTTGGTTGTTGTTGGAGCTGCACTTATGCAGGCAATTGGAGAGTATTCAATCACACTACTGAAATGTCTTTGGAAATGGGGGACAGGCTTTGGGGAGTTGGGAGGTGAATTATTCTATTCAAATAGAAAATCTTCAAATGTGAGCCCAGTTATTCCAATGAGCATTGCAGGGGGAAGACCATTGAATTCGTTCCTGCTTCTGTTTCCCATTTTTTATATTCCATAAAAGGCCCAAGAGGCTTGAGATGAAAAAGATTCGAGTACTTTCTGGTGAATCTTGATTCAAAATTGAGCCTTAAATCATAGTGGAATAATCGTAACAAAATACTCAGCAGATTTGGCAGCGTCCGTGGAGAGAGTGGGCAGCACGGTAACACAATGGTTAGCACTGCTGCTTGATAGCGCTAGGGACCTGGGTTTGATTCCTGGCTCGGAGTTTGCACATTCTCCCTATGTCTGTGTGGGTTTCCTCCCACAGTCTGAAAGATGTGCTGGTTAGGGTGCGTTGACCTGACCAGGTGCCGGACTGCGACAACTAGGGGAATTTTCACAGTAACTTCATTGTGGTGTTAATGTAAGCCTTACTTGTGACTAATAAATAAACTTTAAACATTGAGTGTTTTGCCACAGTTCTGTAGAAGGATAATTTAATCTGAAACATTAACTGTTTCGCTCTACAGAAGCTGTCAGACCTGAATTTATCCAACATAATACTGCAAATGCTGGAAATCTGAACAAAATGTTTTTTTGAAATAATCATAGTTCATAATTGTGTTCTTAAAATACATTAGACTTAATATAGCATTCTCCTTGAGGCTGATGGAGCACAATAACAATTTTGTATAATTCTGCTGGATAATTTGTAGTAGTCTCTGTAGTGTAGGAAATAAGTACGAGTGCACTAGCAAGGTCACTTTTCTAGGAGATGGTAGTGGCACAGTGGGGTTTTTAAACATCCACTTGTAGATGCCTGATGTACATCTGCCCTGGCTTGTGTGGATATAGTTTTAGGTGGTTTATTGAAACCTGGGAGCTTCTACAAGCATGATAAGTTTGCTGTCACTGTATACCAGCAGGCAGCCTTGATCTCTGCTTCTGATGTCAACCTTGAAGAGGAAGGGTAAAATCAGGTGAGGAGCAAGTTGCTCTTGTGTGCTTTGTTGTGTCTGGTCAGTAGCCACAGACAATTACTTAAGGCTTCATTCAACCTGTTTGAAACACAGAAAATAGGAGCAGGAAGAGGCCTTTGAGCCTGTTCCACCATTCATCATGATCATGGCTGATCATCACCAGAAGGTGATGGATGGTCTTGTTGTATTATCACTGGACTATTAATCAAGAAACTCAGCTACTGGTCTGGGGACCTGGGTTCGAATCCCACCATGGCAGATGGTGGAATTTGAATTCAATAAAAACATCTGACATTAAGAATCTCTTGATGACCATTGTCAGAAAAACCCATCTGCTTCACTAATGTCCTTCAGGGAAGGAAATCTGCCATCCTTACCCCATCTGGCCTACATGTGACTCCAGAGCCACAGCAGGTTGACTCTCAACTGCCCTCAAGCAACTCGCGATGAACAATAAATGCTGCCCAGCCAGTGATGCCTATGTCCCACAATTGAATAATAAAAAAAAAATCCAACTTAATAGCCTGATCCTGCCTAATGGCTGGTGTCCCACATCATTCCTCTTTGGGCCAGATCCTAAGAGTCCTTTCTTGTATTTTGACTGTAACAGTGCTTGGAGAGATGTGAAAGGCATAGATATATCGTCAACGTATTTGATTTCTTGCAGAACCAGAGATGTGTTCCATAACAAAATAAAAGCAAATTACTGTGGAGGCTGGAATCTGAAATACAAACAGAAACTGCTGGAAAATCTCAGCAGGTCTGACAGCATCTGTGGAGAGAGAATAAAGCCTGAATGACTCTTTGTCAAAGCTTTATTTTTGGGACATGGGCGTCACTGGCCGGCATTTATTGACCATCCCTAGTTGCCCAAGAGCAGTTGAGAGTCAACCATACTGCTGTGGCCTTGGAGTTACATGTAGGCCAGACCAGGTAAACCTGCAGATTTCTTTCCCTTAAGGACACCAGCAAACCAGATGAGTTTCCCTGATAATCGGGAACGATTCCATAGTCATCAGTAGATTCTTAATTTCAGATGTTTTTATTGAATTCAAACTCCAGCGTCTGCCATGGCGGGATTCGAACCCCAGTCCCCCGAGCACTAGCTGCATTTCTGGATTAATAGCCTAGTGACAATACCATTAGGCCATCGCCAGCTCATGTTGCTGAATTAGCTGGAGGTTCTGTTGGTTTCTGGGAAGTTAGCGAGGCTGCAATGCTGGAGATTGTGCTTTGCCCTTTATGTTCTCTTTGCAAGAACATTCTACCACTTGATAGACCAGAGAAAATAAAAATTCTGCCTGTGTATTCTGAAGCAATCTCTGCCCTCTGAGTTAAGCAGTGCCACTGTTTGAAATTATATCTAGAAACAAAAAGTCTTTTGCCTTTCCTGAGAATGAATACTTCTGAACGTGTGCTTATTCAATGGAAATTGATTTGAAATGGTCAAAACTTTATAAAACAGCTGATGGTGATTTCTCCAGATGTAACAGTTGTTTTGCAGTCAAATACATTAAACCTACAAAGCAAATAGTTTCAGCTAATCCACTCATTCAGAGCCCTCTGACGTAACGTATCGTGGGTTACTTCCACCGCAATGGCTCAAACTCTCGCTGGTGGAATGTTCCAGAAGCTCCTGTCGCATGGCAACCAAATACATTATTCATGCCGGTGTTCTTTTTTTTTGAGTGCCTTCATTAAACATGCCACAGAAACGAGTAGTTAGCAACCGGCTTCTGACAGACTCCATCTCGGGCTTGCTGAGTTAAAACCATTCCAGTGCAGAAAATGTCAGCCAGCCAGAATGGGATCAGGAATCCGATGAACACTGTTTTTAAAACAGAAACACAGCAATAATAAAAACAGGTTACCGGTGGAATTTTCAACACAATCTGACTCTGAAATTACTGCTTCCCTGGAACTGAGAGAGAGCTTCCACTCTATCTGCCCTGGGTCTCTGCTTCCCATAGGAAAAGCTCAGAGGTTACTGTCAGATTATGAGGGAATGAACTAATTGGGCTAAGAGCCAGCCAATGGCCTCTTCCTGTGCTGCAAGATCACGTGTGAATGAATTAGGAGTAAGAGCAGGCCACTCAGCCCCTCGTGCCTGCTGCCCCATTCCATAACATCATGGCTGATCAGATTTCTCTACGTTTCTCCCTCCCCTTCACCCACTCATCACAGAATCCCTACAGAGCAGGAGACCATCTGACCCATCGCGCCTGCACTGACAACAATCCCACTCGAGCCCTATCCCCGTAACCCCCATATTTACCCTGCTGGTCCCCTGACACTCGGGGACAATTTAGCATTGCCAATCCACCTAACCTGCACGCCTTTGGAGTATGGGAAGAAACACAGACAGTCACCCGAACTGGAATTGAACCTGCGTCCCTGGCACTGTGAGGCAGCAGTGCCAAGGTGCTGCCCTAAGAATCTATTTCGCTCCGCCCAAAATATATTCAGAGACTCACAATCCTCAGAGGAGAAAGGTCTCCTTTCGGACTGTGGGAGGAAACTGGAGCACTTGGAGGAAACCCATGCAGACATGGGGAGGACATACAAACTCCACAAAGACAGTGACCCAACTAGGGAATCGAACCCAGGTCCCTGCTATTGTGAGGCAGCAGAGCTAACCACTGAGCCACTGAGCTGCAGCTGATAAGGTGGCTGACTCTTGCCTGACTGGGTCGACCATCGTCCACAGTACTTACTGCCACAAATAAGCACAACAGAGAGGGCATTGAAATACAACCAGGGACAGCAAGTGACAGATTCTCTTTCTACCGTGACAAGTGATTAAAAATAGATTCCTCCTTCTCTTCTACTCGCAGCTCTTCTGAAGCTACCTTTCCAGAGGGCCCAATATATTCCCAGTAACTTGTTCAGGTGACCACTGTAAATGTGCAACTTTTCCAGTCTCCCTATTCTCACTTGGAACCCTGTATATATTTCCAGGGAAGCTGCATGGTCCAGTTCTGTACACGGTCGGGTGTGATGGTGAAAGGGTTAATAATCATAGTTTAAAAATTAGACAAGCTGCAGTGAAAAAGAAAGGTGGTCTTATAAAAGCCTTCACTGATTGCTATTGACTTCAGAAAACATAGTGGAGAACATGTCCCTGTTTACATCAATGGGACGAAGTAGAAAGGATCAAGAGCTTCAAGTTTCTAGGTGTCCAGGTCACCTATAATCTGTCCTGGTTCCCCTCCCATGCCAACACCTCTATTTTCTCCGAAGACTAAGGAACTTTAGTATGTCCACGACAAAGCTCACCAACTTTTACAGATGCACAATAGAAAGCATTCTTTCTGGTTGTATCACAGCTTGGTATGCTCTGTCCAAGGCCACAGGAAACTACAAAGGGTCATGAAAGAAGCCCAATCCACCGCTCAAACCAGCCTCCCACCCATTGACTGTCTACAATTCCCACTGCCTCGGAGAAACAGACAGCATAATTAAGGACACCACGCAACCCGGACATTCTCTCTTCCACGTTCCTCCACTGGGAAAAAGATACAAAAGTCTGAGATCACGAACACCTTCTTCCCTGCTGCCATCAGACTTTTGAACGTACCTAACTCACATTAATCTGATCTTTCTCTACACCATAGCTATGACTGTAACACTACATTCTGCACTCTCTCCTCTAAAAATGGTTTACTTTGTCTGTATCGCACACAAGAAACAATACTTTTCATTGTATACCAATAGATGCGACAATAATAAATCAAATCAAAGATAAGCACCAAGGCTATTAGTCTGGGCAAAGCTCATTAAATCAGACGTCTGGATCTAGAAAAAGGGAGTGACCACAGATGCAATGATAATTTGTAAAAAACACAATGAAATATTATGAAGTCTTCATGCTGATTGGATATTATAATAAAGCAAGCATAAAGTGATTGTGATTGGTATATGCTAATTACTTCTAATCGAACTTGAAAACTATAATTGCTTATGTATTTCGGAGTACAGCTAGCTGCAGAATCAGAGCTCTATCTTTCCAGGGACCTTGCAATTAAAACAGCTGTTTAAGAGAACTCTGTGACTTGTTCTGGTTACTTGAAGAGTAAAGTTGTGATCAATGATGGCATGAGCAATGTGAACTAAGAAACACAATCGTATCGCTTAGCAATGGGAAATTTACATTTGCAGTGTGACAGCCATATGTTGACGTAGAATTTCCTCAAACATTGATATACAAAAACATATCTGAAGCCAAGACTCAAGAAGGACTTAACATGGACAGGAATACATGCCATTTATTGGGATAAAAAGGGTGATGTGAATTAAGGTAAACTTCCATTCCTTGCCTATCTGATTACAGAATTCACTCACAAAAATCCACATTGACAAGGTTCATGAACTCTCAATTAACAGCTCGTTGTATACAAGGCTGAAGCTAATATTAGATCAGCACAATTAAAATTAGGGAATAGTGACATCGGCAAAATATATTTTGCTGCATATTTTCATAGAATCACTTCAGTGCAGAAGCAGGCCATACAGCCCATTGCATCTGCACCAAATCTTCTATAGAGGATCCCATCCAGGCTCTTTCCCGTTATTCCATGTATTTATCCCATTAATCAACCTAAACTACACAACTTGGGGTACTAAGGGGCAATTTATCATGGCCAATCCATCTAACCAGCACATCTTTTGACTGTGGGAGGAACCTGCAGCACTCGGAGGAAACCCATGCAGACACGTTGGGTGGGATCTTATGGCCTTGCTCATCCCAAAGCCATAAAGTTCCGCCCGAGGTCAACGAATCTTTCCACGGTTTGCCCCTCACTCATTCCGATTCCCAGGGCAGGCGGGGTGATAAAATTGCGGGCGGGGAGAATGCACAGTCACCCAAGGCTGGAATCGAACCCAGGTCCCTGGCATTGTGAAGCAGCAGTGCTAACCACTATGCCATCCTGAGCTCTTACCATCAATGGAGGACATGTTAACAATAAAAAGATGGAATTAAAACTGTGGAACTCCCTTCTGGCTTTTCCTTTCCCTGTAGTATATAAGCTGGTAAATTTCAGTTTTGGAATGATCGAATTATTACTCCCCAGCCCGATCTTCAATTCAACTCTGATAACCTTGGCAATGTGGGTCATGTTTTTTCAACTACGTTCCTTAATAATGACAAAGCACATACCTGTTGCAAGAACACTCAGTACAGATAACACAAAGGACAGGTAGTACAACTCAGGAGTTGTGTTTACCTAACAAGAACAAAATTGTAATCAGTGTTAAAACCAAAAGAAGCTACACTTTCAAAGTCAAGGTTTGTTGCTTTCTTTAGAACAAAGAACAAAAACAGCCCGGGAAACAGGCCCTTCGGCCCAACGAGCCTGCATTGGGGGTCTGAATCTGCAGTTTTCATAACATGTAATAATATCTTTTCATACCACATTTCTATCAGTAATTTTCTCTTCTTTCCCTTTCGTTATTGAGTCTCATTGGGGTAAAATTCTAACAGCACTGACCAACTTGTCATTTTTCATCTGGTAGTTTGTACCAGTATTTGGACGTTCAACCATGAGGGGCAGCACAAATGTTCCCAATCCTCACTGGAGATCCAATGCTCACAAGCTTTCCTGCAGTGTTCACCTGATGGGTGATCAAGCTGGAGCATTCTGGCTGACTGACTCCCCTTCCCAACCCTGCGGCATTCAGGTCATTTGCCGCGGACCTGAGCCGATCCTGTCCATTTCAATCTGTATCCATGTCTTCAGCCTCATTTCCCCGAATTATCCGGCCAGCGGCTCCAGCACGTTTGTGGAGCAGACCAACATTTCCAGTTCAACGTAAAAGTTTGAGCGCAACACCCGACATTCTGATCATAAAATACACAGGAGGAGGAAGAAATCTTACACACTGGGGTGCAGCAACAGTGAAGGCAGTAGTTGTGATTCCTTGTGCAAATGATCCAACTCCATACACATGGAAAGCCACTTTCACCTCATTAGGGATAGGGTCCATCAAGGTCAGAAGGACTGTAAATCCTAAAGAAGTTTCACTAGAATTAGATCAATTCGCCAACTTACTAACAAACGATTCTAACATGACCATTTGTATTACTGTCATGTGACATAACTTGAATCCTACATTGCTGCTGATGCTAAAATTACTAATCTATTTAATGTAATGGTACTGTACCTTTAAGAAAGGTATTATCAAGTTTCTCTGCAGGATGTTTCCAGCAATCCCTGGCAATTTGTCGGCACCGTGTTGTCTGCAATCGGTGTCCTTTACTGTTACTGTTATAATTACCTCATGTTTATTTTAATCTCCTCTAATGCAATCTTCTGTAGTTTTAGTGTTCCCCTGGGATTGTAGAGTGGGGCTTGATTGGGATGATTTTGTACAAACTAATTCTGAAGAAGGGTACGTGTCTGTGGGATGTTGCTCTACACTGGGACAACAGAGATAGCTAGATGTTAATAATTATACTTTGTCATGTTTAAGCATCTTAATTGTCAAAAATCGTGCCTTGGTGGCCAGTTGGTTAGCACTGCTGCCTCACAGCACCAGGGACCCGAGTTCTATTCGCAGCTTGGGTTACTGTCTGTGCAGAGTCTGCACATACCCCCCATGTCTGCGTGGGTTTCTTCCAGGTGCCCCAGTTTCCTCCTACAATCCAAAAGCCTTGCTAAATCCTCCCCTAGTAATAACCCAAACAGACACCGGAGTGTGGCGACTAGGGGATTTTCACAGTAACTTCATTGCAGTGTTAATGTAAGCCTACTTGTGACTAATAAATAAACTTTATAAGAACATAAGAAATAGGAGCAGGAGTCGGCCATCTAGCCCTTCAAGCCTGCCCCGCGATTCAACAAGATCATGGCTGATCTGAAGTGGATCAGTTCCACTTTCCTGCTTTCTCCCCGTAACCCTTAATTCCCCTGTCTACCAGAAACCTACTTTTTTACTTTTTTTTTGTTATATTCTAACTATTATTAAATAAAGTTTGTTTGACAAAAGCTTCCTTGTGTCTCAATAGAATCATACCCGGAGTGAAACACCGTATGATCACCCTAAAGCCAAAATCAAACATAAAATTTAGGGTCTAGGCTAATTTCACAAAACACAGTTTTTTGCCTGGACTTTAACATTAATCATAATGAATTTAGAATTATTAAAGTTTGGTATGTTGGTGCTGGGGCATCCCAGTGTCAAACACTCCCAATTATGTGTAAAACACGGGTTTGATGCAGAGTAAAGGATTTTGTGCCCTGACTCTCCCCCATCTGAGAACAGTATCAGTGAATCATTCCAAAGTTAGGACCACACACACTGATGGATCAGAGTGCTAAATTCTCACAAAGTGTAATGAGAGGGGGAGGTTCCAATGGTCCACGGACACACCAACAACATGGGTAGGACGAGGAAAGAGGTTCCACTGAGAGCGTGTGAGCAACCAGGGATCAAGTTAAAAAACACAATCTCCAAAGGTAGACATCAGAGTGGTGAAGAAGGCATTCGGCATACTTGGTTTCATTGGTCAGAACATTGCATACAGGAGTTGGGATGTCTTGTTGAAGTTGTACAAGACATTGGTAAGACCACACTTGGGATACTGTGTGCAGCTCTGGTCACCCTATTATAGAAAGGATATTATTAAACTAGAAAGAGTGCAGAAAAGATTTAGTAGGATGCTACTGGGACTTGATGGTTTGAATTATAAGGGGAGGCTGGATAGACTGGGATTTTTTCCTGCTGGAATGTAGGGGGCTGAGGGGTGATCTTGTAGCAGTCTATAAAATAATGAAAGGTGTAGATCAGCTAGATAGTCAATATCTTTTCCCAAAGACAGGGAAGTCTAAAACTAGAGGGCATAGATTGAAGGTGAGAGGAGAGAGATAAAAAAGAGCCCAGAGGGGCAATTTTTTCACACAGAGTCTGGAATGAGCTGCCAGAGGCAGTAGTAGAGGCAGGTACAATTCTGTTTTTTAAAAAGCATTTAGTCAGTTATATAGGTAAGATGGGTACAGAGGGAAATGGGCCAAATGCAGGCAATTGGGATTAGCTGAGTGGTTTAAAAGAAAGGCAGCATGGACAAGTTGGGCCGAAAGACCTGTTTCCAGACTGTAAACCTCTATAACTCAATAACTCTGGATTACTAGCGGAACCACAAGCAGATTGGTGTAGTGTGAATCAGGTTCGAGAGTTAAATGTGGCTCAGAGATTGGTGTGGGGGAAATAGGTTTCCATTCACGAGGTACTGGGGAAAGTGGGAGCAGTGGCAGTAGGATGGACTTCACCAGAACTGTGCTGGGGTCAGCATTCTGGTGACTTGTATGACTAGGGCAGTAGAAAGGGTTTAAAATAAATAGCGGGGGAAATGGATCAAGTTTGGGGATTGGTGATAAATTACATATAAAAGACAAGGCAAAAAGGCAAGGTAGGAATAAAGGAAATGATGTGGCAGGAAGGGATAGAGTGTATAAACCAAACAATGCACCAGTAGATCAAACTAGAGGTTACAATACAAGTAAAGGACAGAGGCCTGGGCGGGATGAGCTGTCAGAGAGTCAGTGCAGACCCGATGGGCTGAATGGTTTACTTCTGCACTGTAGGGATTTCTTGATAACTAAAGGCTTCAATAAGAAAATTGATCAGTTGACAGCACGAATAGAAATAAAAATGTTATGATCCAATAACTAAAGGATGACAACAACTGGGAGCTGAATATTCAAGATTTAATTTAGGAAGAACAGGATGTTTGGCAAGGATTGAAGAATAGCTCTGTTAATCAAGGACAACACTGGTACAGTCGAGAGAGAGATAACTTTAGTTCTGCAGATTAAGGTATATAATCAGTTTGGGTAGAGATGAGAAATAAGGCAGCACAGTGGTTCGCACTGCTGCCTCACAAAGACCCGGGTTCAATTGCTGGCATGGGTCACTGTCTGCACATTCTCCCCACATCTGCATGGGTTTCCTCCGGGTGCTCTGGTTTCCTCCCACACTCCAAAGATGTGCGGGTTAGGTGGATTGGCCATGCTAAATTGACCCATGGTGTCCTGGATGCATGCGTTAGCGGGATTAGCAGGGCAAATACGTGGAGTTAGGGGGGTAGGGCCTGGGTGGAATGACCTCGCAGTGAAGGATCCCATTAGTAGCAGTGATCATTATATGGTTGAATTTCACATTCCGTTTGAGGCAGAGAGAAATGGATCTAATACTAGTGTCTTAAACTGAGACAAGGGTGTTTATGTGGGTATGAAAACAGAGCTGACTAAAGTGAACTGAGAAATTAGATTAAGGTTTTGGACAGTAGATGCATGGGCAGGTTTTTAAAGAGGTGTTTCTGAATACTCAGATACGTTCCAATGAGAAAGAAAGATTCTAAGGGAAAGATACAACAACCGCGGCTAAGTGAGGAAGTTAAAGATAGTATTAAATGGAAAGAAAAGAATATACTTCCATAAAGATGAGTGGCAAATCCAAAGATTGGACAGAATATAAAGAATAGCAAAGAATGATTAGAAGTTAATTAGGAGGGAGAAGTTAGAGGACAAGAGAAAATTAGCTACAGATATAAACATAATTGTTTCTGTAAGTATTTAATAAAAAGTTTTAAGTTTATTTCTTAGTGTTACAAGTGGGCGTACATTAACACTGCAATGAAGTTACTATGAAAATCCACTAGTCACCACATTCTGGCACCTGTTCGGGTACACCGAGAGAGAATTTAGCACGACCACTACACCTAACCAGCACGTCTTTTGGACTGTGGGAGCAAACTGGAGCACCCGGAGGAAACCCACACAGACACTGGGAGAATGTGCAAACTCCACACAGACAGTGACCCAGTCCAGGAGTCGAACCCGGGTCCCTGGCGCTGTGAAGCAGCAGTGCTAACCACTGTGCCACCGTGGAGTGAAGAAGATCGGAGAATCTGTCTTTATAATCTGAATTATGATGAGACATTCAAAAAAAACACACACAGAATTTGAACTGTGACCCTATTGCCCTGGGAAGGTTTTCCATTGTCTCTCTGCTCCATTTATAAAACACAAAATGCTAATTTCACCTCAGGATACTGGATGCTCAGACAGCAAAGCTCTGTAAATGTCGCGAATTGGAGAATCAGCACTGGGAGATAGTGACATCCAGCTATTACTTACCGGTCATGACGAAGGTGAGGATGATAAAACTGGTCAGGTTGATGAGGAGGGGCTGGTTACAGTATCGGGAGGACTTTGGTCTAGGAGATAAATCACAGTTTGAGGAATTGATTTTGTGTAAAGGGGGTGGGGGGGTGGTTAGGGAATGGTGAAAAATACAATATTTATGCTCCTCACGGGCTCTGTCCCTTCGTACATCCCGAGCCTCTCCCCCCAACAACCCCACCCAATCAGCATTCCTTCCTCTTTCGTGTACTTATCTCCCTTGCCCCTTAAGTATATCTGTGATATTTGTATCTACGACTCGAAGAAGGAATAAGTTGCACATTCTGACTACTCTCTGGGCAGAGACAATTCCTCTGAATGAATTTATTAGTGACTATCTTAAGCCAACTTAAGGGCAGCAAGGTGGCACAGTGGTTAGCACTGCTGCCTCACGGCGCCAGGGTCCAGGGTTCGATTCCCGGCTCGGGTCACAGTCTGTGTGGAGTTTGCACATTCTCCCCGTGTCTGTGTGGGTTTCCTCCCACAGTCCAAAGGTGTGCAGGTTAGGTGGATTGGCCACGCTCAATTGCCCATTAGTGTCCTGAGTTATGCAGGTTAGATGGATTAGCTACAGTAAATGTGCGGGGTTACTGGAATAGGATGGGGGGGAAGAGGGCCAGGATAAGATACTCTGTCAGGGAGTCGGTACAGATTCAATGGGATGCCTCTGCGCTGTAGGGATTCTGTAACTCTATAACTGCCCTCTGAATTAACGTAGCAAGCCACTCAGTTCAAGGGCAAGTAAGGATGGGTGGCAGTTCTGGCCTTGCCAGAGACGCCTCACATCTAATGAAAGAATAAAGAATATATTGAGGTTGGAGAGGGTGCTGTAGATTTACCAGAATGATCCCTGAACCCCAGTGGTTAAACTACACAGAGAATACATAAACCACATTTGGATTCCCTGGGACTCGATCAGTTAACCGTGCCTCAACTTTCTACGTTTTTAAGGTAGGAAGGAGGATTGTGAGGCAGGCAGAGAGCACAGTAGGAATTCAAAACTCTGCCACAAACGGCCGTTGATGCCGAATCAATTGTTAACTTTAAACCTGAGATGAATAGATCTCTGGTAACCGGGGGGGGGGGATGTGAGGCAAAGACAGGTAGATGGAGATGGATCACAGATCAGCCACGGTCTCACTGAGTGACAGACGGAACACAGTCTCGAGGGGCTGGATGGTCTACTCCAGTCGTTATTGTGAAGTTAAGAAGGAATTCTTTGAGGGAAGCATCGGGTAGAAGGTGATCGACCAATGAACCCGAGGTGACACGGGGAAATACTTTTTTTTTAAGGACACACAGTTAGTCACCACGATCTGGAATTCACAGCCTGCACGGGGGTAGTTACAGTAATGTTTAAAAGTGAATTCATAGAATCCCCCGGTGCACGAGGCCATTCAGCCTGCACCGACTCTCCAACAGAGCACCTTACCCAGGTCCACCCTGTCCCCCTGACCCCACGCATTTATCTCACTAACCCCCCTAACCTATGCATCTTTGGACACTAAGGAGCAATTTACCATGGCCAATCCACATCTTTGGACTGTGGGAGGAAACCGGAGCACCCGGAAAAAAGCCCGTGCAGACACGGGGAGAATGTGCAAACTGCACACAGACTCTCACCCGAGGCTAGAATTGAACCAGGGTCCCCGGCACTGAGGCAGCAGTGCTAACCACTGTGCTGCCCCACAGGTTATTGGATAAATAAGAACACAGGAACTCGGAGCAGGAGTCGGCCATCCGGCCCCTCGAGCTGCTCCACCATTCAATAAGATCATGGCTGATCTTTTTGTGGACTCAGCTCCACTTACCCACCTGTTCACCATAACCCTTAATTCCTTTACTGTTCAAAAATATATCTATCCTTGCCTTAAAAACATTCAACGAGGGAGCCTCAACTTCACTGGGCAGGGAATTCCACAGATTCACAACCCTTTGTGTGAAAAAGTTCCTCCTCAACTCAGTCCTAAATTTGCTCCCCCTTATTTTGAGGCTATGCCCCCTAGATCTAGTTTATCTGCCAGTGGAAACAACTTCGCTGCTTCTATCTTATCTATTCCCTTCATAATCTTACATGTTTCTATAAGATTGCTCTCATTCTTCTGAATTTCAATGAGTATTGTCCCAGTCTACTCAGTCTGTCCTCATAAACCAACCTAGTGAATCTCCTCTGCACCCCCTCCAGTGCCAGTATATCCTTTCTCAAGTAAGTAGACCAAAACTGCACACAAAGCACAAGGTGATGCCTCACCAGCACCTTATACAGCTGCAACATAACCTCGCTGTTTTTAAACTCCATCCCTCTAGCAATGAAGGACAAAATTCCATTTGCCTTCTTAATTACCTGCTGCACCTACAAACCAACTCCTTGAGATTCTTGCACAAGGATGCACAGCAGCACGCTGCGAATAACTGAAGAGAACAAGTATAGCTAGCAAGTGGGATTAATTGGATGATTCGACCAAACAGCTGGCATAGATATGATGGGCAGATTGGCCATTTTCTATGTGCTATCATTCTAAGATACTTTAATGAATTAAATGGGGAATAGGCAGTCCTGGTGCTCCCCCACCCGTCAGTTGAGACTGACCAAGAGAGCACAGATAGGACATGAACATCTCACCCATTCTTCTGGAATCGGGTTAGGTTACTTTTTGTTTCAAATGTTAGATTTACCTCAGCAGCACAAATATCTGTGGGAAAAGAAGAACAGTCACCAGGAATAGCACCAGGATTTCACTGCAAGCAAATACAAATTATTAACAGCAATAATAATCAGCACTTTTCATAGACAACTTCAATACAAATTAACCACAAAAACAGTGCATAAACTTAACCCTGTCAGTAAACCTCCCTCCAAGTACACTGATAGGCTGGAATATTAATTTAATCTGGAATTAAACTTAGGCTGGAATTTAAGCATAGATAAGGGTTATGGGTAGAGGGGGGACTGGTAATGTTAAAATGGCGGCGTGGGCTCATTGGGCCGAAGGGCCTGCTTCCCGGGCTGTCTTTGTTCTTTGTAATATTGGGCTGAGAAATGACAGACGGAATTTAATCCAGACAAACATGAGGTGATGCATTTTGGTAGATCCAATTTGGGTGGGAGCTAGTGCTAACCATTGTGCCACCATGCTGCCCATACGTAGGATTGCCGCACCTGCGCAAGGATATTTTGGCCTTGGAGGGAGTGCAGAGGAGGTTTACTAGGCTGATACCGGAGTTGAGGGGGTTGAGCTATGAGGAGAGGCTGAATAAACTGGGCTTGTACTCGTTAGAGTTTAGAAGAATGAGGGGAGATCTCATTGAGACGTATAAGATGATGAATGGGATGGATAGGATAGAGGTGGAGAGACTCTTCCCGCTCAAAAAGGACAGTAGGACTAGGGGGCACAGCCTCAAGATAAAAGGGGGGGCGGTTTAGAACGGAGTTGAGGAGGAACTTCTTCACTCAAAGGGTGGTGAATCTCTGGAATTCTCTGCCCGTTGAAGTTGTGGAGGCTGCCTCGCTAAATATTTTTAAGACGCGGGTTGATGGGTTTTTGATACGAGAGGGGATTAAGGGTTATGGGGAGAGGGCGGGAATGTGGAACTGAGCCACGACAGATCAGCCATGATCTTATTGAATGGCGGGGCAGGCTTGAAGGGCCAGATGGCCTACTCCTGCTCCTATTTCTTATGTTCTTATAAAATAAATAGCAGAACCATCAGGAGCATAGACACACAGAGAGATCTGGGAGTACCGGCCCACAGGTGGGAAAGGTGGTGAAGAAGGCAGATGGCACGCTTGCCTTCATCAGCCGGGGCATCGAGTATAAAAGTTGGTAAATTATGTTACAGTTGTGTAAAACACTGGTTTGGCCATATTTGGGATACGGTGTTCAATTCTGCTCACCACACTGCCAGAAGGATATGGAGGCTTTGGAGAGAGTGCAGAAAGGTTGACCAGGATGCTGCCTGTTACGGAGGCTATTCGCTATGAGGAGAGGTTGAATAAACTGGGATTGTTCTCCCCGGAAAGACAGAGACTGAGGGGGGAGGGGGGGGCGACCTGATAGAAGTTTATAAAATTATCAGTATAGATAAGGTGAACAGTTGGTAGCTTTTTCCCAGGATAGAAATGACAATTACAAAGGGGGAAAAGGTTCAGTGAAGGTGTGCAGGGGAAGTTTTTTACATAGAGGGCACTGGGGGCCTGGAATGCACTGCCAAGTGAAGTGGTTGAGACAGACATGTTAGATACATTTAAGACTTATCTTGATGGACACATGAACAGGTGGGGAATAGGCTTGGTGGGCCGAAGGGCCTGTTCCTGTGCTGTACTGTTCCTTATTCTTTTCACTAGGGTAGAGAAACACTTGCAACAGAAAGATACTGGCAGTTCCTGAACCTTACCAACCCCCGTATGTGCTGGCATTTTTTAAAACTTTTTTTCCTCGTTTGAAGTAAGCGAGGCTGGAGGTCGTTTGGTAAGAGATGTTTCAACTTACATTGCCTCACAGTGCCCCAAGTTACACCGCTCGATCATCAAACACAGCACACCAAACTCTCTTAAGTAACAGTACCCCCAAGGCTCCTTGCTGCATATATTGAAGACAAAAATATTGGACATCTCTGCTCTCTGAACTAGATCAATGATTTCTCTGTGACTGAAAGCACCCCCCCCGCTTTACTGAAAGACCCTCCCCCCTCGCCCCCACCCTCTGTGACTGAATTCCCCCGTCAGCAGACAAGGTTAATTATATTTAGATGCAAACTGGGAAGAATTCACTCTTCGCCTCCTCAGGCAAGCTTTGAGAATTTATATTAATAGCCTTGGAACTAATTCTAACCAATGACAAAGAGGAGTGAAAGACTGGTTGGAAGATTTGCCATCTCAGGCATCTGCCTGAGGAAGCAGTCAGCAATAAACGCTCATTTTATTTCCTAGGTTCAGCCTGTGGGAAGTCATTGGTTGCTCTTTGTTTGGAATATAGATATCTATTAGGGGTATTAAATGAGGAAGGATGCCCTTGCTATAGACGGAGCACAGCAAAGGTTTACTAGGCTGATTCCTGGGATGGCAGGTCTGTCATTTGAGGAGAGACTTACTCAGTTTGGGTTGTATTTATTGGAGTTTAGAAGTGTGAAAGGGAATCTCACATCAACTTATAAAATTCTAACAGGGTTAGACAGGGTAGATTCAAAAAAAACATTCCCGATGGTGGGGAGTCCAGAACTAGGGGTCACAGTTTGAGGTTAAGGGATAAACCTTTTAGAACTGAGGTGAGGAGAAATTTCTTCACCCAGAGGGTGGTGAATGTGTAGAATTCACTGCCACAGAATGTAGTTGAAGCCAAAACATTCAAGAAGAAATTCAATACAGCTCTTGGGGCTAAAGGGATCAAGGGGTATGGGAGGGAAGGGAGGAATCAGAATGTTGAATTTGATGATGTCATGATCAAAATGAATGGCGGAACAGGCTTGAAGGGCCAAATGGCCTCCTCCTGCTTCTAGTTTCTATGTGATCCGGTGCTGCTCAGCTGGCATTTTCAGAGCACAAAAAAAAAATCAGTGACCTAAGATTAGGAATTTCCAGTGGTCCAAGCATTCAGTAAGAATTAATTAGTGTGTGAGAGGTGCGTGAGGTTTTGATTTCAATGCAGGCTGAGGAAAAAGAGGTGGAATGGGCCACTTGTAGCTTAGGAGGCAAAGCCTGAAGTGCCGAGCGTGTCAGCTGTGGCTCAGTTGGTAACACTCGCAGCTGGGGGTCAGGAGGTTCTGATTTCAAGTCCCACTCCAGGACTTGAGGACAAACACCGAGGCTGACACTCCAGTGCACTACCGAGGGGGTGCTGCACTGTCAGAAGTGCCACCTCTCAGATATGACATTAAATCGAGGCCCCATCTGCTCTCTCAGATAGAGACACAGGATCCTTTGTACCTAAGATGAAGATAGAGAAAATTTTCCTGGTGTTCTGGTCAATGTTTATCCCTCAATCAACACCACAACAAACAGATTATACGTTCATTATTACTTTTCTGTTGGTGGGAGCTACTCTCTACATTAAACAATCTTTATTTAATTAGCTTTGATACTTCGCCGGTTTGAAGCACACTTTATAACTGTTCTTTTCCCTAACAGCTGTAACTTGCTGTTGCAATGTACAATGCCACAAAACAGCGACGTTACAGATTTCTTCACCTGCTCCTCTGAGCTCACTCGCTACAGACAGGCAGTCACTGTTCAGGGCACCATCCCCTGAAATGAATGGTCCAAACACCAACTCAATCCTAGAATGGACAGAGGTTTGGGTCATGTCTCCTGCCACCTTCCTGGAGGATGTCTGGTGCAGAGAGACCAAAAGAGGAGGCGAGCACGTATGACAACTTCATTCAGGCCATTGAGGCTGTCCTATTGGAGCACTAACTCCCCGAGTAAGGATCCAACTGATGGGCCAATCAGGGAGTCTTTGCCTTGTATTTTAACTAGGAGTGTCAGTTCCTCTGGCACTCCCCGAGGTACACTAGTGACTGCCAGCACTGTGCACTGCTGTTAGAGTTTGTAAATAAAGGGATTTTGGGGAAGAGAATTCTGCCTCTGCAGACTCATTACAGCGGGATTAAAGGATAATGTCCCTTCAAAAGAAGAATTCTAAATGAATTGCAAACTTTGAGTAAAATTATTAAACACTATCATCCACCCACAACTCTTTGTTAAAACATACCCCAGCTTTCATTTACAGAATTAGTGGAATTTTCTAAATATATGTAGTTGAAGTATTTTAAAATACCACAATCTGATGTGCTCAGCATTATGAGCTTAGCTGAGCCTCAGTATAAATGTTTGCAACTGTGTGAGTCAGTACAAAAGGGTGTTGTATTGATGTGGGAATGAACAAAGAGAATGCAGCAACAACATGACTCGAAACATATTCCCAAGAGGTATTTGTGTAAATATCCATCTACTGTACACGGAAATTTGGTATGTCAGCTACAACTCTCACCAACTTTTACAGATGTACCATAGAAAGCATTCTGTCACAGCTTGGTATGGGCTCCTGATCTGCTCAAGGCTGCAAGGAACTACAAAAGGTCATGAACGTAGCCCAATCCATCACACAAACCAGCCTCCCATCCAATGACTCTGTCTACACTTCCTGCTGTCTCGGCAAAGCAGCCAGTATAATTAAGGACTCCGTGCACCCTGGACATTCTCTCTTCCACCTTCTTCCCCCAGGAAAAAGATACAAAAGTCTAAGGTCACGTACCAACCGACTCAAGAACAGTAGAGAAAAATTAACTTAATGCAAGGTACAAGAAGCTGTTCTTGAGTCAGTTGGTACGTGATCTCAGGCTTTTGTATCTTTTCCCCGACGGAAGAAGATGGAAGAGAGAATGTCCAAAGTGTGTGGGGTCCTTAATTATGCTGACTGCTTTTCCGAGGCAGTGAGAAGTGTAGACAGAGTCAATGGATGGGAGGCTGGTTTGCGTGATGGATTGGGCTACATTCGTGACCCTTTGTAGTTTATTGCGCTCTTAGTGAGACCCTTCATCAGAGCTAAAAGAAAAGAAAATCAGGTGTGAATTATACCGTGAGGGTGGGAGGGGGAGAAGGGTTGTAACTGGACAAAGGAATTGTAAATAACGTTAAGGCTCGGAAAGGTGAGAACGATGTCCGTTTAGAGATCAGAATGGTGGAACAAAGGTAGAGATTGAGGAGTGTGGCCCTGGTAGGAGATTTCAGAGGTGGAAAAACAAAATTAAGAATAAAAAGTGATAAATGAAATGAAAAGAAGAAATGAAATTCAATAAAATAAATGGAAATGGGGGTGAAGGTGGACGGGAGAGTTGATGCTCTGAAGTTGTTGAACACAATGTTCAGTCCAAAAGGCTGTAAAGTGCCCAGGTGGAAGGTGTTTCTCCAGTTTGTGTTGGGCTTCACTTCAACAGTGCAAAAGATCTCTCAACTTGTCCTTTACCAATCTGCACCAATCTACCATTCACACAATCCAATCTCTGAATGGACACTATAGCTCCTTTCTCATCACCATTTACATTCCCTTTGTCCAGTTACAGCCCCCCCGCCTCACAGTATAATTCATGTCTGAGTTTCTTCGCCTTTAGCTCTGATGAAGGGTCACCCAGGCTCGAAACGTTGGCTCTATTCTCTCCCCACAGGTGCTGCCAGACCTGCTGAGTTTCTCCAGCATTTTCTGTTTGTGTTTCAGGGAAATAAGTCCCAGGTTCAGTCCCCAGTCGGTGCTGCAGCCGTTGGCAAGTTTCAGAGCCTTCAGCGCCTCGAGTGAAGGAGGAGATAGCTGGGCACAGTCCCCCCCCTTCCAGCTGGGATCTACAAACTGTGTTGGAAGTGTGGAGCCAAGTGAGGGATGAATTTGGACTCAGTTTTCACACTTTCAAAATAGCCTCCCAGCATTTGCTATCATTGTTGACACATGACAGATGATCTCTTTGATAAGATCCTGGTGGTATCTAATGCCCAAGGAACTGTATCGCTGCAAGACCCACTCATTGTATTGGTCGGGTGCTGGGGAGAGTTATAGAACAAAGAGATCTAAGGTTACAAGCTCGTGGCTCCTTGAAAGTGGAGTCACAGGTGGATAGGGTGGTGAAGAAGGCATACTTGGTTTCATTGGTCAGAACATTGAATACATGAGTTGGGATGATTGTTGAAGTTGTACAAGACATTGGTAAGGCCACACTTGGAATACTGTGTACAGTTCTGGTCACCCTATTATAGAAAGGATATTATTAAACTAGACAGAGTGCAGAAAAGATTTACCAGGATGCTACCGGGACTTGATGGATTGAGTTATAAGGAGAGGCTGGATAGACTGGGACTTTTTTCCCTGGAGTGTAGAAGGCTGAAGGGTGATCTTATAGAGGTCTATAAAATAATGAGGGGCTTAGATAAGGTAGACAATCAACGTCTTTTCCTAAAGTTAGGGGAGTCTAAAACTAGAGGGCAAACGTTTAAAGTAAGAGGGGAGAGATACAAAAAGGGTCCAGAGGGACAATTTTTTCACACAGAGGGTGGTGAGTGTCTGGAACAAGCTGCCAGCGGCAGTAGTAGAGGTGGGTACAATTTTGTCTTTCAAAAAGCATTCAGGCAGTTACATGGGTAAGATGGTTATAGAGGGATATGGGCCAAATGTGGGCAATTGGGACTGGCTTAATGGTAAAATGTGGGCAACATGGACAGGAAGGACCTGTTTCCATGCTGTAAATCTTTGTGTCTCTACGACTTTATGTGATATCACCCAGGAGGGTTGGGGAGAGGGAGCAAGAAGGCTGAGTTAAGTGGCAAGAAAATGGAATCTCAAAGTGCTGGAAAAACTCAGCAGGTCAGGCAGCGTCTGTGGGGAGAGGCACAGAGATAATGGGCGAGATTCTCCAGGCCGCCCCCCCACCCGTGTGATCCCTGCCAGCGGGAAGTGGCACGTTGTTTGTTAGCAGCGGGATTCCCTGATCCCTCCACTGTCAATGGGAATTCCCACAGGAGCAGGAAACCCACGAATGGGGTCACGCTGCTGGCAGGACTGGAGAATCCCGCAGGCCGGAACGGTTGGAGAACTCTGTCCAATGTTTCGAGCCCAATATGATTCTACTTTGGAACAGACGAGGGATGAGAACGTGATGGGTTTTTACGCTGTTGAAAGAGGCGAACGCGTCAAAAAGACCAAAAATACTCCCCAAATTCAGAAAGAGGTGCTTACAATTTTGCTCGACTGCGTTTGGGCACCTGCCTGCTGAAATGATAGGCTAGATGAGCAAGACAATAATGCAACATCCTGTCCTCAGTTTCTTCTCGATATCTGAAACGAACAAAAGTTACTAAACGCACAACACAATGTCCAGTTAAAACCTCAACTAAATAATCATCATCCCAATAAATGCATGAGCTTGGGGGATCATATATAGAAATATACATGGAAAATAGGCACAGTAAGTAGTCTCAGGTGAGTGCTCCAAAAGCTCGTGCTACCAAATAAACCTGTTGGATTTAACCTGATGTTGTGAGACCACTTGCTGTGCCTACCTCAGTCCAATGCCAGCAACTCCACATCATAGAAAATAGAAATAGGAGTAGGCCATTCAGCCCTTTGAGCATGCTCCATCATTCATTTGATCAGCAAATTCAATATCCTGATCCCACCTTCCCCCTATATCTCGATCACAGAATCCCTACAGGGCAGAAGGAGGCCATTCGGCCCATTGAGTCTGCACTGACTCTCCAGCAGAGCATCTTATCTCGGTCCTACCCTTACACTATCTCCATAACCCCACATACTTACCTTGCAAATCCCCCAAACTACACATCTTGGGACTCTAAGGGGCAATTTAGCATGGCCAATCCACCTAACCTGCACCCCTTTGGACTGTGGGAGGAAGCTGCAGCACCTGAAGGAAACCCATGCAGACATGGGGGGAATGTGCAAACTCCACATAGACAATCACCCAAGGCTGGAATCAAACCCGGGTCCTCGGGGCTGTGAGGCAGCAGTGATAACCAAGGTGCTACTCGAAAGTTAAAAAGTGAAATGCCTGGAACTCAACCCAAATTACTGCACACGCAACTGCATAAGGTTCTACAGGGGTTGGAAAGCTTGGCTTCCCAAAGTAAGTGCCTGTTACAGCCCTCCTTATAGGCCAGGAGGAGCTGTGCTTTTCCATAGGCCCCTCAAAGAATTCATTAGCTTTCCCCAAACACAATTTCCTGTCATCTCTCCCCCCAATTATCTATACAAATGTTCCTATACTCCAATCCTCTCGCTATGAAGGTCAACATACCATTTGCCTTCTTTACTGCCTGCTGTACCTGCGTGCTTACTTTCAGCGACTGATGCATGAGGACACCAAGATCTCGCTGAATATCCACCTCTCTCAATTTACAAAATAATAATATGCCTTCCTATTATTGCTACTGAAGTGGATAATGTCATATTTATCCACATTCTGCTGTATCTGCTACACACGTGCTCCCTCACTCAGCCTATCCAAACCACACATCTCTGCATCCTCCTCACAGCTCACCCTCTCAGCTAACATTTGACGATGATACATTCAGATCCCTCTTCCGAATCACTAAAATATAATGTGAACAGTTGGGATCTAGCACAAATCCCTGTGGAATTTTACTAATCAGAAAATCAGAAAAAAGACCCATTTATTCCAGTTCTTTGCTTGCTGCCTGTGAACCAGCTTCCTATTCATCTCAAGACACTACCTGCAATCTGATGTGTTTTAACTTTGCATAGTAATCTGCTATGAAAGCCTTCTGAAAGTCTAAATAAACCACATCAACTGGTTCTCCCTGGTTACATCCTCAAAAGAATTCCAGTAGATATGTTAAACATGATTTCCCCTTTGTCAATCCGTGCTTTGTCTGATTATACCCCTGCCTTTCAAATGCTATGCAATGAAATCCTTGATAATGGATTCTAACAACTTTCCTACTACCGATGTTCGGCTCACTGGTCTATAGTTCCCTGTTTTCTCTCCACCTCCCTTTTTGAATGGCAGTCTTATATTAGCTACCCTATAATCTGAAGGAACTATTTCAGAGTTCAAAAAATTTTGGAAAATAATCACCAATGGATCTACTAGTTCCAGAGCTATTTCCTTAAATACTTTGGGATGAAGATGATCAAATCCTGAGGAGATTTATTCACCTTTAATCCCATGAACGTCTCCAGAACCATTTCTCTACTAATACTGATTTCCTTCAGCTCCTTCTAAAACTAATGTTTCTCTGAATTTCTGATACATTATTCATATCTTCCTTCGTGAAGACAGAACAAAGGATGAATTTATTTCCTCAGCCATTTCTTTGTTTCAAGTTATGAATTCTTTGTTTCTGACCACAAGGATCCTACACTCATATTTATCAATCTTTTTCTCTTTACATGCTATAGAAACTTTTGCAGTCAGTTTTTAATGTTCCCCGCTAGCTTACTTTCATACTCTATTTTTCCCATTCGGAATCAATCCCTTGGTTCGCCTTTGCTGGATTTTAAACTGCTCCCAATCCTCAGTCCTATTGCTTCTTCTTGCCCATTTGTATGCTCCTTTGAAACTAATACTATCTCCAATTTCCTTCCAGGTTTGAGTGCTACCCCAGGACTTGAAGGCCAAAGAAGGTGCCTTCATAACGTGGTCAGACAGGTTGAGGGTTTAAACCTGGAAATCCTTCCAAAGACGCCTGTAGTTGATGGTAAGATGGGAGAGTCTTCTGGTCAGCCACTTTTTACGTGGAGTGATGCCCCTTAAGCTATAAGCCCCTGGCGACAGACTAGCAATCTGTTCCGGGATCTACTCGCTATGGAAATAGTCAAAAGTCTTCCTCAGTAGACCATTAGGTAACAGGAAGAGAATTAGAATGGAATTATTAGATCAAATAACTCATGGAAATTCAGGTTACACCACAGCTTTGTGTTGGGCACACTTGTACTTGGCACCATTTTGTTTGACAATCTAACTAATTTTTAAAAAATCCATTCAAGGCATTTACTATCTGCATTAACGACCCGTCCCTAACTACCCTCGAATAGGTGAGCTGCCTTCTTGAAGAGATAGAGAATCTGGTGAACGGGTGCAATGACAATAATCTCTCCCTCAATAAGAGCTGCACTGTCAATTAAATAAATTTACACTCAGTCAAAACTTCCTAAGCCTCACATCCAATATTTCAGACGTGCACCCGGCATCTGTCTTGGGTTTCAGTGCATTTTTTTTTTAATTCATTCATGGGACATGGACGTCGCATTTATTGCCCATCCCTAGTTGCCCGAGGGCAGTTGAGAGTCAACCACATTGCTGTGGCTCTGGAGTCACATATAGGCCAGACCAGGAAAGGACGGCAGATTTCCTTCCCTAAAGGACGTTAGTGAACCAGATGGGTTTTTCCAACATTGGACAAAGGTTTCATGGTCATCAGTACATCTTAATTCCATGATGTGGAGATGCCGGTGTTGGACAGGGGTGGGCACAGTAACACAGTAAGTCTCACAACACCAGGTTAAAGTTCAACAGGTTTATTTGGTTGGACAAGCTTTCAGAGCACTGCCTCTTTATCAAGTGAGTGGAGGATTTGGTTCACAAACAGGGCATATATAGACACAGATTCAATTACAAGATAATGGTTGGAATGAGAGTCTTAACAGGTAATCAAGTCTTTACAGGTACAGACTGTACGCAGGGACAGGCTGTACACAGCAAACTACCCAGCCTCCAGGAGAACAGTTACCACGACACCACACAACCCTACCACAGCAACCTCTACAAGATATGCCGGATCATTGACATGGATGCCATCATCTCCCGTAAGAACACCATCCACCAGCTACACAGTAAATTCTCTTGCGACTCGGCCAACGTTGATTAACTGATACGCTGCAGGAAAGGATGTCCTGAGGCATGGTACACCGGGGAGACCATGCAGACGCTACAATGGATGAATAGACACCGCTCTACAATCACCAGGCAAGAGAGTTTAAGTCGGGGAACACTTCATCAGTCACAGGCATTCAGCCTCTGATCTTTGGGTAAACGTTCTCCAAGGCGGCCTTCAAGACACACAACACAGAATCGCTGAGCAGAAACTGATAGCCGAGTTCCACACACACGAGGACGGCTCAAATGGGATCTTGGGTTCATGTCACACTATCTGTGACCCCCATGACTTGCCTGGGCTTGCAAAATCTCACTAACTGTCCTGATTTGAGACAATACACATCTCTATAACCTGTGCTTAACCCTCTCTCCATCGCACTGTCTGTACCTGTAAAGACTAGATTACCTGTTAAGACACACATTCCAACTATTATCTTGTAACTGAGTCTGTGTCTATATATGCCCTGTTTGTGAACCAAATCCTGCACTCACCTGATGAAGGGGCAGCACTCCGAAAGCTCGTGCTGCCAAATAAACTTGTTGGACTTTAACCTGGTGTTGTGAGACTTCTTACTGTTCTTAATTCCAGATGTTTTTATTTAATTTAAATTCCACCATCTGCCGTGGCAGGATTTGAATCTGTACCCCCAGAACATTGGCTGAGTTTCTAGATTAATAGTCTGGTGATAATACCACAAGGCCATCACCTCCGTATTAGTAAGTTGTGTTTTATAATAATCTGCCACTAACTCTCTCTGCCTCTCATGGACGTTGTCACGTTGTCCCATGGGAATGGATCATTCAGTACCTCGTCCAAGAGCCATTCTTGCATCAGTTCTGATAAGCTGATACCTACAGTCTGCTCAAGCAGGGTGAGCCTTATCCCTGCTGTCACCTCACCTCACACTTACACAACTGACCTTTCAGGGGACAGATCCCCCTGGCAATTTCCCTGATCCTGCGCCCTTAGGTTCAATGGGGCCAGTGACAATTGGGCCCCAGGTGAGGTCAATTAGCTCAGGGATGGAATAAGAACATAAGAAATAGGAGCAGGAGTAGGCCATCTAGCCCTTCGAGCCTGCCCTGCCATTCAATAAGATCATGGCTGATCTGTCGTGTCTCAGTTCCACATTCCCACCCTCTCCCCATAACCCTTAATCCCCTTGCCTATCAAAAACCTGTCAACCCGCGTCTTAAAAATATTTAGCGAGGCAGCCTCCACCACTTCACCGGACAGAGAATTCCAGAGATTCACCACCCTTTGAGTGAAGAAGTTCCTCCTCAACTCCGTTCTAAACCGCCCCCCCTTTATCTTGAGGCTGTGCCCCCTAGTCCTACTGTCCTTTCTGAGTGGGAAGAGTCTCTCCACCTCTATCCTATCCATCCCATTCATCATCTTATATGTCTCAATGAGATCTCCCCTCATTCTTCTAAACTCTAACGAGTACAAGCCTAGTTTATTCAGCCTCTCCTCATAGTTCAACCCCCTCAACTCCGGTATCAGCCTAGTAAACCTCCTCTGCACTCCCTCCAAGGCCAAAATATCCTTGCGTAAGTGTGGCGACCAAAACTGCACACAGTACTCCAGCTGCGGCCTCACCAGTGCCCTGTACAGTTGCAGCAAGACCTCCCTACTTTTATATTCAATCCCCCTCGCTATGAAGGCCAGCATCCCATTCGCCTTCCTGACCACCTGCTGCACCTGCAAGCTGGGTTTTTGCGACTCATGCACAAGGACCCCGAGGTCCCTCTGCACCGTTGCATGCTGCAGTTTTTCGCCATGTAAGTAATAGTCCTTCCTACCATTATTCCTACCAAAGTGGACAACTTCACACTTGCCAACATTAAATTCCATTTGCCAGTTCCTGGCCCATTTGCCCAGCCTATCTAGATCCTTCTGCAGACTTTCCACACCCTCCGCACAATTTGCCGTTCCACCAATCTTGGTGTCATCAGCAAATTTTGACACGATGCACTCAGTTCCCTCCTCCAGATCACCTATATAAATGGTAAATAGCTGAGGCCCCAGTACCGATCCCTGGGGCACTCCACTAGTCACCAACTGCCAATCCGAATAGCACCCATTGACCCCCACTCTCTGCCTCCTATTTGCCAGCCAATCCTCTATCCACGCTAACACCCTACCCCCAACTCCATGTCCCCTGACCTTCTGCAATAACCTCTTGTGAGGCACCTTGTCAAACGCCTTCTGAAAATCAAGAAAGACCACATCCACCGGCTCTCCTCTATCCACCGCCCTAGACACATCCTCATAGAACTCCAATAAATTCGTCAGACACGACTTCCCCTTAATGAAACCGTGCTTTGGCAAAGTGGCTAAAACTTTGATTCTGAAATAAAATAATAATTCTCCACTCCACACACAGACACCCAATTCATTGTGTGACTTCCCAAATGACAAGCAGTGCAACAGACAACTGGATAGGCAGGAGGATTAAAAACAGGGCAGATCCCTGGTCACAGTGGCACAGTGATTAGCACTGCTGCCTCACAGTGCCAGGAACCCGGATTCAATCCCAGCCTTGGGCGACTGTTGGTGTGGAGTTTGCACATCCCTCCCCCCCGTGTGTTTCCTCCCACAGTCTGAAAGACGTGCTGGTTAGGTGCAATTGGCCGTGCTAAATTCTCCCTCAGTGTACCCGAACACACTCCAGAGTTTTAAGTTTACTTTTTATTGTCACAAGTAGATTCACATTAACACCGCAGTGAAGTTATTGTGGAAATCCCCTAGTTGCCACACTCTGGCATCCAGAAGAAACCCACGCAGAAATGGGGAAGATGTGCAAACTCCAAACAAGACAGTAACCCAAGCCGGGAATCGAACCCAGGTCCCTGGCGCTGTAAGGCAGCAGCGCTAACCACTGTGCCACCCAGTCTTGGTTAGAACATAGAACATAGAACATTACAGCGCAGAACAGGCCCTTCGGCCCACGATGTTGCGCCGACCAGCTTTTAAAAAAAAACAACACTAACCCACTAATCTAAACCAATCCCATTTCGTCCATAAACCTATCCACAGATCTCTTAAACGCCCCCAAACTAGGCGCATTTACAACTGCAGCTGGCAGGGCATTCCAGTCCCTCACCACCCTCTGGGTAAAGAACCTACCCCTGACATCAGTCCTATAACTACCCCCTCTTAATTTAAAGCCGTGCCCCCTCGTGCTAGCTTTCTCCATCCTAGGAAAAAGGCTATCACTATCCACCCTGTCTAAACCTCTAATCATCTTATATGTTTCAATAAGGTCCCCTCTTAGCCGCCTTCTTTCCAGCGAAAACAACCCCAAATCTCTCAGTCTCTCCTCATAGGATCTCCCCTCCATACCAAGCAACATCCTGGTAAACCTCCTCTGCACCCTCTCCAAAGCCTCTACATCCTTCCTGTAATGTGGGGACCAGAGCTGCACACAATACTCCAAGTGCGGCCGCACTAGAGTAGTGTACAGTTGCATCATGACGCTGCGACTCCTAAATTCAATCCCCCTACCAATAAACGCCAAGACACCGTATGCCTTCTTAACAACCTTATCTACTTGATTCCCAACTTTCAGGGATCTATGTACACATACACCTAGATCCCTCTGCTCCTCCACACTATTCAAAGTCCTCCCGTTAGCCCTATACTCAACACATAGTAACCTGACTGTGGTGTATATATAAGCCTACTTGTGACACTAATAAATAAAACTAAAGGGAGGAACAATCTAACCCCTAGCTGGGTAGAAATCTCACAGCACAGAAACCAGGCATCTGATATTTGATTCACAGCAACACAGGTTAACAAGGAGGGGGCACTCCTCTCCCCCAACCCCCCTCCACACACACACACACACACACCACATATACACAAACCAGATGAAACTCACTCATCTGTGAACGAAAGGCACAAAACCTTTAGAAATGGTGAAATAAACATGGGGGGGGGCTTTGCTGTCTCCTAGCAACAGAAACAATTTGAAACTAAATACCTGGTCTCAAAATTCGATGATTTTTTACACAAAAAGCCCATTGACTCTGTCACTGAAAACTTTCCAGCTTTTTTGCCCGCGCTCTAGTTTAATAAAGAAATTAACTAATTTCCTAATCCACCAGGAAATGTACAGGAAGCGACAATAATTAAAAACGGCTTCTTTTCGCAAGCTTATTTCTATCTTTAGTTTATCTACTTTTCATTTCTAGACAATTTCAAAGAAAAAGGTGCTGCTGGTCGTAAAATGTCTGGACAATAAAAAGCCTAAACTGGCTCCACACTCTGGGCTGTTAGTCTGAAGTTTGATGGTTAAAGAGAGAGGTACCGGCTCGCAGAGGATCACCTTCATTGTCGGCAGATTTTCTTGTAGAGGAGAGTCACAGCCTCGGTGCTTTTAACCACCAGAAAGTTAGCCACCAGCAGGAAGATGAGGAGAAAGATAGCCAGGGACTGGGCGATAACTCTCACCATGTTTCCCAGCTGCGCTCCAATGTTCTGAGTGCAGCTCCGTCTCTGACCCATTCCCCCACCAGCAGCCTCTCTCTCACTGTCTATAGGTAGAATCTGGGAGTCGCCCCACACCCCGGGTTATTTGTTATCTAGCATCCTTATTCTCAAATTCACCACTCAGACCCCCACCAGAATGTTCCCAGGAATGAGGAACTTCAGTTTCCTACAATAGAATCCCACAGTGCAGAACGAGGCCATTCGGCCCATCCAATCCACACAGACTACAATCCCATCCAGGCCCTATTCCCATAGCCCCATGCATTTACACTGGATAGTCCCCTGACACTTAGGGACAATTTAGCATGGCCAATCAACCTAACCTGCACATCTTTGGATTGAGGGAGGAAACCAGAGCATCCAGAGGAAAACCCACGCAGGCACGGGGAGAATGTGCAAACTCCACACAGACAGCGACTTAAGCCAGGAATCGAACCCAAGTTCCTGGCGCTGTGAGGCAGCAATGCTAACCACTGTGCCACCCTGTTGCCATAGATTGGAGAACTTGGGACTGTTTTCCATGGAAGTTTGAGAGGAGTTTGTGGGGGGTGGGGTGCGGTGTTCAAAATCATCAGTGGTCTAGACAGAGTTAATAGTGAGAAGTTGTTCCCGATGTTGGGAGAATGGAGAAGGAGAGGGCACTGATTTAAGGTAATTGGTAGAAGAGGCAATAGGGACATGAGGAGAAACCTTGATCCAGTGAGTGGTTGGGATCTGGACTGCGCTGCCTGAGGGTAATGGAAGCAGGGACAGGCTCCATCAAGAACAGTTTCTTCCCTGCTGCCATCAGACTTTTGAATGGACTTACCTCGCATTAAGTTAATCTTTCTCTACACCCTATCTATGACCGTAACACTACGTTCTGCACTCTTTCCTTTCCTTCTCTATGAACGGTATGCACTGTCTGTACAGCACGCAATAAACAATACTCTTCACTGTATACTAATACATGTGACAATAACATATCAAATCAAATTAGTATCTCTATTCTGTTCACTTCAAGCACACCCTGTGGTAGCAAGTTCCACATTCCTACCACTCCCTGGGCAAGAAGTTTCTTCTGAATTCCTGAGTCTTAATAATGACTGTGTTCTTCCACAAGTCAAAACACTTCAGAAATAAACCCCACGTGTGTTTAGGCTTTTTCAACTGGCCTTATTGATCTGTGTTGTAATTTTGAACAATTTAAGTTTTAAGTTTAAATTTACTTATTAGTGTCACCAGTAGGCTTACATTAACACTGCAGTGAAGTTATTGTGAAAATCTCTTTAGTCGCCTGTTTGGATACATTAAGGGAGTATTTAGCACGGTCAATGCACCTAACCAGCGTGTCTTTTGAACTGTGGGAGAAAACCTGAGTACCTGGAGGACACCCACGCTGACACGGGGAGAACATGCAGCCTATACACAAACAATGGCCAAAGCCAGGAATTGAATTCGGGTTCCTGGCACTGTGAGGGAGCATGTATGTTTGCTTCCTCAAATTCCTTTGTTCCTGATTCTACACAGTAGCACAGTGGTTAGCACCGCTGCTTCACAGCTCCATGGACCTGGGTTTGATTCCCAGCTTGGGACACTGTCTGTGTGGAGTTTGCACGTTCTCTTTGTGTCTGCGTGGGTTTCCTCTGATGCTCTGGTTTTCTCCCACAGTCCAAAGATGTGAGGGTTAGGTTGATCGGCATCCTAAAATTGCCCCTTGATATTCTAAGATGTGTAGGTTAGAAGGATTAGTGGGTAAATATGTAGGGATATGGGGATAGGGGCTGGATGGGATTGTGGTTGGTGCAGACTCAATGGACCAAATGGCCTTTTTCTGCACTGTAGGGTTTCCATGATTCTACACATTTACCCTGACATGGCTCTACAATAGGAGGAACCCTTCCAAAAAGGGTAAAGTTTGTAAACAAGAATTCGATCAATAACCATTTGAACAGCCAGGAAGATACAGGAATCGTTTAAACAGCCAGGATTTTACAGATTCACTTGCGGTCTACTATAGCTCAGTGCTAAATAAAAAAAAATAGAAACTCGTTTAAAATTATATCATTTACATTTTAATAGATTATTACAGTAGCTCAGTGAAGCCATTTTCCGGCAGTTAGTTTATATTTATCCAGAAAAGACCATGTTATTATTAACAACGAAAACAGAAAATGCTGGAAAATCCCAGCAGGTCTGACAGCATCTGTGAGGAGAGGATAAACCCAATGTTTTGAGCCTGGATGATCCTGGCTGGTGCAGGGGAGCAAAAGGGAAGAGGTAAAAATGTAATTTCAGTTCCTGAACTCTGACAATATTCCATATCTGGAGGGCAATAACTGGCAGACTGCCTTTCGTACTGACATTTTCTAATTCGTCCATGGGATCTGGATGTCACTGGCTGGGTTAGCATTTATTGTCCACTCCTCATTGTCCTTGAACCTGTTTTAAGAGTCAACCACATTGCCATGGGTCTGGAGTCATGTGTAGGCCAGACCGGGTAAGGATGGCAGATTTCCTTCCCTAAAAGACAATCATGATTTGATTTATTATTGTCATATGTATAAACATAGTGAAAAATATTATTTCTTGCGCACTATACAGACGAAACGTACCATTCACAGAGAAGGAAAGAAGAGGATGCAGAATGTAGTGTTACAGTAATAGCTAGGGTGTAGAGAAAGATCAACTTAATGGGAGGTAGGTCCATTCAAACATCTGACAGCAGCAGGAAGAAGCTGTTCTTGAGGCGGTTGGTACGTGACCTCAGATTTTTGTATCTTTTTCCCACTGGAAAAGGTGGAAGAGAGAATATCCGGGGTGCGTGGGGTCCTTGATTATGCTGGCTGTTCTTCTGAGGCAGCAAGAAGTGTAGACACAATCAATGGGTGGGTTTGCAAAATCGAAAATCATTTCATGGTCATCAGTAGATTCTTAATTCCAGATTTAATTGAATTTAAACTTCATCATCTGCCGTGATGGGATTTGAACCCAGGTCCCCAGAGCATTACTCTGGGTCTCTGGATTAGCTGTGCTTAAATTGTAAAGCACCTACCTCACACAAGCTTGCTAACTTAGACTGGTGGCATTGTAATTTGCCGTAAAACAGATGTGTTTAAAGGTTGCATTGAAAGTGAGGAGTAGGTTTCTAAGGGAAGTAAACAGGATTTGGGGGTGAGTATTTGGACATAAGTGAGAGATCCGGATGTGGGGATGTCCAGACAGAGGTTGGACAGCCACATGTTGGGGGTATGAGTGGGGGGGTTCTAACATCAGTGGGGCTGGGGGGCTTAGATTTCAGGGGAGGGGGAGTTGGGCATAAGGGGCGTGGGGCCATGTTGGGTGTCTTTCGGGTCAGGGGTTGTATTTCAGGTTGGGGATGTGGGGGGGAGGGTTCGAGTTGGGTGGAATGTTGTTCAAGTTGGGGTGGGTTGTTCATGTTGGGGAGTTGTTGTCTCGGGGGCTGTCATTCAGTTCAGGGATGTCACAGGGGTTCAAGTTGTATGGGATGTCAATCGAGTCAAGTTTTCAGTATTAGGGTAGCAGGATCATTTGACACCTGGGATGGGGCTCCCTGCCCCACAGTTCACCCAGACCTGAGTAAGGGTCCCACACTTAGGGTTAGGCAAGACCTGCTGGTTAGGGTGCATTGGCTGTGTTAAATTCTCCCTCAGTGTACCCCGAACAGGTTCCAGAGTGTGGTGACTAGGGGATTTTCACAGCAACTTCATTGCAGTGTTAATGTAAGCCAACTTGTGACACTAATAAGTAAACTAAATGGTAAAGCAGTGAATTTTTGGTGCTGATGGTGGGAGAACTGGAACAATGGCTGCTTACAGGCAGAGAGGCCTTGTTATTCCTTTAAACAAAATGAAGAAAGCAAGAGGAAACCATCCCGAGTCATTACTGCTGAGTGAAACTGAAATTGGGAGAGGCTCCACGTGGTAGCTAAGTGGTTAGCACTGCTAACCGCACCAGGGACCCAGGTTCAATTCCCAGCTTGGGTCACTGTCTGTGTGGAGTCTGCATTCTCCTTATGTCTGTGTGGGTTTCCTCTGGGTGCTCCAGCTTCCTTCCACAGTCCAAAGACATGCTGGTTAGGTGGACCCGAACAGATGCTGGAGTGTGGCGACTAGGGGATTTTCACACTAACTTCATTGCAGTGTTAATGTAAGCCTACTTGTGACACTAATAAATAAGCTTTAACCTTTTTTCAGTAAGAAGGAAGATATCACCAGGGCTGAAGAAATGAGCCTTCTCTATTAAAGCAATATGCAAAGTAAGTCTAAAAAACTGATTAACAATTAAGAAAACTAATCCAAATTAATGCCCGTGTCTGCCTATTTTGATAAAATGGGGAGAGGATGGCACAGTAGTAATGTCACTGGGTTAGTAATCCAGAGACCCAGGTGAATGCTGCAGACATGAATTCAAATCCCACCACAGCCTCTAATGGAATTTAGATAGAAAACTAGTCTCAGTAATGATTACCATCGATTGTTGTATAAGAACTCATCTGACAAGAAAATAGTTTTAAAGGATTTATAATTTAAGGGGTGGCACAGGGCTGCCTCACAGCACCAGGGACTCGAGTTGTATTTCAGCCTTGGGTGGCCGTTTGTGTGGAGTTTGCATGTTCTCCCCCTGTATGCGTAGGTTTCCTCCGGATGCTCCAGTTTCCACCCACAAAATGTGTGGATTAGGTGGATTGGCCATGCTAAATTGTCCCTTAGTGTCCAAGGATGTGTAAGTTAGGCCTCTTCTAGGACCAACTAAATAAACCAACTCAAATTAACTCAGGGATAAAGTAAAAGGGGCAGCTCCCCAAAAGGAGGGGGGAACAGCCCAAACAGAAGTACAAAGGGAACTTAAAACATCAAATCATAATGTGATTATCGGGGTCTATAATGCACCCCAACCCCTGCGGTGCCCAACGGGTGTGGAAGGGATGTGCAAGTTAGGTGAATTGGCCACGGTAAATTGCCCCTTAGTGTTCAAGGATGTGCAGGTTAGATGGATTGGCCATGCTAAATGCAGGGATGCTCTTTTGACGAGTCAGTGCAGACTTGATGGGCTGAATGGCCTATAGAGATTCTACAGTTCTTTAATAAACCAGCAAATCTTACTTCTACCTATCCCCAATTCTCAAAAGGACAAAAAGAATATAATGTTAAGTGTAAATGACAAAACAAAGTTATTAGCACGTTGCAGTTAGTGTCAGTGAACCCAGAGAAGCGATGGTCATTGTTCACAGTGTGTACATTGGAATTGGAATGGTGGGATCGTATCCCAGTGTCATTCAGGAAGGAGCAGGAAAACCATCAGCCCAGAGGATCTCTGGGTTCTGGGAGGGAGAGAGAGATTATTCCAACTCTGGGACGGGGGAATCGCCCCGGGTTCTGGGAGGGGGGGATTGCCCCGGGCTCTGGGAGGGGGGGGATCGCCCCGGGTTCTGGGAGGGGGGGATCGCCCCGAGCTCTGGGAGGGGGGGGAATCGCCCCGGGCTCTGGGAGGGGGGGGATCGCCCCGGGCTCTGGGAGGGGGGGGATCGCCCCGGGCTCTGGGAGGGGGGGGGATCGCCCCGGGCTCTGGGAGGGGGGGGATCGCCCCGGGCTCTGGGAGGGGGGGGATCGCCCCGGGCTCTGGGAGGGGGGGGGATCGCCCCGGGCTCTGGGAGGGGGGGGATCGCCCCGGGCTCTGGGAGGGGGGGGGATCGCCCCGGGCTCTGGGAGGGGGGGGGGATCGCCCCGGGCTCTGGGAGGGGGGGGATCGCCCCGGGCTCTGGGAGGGGGGGGATCGCCCCGGGCTCTGGGAGGGGGGGGATCGCCCCGGGCTCTGGGAGGGGGGGGATCGCCCCGGGCTCTGGGAGGGGGGGGATCGCCCCGGGCTCTGGGAGGGGGGGATCGCCCCGGGGCTCTGGGACGGGGGGGATTACTCTGGGAGGGGGGGATTACCCCGGGCTCTGGGAGGGGGGGATACTATCCCGGGCTCTGGGGGGAGGGGAGATTACCCCGAGCTCTTGGGGGGGGGGGGGAATTACCCTGGGCTCGGGGGGGGGGGGAATTACCCCAGGCTCGGGGGGGGGGAATTACCCTGGGCTCTGGGGGGGGGGGGGGAGGGGGAGGGGGGGAATTACCCCGGTCTCTGTGGGGGGGGGATTACCCTGGGCTCTGGGAGGGGGGGCATTACTCTGGGAGGGGGGGGATTACCCTGGGCTCTTGGGGGGGGATTACCCCGGGCTCTGGGAGGGGGGGATACTATCCTGGGCTCGGGGGGGGGGAGATTACCCCGGGCTCTGGGGGGGGGGAGGGGGGGAATTACCCCGGGCTCTGGGAGGGGAGGGGGGGATTACCCCGGGCTCTGGGGGAGGGGGGGGGATTATCCCGGGCTCTGGGGGGGAGATTACCCCGGGCTCTGGGGGGGGGGGATTACCCCGGGCTCTGGGGGGGGCGGGATTACCCCGGGCTCTGGGGGGGCGGGATTACTCTGGGGGGGGTGGGGATTACTCTGGGAGGGGGGGATTACCCCGGGCTCTGGGGGGGCGGGATTACTCTGGGGGGGGTGGGGATTACTCTGGGGGGGGGGAGATTACCCCGGGCTCTGGGGGAGGGGGAGGATTACGCCGGGCTCTGGGGGAGGGGGGGGGATTACCCCGGGCTCTGGGGAGGGGGGGGGGATTACCCCAGGCTCTGGGGAGGGTGGGTTTACCCCGGGCTCTGGGGGAGGGGGGGTTTACCCCGGGCTCTGGGGGGGTGGGGGGATTACCCCGGGCTCTGGGGGGGGTGGGGGGATTACCCCAGGCTCTGGGGGGGGGTGGGGGATTACCCCGGGCTCTGGGGGGGGGTGGGGGATTACCCCGGGCTCTGGAGGGGGGGGGGATTACCCCGGGCTCTGGGGGAGGGGGGGATTACCCCGGGCTCTGGGGGGGGAGGGGGGGATTACCCCGGGCTCTGGGGGGGGAGGGGGGGATTACCCCGGGCTCTGGGGGGGGGGGGGGATTACCCCGGGCTCTGGGGGGGGATTACCCCGGGCTCTGGGGGGGGGGGGGATTACCCCGGGCTCTGGGGGAGGGGGGGATTACCCCGGGCTCTGGGGGAGGGGGGGGATTACCCCGGGCTCTGGGGGGGGGGGGGGATTACCCCGGGCTCTGGGGGGGGATTACCCCGGGCTCTGGGGGGGGGGGGGATTACCCCGGGCTCTGGGGGAGGGGGGGATTACCCCGGGCTCTGGGAGGGGGGGGGATTACCCTGGGCTCTGGGGGAGGGGGGGATTACCCCGGGCTCTGGGGGAGGGGGGGGATTACCCCGGGCTCTGGGGGAGGGGGGGGATTACCCCGGGCTCTGAGTCACTGCCCCGCCTCTCGGGTGTTTCCCCGCAGTGAGCAGGAAATGTGAAAGCAGGAAGTGAACGGCTCCGGAGCCGCTCAGCGTTTCCAGCGAGCTCGGTCCTGCTGGCTTTGTATCGGTAAGGTTACAATCTGCTGCCAGTCTGACCGATCCCCCGCCAGCCCGGGGGGGGAATATTAAGTGAAAGTTCCCTGTTTGTTTTGGGAGTCTCTGTATTGACCCGTCTCCAGGACTCGAACCTCTGACTGCCTGGGGGGGGGGGGTTTCACTCAGTCCGGGGGCTCACCCTGCTGCTGCTGCTGCTGTTGCTGCTGTCCTTACTGAGCCAGTTCCACTTCCAAAAGCCAGAACCAGAGAAATGCCCTGTGGCAGCGTTTTAGAAACGGCGAGGCTTTGCCTGGGAGAGATTAAAGCGGATTAAATCGTATCTTTTTGAAAGGGGGTGAACATTGGATTTGCTCTTTCGGAAGCTGGCAGAGGCGCGATGGGCCGGGTGGCCTAGTGGCTTATGTGTTTTTACAGCGTTGTTCAACCCTGTGAAATGGGGCCTTCATCACAACAGGTCAGGAAAGTTCACCTTATAAAGAAGATCTGAATGGGGTGGCAAGGTGGTTAGCACTGCTAATTCACAGTGCCAAGGGACCCAGGTTCAATTCTGGCCTTGGGTGACTGTCTGTGTGGAGGTTGCACATTCTCCCCGTGACTTCATGGGTTTCCTCCGGGTGCTCCGGTTTCCTCCCACAATCCAAAGATGTGCAGGTTAGGTTGTTTGGCCATGTTAACTCGCCCCTTATAGTGTGTCGGAGGATTAGGAGGGATACAAGGATAGGGCCTGGGTGGGATTGTTGATGGTGTAGGTTCGATGGGCCAAATGGCCTCCTCCTGCATTGTAGATTTTATGATTGGGAGTTTAGGGAAGATCATAGGTTATAGGAGCAGAATATACTATCCCCATTGGTCTGGCTTACACTCGAGTGCTGCCTGTCTCTATGGGATGGGCACTGTGTTCTGAAACCTGGCAATGGTGCCAGTCACTCAGAGGTGGAGAGGGCAGTCAGCGATAGCAGTATCTGTGCCAGGCTGCATTATTGTCTAATGTGTGTCACACTGCTTTGAGTAACTAACCCCAGGATGATGCCAGTCTGGATTTTGGAAGCAATGTCTGATTGTATGTTGAAAAAAAGCTCAAAAATTTTCAAATGAACCAGGAAGTGCGTTGTGAAGTTCTGCAATTGTTTCTAATCATGTTCTTTCTTTGGGAGGATTCAGACAATGTCATTAAGGGGCAAATGAGTAGTTTTGGCACTTCCAGCCATTTCAATCCATTGGTGGTAGCAGTGGTTTGTTTTACAGGTGTGGCCCATTAGACTGCCTTTTTTATCTTTACTAACCCTTTCCAAAAATAATCGAAGAACAAAGAAGATTACAGCACAGGAACAGGCCCTTTGGCCTTCCAAGCCTACACTGACCATACTTGAACTAAAACCCCCTACTGTTCTGGGGACCTTATCCCTCTATTCCCGCCTATTCATCAATTTGTTCAGGTGCCCCTTAAAGGTCACTATCGTATCTACTTCCACCACCTCCCCTGGCAATGAGTTCCAGGCACCCATCACCTGCTGTGTAAAACAACAAAACTTCCCTCTACATCTCCTTTAAACCTTGCCCTTTGCACCTTAAACACCTCTGCCCCCTACTAATTGACTCTTCCACCCTGAGAAAAATCTCCTGACTCTGTCCATGCCCCTCAATCTTGAAGACTTCAACTTGGTTAACTGTGTCCTGTTTACTGAGGGAGTGCTTCACTGTTAGATATGCCAGCTTTTGGTAAGAAGTTAACCATAGGCTGCCCTGGATGCACATGCAGTTGGAAGAAGAGAAAGCGAGTTCCCTGTTGGCGTGGCTAATATGTATTCCACAACCAAAACCATCAAACAGATTGTGTTTGTGGGAGCTTGCTGTGTACCAATTGGCTGCCTTGTTTCCTACATTATAATGGTGATGACACTTGGTTGAGATGTTTTGGGGGGTTTGAAAGGTGTGATTATAAATCCAAGTTTTTCATTTTTAAAAATGGTTTTGAAAACTTTGTTTCATGGAGAGGTGTTCACTTCCTGTCACAAAGGTGCTGATTCACACGAGGCGTTTATTTCAGAGTGTGAGGATACTTCACCCCAGGGGAGGTTCTCCACGTGTAAATCGAGGCAGCGAGTTTTGGAATTACTTTTCACTGCAGCACACTCCCTCTTCACACACACACATCATAAACTCGGGAGTTCTTCCCACCATATTTTTCATTCATTCTCTGTCTAAAGATTGACTTCATGGATAAGCATGTGATTTCTCCTGACCCTTGTTCTTTTGTAGTCAACCAAATGGATTGAATAGAGAGGCTGGGATTCCTCTCCCTTGGAGAGGAGAAGGTTGAGAGGAGATTTGAATGAGATATTGAAAATTGTGAGGGTTCCACAGGGGAGAAATGTTCCCCTTGACAGAAGGCATTGAGTACAAGAGTTGGGAAATCACATTGCAGGTATATAAAACCATGATTAGGCCGCATTTGGAGTATTGCATGCAGTTCAAGTCACCATACTACCAGAAGGCCATGGAAGCTTTGGGGAGAATGCAAAGAAGGTTTACCAGGATGTTGCCTGGTCTCGAGGGTGTTGGTGATGAGGAGAGCTTGAATAAACTAGGATTGTTTTCACTGGAAAGATGGCTGAGAGGAGACCTAATAGAGGTCTACAAAATAATGAGACAAGGTGGATAGTCAGAGGCTTTTTTTGGTGTCAATTACAAGGGGCATAGGTTCAAGGTGAGAGGGGGAATGTTTAAAGGAGATGTGTGGGGGAGGTTTTACACGCAGGGAGTGGTGACTGTTTGGAAGACTCTGCCAGAGAAGGTGGTGGAAGTAGGCACATTAGTGGCATTTAAGAGGTATCTGGATGGGTGCATGAATAGAGGCGCAATAGAGAGATACGGACCGAGCAAGGGCAGAAGGTTTTGTTTTCAGTTTAGTTAGGACATCATGATCGGCACGGGCTTGGTGGGCTGTAGGGCCTGTTCCTGTGCTGTACTGCTCTTTGTTCTTTGGAAGAATTGAGAAGCAGAAGACACAAATTTAAGGTGATTGGCAAAAGATGCAACAGTGGCCATGAGGCTGATCTTTTTACCCAGCACCTGGTTAGGGTCTGGGATGCAGCGCCTGAGAGTGTGGTAGAGACAAGTTCAAACCAAACCTTTAAAAGGGAATTGGATAAGTTACCCGGGGTTAAATAAAATGCAGGGGATGGGGAGGTGGGGGCAAAGGCAGGTGAGTGGGACTAAAGTGCCACAGTGGTTGGCACTGCTGTTTCACAATGCCAGGGACCTGGATTTAATTTTAAAGTTAATTTATTAGTGTCACAAGTAGGCTTACACTAACACTGCAATGAAGTTACTGTGGAAATCCCCTAGTTGCCACACTCCAGCCTGTTGGGGTACACTGAGGGAGAATTTAAATTGGCCAATTTGCCTAATTCCAGCCTTAGGTGACGGTGTGGAGTCTGTACGTTCTCTGTGTCTGTGGGTTTCCCCCCACATTCAAAAGATGTGCCCATTAGCGGGGTAAATATGTGGGACATGGTGATATGGCCTGGGTAAGATGGTCTGGCAGAAACTTAGTGCAGTCTTGATGGGCTGAATGGCCTCCTTCTGCACTTCAGGGATTCTGTGATTCTAGGCGAGTTGCTTCTCCAGAGAGCAGGTATGGAGATGATGGGCCGAATGCCCACCTTCTGGGATCCTAACTGGGATATTGCAGAAATGTGAGCTGCTCCAGGTTAAGCTCTAGAAATGGCACAGGCTGGAAATCAGCTCCCTGTCTGCAGAAAATGTAACTCAGGTTAGAAACTGCGGAGCTAAAATTTAACATCGGTCACTCAATCTATCGTGGATCATCCCCCTTAGCTGATCTTTCTGGACAGGATCTGTCAGAAGCAGTTGATCCCGTAACACCTGCTTTATGTCCCTGTTGAAGTTGAATTTCACCCCCCCGTGCATCAGATTTATTTTAAAAGATAAGACTATACGGAAGCAATGTCAAATCAGCAAAAAAAACAAATGATGCAAAAAGCAAAATACTGCAAATGCTGGAAATCTGAAAGATAAACAGAAAATGTTGGAAATACCCAACAGGGCATCTGTGGGAGGGAGGGAGACAGATTTAATGTTTCAGGTTGATAAATCCTTCATCAGTTCTGTCATTGACCTGTGAAGTTGCCTCTTTTCTCTCTCTCCCCACAGATGCTTTATGGCTTGCTGAGTATTTCCAGCCTTTCATGCTCTAAGAAATAACGTACTGAACTTTATGGCATCTATTCGAAAATAAGCGTTTCAAGAACTTTGAAGCTGTGTAGTAAACGTTTATTTATTTATTAATCTCAAGTAAAGCTTACATTAACACTGCATTGAAGTTACTGTAAAACTCCCCAAGTCGCCACAGTGCGGCACCTGTTTGGGTCGTTGCACCTGACCAGCACGTCTTTTGGACTGTGGGAGGAAACCGGAGCACCCAGAGGAAACCCACACAGACGTGGGGAGAATGTGCAGACTCCGCACAGACAGTGATCCAAGCTGGGAATCGAACCCAGGACCCTGACGCTGTAAAGCAGCGATGCTAACTCCTGTGCGGAAATCATCGTTCGTTTAGAAAACCCGTCAGTGAAAAGCAAACTTTGCAGAGGCTAAAACCCCCTAACAGCGAGCAGTCTCCGGGAGCTACGTTTGAAGTTGAATCAGGCATTGCTACACATAAAAGATCCACGGTGTGGAGATTGAGAGAGCCGGGTCGGGGTAAATTATCAGTCATAGTTCTGTCTGGACAAAAATCAACCAACCGGGTACACCCACAGGATGGGCATTTGGATGAGTTACCCATAGATGGAAACATTCCCAAGTGCCTTTGCAAGAAAGGGGGACAAAATCTGGAGGGTGGGTGACGGTGAGGAGGACGGGGCTGGAGGGTGGGCGACGGTGAGGAGGATGGGGCTGGTAATGTGATTTAAAACAGAGAAGCCAGTGTGAAAACAGAATCTGTACACAGTGTTGCAGCAAATCGAGTGTGGAGAGTGATGTTACACTCGATCCCTTCCATATCAAAATGTTTTGTGGTTCCCTGGACTTGTATCTGATGATATTCAGACTTCTTTGATTTGATTTATCATTGCCATGTTAAAGTTCAAAGTCCCGCAATCCAAAGATGTATAGTTAGATGCATTGGTCGTGTTAAATTGCTGCTCAGTGGAGCCGAACAGACGCCAGAGTGTGGCAACGAGGGGAGTTTCACAGTAACTTCATTGCAGTGTTAATGTAAGCCTTACTGGTGATGAATCAATAAATAAACTTTTCTTCCCAACCCTAGTTGAATTTCATGCCATTCAGACCAGAAGATCCTGAGTTTGATTCTTGAACTGTAATAAGTGTGATACCGGGGCACTGCAGCGGAACCTCAGGCACAGAGTATAACACTCGAGCATTCTGATTCCAATTGTTACACAATGACGGTGTTCTGAGGGTCTGAAATTTGCTAAGGGCAGGATCTGGTTTGCCTCCCTTGGCCGAATAGCCAGGTGGCGTTCATTGCTTGGACTCAAAGAATGCCCACTTGAACTGCCGGAGTTTGCGGAGTGCTGATTTAGTCCAGGTCTGCTCCCTCGGACTGAGAGAGCGAGTTTCCTCGGGCCTCTATTCTGCAGAAGGTTTGGAGAAGATCCCTGTGGGGCTCTTTACTTTGTTCTTTTATAAATCTCCTGTGTTTTACAGTGAGCCGGTGATGGAGAAATCCAGCTGTCGGACAGAGGTGGTGTTACTGGCGTGTGGATCGTATAATCCCATCACAAACATGCACCTCAGGATGTTTGAGCTAGCCCGGGATTATCTTCATGAGACAGGTTTGAAATCTTTTTCCCTCTCCTGCACACTGAGTTATTTCTTTGAAGAAATGTGTGTTCCTGGCGGTGTGATACTTCCCTGCGTCCACTTTAGCATTACTGTTAGACGTTTAGAGGTCTTTGCAGTCCGATTTTATCTCCACTGTACCTGATTCATAGAAACTAGAAGCAGGAGGAGGCCATTTCAGTCCTTTGAGTCTCCTCCACCATTCATTATGATTGGGGATGATCATTAAATTCAATATCCTGATTTCCACCCCCCTCCTCCTTTCCCTCCCTATCCCTTTAGCTCCAAGAGCGATATCTAATTTCTTCTTGAAATCACACAATGTTTTGGCCTCCGCTACTTTCTGTGGTAGTGAATTCCACACATTCCCCACCCTCTGAGTGAAGAAATTTTCCCTCACCTCAGTTTGAGAAGGCTTATCCCTCATCCTCAAACTATGACCCCGAGTTCTGGGCTCTCCCCCACTGGGAACATTCTTTCTGAATCCACCCTGTCCAACCCTATTAAAATGTTATAAGTCTCTATGAGATTCCCTCTCACTCTTCTAAACTCCAGTGAATATAACCCAACTTAGTCTTTCCTCATGTAACAGACCTGCCGTCCCCAGGGACAGATTCCCTCTGTCTCCCCTATTTCCTTTCCCTGTTTCACTTTCTCCTTTTCTTATCTTTTTCTAAGATTTTCTCTATCCTTGTCTCTCTCTTTCATTCCCCGTGTTTTTCATTCATACATGGGAGGAGACCACTCAGGCCTTCAAGCCCGTTCTGGTTCAGTGGGGTTATGGCTGATCTGTAACGTTGGCCCGCGTTTCCTCGATAACAAAAATGTTTCAATCTTGGATTTAAATTTAGAATTGGTCCAGCAACGACCAGCCTATTGTGTATGGAAATGTTCCCTGATTTCACCCTGCTCTCAATCTGTTCCCCTCAGTTTTTACGTAGTACACGTGAAGTTTTTTTTAATAAAAGCAAATTACTGTGGATGCTGGAATCTGAAACCAAAAGAGAAAATCTCAACAGGTCTGAGCAGCGTCTGTAAGGAGAGAAAAGAGCTGACGTTTCGAGTCCAGGTGACCCTTTCTCATATTTGAAAGGGTCACCTTTGTCAAAACTTTTCTCTTTTGGGTACTTGAGGTTTTTTCTTAAAGTTTACTCATGACTCACAAGTATGCTTACAACGCTACCATGAAGTTACTGTGAAAATCCCTTAGTCACCACACTCAGGTGCCTGTTCGGGTACACTAAGGGAGAACTTAGCATGGCCAATGTACCTAACCAGTTAGGTTCAATCGAAGTTAGTTAGATGTAAATAATTGATTGTCTGGAGTCTGTACAGCAGTGGAGATGTACAGGGGAAGGTTCCCACCTGAGATTCTCTTGTCTCTAACTTCTCCCAGTTCTGATGACAGCTCACTGATTGCAATGGATTCTGTCTCTCTGTCCACTGGTCAGCTGTGTTTCTAGCACCTTCTACCTTTCAGCATTCTAACGTCACCCTCAGTTGTGTCATTTCTCAATCACCGTCTGAACTTTTCTCAAACGGGGTGGCGCAGTGGTTAGCACTGCCGCCTCACTGCTCTAGGAACCTGGGTTCGATTCCGCCCTTGGGTGACTGTGTGGAGACTGCACATTCTCCCCATGTCTGTATGGGTTTCCTCCGGCTGCTCTGGTTTCCCCTTCCACTCCAAGGATTGATTGGCAATTTAGCATGGCCATTCAGTGTCAGGGGAGTTAGCAGGGCAAAGACATAAGGTTACGGGGATAGGGCTTGGGTGGGCGCGGACTCGATGGGCTGAATGACCACTTCCTGCGCTGTAGGGCTTCTATGATTCAGTGTTCTATGAGCTGATCCGTGGGACCTGCTGGGGACTGTGATGTTCTGTAACTTCATTGGACAGATTACAAGTTCCTGCTGTCAGCAGTTCCTTTGCTCTGAGTCGCTCTCTGCTGCAATGATACACTTGGAGCAGCTGCAATGCTGCAGTTTGCTGGTCTGCCAACACGCCTGAATGGGCAGCAACAGCTGAGTGAATGAGGCAGGGACGCGCAGCATTTCCCCAGCCCTGCTCTGTGTGGGGAAATCCTCCATCAATATTGTGCTTCCAGTGGGAGAATAGGGAACTGGAGCCTGGCACACCCAAACCGTAATGGCAGCTGGGTGTTATTCTAGTTTAGTGTAACCGAGAACTATTTCAGACATTTTAATTGCGCAATACTCTATAAATAAAATGCATTCTGTCTCGTTTGTCATGGGTTGTGGGTGTCACTGGAAAGGCCAGCATTTGTTGCCTGTCCTTTGCTGACCCTTATGAAGGTGCTGTAAACTGCCTTCTTACAATCCATCAGGTGTAGGTACACCCACGGTGCTGTTAGGGAGGGAGTTGCAGGATCTTGGCCCAGTGACAGTGAACACACGGCTGATGTACTTCCAAACCCGGATAGTGAGTGACTTGCAGGGGAATTTGATTTACCATTGTCACATGTAAAAGTATACAGTGAAAAGTATTGTTTCTTGCGCGCTATACAGACAAAGCAGATCCTACATAGAGAAGGAAACAAAAGAGTGCGGAATGTAGTGTTACTCTCACAACTAGAGTGTGGAGAAAGATCAACTTAATGCAGGGTAGGTCCATTCAAAAGTCTGTCAGCAGCAGGGAAGAAGCTGTTCTTGAGCGAGTTGGTACGTCACCTCAGACTTTTGTACCTTTTTCCTGAGGGAAGGAGGTGGGAGAGAGGATGTCCGGGGTGCACGGAGTCCTTAGTTATTCTGGCTGCTTTTCCGAGGCAGCGGGAAGTGTAGACAGAGTCAATGGATGGGAGGCTGGTTTGCGTGATGGATTGGGCTACATTCACGACCTTTTGTAGTTCCTTGCGGCCTTGGGCAGAGCAGGAGCCCATACCGAGCTGTGATACAACCAGAAAGAATGCTTTCTATGGTGCATCTGTAAAGGTTGGTGAGAGTCATAGCTGACATGCCAAATTTCCTTAGTCTTCTGAGAAAGTAGAGACATTGGTGGGCTTTCTGAACTATAGTGTTTACAGGTAGTTGAAATAACTCCTCAGAGACCGGTGTCCCTTCACCAGATTCCCTTTATTTGCAAACTTATCTCCATTCCTAAGAGTGATTCAGGGACGAAGTCAGAATTAACCCTCTCAATATAGAACAGAATTCCTACAGTGTAGAAGGAGGCCATTTGGCCCACCCAATCTGCATCGACAACAATCCCACCCAGTACCTATCCACAGGATCCCTCATATTTACCCAGCCAATCCTTCTGAGACTAAGGGGAAATTTAGCATGGCCATTCCATCTAACCCGCGCATCTTTGGACCGTGGGAACAAACCGGAGTATCCAGAGGCAACCCACACAAACATGGGGAGAACATGCAAACTCCACACACTGTCACCAGAGACCAGAATTGAAACCAAGTCCCTGGTGCTGTGAGGCGGCAATGCTAACCACAGTGCCACCCTGACACTCCTCATAATAGACACAGCTGAGACTCCTTCATTGGGCAGGAAATCACTAACTCAATCGGGAGCTCGTACTCCAAGAGGCCAGCTCCGTTGGCCTCGTTGAGGTCCTTACAATGCTGTTCCCAGGCATCTGACTTTCCCTAGTTTGTGATAGAGGTGGAAGGTGTTCCAATTCTGTCCAACACTGTTCTCTTTTGCAGGCAAGTACACAGTGATAAAGGGCATTATATCTCCAGTGGGTGATGCGTACAAGAAGAAGGGTTTAATAGAAGCAGAGCACCGCTTGGCCATGGTGAATTTGGCCATTGAGGGCTCTGACTGGCTGATGTTAAGTTCGTGGGAAAGTCAACAGAAAGAGTGGGTGGAGACGGCTAAAGTTCTCAGGTGAGTTGAGGCGCGGAAAATGTTGACATCAGATCCACTGTTTGAGGTTAGTGTTTCTCTGGGCCTCTTAGCCAGTCACCTTACTGCAGCGCTCTCACTGCTTTGTGGTTTTGTGATATTAGTGAGGTGGGAGGTTTTGTGGCGCCGTGGGTTAGCATCCCAGCCTCTGAGCCAGAAGCTGCAGGTTCGAATCCCACCCCAGGCCTCGATGGCCAAGGAAAGGGTGTTCGTAACGTGGCCAAACAGTGTCAACCTGTAAAATCCTTCCAAATGGGCCAGTGGCTGGCGGTAAGAGCAGGAGAGACTTCTGGTCAGCCATACTTGAGTACAGTGAGAAGTCTCACAACACTAGGTTAAAGTCCAACCAGTTTATTTGATAGTAAACCCACAAGCTTTCAGGTGAGTGGAGAACTCTCCACTCATCTATGAAGGGACAAACCCCAAAAGCTTGTGGGTTTACTATCAAATAAACTGGTTGGACTTTAACCTGGTGTTGTGAGACTGCTTACAGTGTTTGCCCCAGTCCAATACCGGCATCTCCACATCAGCCATACTTGATGCAGAATGGCACCCCTCAAGCATCAGGCGACAGGATAGCGATCTGCTCCAGGAAAGACCTTCCCTATGGAGACAAGGGACTGAACTTTCCCACGCAAAGCTCCGCTGACCTCAGCAGGATTTTCCAGCCTTGGGGTGAGCGAGGTCAGAAAACCCCATCCAAGGGAAGACAAACAACGGCGTTTCAGAAAGAGGGCTGATTGAAATGTTTATTGGTTTCTCAATAATGGCCATTGATTGGCAAACTATTTGACTGCGCTGGGCGTCACACTCAGCTTGATATTTATGTACAGGTACATTCTGTAAGCATAATGATTAGGAAGGGAAGGTAACTTGTTCCCCTGCCTCCTCCCAGGCACAGTTGAGGTGAAATATGAACGCAGCATCACTGTCCCGAATCCTAACCACACACGGAGGATAATAATCATCTCGTGACTCCACACAGCAAATAATAATTGAGCAATTCTGACACCAAAGACAGGAATTCCTCTGGAGACTATCCTGCGTGACCTTGCCTCGTGTTGAGCGGAGATTTTGATCAGGTCTCTGACAATCTTTCCAATGATATTTTTAACCAGATACCATTGCAAGAATTTGGACAATGCCACTAACAACGAGAAAAAGAACACGTCTCAACGCAAGAAGGCCAAGAAAAGGAAGATAGAAGAAAAAAATGACAGCTCACAGGAAGCAAAAGGTGTTTATAGATCAGTGGGTACAAACCAGATGGATAAATTAACATTTATACAGAGTGGGTGTGAGGCAAGGATTCTGTTTGGGATTCCAGCAAACCCTTTGATGGAAAACAGCCCAAAACTGCACATAGTTAAGGCTAATATTATCTCTGAAACATTCCTACCAACAGCAGGCACAGGGCCAAGTGTCTGATTTCTAGAGGAGATGGAGCAGAGGGGCTGGCAGCTTCCTGACTTGGGAGCTATGTTGGTCTGTGACATGTTTTAACCTCCCAGCCATTTTGGAACATGGAAGTGAAAATTTAATTCAATTTTGATTTGATTTATCATGATCATGTGTATTAACGTATGGTGAAAAGTATTGTTTCTCGTGCGCCATAGACAAAGCATACCTCTCATAGAGAAGGAGAGGAGAGGCTGCAGAATGTAGTGTTACAGTCATAGCTAGGGTGTAGAGAAAGATCAACTTAATGCGAGGTAGGTCCATTCAAAAGTCTGACAGCAGCAGGGAAGAAGCTGTTCTTGAGTCGGTCGGTACGGGACCTCAAACTTTTGTATCTCCTTCCTGAAGGTGGAAGAGAGAATGTCCGGGGTGCTTAGGGTCCGTAATTATACTGGCTGCTTTGCCGAGGCAGCGGGAAGTGTAGACAGAGTCAATGGATGAGAGGTTGGTTTGCGTGATGCAAAACCTATTGATTAAAAAGTTATTTATTAGTGTCACAAGTAGGCTTACATTAACATTGCAATGAAGTTACTGTGGAAATCCCTCAATTGCCACACACTGGTGCCCGTTCAGGTACAATGAGGGAGAATTTAACATGGCCAGTGCAGCTAACCAGCACGTCCTTTGGACTATGGGAGGAAACCAGAGCACCCGAAGGAAACCCACGCAGACATGGGGAGAACTTACAGACTCCACAAAGACAGTGACCTAAGCCGAGAATTGAACCTGGGTCTGTGGTTTTGTGGGGCAGCGATGCTACTGTGAAGAGCCAATTAGACATGTTAAAGAACCCACTAAAGCCTCCCAGTTATCGATTGGACAGCCAGCTTTCTGACAACCCAACCTCAGCAGCTTTGACGTATTAATGGTCACAGCGACAGCTGCCCTGTGAGCAGAGTGTCCCTCTGCAGTGGCAATCCGGCAACTTGGAACGGTTCCTCGTGTGGAAATTTTGTAAACTTTGAGAGGGATTTTCCACCTTGACACTTTTGTACCCCCTGCTGCTCTCGCTGCCTGCCCCCTCCCGCTCTCACTGCCCCCCCCTGCCCACCCTGTTGACTGCCCCCGCTGCCCACACCCCCCTCGTGCTCACTGCCCCCGCTCTGCCACTGGGGCTGTCAGTTTCCCAGGGCTGGAGGGCACCTATTGGCCCTCCAATATCAGGATCCCCTATTGGACAGTAAGCAAGCTCTCTGGCATCATTGACCATCCCTTCAATAATTACGGCGAGGGTCTGACACCAACACAATGTGGGATCAGGACCCAGAGATTCTCCCGACATCAGTGTCCAACTTACTTTGAATAGAGTGGGAATGTGGACAACTTTATTTCACTCCATAAACCGAGAGATTGGAAGGATGATTAAAGAATCCACGCTAAATTCTTGGTCAGACAGTGGGGACAGTGTAGTGGAGTAATTTACAAGTATTAGAACAAAAAATTTCATAGAATCGCTAAAGGACAGAATGAGGCCATTCAGCCCATCAAGTCTGCACAAACTTTAACAGAGCGTCTGACCGAGGCCCATTCTCCCTCCCTATCCATGTAACACAACATATTTACCCCTCAAATCCTCCTAACCTCTTATGGGCACAGTGGTTAGCACTGCTCGCTGCCTCACAGCCCCAGGAACCTGGATTCGATTACGACCTTGAGTGACTGCGTGGGTTTCCTCCACAGCCCAAAGATATGCAGGTTAGGTGGATTGGCCATGCTAAATTGACCCTTAATGTCCCAAAATACGTAGGTTAAGGGGATTAGTGGGGTACGTATGTGGGGTTAATGGGATAGGGCCTGGGTGGAGTGCTCCCTCGCAGGTGTAGGCTCAGTGGGTCAAATGACCACCTCCTGCACAGCAGGGATTCTATAATTCTATGCATTTTGAAACACTAAGGAGAAGTTTAGCCCAGTTTCTCCACCTAACCCATACATGGGATTGTGGAGGAAATCGGAGCACCCGGAGGAAACCCACACAGACACAGGAAGAACGTGCAACCTCCACACAGACGGTGACCCAAGGCTGGAATCGAACCTGGGTCCCTGGAGCCTCTGCACATAAATTGTTAGAGCTGGAGCTAGTGGAGAGGCACAAGGTTTGATTTTTCACAACTGCGATAAACGTTTTGGGGGAATTGATGAAAAAAAGCATTTTTTTTTAATGTTTTCTTGCAAATCGATCTCAACTGACCTGTGTTAACACAGCCGATCTGTTAGCTTGCCGGGGTGTAACGGGTTTTGCTGTTTCTCCTCCAGACCTTCCTGAGTTGATGATGCTCTGCGGAGCCGATGTCATCGAATCTTTCAACGTTCCGAACCTGTGGAAACAGGAAGACATCGAGGAGATTGTGGGAAAGTTTGGTCTTGTGTGCATCAGCCGGCCTGGGAGTGACATGGAGAAGTGTGTTTATGAGTCCGACGTCATCTGGAGGTTCAGGAAAAACGTCCACCTTGTGACGGAATGGATTACCAACGACATCTCGGCCACAAAGGTTCGCCGAGCCTTGCGGAGGGGACAGAGCGTTAAACACGTGATACCCGACACAGTCATTGAATACATTCAGAAGCATAATTTATATGATCTATGTAGCGAAAATAAGAACGCTAACGTTATCTTAGCACCCTTCCAACGTTACTCAAAATGATCAGTTTTGTGTTAGACTGGATCAGATTCTCTCTTCTGTTGTTCGTTCACATTATCTTCGATACTTTTCTTTTTGGGATTAATATATTTAGCAGTACAATATTTGGTGATGAGGAGTTTTGAGCCTTGAGACAAGTCCTAAAAATGAATGCTGTATATTGCTGCTGGAACCAGGTACCTGCATTATTTAATATCCAACTAAGCTGTTGCCCAACTGATGTGGCTGAAGGAGAGAACTCTCTATTGCCCTGTAGTTGCTGCACTGACTGACTATTACACTAGGCGTTTTATTTTGGAACAATCTACAAGCTTAGACATACAACCTATCTCCTTCATGGCGTGGATATATTCGATAACAAGCTGGGGCCACAGTGCAGATCTCTGAAAAAGTCCACTTGTTACCATAACCTCCACCATCCAATTACCAACCCATTCCCCACGGTTTTGAGCACTTTCAGTTTTACTCATGGTCTCTCCTTGATCAAGGGTGGGATATAGTGAGTGAGAACCCTGTCTCCCTGAATTAAGGGGTGAGGATTCACTGTGGGGCTTGCTGAAGCATATCTCTCACTCCTCTGAAGTCATTCATTTGGGGCATAACTGATGAAGTATTTGACTAAATTCGGGCTGGAACCTTGCACGTATGTTATCCACGTATCTTTTTAAGGGAGCCCTGTCTAAGGTGGGTTTGTCTGGATCTCACTGGAGACAGGACATTGCGTGCCAGACTATCCAAGTGCTCTCACCTGAGGCAAGGCGTGGTGGTCTCCAAACTGGTGATGAGATAATGTTTTATTCAGCGGCATGGTGGCACTGCTGCCTCACAGCGCCAGAGACCTGGGTTCGATTCCCGGCTTGGGTCACTGTCTGTGAAGAGTCTGCATGTTCTCCCCGTGTCTGCGTAGGTTTTCTCCAGATGCTCCGATTTTCCTTTCACACTCCAAAAGATGTGCGGGTTAGGTGGATTGACCGTGTTAAATTGACCTTTAGTGTCAGGGGGATTATCAAGGTAAACACATGGGGTTAGGGGGATAGGGCCTGGGTGGCATTGTTGTTGGTGCAGGCTTGATGGATCGAATGGACTCCTGCACTGTAAGAATGCTATGATTAACTATTCGCCCAGGCGTGAGACAGTGTGATTGACAAACCCCAAAAAAATGATGCAGAACACTAATCTCACCCATTCTGAACACCAAACTGTCTGAGAAACTGAAGATAAAATCCAACGTCCTGTTATTTGTGTTTTAGATGTCCTGTTTGAAACATTATTGGAATGGAGGTTTGTGCCAAAGAGATGTTAGCTTCTTTGGAACGATCTAAAGAAATGCGACATGTTTAAGAGTGGTGTCCCTGGGGATTGAAACTCCCTGTCTGGGCACCACCTATTAAACTTGGGGAGTGCTTCTGATCACCTGACTGCAGAATGTTGGAATAATCTGCCATCGAGACGTTCAGCTAAACGGACGCGAGCTCTCTCCACTTCCAACTTCTAAAATCGAGAGCCTGTCCGCTGGTTGCCAAGCAACCTGCATTAGGACGATAGCCCAGCGAGTTCCCTCACCAATTTTAACCAGTAATATTGCCTGTAAGGGTTTAAGTTTGTTGGCTGCTTTACTTGGTGCATGGGTCAGACTTTCAACTTGTGTGACTCCGAATTAAAACAAACCATATTGGTGAATTTTTGGATTTTAGTTTAATTTATAAGAAAAAATAAAGTACTGTAAATGAATAAGTGTTTGGTGGTATAGATCTTGAGTCTTGCTGATAAAAGACACATGTTGTCAAAGCTTTTTGTCTTTGACTCATCAGGGCAATTTGCAAATTGCTAAGGGAACAACAGTTTATATTGCATGAGAAGAGAGTGCTGATTAGTTGGCAAGTGGACTCGGGTAGATGCGTTGCCATGGAGGATGTGCCAATTAACTGATAACTTATAAGCAGCAGGAAATTGCTAGCTTCACCTGGTTTTAATCAAATTTTTACTCTTTCAGAGGTAAACTAGGCACTTTTCTGGACTGAGGTGTGTTGCACACAGTGATCAGATCAGGGTAGCTGTTTCCTGCAGGTTGGCTTTGATGAGTCCTATTTTAAGAATCAAGGATGCACGCTAATCAAATGACTTAGACCCTATTTATGATGTTGCCGTTAAGACCAATCAGATTGTGCATGGAATTGCTGGAATCCCGACGTGCTTATTGACCAGGGAAGGGAGACTTGGCTGCTATTCTTTTAATGCTCTCTTGGAATCTTCCAAATCCCCTTGGATAGAGCGACTAGGCCTTGGTTTAAGGTCTCATCCGAAACGTAGAATCTTCAGGAATGTACAATAAACTTCAACGCTGAACTGAATGGTGATCCTACGCTACACATTCAAGATCTTATTGGGTTTGCAATATTCTTGTGTCCAAATATCTCTCTCTGTCCACCAACTCCATTCTATTTCCTTCATTATTTAAATACATCAATATGGCCTTGCCAGTGGAGGATGTTCAGATAATAGCTCATGCTGCTGGCTACCGATTGACAAATGTTCCAGAAATCTATAAAAGGACAATGCATTATTTCCTCACCAAATAGATCTTAGAACAAAACAACCTAACATTTGTATTAAATAAAATCAGCCAAGGTCATTGTCCATTGATTCATGCTTTAGACATTTAAGATGTTGAATAAGAACATGTTTTCCATCTACACAGTGAAGGATTCCTTCACATTTGCTAAAACCACTTGGATATTGATAGTAACGTCATGTCTGTGCGCTCATTCAATGTTGCAAGCCTGTTCACCAATGCACCACTCAAAGAAGACATACATTTGCATCATGTCATGATATCGTGGTGGTCTAGACATGCCACCATTGTGCGAATCAGTATTCATTGAACTTCAAACTCAGCAGCTTGTGCAATTGAGTTCAGTTTCAATGACACCGTCCCTGCCCAGATAGATGGTGTTGTCATGGGAGCCCCTCAAGATTCGGCTCTCGCAAACAAAGATGGCACAGCTTTGATTAGCACTGCTGCCTCACAGCGCCAGGGTCACGGGTTCAATTCCAGCCTCAGGTGACCGTATCTGTGGAGTTTGTGCATCCTCCCCATTTCTGCATGTGTTTCCTCCGGGTGCTCCAATTTCCTCCCACAGTCCAAAGATGTGCAGGCCAGGTGGATTGGCCATGCTAAATTGCCCCTTCGTGTCCCAAGATATGTAGATCAGGAGGGATTAAGTAGGTACATACATGGGGTCACGGGGATAGGGCAGGGGATAATGATTCTCTGTCAGAGAGTCGGTGCAGACCCGATGGGCCAAATGACCACCTTGTGCTCTGTAGGGATCCTATGAAAACAGTAATGTGATGGAATCCTCTTGTTTGGATGAGAGCAGCTCCAACTCAGGAAACTCAATACCATCCCGAACAAAGCAGCTCACTTTAATTCCAACATATTGTAAGTCTCTGGGGGGGGTTAGCATTCCAGAGTTCCAGGTGCTATTATCATGCAGACCAGTCTCCAAAGCTGTCAGACAATTGCACTGCTCCTCAATCTTGTATCTACACATTATTAAAGTTTTCCATTTAATTACATAAATTATTTGAACCAACCTCCGCAAATTAACATTAATGAGAGCGTCTTAGCAAGTTGTTAATTATTTCAAGGCTTGTAGGGGGTGAATAGAGCCGTTAACTGGGAACTTTGAACAAAATAGTTTTGATCTCTTTACTTAAGGAAGGAAGTAAATGTGTTCAAAGCAGTTCAGAGAGGGTTTATTGGATGAATCCCTGCAATGTGTGGGTTGGTGTATGAGGAGAGGTTGGACAGGCTGGGCTTGTATCTGCTGGAGTTTAAAAGAGTAAGAGGCGACTTGATTGAAATGTATAAGATTCTGAGGGGTGTTGACAGGGTGGGTGTAGAGAGGATGTTTCCTCTTGTGGGAGAATCTCGAACCAGGGGTCGCTGTTTAAAAATGAGTGAACACTTATTTAAGGCAGAGGTGACGAGAATATTTCTCTCTCAGAGGTGGTGAGCGTCTGGAACTTTCTTCCTCAAAAGATGATGGAAGCAGAATCCTTGATTATTTTTAAGGCAGATCTAGATAGATCCTTGGTTAACAAAGGGTGAAAGGTTATTGGGGATAGGCAGGAATGTGGCAATGAGGTTATAATGAGATCAGATATGATCTCATTGAATGGTGGAACAGGTTCGAGAGGCCAAGGAGCCTACCCTGCTCCTAATTCATATTGAGACCAGGACTGAAATAGTCATGTTTATGCTGTCAGGAGGATTTTGAATGTAAATCTCACCCTGTCCTTCTAGAAGAACTTGACCTTGAAGGGTTGCCTGTAAAGGGACTAAACCTGTCACACTGTATAACTGGATCACAGTGTTGGCTGCCCCAGGACATTAATCTCTGCCATTGATGACTCATCATTGTGAATTGTCATGAATCAGCAGCTCTGTAAATGTATTTGCAGAATAATTGTGAGGTCAGTGGGATGGAATAGACCCAAATGCATATTTACTGAGCCTATCGGTACTGAGGATTCCTGAAACTTAATGATAGATAATTCCCCAGCTCGCGAATGGGGTGGGAGAGTAGGATTGGGATACCAGGTGTGAAACTGCTGCTTGGCCATAGCCCAAAACGGACGATAATGAGTCTCAACTGTTTACACACTGCCCAACCTTCCCTTTCCAATAAACCATTCATTAATCCCTCACATTGCACTCCCGCTAATGACCAATTTCACCTCCATGATGACATTCGAAATTCACACCATGAAGGTGGATCTATTCCATGGCCTGGATTTTACAGCCCCTCCTGCCTGGTGGGATATCATAGTCCTGTTGAAATGAGCGGCAATTTAAATGGTCCGCCACATCCACTGTCTGGGGTGGGTGGTGGAGAGGGGGGAGGGTGCATGCCAGGGCGTGGCCCTGGCCAATATGTCTGGTGGTTCCAATGTGAGTGAGGGCTAACAAATATAAACCTCAATTATTCTTGGAAGCCAATAGACCAACAGGATTCAGGCTCTTATCTATTTCTCCACTTAACCCATCGGCACATCTTTCCTCTATTTTGTCTAAGAATCAGCATGTGATGGTGACACTCTGTAACGTGAAGATATAAAGTTTTGTAAAAGAAACTTAGAAAAGACAGAGTCCAGTAAAATTCACCACAGCCAATGGCAGACAAGCGGGGCAAATCCCAACTCTGCCAACCTTTGACTGGGTTCCCACTGAAGCACAGAATCCCAGCTGGAGTGTTCCATATCCAGATTAATAACTTCTTACTCTTGTTATGAAACCAAACCTTCTCCCCACAAGCCCTATTCCAGCTACAGGTTTTGGAAAATTCATTCACAGGATGTGGGTGTCACTGGTTAGGCCAGCAATTATTACCCAATTCTTAATTAGACAATAAGACAATGAGACATAGGGGCAGAATTAGGCCACTTGGCCCATCGAGCCCATCATTCAATAATGGCTGATATTTTTCTCATCCCCATTCTCCTGCCTTTTCCCCATAACCCCTGATCCCCTTATTAATCAAGAACCTATCTACCTCTGTTTTAAAGACACTCAATGACCCGGCCTCCACAGCCTTCTGCGGCAAAGAGTTCCACAGATTCACCACCCTCTGGCTAAAGAAATTCCTCCTCATCTCTGTTTTAAAGGAGCAACCCTTCATTCTGAGGTTGTGCCCTCTGGGTCTAGTTTTTCCTGCTAGTGGAAACATCCTCTCCACATTCACTCTATCCAGGCCTCGCAGTACCCTGTAAGTTTCAATAAGGTCCCCCCTCATCCTTCTAAACTCCAAGTACAGACCCAGAGTCCTTAACCGTTCCTTACCCTTAACACCAATGGGCTCTTAAACTTATTTAACAGTCTCCTATTCGGCACCTTGTCAAAGACCTTCTGGAAATCTAAATAAATCACATCCACTGGTTCTCCTTTATCTAACTTCCTTGTTATCTCCTCAAAGAACTCTAACAGATCTGTCAGACATGACCTCCCCTTAATGAAGCCATGCTGGCTCTGTCCTACTTTATCATGCACTTCCGAGTACTCTGCGATCTCATCTTTAATAAAACACTCTAAAATCTTGCCAATGGCTGAAGTCAGGCTAACTGACCTATAATTTCCCATCTATTTCCTCCCTCCCTTCTTAAACAGCGATGTTAATGAGCTACTTTCCAGTCCCCTGGGACCCTCCCTCCCTCCAGTGATTCCTAAAAGATCACCACCAATGCCTCCATAATTTCCTCAGCTATCTCTTTTCGAATCCTGGGGTGCAGTCCCTCCAGTCCAGGTGATTTATTCACCTTTAGACCTTTCAGTTTCCCCAGAACCTTCTCCTTAGTGATAGCCACCTACACCCACCTGTGTCCCCTGACCCTCCTGGAGCTCTGACATCCGACTGGTGTCTTCCACTGTGAAGACTGATGCAAAGTAACTATTCAGTTCCTCTGCCATTGCTTTGTTTCCTATTATTACTTCTCCAGCCTCATTTTCCAGTGATCCAATGTCTATTTTTGCCTCTCTCTTATCTTTTAAACATTGAAAAAAAACTCTTCCTAGCTTCTTTTATATTACTAGCTAGCTTATATCATTCTTCATCTTCTCCGCTGTTATTGCTGTTTTAGGTGTCCTCTGCTTGCTTCTAAAGTCTTCCCAATCCTCTGGCTTCCCACTAATCCTCGCCACTTTGTATGCTTTTTCTTTTGTCTTTATGCTGCCCTTGACTTCCCTCGTCAGCTGTGGATGCCTCATCCTCCCCTCAGCATGTTTCCTCATCCTTGGGATGAATTTCTGTTGTGCCTCCTGAACTCCTGCCATCCTGCCATTACTGTTCCACTGTCTTCCCTGCTAGTCTCCTTTTCCAATCAACTCTGGCCATGTCTTTGTAGTTACCTTTATTTAATTGTAATACTGTTATAATTGCCCTTGAGAAGCTGGCGGTGAGCTGCCTTCTTGAAACTCTGGAGGCCGTGTGATGTAGGCACACCCACAGTGCTCTTAGGGAGAGATCTTGACCCAGCGACAATGAGGGGACATCGATATGTTTCCAAGTCAGGATGATGAGTGGCTTGGAGAAGAACATCTTGGTGGTGGGGTTCCAATCTATCTGCTGCCCTTGTCCTTCTAGATGGTAACATTTGTGAGCTTGGAAGGAGCCTTGGTGAGTTCCAGCAGTGCATCTTGTAGATACACAGCTACTATGCATCGGTGGTGGAGGGAGTGAATATTTGTGGTTGGGGCTCTAATCAAGTGGGCTGCATTATCCTAAGTGGTGTTGAGTTTCTTGAGTGTTGTTGGAGCTGCACTCATCCAGGCAAGTGGGGAGTGTTCCATCACACTCCTAACTTGCACCTTGTAGACGGTGGACAGGGAGTCAGGAGATGAGTTACACGCTGCAGGATTCCCAGCCTCTGATGTGCTCAGGTAGCCAGAGTATTTATACAGCCGGTCTGGTTCCATTTCTGGCCAATGGCAACCCAGAAGTGACTTAAACAACAACTTGCACTGAGAATCTTGATGCCGGTCCTTATCAAGAGGTTTCCAAGATGCAGAAAGTGGTTGTCCAGGATCTCACTGTTGATCTTAATCACTGGGGGAGGTGTTGTGACATTGGATGATGAAGTCCTTAATTTTCTGGGTGTTGAGTGAGAGGGTCTTTTACTTTATGTTTTGAAGGAGTCAGCAATGGTCTGATCTCAGAGTGTGAGTGAGTTCACACACAAGCATCATCTGCATGAGTCTCATTGACTGAGGTTGGAGTGATTTTGGGGTTGGATTGAAGGTGACAGGGTTTGAACAGCTTCCTGTCCCTTCAGTAGATTCTCTCCACTCTCATGGGTCATTTTCTGAAGGTGAGGTGCAGTATCGCAACTGGAGAAGAGGGATCATAGTAACTGGGTCAAAAGATTATGATTATAACCTTTCAGAGCTAATCAGGCATTTTCAAGAGATAACAGGCGACCAGACACACAGTTTCAAAATTTACTCGGTGAAAGAGCACAGTCTGTACTTTCCCAACTCATGGACTTATGCAACACATTGGGCCAATTTTATCGATCTTTATGCCTGATGAGGTCACTGGCAAAACACGAGCAGGGGTCAGAAAATCAGAGGTTCCCCAGCCACAATTTCTCACCCGTTGGATGCTCAGTTAAAATCTATTACCTTACCATAGATAGACATGGATAGAGCAGGGTCAGGAATGGTTGTTGCAGGTCCTGGGGTTCAAATGCTTTAGTCGGAGTAGAGAAGGAGGTAGAAGGGGGGGAGGGGTAGCATTATTGGTCAAGGACTGTATCACAGTGACAGAGAGGAAGTTTGATGAGGACTTGTCTGTTGAGGTAGTATGGGCGGAGATTAGAAATAGGAGAGGAGAGGTCACCCTGTTGGGAGTCTTTTATAGACCTCCTAAAAGTTCTAGAGAGGTTGAGGAAAGGATTGCGGAGACGATCCTGGTTAGGAGTGAAAGTAATAGGGTAATTGTTATGGGGGACTTTAACTTTACTAATATAGATTGGAATTGCTGTAGCTCTAGCTCGTTAGAGGGGTCAGTTTTTGTACAAAGCGTGCAGGAGGGTTTTTTGAGTCAGTATGTAGATAAGCCAACTAGAGGTGAGGCTATATTGGATTTGGTGCTGGGAAATGAGCCAGACCAGGTGCTAGACTTGGAAGTTGGTGTGCATTTTGGTGATAGTGACCACAATTCGGTTACGTTCACCTTAGTGATGGAAAGGGATAGGCATGAACCTCGGGTCAGTAGTTTTAGCTGGGGGAAGGGTAATTATGAGGCCATTAGGAGAGAATTAGGAAGCATAGGTTGGACTAGGAGATTACAGGGACTGGGAACGTCCGAAATGTGGAGTTTTTTCAAGGAGCAGCTACTGCGAGTCCGTGATAGGTATGTCCCTGTCAGGCAAGGAGGAATTGGTAGGGCTAGGGAACCGTGGTGCACTAAAAAAGTTGATTCGTTGGTTAAAAAGAAAAAGGAGGCCTATGTTCGGATGAGACTTGAGGGCTCGGGTAGTGCACTAGAAAACTTTAGATTGGCTAGGAGGGAGTTGAAGAGTGAGTTAAGAAGGGCTAAAAGAGGACATGAGAAGACTTTGGCTGATAGGATTAAGGAGAATCCTAAGGCGTTCTATAGGTATGTCAAGAACAGAAGGTTGGTTAGGGCAAGATTAGGGCCGGTTATAGACGGCAGAGGGAAGTTATGTGTGGAACCGGAAGCGATTGGAGAGGCATTGAACCAATATTTCTCTTCGGTGTTCACGCAGGGGGACAAGAATATAGCTGAGGAGGACACTGGGTTGCAGGGGAGTAGAATAGACAGTATTACAGTTGATAAGGAGGATGTGCTGGATATTATTGAGGGATTGAAAATAGATAAGTCCCCTGGTCCGGATGGGATCTACCCTAGGATCCTCTGGGAGGCAAGAGAAGTGATTGCAGAGCCTCTGGCTCTGATCTTCAGGTCGTCGTTGGCCTCTGGTATAGTACCGGAAGATTGGAAGTTAGCGAATGTTGTCCCATTGTTTAAGAAGGGGAACAGAGACTTCCCCGGGAATTATAGACCGGTGAGTCTCACTTCTGTTGTGGGCAAGGTTTTAGAAAAAATTATTAGGGATAGGATTTATAGTTATTTGGAGTGTAATGAATTGATTAGAAATAGTCAGCATGGTTTTGTAGCGGGTAGGTCGTGCCTTACTAACCTTATTGAGTTTTTTGAGAAAGTGACCAAAGAGGTGGATGGGGGTAAGGCAGTTGATGTGGTGTATATGGATTTTAGTAAGGCGTTTGATAAGGTTCACCATGGTAGGCTTCTGCAGAAAATGCAGATGTATGGGATTGAGGGTAATCTAGGAAATTGGATCAGGAATTGGCTAGCAGATAGGAGACAGAGGGTGGTGGTTGATGGTAAATATTCGTCATGGAGTTCGGTTACGAGTGGTGTGCCTCAGGGATCTGTTTTGGGGCCACTGCTGTTTGTAATTTTTATTAATGATCTGGATGAGGGTATAGTTGGGTGGATTAGTAAATTTGCTGATGACACCAAAGTCGGAGGTGTGGTAGATTGTGAGGAAGGATGTCATAGTTTGCAGGAAGACTTGGACAGGTTGCAGAGCTGGGCTGAGAGGTGGCGGATGGAGTTTAATGCGGAGAAGTGTGAGGTAATTCACTTTGGTAGGAATAACAGATGTGTTGAGTATAGGGCTAACGGGAGGACTTTGAATAGTGTGGATGAACAGAGGGATCTAGGTGTATGTGTACATAGATCCCTGAAGGTTGGGAATCAAGTGGATAGGGTTGTTAAGAAGGCATACGGTGTCTTGGCGTTTATTGGTAGGGGGATTGAATTTAGGAGTCGCAGCGTCATGCTGCAACTGTACACAACTCTGGTGCGGCCGCACTTGGAGTACTGTGTGCAGTTCTGGTCCCCACATTACAGGAAGGATGTGGAGGCTTTGGAGAGGGTGCAGAGGAGGTTTACCAGGATGTTGCCTGGTATGGAGGGGAGGTCCTATGAGGAGAGACTGAGGGATTTGGGGTTGTTTTCGCTGGAAAGAAGGCAGCTAAGAGGGGACCTTATTGAAACATATAAGATGATTAGAGGTTTAGATAGGGTGGACAGTGATAGCCTTTTTCCTCGGATGGAGAAAGCCAGCACGAGGGGGCATGGCTTTAAATTAAGGGGGGGTAGTTATAGGATGGATGTCAGGGGTAGGTTCTTTACCCAGAGGGTGGTGAGGGATTGGAATGCCCTGCCAGCTGCAGTTGTAAATGCGCCTAGTTTGGGGGCGTTTAAGAGATCTGTGGATAGGTTTATGGACGAAATGGGATTGGTTTAGATTAGTGGGTTAGTGTTGTTTTTTTTTAAAAGCTGGTCGGCGCAACATCGTGGGCCGAAGGGCCTGTTCTGCGCTGTAATGTTCTATGTTCTATGTTCTACGTTCATAGTCCGGGGACTGGCATTTAGTTTTCCTGGTCTCCACGACCCACACAAACCTTTTTGGGCCTGTGGGAAAGTGGTCACTTTCAGCCTGATTCAGTTAAACCTGGAAATCAACCATTAAGTGATTCAGCAATCCTCCAGCGACAATCACAGTTAACCATCCTTGGACTGGTAAATACCGAGTGAGCTAAGAAAGAAAAGCTTAGTCTTGAAGTTTCTGATGAATCCTACTCTTATACATGTGTAACAGTGCGCTGTTTTACAAGAGCTGTGTTGAACTGATATGAGTGAAGTGTTGTAAACAGTGCAATATCATCCCTGCTAGAACATTTTTTTAAATCATTTATGGGATGTGGGTGCCACTGACTAGACCAGCATTTATTGGCCATCCCTATCTGCCCTTGAGAAGGTGGTTGCGAGCTGCCTTCTTGAACCATCGTAGTCCATGCAGTGCTGTTAGGAAGGGAGTTTCAGGATTTTGATCCAGTGACAATGAAGGAATGACAATATGGTTCCAAGTCAGGATAGTGAGTGGCTTGGAGGGGAACTTGCAGATGGTGGTGTTCCCAGGCACCTGCTGTCTTTGTCCTTCTCAATGGCAAAGATCAATAAAGAGGCAACAAAATCATAGAAGCAGCTATGAGAAATTTCTTCACTCAGAGGGTGGTGAATGTATGGAATGTGAAAGGGGAAATGGTGAAGAGCTTCAAGTTTCTAGGTGTCCTGATCACCAACAATCTGTCCTGGTCCCCCCATGCTGACATTATAGTTAAGAAAGACCACCAGGCCTTCTACTTTCTCAGAAGACTAAGGGAATGTGGCATGTCAGCTACGAGTCTCACCAACTATTACAGATGCACCATAGAAAGCATTCTTTCTGGTTGTATTACAGCTTGGTATGGGCTCCTGCTTTGCCCAAGACTGCAAGGAACTACAAAAGGTCATGAATGTAGCCCATCACACAAACCAGCGCCCCATCCATTGACTCGGTCTACACTTAACCACTGCCTCGGAAAAGCAGCCAGTATAGTTAAGGACACCATGTACCCCGGACATTCTCTGTTCCACCTTCTTCCATCGGGAAAAATACACAAGAGTCTGAGGACACGTACCAACTAACTCAAGAACAGTTTTGTCCCTGCTGCCATCAGACTTTTGAATTGATCTACTTTGCTTCGAGTTGATCTTTCTTTGCACCCTAGCTTTAACTGTAACACTACATTCTGCACTCTCTCCTTTCCTTCTCTATGAACGTTATGCTTTGTCTGTATAGTGCTCAAGAGGCAATACTTTTCACTATATATCAATACATGGGACAATAATAAATCAAATTCAAATCATGTCAAAACCCTCTGAGAACTCTTTGGTCTTCTGACTCAGGCCCCTTATGTATCCCTGAATTCCTTCACCCCACTTGGCGCGACATCTGCTGCTTAGGCTTTAACTCTAGAATTTCCTCTCCAAACCCCTCTCCCTTTCTCTCTTCTTTTAAGATGTTCCTTAAAATGTCATCGTGACCTTCAACTGTTCTATGCATCATGCTTTATCTCAGTGTCAATATTTATTTGAGTCAGGCGGCACAGTGGTTAGCACTGCTGCCTCACAGCGCCAGGGAGCTGGGCTCAATTCCTGGCCTTGGGTCACTGTCTGTGTGGAGTTTGCACATTCTCCCCATGTCTGTGTGGGCTTCCTCTGGGTGCTCCAGTTTGCTCCCACAGCCTGAAAGATGAGCAGGTTAGGTGGATTAGCCATGCTAAAATTGCCCCTTGGTGTCCAAACAGGTGTAGGTTAGGGCCTGGATAGGATGTTCTGTCGGAGAGTCAGTGCAGGCTCAATGGGCCGAATGGCCTCTTTTTGCACCGTAAGGATTGTATGATTCTTCTGATTTTCTTCAGAGCTCTGAAAAACGTCATCTATTTCTCTCTCCATCGATGCAGCCAGACCTGTTCAGTTTTCCAGCATTTTCTGTTTCTGTTTCACTTTATGTAATTGTCTGGATTTTTCTAATAAGCTGGTAATGAATACCTTATTGAATAGCTTCTGAAAATCTATGTACAAAGAACTAAGATCAAAGAACAATATAGTGAAGGAACAGGCCCTGCAGCTCTCCAAACCTGCGACAATCATGCCTGCCTAAACTAAAACCATCTGCACTTATGGAGTCCATATCCTTCCATTCCCGTCCTATTCATGTATTTGTCTAGGTGCCCCTTAAGTGCCGCTATTGTATCTGCTCCCACCACCTCCCTGGGCAGCACGTTCCAGACATTCACCACCCTCTGTGTAAAAAACTTGCCTTGCACATCTCCTCTAAACTTTTCCCCATGTGCCTTAAATCTACGTCCCCTAGTACTTGACTTTTCTATCCTAGGAAAGAGCATCTCACCATTCACTCTGTCCACGTCACTCAATCTTGTAAACCTCTATCAGGTCACTCCTCAACCAATGAGAACAAACCGAGTTTATCCAACCTCTCCTCATAGCTAATACCCTAACCAGGCAGCATCATGATAAACCTCTTCTGTACCCTCTCCAAAGTGTCCACATCTTTCTGGTAGTGTGGTGATCAGAATTGTACACAATATTCCAGCTGAGGCCTGACTAAGGTTCTGTACAGCTGCAACATGACCTGCCAATTTTTATACTCAATGCCCGACCAACGAAGGCAAGCATGCCGTATGCTTTCTTGACTACTTTATTCACTTGCGTTGCCACTTTCGGTGATCGGGGGACATACACGCCCAGATCGCTCTGCCTAACCGTATTCCTAAGAGTTCTACCATTTACTGTATAATTCCTACATCATCATCATGTACATCATAAACATTGCATTAACCCTATTCCCTTTTTACTAACCAGTCACCTCTTCATAAAAGATGTATATTTTTTCAAACAGAACCTGCTTTTAGTAATTTCTTGCTAACTGTCCTTGAACAGGAGTTCAGGGGAATGGAGAGTTTAATAGCCCTGTTCATGTTGACCTTTGCTTGCTGTCTAGTTGGTGTTTTCTGAGTTCACAGGTCACCCTGTAATCATTTCCAATATATTGAGAGCACTGCCTGAACTTTGCTTTGCAGTTTTCTATGCACTGGACTCCTGCTGTTCCTCTAACACTTGATTTTAATTTGTGTTAATTGTACCATTTGATTTTCACAATGTCCACTGATTTTAATGGCACCTGGAACATGGTCAGCAATGACAACCTTAACGCTTACATGCAAGCCCTGGGTGAGTGTGAAAATGTTCCTGTAGATCTGTCTTGGGTGTAGAACTCTGCTACAACTTTCCAGGTAGTTTGGTAATGTTTCTTGTCAGCGAGGGGTATCAAATGTATTTCCTTTTGTCAGGGAATAGACATTTGGAGGTTTTTAATTTTTTGCTGCCTCAGGGGCGGCACAGTGGGTTAGCACTGCTGCCTCACAGCATCAGCGATCCGGGTTCGATCCCAGCCTCGGGTCACTGTCTGTGTGGAGCTTGCACGTTCTCCCTGTGTCTGCATGGATTTCCTTCGGGTGCTCCGGTTTCCTCTCATTCTCCAAAGATGTGCGGATCAGATGGACTGGCCATGCTAAATTGGAAGTTAACTTGCAGTGGATAGTCATCGCAATCCCCCTAAACTACACATCTTTGCACACTGAGGGGCAATTTAGCATGGCCAATCCGCCTAACCTGCACATCTTTGGAATGCTGTTCATACATGTATAGTGGGGGAACCTGAATTCAATGTGGTTCCTCCGTTTAAACAGGAGCCTAGTTGATGCACAAGTCTAACGATGTTTGTCATTTCGGCAGATATCGACTTTGCTGTTCGTAAGGTTGCTGCTCTGCTGAGTCCTCAGAAGATAATTGAACAGAAAGGAGACTCGTTCACTATCAAAACAATAAGCACATTCAGAAACTATGAAGTCCAGTTCGTTGTGGGAGAAGAATTTGAGGAAACTACGAAAGGTTTAGATAACCGGACATGCAAGGTAAGAAATTAATACCTGCCAATAAGACTATTGTGGACCAAAGACACTGGAAGTGAAATGGCTGCTAGACAGAGGAAATTTAAAAAGTTTAAACCCTGTTTTGATTTTCTATCCAAGTCACAACAGATATGGGGTGGAAATAATCCATCTGTACTGCTTGGAACTATCTTCCCTGCAAACTTCTCATTTATGTTCTTTCAGTGTGTTCCAATCAGCTCTGGGATTTGCAGTGACAACTGATCTGTCTTAATCTCTTCAAATTCATTCCAAGAACTTCCATCTAAAGCTACATTGTGATTTTTCTTTATTCATTTGTGGGACTCGGGTATCACTGGCTGGCCAGTGTTTATTGCCCGTCCCTAGTTGCCCTTGGATTAATTCTGCTGAATGTCTTGCTTGGCCATTCCAGGGGGCTGGATTTCCACCTTCAGTTTGGAGAGCGTTAAGTCAGGCCGTTTCCGGCGATGTTCCTGGTTTCAGAAAGCCGGCCCGGTACACCGGTCTCAGAGAGTCAGCTGTGGACTGGGGTGGTGACCACCAGCTCCCAGTTGGTCCACCCAATGAGGGTTTGCTCAGCATTGGGCAGGTGAAAATTCCGCCCACAGGGCGTGTGAATGATTCAAAATGGATACATTGAAGTTCTTATTAAAATGACCTTTCCTCCAGTTCGTAAATCCCAGACAATAATCGACAGACAGGTCCTACACTATCTTCTCTTACAAACTCAGCACATGGTAAAGGGATCACAGCACAGTTTGGTCCATTGAGCTGGTGCTGGCTTGAAGCTGGAGCAATATTCTCGATTTCCAACCATTACCATTCACATAAAAAACCTTGCATCACCTTCCCGTTTACCTCTTACCATCTTCCTTCCCTTTGTTCACATTTGCAAAGGAAATTGAGCACGTTGTGATTACTCTCTCTCGTATACTATCAATGGGACAGTAAGTGGCAGTGAGGAAATAAAAACCTTACAAATGGATATAGATAGGTTAGGGGAGTGGGCCAAAATGTGGCAGATGGAGTTTAATATGGATAAGTGTGAGGTCATGCATTTTGGTCGGAAAAATGGGAAGGCAACTTATTATCTAAATGGGGAGACATTCCAGTGCAGAGGGATCTGGGTGTCCAGGTTCATGAGTCACAGATAACTAGCGTGCAGGTACAGCAGATAATAAAGAAATCAAATGGAATGTTCTATTCTATTCCTTTAGCTTTATAAAGGTAAGGAAGTATTGTTGTAACTATATAAGGCATTGGTGAGACTGCATCTGGAGTATTGTGCACAGTTTTAGCCCCCGTATTTGAGGAAAGATGTAGAGGGATTGGAGACAGTTCAGAGGAGGTTCACTAGATTGATTCCAGAGATGAGGGGGTTTGATGTATGAAGAGAGATTGAACAGTTTAGGCCGATACTCTCTGGGATTTAGAAGAGTTAGGGGAGATCAAACTGAAGTATAGAAGATGATAAAAGGTCTGGAAAAAGTAGACATGGAGTGGATGCTTCCTCTTGTGGGACATTCTAAGACGAGAGGTCACAGTCTCAGGATAAGGGATAGCAAATATAAAATGGATTTGAAAAGAAACTACTTCTCCCAAAGGGTTGTAAATCCATGGAATTCGCTCCCCCAAAGAGCAATGGATCCAGGACAGTGAGTAAATTTAAGGAGGAGTTAGACAGATTTTTAATTGTTAATGGGTTGAAGGGTTATGGGGAGAAGGCAGGAAAATGGGGATGAGGAGTATATCAGCCATGATCGATTGGCGGAGCAGACCCGATGGGCCAAATGGACTGTTATAACTTATGAACTTATGAACCATCTTCCATTGGAGGATATATTATGCAAACTTTACTTAGAGAGTGAAAATGATAACATTGATATTAGATAGGGAGATGTACATTTGCTGGTGTTCTTTTGTCCAATTTATCTTCAGCTCTGTTTCAGCTGAAGGTTGAAGCTTTGACTCCCTGCATGCAACACCTGGGGAGCTGTTTAATAATACACATTTGCTGATTGTTTCATTCATAATTTCTAACGCCCACAGCTGACAGGGAAGCTGCCTCTCGGAACCAATGCAGTCTAATTGGAAGCTGCCTTAATAACTCCCATTGAGATGCTGCAGCACCACCAATAGTGGGAAGGTGGAACTGCAGCATAATTGAATCATAGAATCTGGGTTGTCCAGGAGGAGTGATCATAGACCATAGATACCCAACCATGCAGAAAGAGGCCATTCAGCCCATCGAGTCTGCACCGACCACAATCTCAACCAGGCTCTACCTCCATATCCCTACATATTTATCTGCTTATCCCTCTAACTTAGACATCTCAGGACACTAAGGGGCAATTTTAGCATGTCCAATCAACCTCACCCACACATCTTTGGACTGTGGGAGGAAACCCACACAGACATGGGGAGAATGTGCAAACTTCACGCACACAGTGACCCAAGCCAGGAATCAAATCCAGGTGCCTGGAGCTGTGAACCTGCAGTGCTAACCACTGTGCTACTGTGCCAGCGTTGGACTAGGGTGGGCACACTAAGAAGCCTATGGCCAATCCACCAAAGCTGCACATCTAAAGTTTATTTATTAGTCGCAAGTAGTCTTACATTAACACTGCATTGAAGTTACTGTGAAAATCCCCCAGTCACCACTCTCCAGCGCCTGTTCAGATCAATGCACCTAACTAGCATGTCTTTTGGACTGTGGGAAGAAACTGGAGCACCCAGAGGAAACCCACGTAGACACGGGGAGAATGTGCAAACTCCGCTCAGACAGTGAGCCAAACTGGAAATCGAACCTGGGTCCCTGGCACTGTGAGGGAGCAGTGCTAACCACTGTGCCACCATGAGACACTAAGGGTTCATTTAGCATGGCCAATCCATCTAACCCGCACATCTTTGGACTATGGGAGGAAACCGGAGCACCCGGAGGAAACCCACACAGACACAGGGAGAACGTACAAACTCCACACAGTCAGTTGCCCGAGGTTGGAGGTCACCCTGCCGCTGTGGGGCAGCCGTACTAACCACTGTGATTTACATTCCAAAAGTATGAACATAAGCAAGAGTAGTGGAAATGTGAAAAGACCTGATGCCTTCATTTTAAAATGGGACTAATTTCTGCCTCTATGCTCTGCCTAAATTATCCTCCACCCTTCAACTGCATCCTGCTGAAAGTACTAAAATCCCAGGGGAAGATTTTGCCTTCAGGAGATAATGCAAACAAGCTGAGATGTCAGCTGTCTGCCGTAAACCTTTCACTATTTCATTTCCAGTGAAGGCAGTGGAATCAAAAGTCGGAAGTTCAATCATAGAACCTAGGAGGAGGCCATTCAGCCCATCAAGTCTGCACTGACCACAATCCCACCCAAGCCCTTTTCCCGTAACCCCGCATATTTCCCCTGCTAATCCCCTGACACTAGGGTCAATTTAGCATGGCCAATCAACCTAATCTGCACATCTTTGGACCGTGGGAGGAAACTGGAGAACCCGGAGGAAACCCACGCGGTCATGGGGAGAAAGTGCAAGCTCCACACAGACAGTGACTCGAGGCCGGAATTGAACTGGGGTCCCTGATGCTGTGAGGTAGCAGGGCTAACCACTGTGCCACCTATTGTATGTCGTGTAAACCAGTTTCATGCTTTGCTGCTGCCTGCTTTACAAAATCAGACATTGTCAAAATTAGCACCCTCCCCCCACCCTGTGTGTGATGCTACAGTCCAATCTTCCCATAGTCTTTCTCTTCAACTCTTTGTTAAATGATGTAATAATGTAGTCTCTACTTCAACGGCGACCTGTAATAAAACGTTCCATTCTAACAGCCTTTTTTACTCATTTGTGGGACATGGGTGTCTCTGGCTGGGTCAGCATTTATTGCCCATCCCTAGTTGCCCTTGAGAAGGTGGTGGTGAGCTGCCTTTGTGAATCGCTGCAGTCCCCGTGCTGTGGGTTGACCCACAATGCCGTTAGGAAGGGAATTCCAGGATCTTGACCCAGCGACTGTGAAGGAACGGTGATATATTCCCAAGTCAGGATGATGAATGACTTGGAGGGGAAGTGGGGGCGTTCCCAGGTATCTGCTGCCTTTATCCTTCTAAACAGAAGTGGTTGTGAGTTTGAAATGTGCTGCCTAAGGATCTTTGGTCAATTCAATTGTACAAACTAAAACTAACTTCCCTAATAAAAACAATCCTTCACTCCTTTACTCTTTACCCCTCCACCAAGATTGGGGGAACGGCAAATTGTGCGGAGGGTGTGGAGAGTCTGCAGAAGGATCTAGATAGGCTGGGTGAATGGGCCAGGAAATGGCAAATGGAATTTAATGTTGGCAAGTGTGAGGTGGTCCACTTTGGTAGGAAGAATGGTAGGAAGGACTATTACTTACGGGGCGAAAAACTGCAGCAGGCGACGGTGCAGAGGGACCTCGGGGTCCTTGTGCATGAGTTGCAAAAACCCAGCTTGCAGGTGCAGCAGGTGGTCAGGAAGGCGAATGGGATGCTGGCCTTCATAGCGAAGGGGATTGAATATAAAAGTAGGGAGGTCTTGCTGCAGCTGTATAGGGCATTGGTGAGGCCGCAGCTGGAGTACTGTGTGCAGTTTTGGGCGCCGCACCTGCGCAAAGATATTTTGGCCTTGGAGGGAGTGCAGAGGAGGTTTACTAGGCTGATACCGGAGTTGAGGGGGTTGAGCTATGAGGAGAGGCTGAATAAACTAGGCTTGTACTCGTTGGAGTTTAGAAGAATGAAGGGAGATCTCATTGAGACGTATAAGATGATGAATGGGATGGATAGGATAGAGGTGGAGAGACTCTTCCCGCTCAAAAAAGACAGTAGGACTAGGGGGCACAGCCTCAAGATAAAGGGGGGACGTTTTAGAACGGAGTTGAGGAGGAACTTCTTCACTCAAAGGGTGGTGAATCTCTGGAATTCTCTGCCCGTTGAAGTGGTGGAGGCTGCCTCGCTAAATATTTTCAAGAAGCAGGTTGATGGGTTTTTGATAAGAGAGGGGATTAAGGGTTATGGGGAGAGGGCCGGAAAGTGGAACTGAGCCACGACAGATCAGCCATGATCTTATTGAATGGCGGGGCAGGCTCGAAGGGCCAGATGGCCTACTCCTGCTCCTATTTCTTATGTTCTTATGTTCTTAGGTGTCAACTGTACCTTAGAAAATCATGGGTTCACTGCTGCCTCACAGTGCCAGGGAGCTGGGTTCAATATCAGCCTCAAGTGACTCTCCGTGTGGACATTCTTCCCGTGTCTGCGTGGGTTTCCTCCGGGTGCTCTGGTTTCTCCCCCACACGCCAAAGATCCGCAGGTTAGGTTGATTGGCCATGCTAAATTGCCCCTTGGTGTCAGGGGGACTAGCAGCGTAGATATGTGGGTTTACGGGGATAGGGTCTGGCTGGGATTGTGGTTAGTGCAGACTCGATGGGCTGAATGGCCTCCTTCTGCTCTGTAGGGATTCTATGATTCAAGCCTCACTCCAGGGACTTGAGCATGAAACTCTGCGCTGACACTCCAGTTACATTACTGAGGGAGCACTGCACTGTTAGGGGTGCCTTTTGTCAGACGAGATGCTAAAGCAAGGCTCAATCTGCTCACTCAGGTGAGTGTCAAAGATGTCATGGCGCTACTTCAAGGAAGATCTGGGACATTATCCCTGGCTGTTATAACCATTATTTATCCCTCAGTCAACATCACACAAACCAGTGATCTTCTCATGATCACATTGCTGCTTTTGCGAGTTTGCGGTGTGGAAATTGCCTGCTTCGTTTTACAATAAACTGACTATGTTTCAATAGGTTCAGGTTTTGGAGAAACTCTTACTGTGGCTGCTTTCTTTTTCAGAGTCTCGTTACGTGGGACAACAACAAACTAAAATGTGTGCAGAATGGAGAAAAGAACAACCGAGGGTGGATCCACTGGATAGAGGGCGATAAGTTGTATTTGGTATGTCCTTCCAAGGGTACATGGTTCCAGGAGATCATTTTATAAGCAGGCATTGTCAATGTTTCACTTCCTGTGCCTAGTGCACAAGGTAGACTTTTATCTGTTCCCACAACGGTGGTGGGAGGTTTTTGTCTGGAACAAATTGCTAACCTGTCACCCCTTAGAGCTTGAGGGGCACCACTCCACATCAAACATGGCTGACCAGGCGTCGCTCCCACCTGCCATTGATGTATGTTGGAATGATTGTGCAGGTTGATACTCAACCTGTTAGGCCATGTTACACACACATAGTCCTGGGGTGGGACTCAAACCTGGAGCATCTGCCTCAGAGGTAGCGACGCTAGCCACTGCACCACAAGCTCTCCTATAAGCAGCCCTGCTCCTGACAAATTTTGTGATATGAGAAATTTCATAGAATCACTGAATCCTTTCAGTGCAAAAAAGGGGGCCATTCGGACCATCAAGTCTGCACCGACTCTCTGACAGTGAGTCTCACCCACGTCCTACCACCCACACACCTACCGTGGCCTAATCTACACATCTTTGGACTGTGGGGGGAAACCCCAGCACCTGGACGAAACCCACACAAACACATGGGGAGAACGTGCAAACTCCACCCAGACAGTCACCCGAGGCCGGATTTGAACCTGGGTCCCTGACACTGTGAGGCAGCAGGGTGTTCTCACCATATTGATGCCTAATCCCAGAATCCCACCACCATAGCCATATACCTGGATTCCCACAGCTCCACTGTTAGCTGTGCCTTCAGCTGCCAAGACCCTGAGGAGGTACTCCCTCCCTAAACCTCTCTGCTTTTTCTACTCTACAAGATACCCTGTAATCCTACATCTTTGATCCAGTTTTTGCCCTCATTTCTCGTGTGGCTCAGTTTTATATAATTTATAATGGCCCTGTGAAGCACGTTCAGACATTTTATTATTAATAGGTGCAGAACCTTAGTATAGCTGAAAAAATACATTATGTTGAAACTTTTTGTCTTGCACTCATCAGGACAATTACAAGAATGCCAATGTCAGGGAAACAACAACTTTATATTGTATGAGAAGAGGGTGCTGATTGTTTGGCAAATGCACTCTGATTGTTAAAGGCATTGCCATGGAGAATGCACCAGTTAGTAGTGACTGACAGTTAACTGCCAAACATTGTTTGAAAATTTAAACCAGGCAGCTAGAGTCTGATTGGTCAACGTATTGTCCTGAGGAATGAACCAATGGAAGGCTGTGATTTATTTTGTTTAGTTGATACAGGTGCAATGTGTGTATATTTAGAAGAATGGGAGATCTAATTGAGGTGTACAAGATGGTAAGGGGAAATGACAAAGTAGATGTGGAGAGGATGTTTCCTCTTGTGAGGTAATCTAGAACAAGAGGTCACAGTTTTAGAATAAGGGGTCGCAGCTCTAAAACAGAGATGAGGTGAAATTATTTCTCTCAAAGGGTTATGGATTTGGGGAATTCAGTACCCCAGAGTGTGGTGGATGTCAGGACATTGAGTAAATTTAAGGAGGAGATGGACAGATTTTTAATTAGTGAGGCTTTGAAGGGCTATGCTGAAGGGGCAGGAAAGTGGAGTTGAGGCTGAGATTTGACTTGATTTGATTTATTATTGCCGGATATATTAGTATACAGTGAGAAGTATTGTTTCCTGAGGGCTATACAGACAAAGTATACAGTTGATAGCGAAGGAAAGGAAAGTGTGCAAAATGAAATGAGATCAGCCATGATGGGATTGAATGGCGGAGCAGGCTTGATGGGCTGAATGGCCTACTCCTGCTCCTAGTTCTTATGATTCTGATGTTCTTCCTGTCCGTAAAGAACAGAGCCCTGTCTATTTATATAAATGCGGGTTCCAGTACACGTAAATGCATCACACTGTGAACCTGACGGGCAATCTTAAATTGGTTGTCAGTGTAATTCTTGGCACATTGAGGAATATTTAGCATATGTTTTCCAATCACAGAATAACATCTAATAATGGAGACTGGATTTTAAATTTCATAAGCACAGATTGGCTGGCCACAGTCTGTATCTTGCCCATTGTGAACAGTGGCTGGGGTATGCTGTTTGATACAATCCGCCGGTATTTGGGAGGTATAGCCTAAATACCTAGCATCACACCGACACTGAAGTTCATACACCACATTACTTATTTGTTGACAAGCAGAATGTACTTTTGACTTAATGGCAGCATCTAGTTAATCCTCATGTTTTATAGGAGGGCAAGGTGCCTCAAACTTCTGAGCAACAGGTGAAGCTTGCTGTTGCACTCTGCTACTATGCAGAGTCAACATGAACGATATTCACTCTTAACATGAACGGCACGGTGGCACAATGTTTAGCACTGCTGCCTCACAGCGCCAGGGACCCGGGTTCAATTCCCAGATTGGGTCACTGTCTGTGTGGAGTCTGCACATTCACCCCGTGTCTGCAAGGGTTTCCTCTGGGTGCACTGGTTTCCTCCCACACTGCCAAAGACGTACTGATTCGACCATTAGCCATTTAGCATTGGCTATGCTAAATTCTCCCACAGTGACTCAAACAGGTGCAGGAGTGTGGCGACTAGGAGATTTTCACAGTAACTTCATTGCAGTGTTAAGGTAAGCCTACATGTGACTAATAAATAAATATTAATAATACTAACAAGATTCTGCTGTCAAGCCAAAAGGATATTCTGCTCATCACACAATTGAGTAATGCGGTATATGAGTTTCAGTGCTGTTGTCATGTCAAATACATACGGCCAACCTTCTGCTGTTCGCAGTGGGCAAGGTACTGACCACATCTTCCCAGCCTGTGACTGCAAAACTCAGAACATAACAGGATTTTCCACCCTTTCCCCCAGGCAGGATTTTACTCTCCCGTCGGGGTCCAATAGTAAGTGGCCTCAGCCAATTGGACAACATTCGCTAAATAATTCTCAATATGCTAAAAATTACATTGACAATTTAAGAATGTCAGTTGGACCCATAGTGTGGCACATTTGCTTGTATTGGAAGTTACATATATTAAAAATAAGGGCCCTGTTTCTGCAGACAGAAAGAACATGTACACACATTGCACCTGTTTAAGCTAAACAAATAAATGATAGCTGTTTGCAGGTTCATTCCTCAGGACAATGTCTTGACCAGAGTCCGGCTGCCTGGTTTAAATTTTCAAACAATGCTTGGCAGTTAACTGTCAGTCACTGGTGCATTCTCCATGACAATGCCTCTATCAATCAGAATCCATTTGCCAACTAATCAACACTCCCCTCTCATACAGGATAAGGTTATTATTTCCCTTGACATGGGCTTTCTTGTGATTGTCCTGTTGAGTGCAAGACAAAAAGCTTCAACAATGTATTTTTTCATAATACATATTTGCTTGCATTAAATGCTATATAAATGCAAGTTGTTATTATTGTATGAGCGGCATTTCTGTTCTTATGTGTCTCTTTATTTCCTCCCAGTTCCTCTCCTGAACAATCGAAAATCTTTAATGTTGATGTGTTAATCTAAAGGAAACTCTGTTGGTTTAAAGTTTCATTCATTTCAAAGTAGTGAAACACAGCAATTGTTGTTGCAAAAGTGTGTTCCATAGCTGAAATTTCAAATTGAACGTTTGCAACCCTCAAGAGAAAAAATGATTTATCAAAATGGAAAAACATAGAAACTAGAATCAGGAGTAGGCCATTCAGCCCTTCGAGTCTGCTCCAACATCCATGTTGATCATAGAGTTATTGAGGTTTACAGCAGGGAAACAGGCCCTTCGGCCCATTTTGTCCATGCTGCCCCTTTTTTTAAACCCCTAAGCTAATCCCAATTGCCTGCATTTGGCCCATATCCCTCTTTACCCATCGTACCATTGTAACTGTCAAAATGCTTTTTAAAAGACAAAATTGTACCCCCCTCTACTACTACCTCTGGCAGCGCGTTCCAGACACTCACCACCCTCTGTGTGAAAAAATTGACTCTCTGGACACTTTTGTGGCTGATCATTGAATTCAATATCCTGATCTCCCCTTCCTCCCCCCCATATCCTTGGATTCCTTTAGCCTCAAGAATTGTCGAAAGATTAAAAAGATGGTTGATGTTAAACAAACAGGGCTCCAAGCTGTAAACAAAAGAATATTTTTAAGTCTGGGTAGCTGTATCGATAAACTCTCCAAAAAGCTCAATTAGTATCCGATCACCAGCGGTGACTGAAGCGTTTGAAAGTTGCTGTAATTGGAAGTTTAAGACCACGCTACACACACTTGCTTACATTTGTGCTGTTGTCAGAGTTTTGTTTCATATAACAATAAGTAATTCTTTAAAAAAGTGATATGTTAAAAAGGGGTTAAACGGAAGTGATTTGAAGTGTTTTAACTTAACACTGTAATTGGTTTGCCCTTATCTGACAAGTATGACTGTAGGTGAACAGGAAATATGATTCTTAAATTGTCATATCTTAAAATAGCTACCATTACATTCAAGGTGACCAGAAAGGAAATGCCAGATGAACTTGATGTGATGATTGTACCTGTTCTAGTCACAGGATATATTTCCATGTGAAAAGTAACTTTGCCTGTGGCCATAATTATGTCATTTCTTTCTCTTTAGGAACTCAGCTGTGAAGATCAAGTATGCAAGCAAGTTTACAAGAAGGTGTCCCAGGCATAGTGGGTTAAATGTGATTCCTATTAATTTAAGGATGTTGATTCTGTCTAAATCTGAGGGCTGCCTTTCGTCAGTTAACAATCGATTTACCCGTCATCCATTGGCTTCGAGTAAGGTTGTTCTTGATTACACAGTGTAATAAAGAACCACATTTGATAGCTCATCCTTCTGCACTACTCAGATGTTCAGTTGGATCTGATGCAGGGTATAATTAGCTTGATCTTTGACACGGTGACTGGACCGTCTTGGAATGTGGTTGTCTGTTCAAGGCTATTGTCTGTAAGAATCAGATTACCATAAAGGATTAGTGAAACTGTGTGTGTGTTGTGTTCTTTATTCTATAACTCTAATGTAGCTTTCTTATTTTATCCAACTCCACAGGGAAAAATATAGTTAAACAGATTTTTCTTCTTTTGCGAAAATATCTGCCACTTTACTCCCACTTAGAGTTATAGTCATAGTGGTTTACAACATGGAAACAGGCCCTTTGGCCCAACTTGTCCATGCCACCCTTTTTTTAAAACTTCTAAGCTGGTCCCAGTTGCCTGCATTTGGCCCTTATCCCTCTATATGCATCTTACCCATGTAACTGTCTAAACGCTTTTTAAAAAACAGAACTGTACCTGCCTCTACTACAACCTCTGGCAGCTTGTTCCAGACACTCACCTCCCTCTGTGTGAAAAAATTCCCCCTCTGAATCCTTTTGTATCTCTCCCTTCTCACCTTAAGCCTCTAGTTTCAGACTCCCCTACCTTTGGAAAAAGATGTTGACTATCTAGCTGATCTCTGCTCCTCATTATTTTATAGACCTCTAAAAGATCACCCCTCAGCCTCCTATGCTACAGGCAAAAAAGTCCCAGTCTATCCCACCTTTCCTTATAAGTCAAACCATCAAGTCCCAGTAGCATCCTAGCAAATCTCTTCTGCACTCTTTCTAGTTTAATAATATCCTTTCTATTGTTTCTCCTCTCCTAAAATGGGGAAGAGGATGATGAGCAGCATTGTGCCACACCTTATATTTTCAAGCAAAATTGTTACCCATTTTGCTTGTGTGACTTGCCCTAAAGTTCATGGCTTCTCCAAACAGTGTCTGAGTACTCACCCACAGCAAACCCTGCAATAGACAGAGTGACGAGTTCCATGCTACAACCTAGCTGTGGTGGCCAAGTCAACAGCTTTGTATGAACAAAGATTTTGCAATGGATTGCTGTTACAGGTTTGATGTATTTCATATTCTCAACATATTTGGGTGGCACAATGACACAATGCTTAGCACTGCTGCCTCACAGCACCAGGGAGCCAGGTTTGATTCCAGCCTTGGGTGACTGTCTGTGTGGATTTCTTCCGGATGCTCCAGTTTCCTCCCACAATCCACAGATGTGCATGATGGGTGGACTGGCCATGCTTAAATTGCCCCTTAGTGTCAGGGGATTGGCAAGGTAAATATGTGGATTTGCAGAGATAGGGCCTAGGTGTGACTGTTGCTAGTGCAGGCTTGATGGGCCAAATATCCTCCTTCTGCACTAAGGATTCTATGATTCTAATCCAACTTGACCTATTGAATGTCACAAGTAACAAGCTGGTGGAGATTTTTCTATTTCCAGAATGGTGTGTGAGATCATTGAAAGCTTCCTATTGACACTGATATAAATATCTCAGGAGTTTTCAAGTACTTGGCAAAGATTTATTTTCAGAATTCAAAAAGCAAGAAAAATTTGGGGCAGAGAAAAAAACACATAAATTGAAAATCACTATCAATTTGAAACATCATTACAACTCAACAATTGAAAAAGGGATTTGATCAGGGAAACAAATTCCATTATTAATAAACATTGTTATTGAGATTCCCAGTTGTATGACGTACAATGCAGTGGAAACTAACGGAATGGTGAAAGGATAGTGTTAACCCATAGCACCATTCTGAATGTATTTTTCACATTCTTAAGTGGTGAATTAATCAGAAGACATCTGGTTATGAGAATTAATTTTCAATATAGCTGAGGCTGAAGTTGGTATGTTGGCAATGAGCTTCTCAAACCCTTTCCAGATGACTCGTGCAATTTTGATTCTTACATCTTGTCTTGAAGGGCAGTCATATCTGGGCCTTTTATCTCAGGAAATCAATCCACTTTTTGTCATCCATCCCCTTTCCCCTTTGGCTAAGATGGTTGGACAAAGGCTGGATTCTGTGGCCTCGTTATTAACTTAAGCCAAAAGCATATCCTGGAGTCTGCCAGCACTTTAATCATTCAGTGTTTACCAGTAGCCACAGGGCAATGGCTGGTTAATCCTTAGTGCCTCCCCAGGCCCTTTAGCACACTTAACCTCACTCGATGGTAACTGCTCCATGTAATCTCGATGGAGCTGAAAATACTTTGAGGGGGCAATGCAGTCAGGCTATGTGAGCAGTGGCTAATTCAATGCAGGAAATGTTTGCAAAATATGCTTGCTGTTGTTCACCATCCTGACTTGGAAATGTATTGCTGTTCCTTCACAGTCAAAATCCTGGAATTCCCTCCCTAACAGCTTTGTGGGTCAGCCCACAGAACATGGACTGCAGCGATTCAAGAAGGCAGCTCACCACCACCTTCTCAAGGGCAACTTGGAATGTGCAATAAATGCTGGCCAACCAGTGACATGCATATTGCACGAATGGATTAAAAAAAAATGCTGCTACCGATGTGATGTCAACTCATCATAAAACAAGGCAGCCAACTCCATGCTCTGCATTTCAAGGGATTTGGCAGCATAGGGGTTACCAGACTATTAATCAGGAGATATAAATTCAAATCTCTCCATAGCAGATAGGGGATGTAAACACAGTTCATTAAATAAACCTGGAATAATAAGTTTGTATCGGTAACAGGGCCATTGACCGTAACAATTAGTTGTAGAAACCCAACTGGTTCAGTAACGTTCTTCAAGATCAAGAGGGGATTTTCCAGCCCGCTCACCCCAAGACTGGAAATTCCCGACCGAGGTCAGTAGGCTTTGCATGGTCCTGTCCCACCCGTGACGATTTCTGTGGTGGGCGGGACATGAAAACTCCACAGTAAGAAATCTGTGAAATTACCAAGTTTGACCTGTGTGTGACTTAACATCGAGAACAATGTGGTTGACTCTTAATGGTCCAGTAAGATATTTGTATTTCAATAAGATGGCTCATCACCCACCAAACCAACCTCCCCCCCCACCGCCTCGAGGGCAATTGATGGGCAATAAATCCTGGCCATGCCAGTGACACTAATGTCCCTATATATGGATAATAAAAAGCCCTGCCCTATGGAGTATTGCTTTGAACATTTTTCTTCTATCTCTTTGACCAAGCTTATGATCACTTTCTATCTTTATGTACAGCTCAGTGTTCATTTTAATTTGGTAACACTTTTATGAAACACCTTGAACTACTTACAGAATCACAGAATTGTTACAATGCAACAGGAGGCCATTTGGCCCATCATGTCTTCACCGGCCCTCCAAACGGACATCATGGCCTAGTGCCATTTTCCTGCCTTTTCCCCGTACCCCTGCATAATTTTTCTATTCAAGCCACCATCTAATGTCCTCTTGAATGCCTCAATTGAACCTGACTCCACCACACTTCCAGGTAGAATATTCCAGACCTCACTGCATGAAAAAGCTTTTTCTCAAATCATATTTGCTTCTTTTGCAAATCACTTTAAAATGGTGCCTTTTTGTTTTCAATCTTTTTATGAGTGAGAACAGTTTCTCCCCATCTACTCTGTCCAGTCCCCTCATAATTTTGAACATCCTAGTTTCCTTCTTTCTGAGGGGAACAGTCCCAACCTCTCAAATCTATCCTCATAACCCAAATTTCTCAATCCTGGAACCATTCTTGCAATCCACTTCTGCTCTCTCTCCAAAGTGTTCACAACATTCCCATAATGTGCTGCCCAGAACTGTACACAATATTCCAGCTGAGGTGTAACTAGTGTCTTATATAAGTTTCGCATAGCCTTCTTTCTCATGTACTTTATGCTCCTATTAAGAAAGTCAGAAGTCTCACCACCTCAGGTTAAAGTCCAACAGGTTTATTTGGTAGCACAAGCCACAAGCTTTCAGAGCACTGCCCCTTCATCAGGTGAGTCGGAGTTCTGTTCACAAACAGGGCATATATTGACACAAACTCAATCTACAAAATAATGATTGGAATGAGAGTCTTTACAGGTAATCAAGTCTTAAAGGTACAGACAATGTGAGTGGAGAGAGGGTTAAGCACAGGTTAAGGAGACGTGTATTGTCTCCAGACGGGACAGTTAGAGATTTTGCAAGCCCAGGCAAGTCGTGGGCGTTACAGATAGTGTGACATGAACCCAAGATCCTGGTTGAGGCCGTCCTCATGTGCGCGGAACTTGGCTATCAGTCTCTGCTCAGCGATTTTGCGTTGTTGTGTGTCATGAAGGCCGCCTTGGAGAACGCTTACCCGAAGATCAGAGGCCAAATGCCCGTGAAGAGAACAGTCCTGCCTGGTGATTGTCGAGCGGAGTTCATGACTGTAACACTACATTCTGCACTCTCTCATTTCCTTCTCTATGAAAGGTATGCTTTGTCTGTATAGTATGCTGGAAACAATACTTCTCACTGTATGATAATAAATGTGACAATAATAAAGCAAATCAAAGCTAAAATTCCATGCCGGTAAGTCTTTGCATATCAAAATGGTGTTTTCCTGTCACCTTGCCATTGAGAAATCGCAATTAACTCTTAAAGTTTGTGACTGTGGGACCTCAGCTAATAGCTGAATTGCTCACAAATCACTTAAAACATTCCTCCGCTTATTTACAAAAAACCTCAAATTTCTTTCCAGTAACATGAATTTAGAATGTTTTGAAAGAAGGATTTAAAATAGTTATTTTTTTAAAACATTTCTCAATAACACAATTAAATGTATCCATTCAGCTGACCTTTGTGTTTTTAAATGCCTCCATTAAAATAAAAGCAAATTACTGCGGATGTTGGAATCTGAAACCAAAAGAGGAAATGCTGGAAAATCTCAGCAGATCTGGCAGCATCTGATAGGAGAGAAAAGAGCTGACATGTTGGTAAATGTTGGTGACAAAGGGTCATCTGGACTCGAAACGTTAGCTCTTTTCTCTCCTTACAGGTGCTGTCAGTCGCACTGTGATTTTCCAGCATTTCCTCTTTTGGCCTCCATAAAAATGTTGACTTCAAGGCCTGGACCTCCCCCAGAAGCCCGGTCTTTGAGTTGATACTCTTGCCCAGGTGCTGTGATTGAGCTTGGATTGTGCAGCCTGAAGGAGTTGCCTCGGGTAAATCAGTAACCGCTCGTGAGTTGGACTGCAGCCATTTTTTTTCATGAGCTTTCAGCTGTTCCCACTTAGCTGCTTTTCAAATTGATTTGAGGAGATGCGAGAGGACAAGTTTCCCATCTATTAATCAAGCCAAGTTTGCAATGCATGTCTTTAAAACGAGATGCTGTGTGTAAATATATAACAGAAATTGAGAAAGAAAACACCAGTGAACTGATCCCACAGACACGTGGTGAATTGTATGTTCTGCACATTTCAAAACCAAAATTAAGCAATGCCAAAAAAAGAGACATCCTGTTGAAACTTTTTGACTTAACTCATCAGGACAGATTTGCCAGGATACCAAATCTCAAAGGGCTCAACAATATTTACGGCATTGTGCTTTATAGGTGAGGGTGCTGATTGGTTGGCAAGCTAATAATGAAAAATCTTAGCATTTAACAATATTAAAATGCATCCAGAAACCAAAAGGTATTATTTTAAAGTTCCTTTGTGTGGGCTTAGATGATCAGGAGGGCTCTTCTACGCCTTACAAGGAAACCTTGGGTCTCCACTATCCTGGGTTTCCCACTCCCTCCCCAACTTCAATCCCCTTTGGGTTCTCTTCCCAAAGACTCACTTCAACACTGGAAGTTGTTTTCTCAGGTTGCCCCATGATTTTAATGGCCATGATTTCTGTGGCGCTGTGAGGCAGCAGTGCTAACTATTGTGCTGCTGTGTTGGAAATTAGCTGGAAATCAGTGGTTAGAACTGCTGCCTCCCAACACCGGGGTCCTGGGTTTGATTCCCGGCTTGGGTCACTGTCTCTGTGGAGTTTGCACATTCTCCCCATGTCTGCATGGGTTTCCTCCACGTGCTCCAGTTTCCTCCCACAGTCTGAAAGACTTGCTGGTTAGGCGCATTGGCCAAACAAGCAGTGGGGCGTGGCAACTAGGGGAATTTTACAGTAACTTCACTGCAGTGTTAGTGTAAGCCTTACTTATGACTAATAAATAAACTTTAACTTTTTGGCCACAGAGCATATTAATGAGGTTTGACTGTTAAAATGAGTTGGGCTTCTCTGCTTCCAGATCGACCTTAACCCGTGAGGCCACCTCCTCATCAGAGATGCAAAATCAACCTCAAGAGTTATGAAGACTTTCAACTTTTCTTTTTAGTTGGTTCCATGTCAATCATGGAGCACCACACAATGACCATTTTTACTTCTGTTGTCAACACCATACAATAGTCAACATTAATTTTCATCTGTCTTTGGATTTGTAATTCCTTCAGCAATTCTTTTTGATTCCATCATCTCTGTAGCTTAGCATCATCTCTGATTTTCATTACTTTGCTCCAGAGTTGCCAGAATCCAGGGCAGTATTGTTAATTAGAAACACTGGTCACAGCACTGAGCCCAGGGGCAGCACATCACACAGAACATCCTTCTCATCACATACTCCCCTAACAAGCATCTCTTATTTTCTGCAGACAGAGAAACAGAGTTTCTAACCAGAGGGATTTATCTGCAGAGTCCAGGGGTTGGTGGGATACTTCAAATGAGAAAGTGTAGGGTGGAAGTTGAGGCCAGGGCTCATTTGAAGGAGAAGGGAGAGTGGGAAAGGGGTAGAGGACGCATTTGGAGTAGAGACAATACATGTGAAAGAGAAGCGGATAGAATAGCAGACACTTGGACCACAAGTTTACGCCCCATTTCCCTTCCACATCCACCCATCCATCTCAATCTGAAGAGGAAAGAGAAGAAAGGAGATAGATGGATGTAGAAGATAAGCAAAGTAGCAAACTAGACCATTCTATTGTTTACAATGTCAGAGGATATCAACTAGCTGAAAGAAAGCTCATGGTCATGGGAAGGAATTATTAATTGAATGCAGTTGAACTAAATGAGAAACTGAAAAAGACTTGGGAGTGGTGGTAGACTTAACTCTGACAATGTCCAGTTGTTGCAACTATTAATACAGCAGGCATTTTCCACTGCCTTAAACACTCACTCTCTCCACTAGTACTGCGTACTGTCAGCGTGTCCCATTAGTGTGTACCATTAGTATGGATAGTCATTGATGCTTGTGAATGTTTGTGCACCAGCAAATCATTTGACTGTTGACTTAAAAAGAACACTGTCCTCCATTTTGTGTCTCTTTACCCAGTTGGTGGCACAGTGGTTAGCACTGCTGCCTCACAGCACCAGGAAAGCGTGTTCGATTCCCGGCTTGGGTCACTATCCGTGTGGAGTCTGCACGTTCTCCACGTGTTTGCGTGGGTTTCCTCTGGGTATTCAGGTTTCCTCCTACAGTCCAAAAGATGAGCTGGTTCGGTGCATTGGCCATGCTATATTCTCCCTCAGAGCAGATGCTGGAGTAGAATGTTTAACTGACACAGCATCAGTTGCCATTTGGTAAGAAAGTTGCAAACTTCTATCACCCTTTGCATGAAGAAATATTTATTTGTTTCACACTGAAAGATCTCCTTCAAATTTTTAGATCATATCCCCAGTTGCTGAGCCACCCAAAAGTGACTCACTTTTGATTACTTCTAGTGGGGAGGCAATGGTCTAGTGGTATTATCGTTAAACTATTAATCCAGAAACACAGCTAATGTTCTGGGGACCCAGATTTGAATCCCGCCACAGCAGGTGGTGAAATTTGAATTCAATAAAAAATATCTGGAATTAAAAATCTACTGGTGACCATGAAACCATTGTCAGAAAAAAACCACCTGTTTCATTAATATCATTGTAGGGGCTACAGCCCACTGGCAGCGTGATGGGCAGCACGGTGGCACAGTAGTTAGCACTGCTGCCTCACAGCATCAGGGAGCCGGGTTCGATTCTCAGCTTGGGTCACTGTCTCTCTGCAGTTTGCACATTCTCCTGTGTCTGTGCATTTTCTCCGGGTGCTCTGGTTTCCTCCTATAGTCTGAAAGACGTGCTGGTTAGATGCATTGGCCGTATTAAATTCTCCCTCAATGTATCCGAACAGGCGATGGAGTGTAGCGACTAGGGGATTTTCACGGTAACTTCATTGCAGTGATAATGTAAGCCTACTTGTGCCACGAATAAATAAACTTTAATGTCCTTTAGGGAAGGAAATCTGCCATCCTTAGCCGGTCTGGCTTACATGTGACTCCAGAGACATAGCAATGTGATTCACTCTCATCTGCTCTCTAGAATTGCCCAGCAAGCCAGTTTCAAGGGCAACTAAGGATGGGCAATAAATGCTGGCCAGCAGTAACACCCATGTCCCACGAATGAATAAAAAAAAATCCTATCTGTTCCCTTTAATATCTTGAAAACTCCAATCAAATCACTCCTCAACTTCCTAAATTCCTGGGAATACAACGCAGGCTGTGTAAACGCTCCTCTGAATGTAACCTTTGGAGGATACCAAGGTATTTAAAGGTTTTGTAGAGGAACTAAATTTCATTGCTGAAGTTTGCTCAAGAAAAATCAAGTTTGTCCAGTTAAGCTGATTTACTGAATAGGAAAGAAAATAAAGCTTCTGTGAACTTACCATGTTGGTTGCAGCTGTGATAATGATATTAATATAACTGCATTCTAGATAGCTGAGAATGCATTGAAAAATGTTTGGCTGCTAGCTCACATCTTTTTTCTCCTTTCTTCTCAGGAGTTTCACTGTGGAAACCAATTTAGCAAATGAGTTTATAAAAAGGTTTCAAGGCCACAAGGCATAAAGAGGCTGTTATGGTGGCCATAAAGGATACGGGGCATCATTAACTGAGCTTCCCATGGGCTTTATGGAGTACAAGTTTCCTTATTGAGTGAGTATGGGTTTGCAGTGAGAGACATAAAATGAGAGACAAGCGCTGAATGTTTAAATCCAACGTTCACAGCCTGGGCCGAGGGTTATCATAGAATCTCTACAGCGCAGTAGGAGGCCATTCAGTCCATCGAGTCTATGCTGACCACTATCCCACCCAGGCCCCATCCCCATAACACCATGCACTTACCCTGGCCAGTCCCCCTGACACTGGGGGGCAATTTAGTCTACCAATCTACCTAATTCGCACATCTTTGGACTGTGGGAGGAAATCGCAGCACTTGGAGGAAACCATGCAGACAAGGGGAGAATGTGCAAACTCCACACCAACAATGACCCAAGCCGGGAATCGAACAGGCGCTGTCAGGTAGCAGTGTTAACCGCTGTGCCACTCATAAATTATGTAGGTTCGGGGCACTGGTTTGAGTTATTGTAAACTGCAGACACAGCCCTTGTCTTTTAAGAAAGCACCATTGAACTGGAGGACTGGCCACGATATGGTTATTACAAGCACTATGTGTATTTCCTATTGATTTAGGGTTGTCTTTCTGTAATGAAGATATCAAAAGATACACAGTTTAGAACCACTGGACTTATTCCAGTGGTTATTCAGTAACAACACTTCACCGAGAGAAGAGCTTAGTTTCCTGTATTCCTTTTGATCTGAATGTTTGATATAGATCTAATCCAGGGCATAAAGTTAACTTGACATTGCTGTTATTGTGATTTTTCATAACCATAATCCACTCTGTGGATCTGTTACAGAAATCATATCTGCAAAATCAGGACATAACTGGGCTTTGCACATATTCACTTAATGACCATAAGAGCACTAAGCGTTCTTGGGTTTGTGCTCGTGCTACTCAGAGTTTAATCTTATTCCCAGGACAAACATGGGAACATAGTCAATCCTGGAAAATCCCTTCCCCTTTGATAACTGGGTCAATTTCTGGTTGCTTCACTATCTGCTCCTGCTGGCCCTCTAACTAAGCAAGATGCAATTTAACTTAGAATCATAGAGGATTACAGCACCGAAACAGGCCCTTTGCCCAACTTGTCCAGTTTTTACAATTAAGCTAGTCCCAGCTGCCCGCGTTTGGCCCAAATCTCTCTATACCAATCTTACCCACATAACTGTCCAAATGCTTTTTAAAAGACAACATTGTATCCGCCTCTATTAACTTGGTTGCGCAAGGCTCTACCTAGAGCTAAAAGTGTGACGTGATCTATTTCTCCTGATACATCACATGCTTATTGTGCAATTCAGTGTTAGCTGAGAAAGACAGTCAGGCTTTGCTCAGGGAAGGAGCAATTTACTCTAAGGTTAATAATAATTCCTACAGCCTGAATCTAATTTCTCAAGCAGGGTAAATCCAGCACTGGCTGCGAACTTGTAATACTGTAACCCATCAAGTACTTGAGGAGTGAAATTCTGAGAACAATGGTCAGTGCACTTACCCAGTAATGTTATACAGACCTAAGTGATGCCATGTTCTCAACACATGCAACAACTTGTTCTTGCTCCTGGTACAAGTAGAATTTGTTTTATTCTGTTTTTAGCATCGACTGAGTTGGGACTTTTCTTGTCCGTTACATGACGAAGTCTGTCATTATCGACCTGATTCATCACAATATAAGCCATTAATGTGTCACCATGCAATTCCACTTATTGAAGTGTTGAATAAGGATTACTTGGCTCATTTGTGTAACACACAACAGTGTGCAGCTGCTCAAAATCAATCACTTCCCTTTCTATAACCTCGTGCAATTTTCTGAAGTCATGCATTCCCATACTCTCTTCCACCTTCTTTCATCGGGAAAAAGATGCTTATACCAACTAACTCAAGAACACTTCTTCCCTGCTGCTATCAGACATTTGAATGGATCTACCTTATATTAAGCCGATCTTTCTCTACACCATGGCTATGGCTGTAACACTACATTCTGCACCCTGTCCCTTCCTTCTCCCCCATGTATTCTATGAATGGTATGCTTTGTCTGCGCAGCACACAAGAAACAATACTTCTCAACTTCTTAGCCAAAAGGGTTGTGAATCTGTGGAATTCCCTGCCCAGTGAAGCAGTTGAGGCTGCCTCATTGAATGTTTTTAAGGCAAGGATAGATAAATTTTTGAACAGTAAAGGAATTAAGGGTTATGGTGAGTGGGCGGGTAAGTGGAGCTGAGTCCACAAAAAGATCAGCCATGATCTTATTGAATGACGGAGCAGGCTCAAGGGGACAGATGGCCGACTCCAGCTCCTAGTTCTTATGTTCTTATGCAACAATAATAAATCAAATCAAAAATCAAAGCTGAACACAAGTCATGGTCACAAATGAGGAAAATAGATCTCCCCCCCAGGTAAGAGCCTTAGGAATTCAGGAAAATTGTACAAACTGGGACTGTGCGAATCTGTTGAACCCATCATTAAACAACCAGGTTGGACTAACTGAAGGAACATGGTGCCTAATGTTCATTTAACCTCCAGGTGCTCCGTTTCCTTCCACAGTCCAAAGATGTGTGGGTTAGATTGATTGACCATGCTAAATTGACCCTAGTGTCAGGGGGACTAGATAGGATAAATATGTGGGGCTACGGGGATAGGGTCTGGGTGGAATTGTGGTCAGTACAGACTTGAATGGCCGAATGGCCTCTCTCTGACTGTAGGGATTCTATGATCCTATGAACCTAAATTTAAGTAGAAAATGATTTGAATCTTCATTCATCTTGCAAACTGATTTTGATTTGATTTGATTGATTATTGTCACATGTATTAACATACAGTGGAAAGTATTGTTTCTTGCATGCTATAGAGATAAAGCATACCGTTCATAGAGAAGGAAACAAAAGAGTACAGAATGTAGTGTTACAGTTGTAGCTAGGGTGTAGAGAAAGATCAACTTAATGCAAGGTAAGATCATTCAAAAGTCTGACAATGGCAGGGAAGAAGTTGTTCTTGAGATGGACTTTTGTATCTTTTTCCCAAAGGTAGAAGGTGGAAGAGAGAATGTCCGGTGTGCATGGGATCGTTATTTATGCTGGCTGCTTTGCCGAGGCAGCAGGAAGTGTACACAGAGTCAATGGATGGGGCTACATTCACGACCTTTTGTAGTTCCTTGCGGTCTTGGGCAGAGCAGAAGCCATACCAAGCTGTAATACAACCAGAAAGAATGCTTTCTATGGTGCATCTGTAAAAGTTAGTGAGAGTCATAGCTGACATGCCAAATTTCCTTAATCTCCTGAGAAAGACTAAAAAGAAAAATTTGTAGAGGTTTATATTTTTTCCCCTTTATAATCTTCCATGTGTGGCATAAGAACGTAATAAGAAATAGGAGCAGGAGTAGACCATCTGGCCCCTCGAGCCTGCCCCGCCATTCAATAAGATCATGGCTGATCTGTCGTGGCTCAGTTCCACATTCCCGCCCTCTCCCCATAACCCTTAATCCCCTCTCTTATCAAAAACCCATCAACCCGTGTCTTAAAAATACTTAGCGAGGTAGCCTCCACCACTTCAACGGGCAGAGAATTCCAGGGATTCACCACCCTTTGAGTGAAGAAGTTCTTCCTCAACTCCGTTCTAAACCGCCCCCCCTTTATCTTGAGGCTGTGTCCCCTAGTCCTACTATCCTTTCTGAGCAGGAAGAGTCTCTCCACCTCTATCCTATCCATCCCATTCATCATCTTATACGTCTCATTCTCCCCTCATCTAAACTCTAACGAGTACAAGCCTAGTTTATTCAGCCTCTCCTCATAGCTCAACCCCCTCAACTCCGGCATCAGCCTAGTAAACCTCCTCTGCACTCCCTCCAAGGCCAAAATATCCTTGCGTAAGTACGGCGCCCAAAACTGCACACAGTACTCCAGCTGCGGCCTCACCAAGGCCCTATACAGCCGCAGCAAGACCTCCCTACTTTTATATTCAATCCCCCTCGCTATGAAGGCCAGCATCCCATTCGCCTTCCTGACCACCTGCTGCACCTGCAAGCTGGGTTTTTGCGACTCATGCACAAGGACCCCAAGGTCCCTCTGCACCGTCGCCTGCTGCAGTTTTTCGCCATGTAAGTAATAATCCTTCCTACCATTATTCCTACCAAAGTGGACCACCTCACACTTGCTTTAAGTCTATGTGATGCTTCTTCAGGACAAAAGAGGGGGACAATTGTGATTATATCTAAGAGGGAGTGGAATGCAGGAACAGTGGATAATGGGAGCTGGGAGAGATTGCAACAATAATTTAGCAAAACGTAGGAACAAGTGACAGATATTCCAGTGGGGAATGATGTGGAGGTGACTCATCGGATGAAGAAGAAACACTCCGAATGCTTGTGATACCAAATAAAGCTGTTGGACTTTAACATGGTGTTGTGAGACTTCTCCAGTGGGAAATGGGTGCGGGAGATTGGTCAAACCTGGTTGATTGCCCTGTCAACCACAGTGGGGCGGGGGGAGGGGGTGGGTGGGTGGCAGGGTGGTGATAAAGCAGACATGTCAGTGGCACCATTTTTGAAGGTGGCGTCCAGAACAAATGCAAAGGAGGCAGAGAAACCGGGAGAACGGGTGGAGTCCTTACAGGAAATATGGTGTGAGGGGCTATCGTTAAGGTAGCTATGGAAGCTGGTGAGTTTATAATCAATAGAATATTGGTGGTCAGTTTATCACCAGAAATGGAGACAGAGAGGTCAGAAAGGAAGTGTCAGAGATGGACCATGTGAAGGAGAGAGACGGATGAAATTGGAGGCAAAACTGATATTTTTCCAGGTTTAGATAAAAGTATGAAGCAACATTGATACACCAATGTAACGGAAAAAGAGTTGCGGGAAGAGCCAGAGCAGGACGGGAACAAGGAATGCTCTACATACCCCATAAAAAGTCAGGCATAACTGGAGCCCATCTGGGTACCCATGGCAACACCGTTTATTTACAGGAAGTGGGACAAGTTAAAGGTGAAATTGTTGAGCGAGAGAATAGACTCAGCCAAGCAGAGGAGAGAGTGGTGGACGTAGATTGTTCAGGCCTCTGTTTGAGGAAGAAATGGAGAAGCCTCAGACCCTCCTGGTGGGCAATTGCAGTGTAGAGGAATTGGACATCCATAGTGAAGAGGAGGCGGTTAGGATCAGGGAACTGGAAATTCTTGATGTGACTTAGGGCATCAGAAGAATCATAAATGCAGGTAGGAAGAGACTGGACAAGGAGTGAAGGGATGGAGTCAAGATAGGAAGAAATGAGTTCCATGAGACAGGAACAGGCTAATATGATAGAACATAGAACATAGAACATTACAGCGCGGAACAGGCCCTTCGGCCCACAATGTTGCGCCGACCAGTCTTATTTTTAAAAAAAATAAAAAAAATTGACCCACTAATCTAAACCAATCCCTTTTCGTCCATAAACCTGTCCACCAATCTCTTAAGCGCCCCCAAACTAGGCGCATTTACAACTGCAGCAGGCAGGGCATTCCAGTCCCTCACCACCCTCTGGGTAAAGAACCTGCCCCTGACATCCGTCCTATAACTACCCCCCCTTAATTTAAAGCCATGCCCCCTCGTGCTAGCTTTCTCCATCCGAGGAAACAGGCTATCACCATCCACCCTATCTAAACCTCGAATCATCTTATATGTTTCTATAAGATCCCCTCTTAGCCGCCTTCTTTCCAGTGAAAACAACCCCAAATCCCTCAGTCTCTCCTCATAGGACCTCCCCTGCATACCAGGCAACATCCTGGTAAACCTCCTCTGCACCCTCTCCAAAGCCTCCACATCCTTCCTGTAATGTGGGGACCAGAACTGCACACAGTACTCCAAGTGCGGCCGCACCAGAGTTGTGTACAGTTGCAACATGACGCTGCGACTCCTAAATTCAATCCCCCTACCAATAAACGCCAAGACACCGTACGCCTTCTTAACAACCTTATCTACTTGATTCCCAACTTTCAGGGATCTATGTACACATACACCTAGATCCCTCTGCTCCTCCACTCTATTCAAAGTCCTCCCGTTAGCCCTATACTCAACACATCTGTTATTCCTACCGAAATGGATTACCTCACACTTCTCCGCATTAAACTCCATCCGCCACCTCGCGGCCCAGCTCTGCAACCTGTCCAAGTCACCCTGCAAACCCCGACACCCTTCCTCACAATCTACCACACCTCCGACTTTGGTGTCATCAGCAAACTTACTAATCCACCCAACTATACCCTCATCCAGATCATTAATAAAGATTACAAACAGCAGTGGCCCCAAAACAGATCCCTGAGGCACACCACTCGTAACCGAACTCCATGATGAATAATTACCATCAACCACCACCCTCTGTCTCCTATCTGCTAACCAATTCCTGATCCAAGTACCTAAATTACCACCAATCCCATACATCTGCATTTTCTGCAGAAGCATACCATGGTGAACCTTATCAAACGCCTTACTAAAATCCATATATACCACGTCAACTGCCTTACCCCTATCCACCTCTTTGGTCACCTTCTCAAAGAACTCAATAAGGTTAGTAAGGCACGACCTTCCCGCTACAAAACCATGCTGACTATCTCTAATCAATTCATTACTCTCCAAATAACTATAAATCCTATCCCTAATAATTCTTTCTAAAACCTTGCCCACTACAGAAGTAAGACTCACTGGTCTATAATTCCCAGGGAAGTCTCTGTTCCCCTTCTTAAACAATGGGACAACATTCGCTGTCCTCCAATCTTCCGGTACTATACCAGAGACCAACGACGACCTGAAGATCAGAGCCAGTGGCTCTACAATCACCTCTCTTGCCTCCCATAGAATCCTAGGGTAAATCCCGTCTGGACCAGGGGACTTATGTCCCCTGGTGGACCATGGGTCCACCAGGCCAGCCCCTTTGCGGATTTGGCTGTGGGAGTGGGGGACAATGAGGTTGGAAGCTGTGCCGGGAAGATCTTCAGAGGTGATGAGGTCAGTTGCAGTCTGGAAGCAATGGCTTGCTGTTTGGTGGTGGGGTCATGGGGCAGGGAGAGTTAAGAAGAAGTGGCTGTGAGTTGGTGCTCAGCCTCCGCGGGGTGGAGGACAGTATGTCAGACAACAATGGCACTTGCCTTATCAACAGGTTTGACCACAAGGTAAGTGTTGGAGCTAAGAGAATGGAATACAGAGGGAGACAGGTTTGAGTGGGTGAGAGGGGCAGAGAGATTGAGACGGCCAACTTCACATTGGCAGTTTTCAATGACAAGATAAGTGCAGCTAGGAGACCAGATGGTGGGGTCCAGGTTGAGGGAGAATGCAGGAACACTAAATATTCAATATTGGCATTCGTCTGATTATGAGGAAAATGCCTGATTAATTGTTTCCTTTGTTTGAGCTGTCAGAGTGCAAATCATTTCAATCTCACAGTTTCTTATTTTATGAGATCTATTAACATCAACAGAAACCACCAGGGCAGATAGATGTGTTAACATTTCATTTCAGAGGCCAGGCACCCTTGGCAGTGCAGCATTCCTTCAGTACTGCACAGAGGTGTCAGCCTAGCTTATGTGCTTAAATCCTGGAATGGGCTTTGACCCAACAATTTTCCAATTCAGAGACAGGAGTATTACCAATGAAGCTCAGCTGGAGTTACATTGAAGTAAAGTTCATTTATTAGTCACAAGTAGGTTTACTTTAACACTGCAATGAAGTTACTGTGAAAAACCCCCAGTTGCCACATTCCAGCACCCATTCGGGTACACTGAGGGAGAATTTAGCATGTTCAAACCTAACCAGCACATCTTTCAATTTGCACGTTACACTGACATTAAATGCTGTGACATATTCCGTTACTTGTGCTAAATGGAAGTTTATCTATGTGCTTAATATAGATATTTAAGGTATTTTCTTCTTCTAATAATGTCTTGGTGGATTTAAGTCACAGTAAACTGATTCAGTAACATTCCAGGCAGGGCAAGTATTGACATGTTAGGTTGTGCTATCTGCTATCGGTTTACTGAAATTCTTTCCAGGCATTTTGCTGCAAAGTCAAATGGATTGATATCAGCAACAAATGCATTCATTATGCATTTGAAATTCCTTTATCTGATGTTTTCACAAAGGAATTAAGCAATTTAAATTAACATATTATTGGTGTCAGGAAGCAGAGATAGTTTTAAGTGATCTGTGTTTGTATCTTTGGATGTTAGTAATAATGTGTAGATTTAAGTGAGTTTAATTTATTGTTTCTGTGTAGGGAAGGGTAAAACTCTAGTTAGATTCATGTTAAATCAAAGTGTTTGCATGAATGGGGGAGTTGGTTTCAGTGGCTGCTTTGTGCTGAGAGCATTTATGACATGTGAGGTAAATAAGAGCTTGGAGAAAGAATAAGATGTTGCTTAACAACCAGGGACCACTTTTAGGGAAAATATCTTGTATTTTTGGTTTTAGCTGAATTCCTAGCAGATGGAACTAGGGAGCTAGAGAGAGAACGACTCTCTCTCCACTCTGCTAGAGGCAGAAAGGACTTCACAGTGAGAGAAGGTACATCTCTAACAGCATTGCTGGAAGAAAAGCCATACCATGGAGTAAGGGCAATCAGGTAACTGCCAGAAATCTAAAGAACAGCAAAGTGAGAATAAAGAGAAGTTTCTAAGAAGTCTGAATTTAAAGTAAAACAGGAACTAGGACAGGGTATTGTTCATTGAAATTAAAGACAGAGCTGAAAAGTGAAGCAATTGGTGAAGTGAGAAGATAGAGATGTCTGACCTGATCCTAAGGTTTCTGATATTTTACTACAACCTGTGAATCAATAGTTGAAGCAATTGTGAAGATATTAGTTGGTGGCTGGATCCCAGAGTTTCTGTAAAAGCTTAAAAGCATTCAAAACAAAGGAATGTTGAAAGGAGAGTTGCAAAACCTGGGAGTGGATCTGTGTTGGGAATAGCTGAGAGAAAGCTTTGTTTGAAAGAAGATTGAAAAGCATGCCTTCTTGAGAGTGCGGTCTGGAATCTCACACATGGAAGCCAGGGTCCAGTGAGGAAAGTTTGATTCATGGTTTAAGAATCATATGGGGGGGGGGGGATGGATTTGAGAAGAAATCCACAGAAATTCAGTTAGTTTTAAAGTGAAGTGTGTCTGACTGAGTGTTAACTGAGTCCACTATAGCATAATGTTCATTTTGCAACTGGTTTTATCCTTAAAATCTGTGAAGATTTGTGAAGATAGGTGGGATTGAAGGAGTATTGCATTATCGCCAAACGTTTTATATTTAACCTTTTTTTTAAAGTTAATTGGCAAGTCTATGATTCTGTTCATCCAAAAAAAGTAAAAGCGATGGAGTTTGGAGCCAGGATTGCTTTCAAGATCATTCCGTCCAGTATAACATCAACCGGGATTGTAATACTGAGAACATACATGGTGATTCCAGTCTCTAAACATTTGATGGGTAAAAGCAGCTGTCATGTATAGAAATCGAACAAAACTGGACAACATTTATCCCTCTTCCAATAAAAGATTACAGTAACTGATCATTCGTTCCATTTAATGTTCTTGGGATCTTCCTTTGCATACTTCCCATTGGATTTGCCCACATAATAAGTGATTATACTTCAAATGTAATCCATTGGAAATGCTCCTATGGGCATAAGAAGGTACCAAACAAATGAAAGTTCTTTCAAACCCAGTGTTTTCCACAATGTTACTTACTCCTCATATATGGCTAATCTGGAATCCAGATGTAGCTAATTGCATTTTATTTAGTAAATAAAAACTAGTTAACATAACAAATAAGAGCAGGTGTAGACTGCAGGCCTGCTCTTCCATTCAATAAGATCTAAATTAATATTTTAGTTTGCTTGGGTGGGTGGCACGGTGGCACAGTGGTGACTCAAGTTTGATTCCAACTTTGGGTGACAGTCTGTAGAGTTTGCACATTCTCCTTGTGTCTGTGTGGGTTTCCTACATGTGCTCCAGTTTCTGCCCACTCCAAAGATGTGCGGGTTAGGTGGATTGGCCACGGTAAATTGTGCCTTAGGGTCCCAAGATGTGTAGGTTGTGGGGGGTTTAGGGGTAAATACGTGGGGTTAAATAGATAGGACCTGGATGGAATGCTCTGATGGAAAGTTGATGCAGACTCAATGGGCTGAAAGGTTTTCTTCTGCACCATATGGATTCTATGATCCTACTTCACCTTCCCACACTATCCTCATATCCATTGATTCCATTAGTATCCAAAAATCTATTAATCCCTGCCTTGAACATACACAGTTACTGATCTTACACACCTCACTAAGGTAGAAGATTCCAAAAGATTCACAATTTTTTGAGTGAAGAAAGTTTATCTTCAACTCACCGTGACCCTCTTCCAGCCAGGGGAAAACATCCTCTATCAAGCACCTTCTATATTCACTTTTTTTAAAAATTAATTCTTTGCATGTGTGTGTCGCTGGCTGAGTCATCACTTCTGCCCATCCCTAATTGCCCCTTCAACTGAGTGGCTCACTCGGCCATTTCAGAGGGAATTAATAAGTCAACCACATTGCTGTGGCTCTGGAGTCACATGTAGGCCAGACCGAGTAAGGACGGCAGATTTCCTTCCCTAAAGGACATTAGTGAAACAGATGGGTTTTTACAACAATGGTCATTGTTGGACTTTTAATTGCGTTGGCAGCATGGACTAATATCTACCTACTGCCTACAGTCCTATTGGTAGCACAAGTTTACCTGACATAACCTGCTGAGATTGTAGTCCTGATAATGAAATCTTATAAATGAAATTTATTTTACAAAAAACACTTGCATTCATACAGCAGTTAATTAGAAGAAATACTGTGTGTGGAGTTTGCACGTTCTGCCTGTCTCTGCGTGGGTTTCTTCTGGGTGATCCAGTTTCCTTCCACAGTTAGTTTGTGCAGGTTAGGTTGATTGGCCATGCTAAATTGCCCTTTAGTGTCTCAAGATGTGCAGGTTAGGGTGATTAGCAGGGCAAATACATGGGGTTACAGGGATGTTCTGTCAGAAAGTCGGTGCAGACTTGATGGGCCGAATAGCCTCCTTCTGCACAGTAAGGGGTTCTATGATTCTGTGAGAAGAAACCAGAGTGAAGCTTGAAGTGGATGGAACACATTTATGGGTTTGTTTATTTGGGCACATGATAACAGAAGATGGTAGATGCAATGCAGACATTAACAGAGAGAGCCAGAAATAATTTTGGAGGATGTTTTGACAAGAATAAAACGCCACCTTGTAACAAAGAAATAAACTCATAAGATGTCCATTCTCTCCACGCTCCTGTCCACCTTAAACCTGGACAATAAGCAATAGAGACCTTTGATAAGTGAGTGCTAAAAATTCCCAATATACACCGTAGGACACATGAAGAGATGGTTGGATTTGACAAACATGAAGAATGGTAAAAAGTGACATCTTGAAAAGAAAATGTCAGTATTTCAGTCATTTATCACTGCTGAAAAGCTAGAGATCTTTTCTACTGGAAAAAGTGAAGGGAAACAGGGGTCAACCTAGGCATAGATGGGTGACAGGCATCATGGTGGCTGCAGGGTCGAGAGCTTCAAGTTTTTAAGTGCCCAGATCACCAACAACCTGTCCTGGTCCCCCCCATGCTGACACCATAGTTAAGAAAGCCCACCAATGCCTCTACTTTCTCAGAAGACTAAGGAAATTTGGCATGTGAGCTACGACTCTCACCAACTTTTACAGATGCATCATAGAAAGCATTCTTCCTGGTTGTATCACAGCTTGGTACGGCTCCTGCTCTGCCCGAGACTGCAAGGAACTACAAAAGGTCGTGAATGTAGCCCAATCCATCACACAAACCAGTCTCCCATTCATTGACTCTGTCTACACTTCCCGCTACCTCAGCAAAGCAGCCGGCATAATCAAGGACCCTATGCATCCCGCACATTCTCTCTTCCACCTTCTTCTGTCGGGAAGAAAATACAAAAGTCTGAGATCACATACCAATCGACTCAAGAACAGCTTCTTCCCTGCTGCTGTCAGACTCTTGAATGGACCTACCTTGCATTAAGTTGATCTTTCTCTACACCCTAGCTTTGTCTGTGAAACTACATTCTGCACTTTCTTGTTTCCTTCTCTATGAAAGGTATGCTTTGTCTGTGTAGCGTGCAAGAAACAATACTTTTCACTGTATGTTAATACATGTGACAATAATAAATCAAATCAAATTAGATGAGCTACAGAGGGTGTGTGAGGATGGCACAATACAGGTCAGGTCAGCATGCCATTACAGCAGACTTCTTGGTACAAGCTGCAGAATCACCACAGGGCTTCTCAAAAGAACAATTAAGTACTTGTCAAGTACAGTCGCTAGAGAAATACAGTGGCCAATTTGAGTACAGCAAGCTCCCACACACAGCAATATGAAAAATGGTCCAGATAATCTGTTGTCAGTGATGGCAATTGAGGGATAAATATCAGCTGGGAAACGTGCATTTCCTCAAAACTAAGCTCTTTCTGTCCACCAGAAAGGGCAAAATGGACCTCTCACCTGAAAGGGAGCACTTCTGACATACAGCACTCCCTCAGTACTAGGCCACATGATATAGGAGCAGAATTAGGCCATTTGGCTCATCAAGTCTGCTCCACCATCCAATCATGGATCATAAGTTTCTCAACCCTATTCTCCCACCTGTTCCCCGTAACCTTTGATCCCCTTATCAATCCAAGGTGACACAAGTTAGAACATAGAATACTACAGCACAAACAGGCCCTTCGGCCCACGAGTTGCGCTGAACACATCAACACCTACCAATCTATAGACCTACCTATAACCCCCAATCCCATTAAACCCCATATACTCATCCAGAAGTCTTTTAAAAGACCCCAGCGAGTTCGCCTCCACCACCACTGACGGCAGCCGATTCCATTCACTCACCACCGTCTGAGTGAAAAACTTACCCCTAACATCACTTCTGTACTTCCCTCCCCGCACCTTAAATCTGTGTCCTCTCGTAGCGACCATTTCAACCCGGGGAAATAGCCTCTGAGAATCCACCCTATCTATTCCTCTCAACATTTTATAAACTTCTATCAGGTCGCCTCTCAACCTTCATCTCTCCAGGGAAAAGAGTCCCAGCTCCCTCAACCTATCTTCATAAGGCATGCCTCCCAGTCCAGGCAACATCCTTGTAAATCTTCTCTGTACCCTTTCAATAGCTTCTACGTCTTTCCCATAGTGAGGCGACCAGAACTGCGCACAGTACTCCAAATGAGGCCTGACAAGGGTCTTATAAAGTTACACTCACATGACCTGAGATCGTCAACCTGATAATGAAATCTTATAAATGGAAATAAATATTATCCTTCACCTATTTTAGAAAAAAAATTGCATTCACATAGCAGTTAGCTAGAGGCTGCACAGCGGCTAGCACTGTTGCTTGGGATCCAGATTCAATTCTGGCCTTGGGTGACTATCTGCGTGGAGGTTTGCACATTCTCCCCATGCCTTGTGGGTTTCCTCTGGGTTTTCCAGTTTCCTGCCACACTCCTATGATGTGTGGGTTAGGTGCATTGGCCATGTTCAATTGCCCCTTAATGTCAGAGAGGGTGAACACATGGGGGGGGGGGGGGGGGGGGGGGAGGGTTTACAGGAAAAGGGCCTGATTGGGATTGTTGTCAGTGCAGGCTCAATAGGCCAAATGGCATCCTTCTGCACTGTACTTTGAATTGATTTATTATTGTCACGTTAGCATTCAGTGAAAAGTATTGTTGCTGGCACACTACAGACAAAGTATACCAGACATAAAGGAGTGCAGAGTGTAGTGTTATTCATTCTATAAATGAATCATAGAATCTAAGGATTCTGTGAATACATCAGAAGCCAGAGTGAAGGTTGAAGTGGATGATGCCACAACGGAACACATTGATAAGTTTCTAAGTATTCCCTACTGCAGTATGGTGACTGCAGTGAGCCGCAAGGGAGATGGCCACAAAGCCACATCTTTGACTCATTTTGAACCATGTACACATGAAGGGCTGAAGGGGAGGAGGAGACATTGTGGTATGTCACTGGAATATAAACCCAGGGCAATGCTCTGGGGGAACCCAGATTCGAATCACACCACAATATGAATTCACCATAAAACATTGTTTCGCAATGCGGGCAACTTGTAAGGTGGGCAGGTAGCTGAAGTCTATCCAGGCTGGGAGATCGCCCATGCCCGCTACGTGCTCTGACTTGGAACGAGCAGCATTACAAACTAGAGTGTTTAAATATTTTCTGTTTACTACCCTCACGAGAGGGAGAGCCGCAACTCTCCCGAGCCCATCCATGCTCCAAAACGACAATAACAACCCACCTCCCACACTCGGCGTCCCTCTCCGGGGACTCTGGCTGCCCGCCGCCTGGCTCCCCGTTTTAGCACACTTCTGGGCCAATCGGAGCGCGTTGCCGGCGGCGCCCCCCCCGCTAATTGGCTCGGCCAGCAGCGCCCGCCGATTGGCCCGGGCAGCGGCGCCAGATGATTGGTCAGACGGGCGGGCCAGGCGCCCGCTGACTGGTTCGGGTGGGCGGTCCCGGGCAGCGGCGTCAGCTGATTGGCTCGGGCAACGACGCCGGCTAATTGGCTGTCACCGGCGCGTCTGCGCCGCGTCAGCTGACCTATTCAAAATGGCGCCGGTGTTGTTTTGATGAATAAGAGACTTTGTGTCAGAGGCTGGGCTTTCTGTGATAGAGGGAACAGGAGCAGGCTGGAGAAAGGAGGGCAATCTTACCCCCACCCCTGACTGGAAACAATCTTTATTTATGTTCACTGAAAGAGTTTGAGACAAACTATGCACTTTTGCTGAAATAGTAAGATTTTTTTAAGAAGGGGGAAAAAAATAGGCTGAAAGAATGGAAGAACTTAGTGCTGATGAGGTGAGGAAGAGACCTTGTGTTTTCAGCAGCGTCCTGTTTCTTATCTGCTTTAACGTGTTGATTATTTTAAAGCAGCGTACTTGGTCTTTGATTTAAGCGTTTTGAAAAAAGCAGCAACTCATTGCATGCCCTTTTGTTGCTGAGACCCAGCAGTAGTCGATATCTGTAGGCCGTTCTTGGCTTTTAAAAAAAAAATGACTTTAAAGGTTTGTAAAGATTTCCCCCTTTTTTTCAATGTCGCTTGGTAGCTTTCTGTTCAGTAATTTGTGCGATAACTTGCTTATAAGCAGGGAAACTGCAAAAATAAGTGCTTTCTCAAAGTGGATAAAATATGTTTTTTAATGTTATTAACTGATTTCTAGTTCACTGTGTATATGTGTAGTTTTCTTTAAAATCTAATTCTAGGAAACACTTCCTGAAACCAGCATTCTGTACACTTTCCAAACGAATTATTTGTTTTTTTGTTTGAAAGCTAATTGCACTTTTTGACTTTTAGCCTGAAGCTGTAGGCCTCTACATTTCTTTCAGGGAGTAGAAGTGTGGGAGGAGGAGAAACGAGCACAAAAGAGATCTTTATCAATTAAGAATTGGGTATATGTGAAAGTATATATAAATTATCACCTGATTTTGATAAGTGAGCCCTAATGTTTTTGTGAAAATAATTATCTATTATGAGTGAACATTGTTAGGTGATTTGCTAGTTGATTATTCAAATTTCAAAATATCAGTGTCAAATTATTAGCAAATATTAAATTGGTTTTAATTTGCAAATGGATTGGCACACTAAAAGTTTGGATTTTTATTTTAGCTTTATTAAAAAAGTGAGAAGTATTAATTTGTGATAATCACAACTTACAATTGCTATACTTGACCACGAGTAGGACTAATTTATGTTCCTGTATTTGATAATGTGCCGTTTTAACGGCTTTCGGTTTTTTTTGGTTTTGAAACTTTTTGTTTGAAGGACCTAAATTCTTTTTTTTTTGAAGTAGACAACTTGTATCCATCTCTCAGCGTTTGTTTCTAAACTGTGGTGAATCTTCACAAGATGTTTTGAAATCGCTAAGTATAAAACTGAACTGGCTGAGAAGGATATCAGTTCAAACATTAGACATTGCAGTAGGAATAGTTTTATTGTTGGTGACAAACATTTTACACCTTCTTGAGAGCAGCTGATTTTTGAATTGCTAACAGCATTCCATCCTACATCTGCACAAGTTGCTGTTGCCTGTTTCCTCTAAAGCTTTCTTTTTGATTCTCTTCCTTGTTTATGCTATGGGCTGTGACTGCTACTGTCTCATTCACTCGTGTTTATCACTGTCTCCTGTTAAAGCAACAGTTTCTGATTTCAAATACTTGATGTTCTTGCCATGGAAAATAGGTTAAACTTTTTACTTCTCGTGTTTACATTACCTGCCAGCAATTCTATTGTCTCATTCAGCCATATTGGGAGCCTTTTTCTAAAACCACTCAAAATTACTTGGGATAGAAAACTTATTGGCTTGCTTTGCATGTTTTGAATTTATTGCAGTCCTTTACTCAAAAATATCATAACTTTGACTCAAATGGCAATTCTATTCATTTACTATCTCAAACCTATTGAGATATGAATAATGTTGTATTTCCCAACCACTCCGCTCAATCTGTTGTATCCGGTTATTTACAATGTAAATTATTTAAATTGATATCTAGCATTGCACTTTTGGCGAATTTGCAAACTTATTTTCAGATTCAAGTTTTTTCCCCTCTGAGTTGTTCAACCCTCCGATCCTGGTTTTACTGTCCACAATGGACTTAGTTTTTGCTGTTATTGCTCAAGAAAGCTCTCCCATTATTCTGTCTTCATTGAGCCACAAATGATTTTTCACAAGGCCAAGATTGGCTGAACTGATTTGGCTGTGATTCTTATTTCAAATAGCACAATTATTTCAGAAATGTTGGCTTAACCTGTAGAAGTGTAAAAAAAAAGCTTTTTTTGTTTCTCAGGCCTCAGTTATTCGTAAATTTTCTGCCTGGGTCAAAGTGTACTGTAGGTGATTATAGTTCCATAGGCAACACACGACTCCCATCACGTCTGTCTCATTCGTTGGGGAAGTAACTTGTTCAGATTCCTACTGCATGCTGGTACTGTTTTGGTTGTTGCTGACTGAATTGCTCTTGGTTCACATTTCACCCAACTATTCAGTTGACTAAACAGGAGCCAATTGGTTCAATTGTCACTGATATTATATTACATACTCTCTTCCACCTCCTTCCATCAGGAAAGAGATACAAAAGTGAGGTCACGCACCAACCAACTCAAGAATAGCTTCTTTCCTACTGCCATCAGACTTTTGAATGGACCTACTTTGTATTAAGTTGACCTTTCTCGACACCCCAGCTATGACTGTAACACTACATTCTGCACACTCTCCTTCTCTATGAACGGTATGCTTTGTATAGCATGCAAGAAACAGTACTTTTCACTGTATACTAACATATAGGATAAATCAAGCTGGATATGAAATGGGTAATTGTGTAGAGTTGAACTTGCTGACATTTTTGTCAGCAGCATGTATTGAATAAATTATTTTCTATATTTTTTGAGGAGTGGTTTAAGCTAGCAACCTAAACCTGCCCTCTAATTAGTACGATTGCAGGTATAGAAACGATCAAAACATAAAAGGTAGGAGCAGGAGGATGCCATTTGGCCCTTTTCAGCCTGCTCTGCCATTCATTACAATCATGGCTGATTGCCCAACTCAATACCAAATCCTGTTTCTCCCCATAACCTTTAATTCCACTTGCTCCAAGTGCTATATCTAGCCACCTCTTGAAAGGAATGCAAGAAATATACACACACAGCACTTCCATCTGCTGGTACCATGCCCTAAGTGGGTATTGGGGACTATGGATGTCCATTAGCTTGGTCCATGATAATGATTGACAAAGTACTACAGTGACTTGCCTTCTGTAGTATGCCGATCAGGAAATTCAGCCGGTCTTACCTTCAGGCATGTAGGAAGGATTTGCAGCCTAATAATCAACCCGTTCCATGCTATGAACAGATCTTTCCATGGTCTATTGAGTCCTGAACTGGAACTTTAACCTGGTGTTTCTGGTCTGAAGTAGGGATGCTACCCATCGCAACGAAAAATCTCCCCACGCATAGCCAGTTGAATCTAATTTGTACTTTATGTAACCATGTCTTTTTCCCAATTTGTAAAATGTTTTGCTTCTAACTCGACTGCTTTATGTCAACATGCACAAGAGAATTGAGGGAAAAGTAAGAGAGCAAAGTAATAAAGTAAATGGACTGAAATGTAGAAAAGGAAAAATTATGCAATAATAACATTCATTCATATAATGCCTTAAACATAGGAAAACAACCCCAGGCATTTAACCGGCCATAGTGAGACAAAATATGACACCTCTGAGGAAAGAAATATCTGGTGTGATGGATTGAGCGATTGGTCAGAGTTATGTGATAAGGAGAGTATTAAAGGGAAAATGGAGGTGGGGAAGCAAAGAGGGTTCAGGGATGGAATTCTAGAGCACACAGCCTATGAAGCTGATGGCATGGCTGCCAATACTGGGGTGAAGAAAGGGAAGGGAGGTCACTACTCTGTAGAGCTGGTTAAAATTAGTGATGGTGAGGAGTGAGGTCATGAAGATGCATCAGAAAATATCAAAGGAAGCTGGTGTACCTGGGTCAGCTCCTCAGAAGAGCTAATTAGTCCTACTCTTATTTTTTCTCTCACCCTGCAAATGCTTCCTTTGTAAGTATATATCTGCCTCTCTTGAAAGTTGCTATTTCAGCCATTTCCATCACCTTTTCAGTTATTGCACTTTAGATCCTTTTGGATTTTTTAAACAAATTATCTTAAATCTGTGTCCACTGTTAACTAAACACCTTGTTAGTGGAAACAGTTTTTCTTGGGCAAAATCCCATTTCATTTTGAATATATCTATCAAATCTTCTCTTGGCTGCCTTCGCCCCAAGAACAATATTAGCTGCTCTTATCTCTCCACATAACTGAAATCCCTCATCCTTGGTAAATCTGTACACCACACAAGGGCTTGACATCAGATGCAAGGGTAGTGCAAAGAATTGTGCTCATGCTCTAGCTGACATGTACCTAGTGATTTGCAATCACTTCTTTGCTTTTGTTCTCCCATCTCTTTGTAAAGTGATGCTTCTTGTATGCTTCTTCTGGAAACTTTGTTATTTGTTCTGCCCCCTTCAGAGATTTGTATATGTGAACCCCTAGGTATCTTTTGTTCCTGAATGTACCATTTGGTTTGCTGCTGCCCTCACTGTGTTTTATATTGCTAAACTTTGTCAACTGTACACTTTGAAATTATGGTCTCTTTATCTGTTAGATTAGAAAATATTTGAATACAATGCAAATGAGATGAAACAAGGAATGCTGGGGGCGGGGGGAAGTCAGCAAATTGGCTTTGGTGTATGTTTGAGGAACAATTGTACTATTTTGTGTTTACGCCGATAAATGGGAAAGTAATGATTATCTTTAACCACGTGGAGTAACCTTGGTATTTTTCATAACCTTAGTTTCTTTATCTTCTTGATTTTGGATCTGAATGGAGATTTTTGATACATTTTATTCTGTACATAATGATTTATAACGCACTAACACCTTAGCTTATTTTCTTAATCAGCAGAGCTAGACTTTAACTTTAGATTTATGTAGTGCTTAGAAAAATGTCCAAGATACCCTTCTCGAAGGTGAATGTTGATGTAGTTTCACTATTGTTGATCATTTTTTCAGTAGTGTGCCCAGGTGTCCTTTCTTTGTGTATGCCTAGATAGTTTTGGTAGGGAATTTGTTCACAAAGGATACCACAAGTGAAGCCAGTCCTGCTGTCACTTGATGCTTACACATACTTTCCCTCGTGGTGAGGGCCAGCCATCAGAAAGCAATCAGGAGCAGTAACCCTGCCTATCTGTTTTTACTCTCTCTGAAAGCAATTACACTGGTCCCACTGCCATTCTGAGGTGCACCAGCTCAGTCAAACATCAGATATTACGTGCATCAATTGAGTTATCGGAGAGTTGCTTTTGTTTTATAAAAATAAACAGCTGTATGCTTAAGTGTTTCTGTTTAAAGCTTAAAGTAAAACTAACCCATATGTACAGTTACCAATAAAAGGACTATTGCTTTAAAAGAATTGCAATATAGAAAAACTTGCATTGAATATAGTTCACAAGTATATTATAAAGAGTTTCTCAAATAGCATTTATTAGCTAAACTAACCACAAAGCAGCTGTGAGCCACATAAACCTAAAAGGTCCCAAATTGAATCGGTGGTCGATATCTTGTAAGCTGACCTTGTATGGTGTAGCATTGGGACATTGCAGTTAGATCTGTGCTAGGGAGGGATGACTAGGCGTGATTCCCACTGCTGATCATTAGAGGCATCAACTGGAAAGTGTTTGTGTGGATATTGGGTGATGATGGTCTGTTTTAGACATGCAACCTGCAGCAGTTTTCTTTGTCCAGATTTCCAACTACTAAGGAGACTTGGGCAACTTGCTGGAGGACTTCCAACTGACATATGAGGCAACACCTTCAGGAGGAAGTGTTATCGGAGATCATGTTGTGTGAATGAACTGGTGTAGCCCCTGGCACTGCAGTAACAGTTGGACCTTGGGTTCTTGCAGCCGGGGTCTCTCGCTCCCCCACCCCAATCGTAACGGGTTCAGGTTCATTCTGAGTTGAGTCTGAGACACTAACTTTTCTCAGAGACTTTATTATTGGATAGTATAACAGGCACAGTTCGAGACAGCTGTGATGAGGACAGATGCTGTGCCATTGCTGTGTGTGCAAAGGCTTCTTACAGTGTAAGGTATCCTCTGTTAATGAGAAATGATTTTAAACTTGTGTACAAGGGACATAAGAAAGTAGTTAACTTCTCCCAAAGGCCCTGAGCAGACCAGTAAGGTAGCAGGTTTGGTTACTAGCTCATGTTAAATTGGCTGATTTTTGGGTGACTGGTGGTTAGGCGTACAGTTAGTTAGGAAGACACAATCATCCTGGCTTTCAGTAGCTGATGGCTGTGTATTGGACCCTGATGGAATTACACAAATGTGGCCTTTGGGTGAGATTGGAATCATACTTGGTTGCTGAGGCCCCTGACGTTGAGTGATACACCAATACTCAGGCAGAATTTGCAAAGTGAGATGTGGCAGGGTGACCAGCACCTATGGCATTGTTCCTCATAACCGGATATGTTACAAGTGCGTGGGTAGAAATGGTGTAGTTAAGCAGTATTAATCAGTTTTTCTCAGTAACTTTCTCTCCTGGTTGTGTTAACATTGACTGGTTCACTCAGTGTCAAGACCGCAATGCCATTCCATCTTTATCTGGTTGCAGTAACCAATTTGCTGTCTTATCTTCCTTTGGGGGGGGCAGTTAACCATTTTGTAGGTGTGGCTTTTTAGCCATGGCTGGAGGTTTGGAGGAGGGGGAAATACACAGGAAGGATCTGTTGTTAACCGCACTAGCTTGACTGTTAGCAGAATGACTAAGGTTGTGGGTTCTTCTAATGGTGAAGAGTAGTGTGGGTTCGGGATTTCGAGAAAGGAAGAAACTGTAAAACAATCTGAAACCAATCGTCCTTTGTTTTTGTGTTTGTGGAAAATCTCAAACATGTTTGAAAAATTAAATGTATAAGAATCCCTTTATACAGTTTGGCTTATAGGGGCAAGGCAAATACCTCTTCTGTACATGAGAAATTTTACTACGGGTTACCTTTTAAGTAAATATTTGTATTAGAAACCCCTTGTATACTTTGAAAAACTCATTCTCCCCTCAAACAGAAAATTGGGAAAAAAATTGTGCAAAGCCATTATTCTCTCTTCCAGAACATGTGAACTGCACCCATAGAAGTAATGGCAGCAATTAAACAGGCAATTTCATTTTAAAGCAAAACTCCAGAAATGCATTGTTTTGTTAATGAATCTTTGAACTAAGTAACTTTAAAAAATGTAATGTTATAAAATCAACTCTGGTAAATTCTTCTCCATTGGAATTGTAGTGGCATCCTGTAACCGTTTGACCCACTGAGCTCAGGCCAACTTCCAAAGAAATACTCTGTCTTCTCTCTGTAGCCCTGCAAGTTTTTTCCCTTCAGGTGTTTAGCCAATTCCCTTTTTGAAAGCCACCCCATCATAAAAACATTTTTCCTCACATCACCTTTTGTTCGTTTGCCAATCACTGAGAATCTATAACCTCTGCTTTTTGACCCTTCTGCAAATGGGAACAGTTTCTAACAGTTCAGTCCATAACATTGGTGACTTTTGAATGCTTGTTTCAGATCTCCTCTGAACCTTCTCCTCTTTAAGCAGAACAATCTCACCACCTCCAATCTAACCACGTAGGGGAATTTCACAGTAACTTAATTGGTGTTAATGTAAGCCTGTTTGTAACTAATAAATAACCTTTAACCTTAACTGACGTCCCTCAACCCTGGAACCATTCTTGTCAATCCTTTCTAATTCATCCATCCTAAAGTGTGATGTGCAGAATTTTGCTGATATCTATAAATGTTAATCACAGTCTTAAAAAAGAGATTGTAATGCATGGAGTTTGTAGAACCATAGAATCCCAACAGTGCAGAAGGAGGCCGTTCGGTCCATTGAGTCTGCACTGACCACAATCCCACCCAGGCCCTATTCCCGTAACTCCACACATTTATCCTGCTTGTTCCCCTAACATTAGGGTCAATTTAGCATGGCCAATCAACTGAACCCACACATCTTTGGACTGAGGGAGGGAACCGGAGCACCCGGATGAAAGCCATGCAGACGGGGAGAATGTGCAAACTTCACACTGGCAGTGAGAGGCCAGAATTAGAAAGTTAAGGTTTATTTATTAGTCACAAGTAGGCTTACATTAACACTGCAGTGAAGTTACTGTGAAATTCCTTTAGTCGCCACATTCTGTTTGGGTCAGTGCACCTAACCACATCTTCCTTTGATTTGTTATTGTCACGTGTTAACATAAAGTGAAAAATATTGTTTCTTTCACACTATAAAGACAAAACATGCTGTTCATAGAGAAGGAAATGAGAGAGTGCAGAATGTGGGAGGAAACCTGAGCACTGGAGGAAATCCATAGTCATTGAACCCAGATCCCTGGTGCTGCGAGGCAGCAGTGCTAACCACTACCACCATGCTGCCCCAGTTGTTTAAAGAAAAATGTTACCATACAGCTGAAAAGGATAGGAATCTGGCTAGACTGAATATTTATAGTTCAGATTCTTGGAACTTTAGTTAAGCATTGAATAGTTGTTGATCTCCCATGGTGAAGTTTGTGTATGTGTTTTAAAATAACACCAATACTGCATCAGTACAATTTTTTTATTTCTATTGCAGTAGGATTAGAAGGGAATACACATTTGAGATGAATCTTCTGAATAAATGTGATGGGGTTTTGCCAGCTAGTGGCAGCTGTTAATTGCATTGGCATTTCTTCCAGCAATGAATTTAGGTTTGCACTCTACCGATTTTTGTCAGCTTTAGGTCGCATTTACTTCTTCCCCATGTACAGCTATGTTGCTTATTGCAAATGTCCAAAATGTTACCTGGTATCTGCCAGTGTAACCTGTTTGAATGTTCTAGGACATGGCACTGCCTTTTAACTTTGTACTGATTACAGATTACTGGGCATCTGGTTCTGAGAGCTTGGGAGCTAATTGTTAGACCCAGCAACAGCTTTGGTAATCTGTCACTTTTGAGTGGAAGCTAAATTTAGCTCAAATAAACTGAATCTTGAATACTGATGTTTGAGAATAGATGAATCCTTTTTATAAAGTAACGTGCTCACTTTTGCCTTGCCTCTGTGCTGTGGTACAGTAATCAGTGTTCTTCTTTCCCCAACATATTTTGAATTTGAACCTTGTGTTGAAATTGTGAACTGTACATCTTTAGGCTGATTTTAGACACCAAGCAAATGAGTGCACACTATATGGTGCAGGAAAATTCTCTCTGATAAGAAAGCATAATGGATGGCACAGTGGTTAGCACTACAGCCTCACAGCGCCAGGGCCCTGGGTTCACTTCCTGGCTTGGGTCACTGTCTGTGTGGAACAAACAAACAAAGAACAAAAACAACCCAGCACGGGAAACAGGCCCTTCGGCCCAACGAGCCCACGCTGCCGCATCCTCCTACACCTACCCTGCCCTGCGTGTCTGCGAGTGGAACCCCTAACTTAGCCAGAATCATGGGAGAATAGTGTCGATTTGGTATACCAGTCAGCCTAAGAGCACATCTTTGGGGTGTGGGAGGAAACCGGAGCGCCCGGAGGAAACCCACGCAACCACAGGGAGAATGCGCAAACTCCCACAGACACAGGCCCAAATCCATGTATCTGCACAGCTAGCAGTGCTAGTCACTGAGCTGTTGCGGTGCCCGTCTACCGGTCCAGGATCAAGCATACACACCGACATGAAGTACTAGGCCACTCCTGGAACCTCCAAGAGCAGCCCACGCACAACCCACCATGTGCATGCCCCTTGTTTGACAACAAGGTGGACCTCCACCTGCGGAATAAAACGACAAAAACGTTAACATATAAATGCATTTCTGGTGTCATCCCGAGGCTCTGACCCTATTTAATACCCTCTACTATAACCCTCCATCCTTGTTTCGCTCATGTGTTTATCTAAGTAAACCTTAAACAAGTCCAACGTTCCTGCCTCCACCACCCTACTCGGTAGCGCGTTCCAGACCCCCACGACCCTCTGCGTGAAGAACCTTCCCCTTGCATCCAAATTATACTTCTCCTCCCTCACTCTTACATCATGACCTCTCGTAATTATACCCAGTCTAGGGAGCAGCCTCTCACTATTGACTCTATCTATTCCCTTCAGTATCTTATATACCTCTAAGAGTTTGCATGTTCTCCCCGTGTCTGCATGGGTTTCCTCCGGGTGCTGCAGTTTCCTCCCACAGTGTGAAAGATGTGTTGGTTAGGTGCATTGACCCGAACAGGTGCTGGAGTGTGACAACTAAGGGAATTTCACAGTAACTTCATTGCAGTGCTAATGTAAGCCTTAGTTGTGACTAATAAAGTTTTTACTTTAACATGATTATTTTAATACTCCTTTACTTCTTCCTGCTCCTATCTTCTATGTTTCTATCAGTCATGAAGAAAAGCAGGATTAGACTATTGAGTTGAACGATCAGCCGTGATCGCAGTGAATGGCAGAGCAGGCTTGAAGATCCAGATGCCCTCGTCCTGCTTCTATCTTCTCTGTTTCTGTTTGATTTAACCCTGTGCCCCCACCGTCTCCCACATACCGACAGATGTTAAAATCTTGAAAATTAAAATCCTGCTGCCAGCCCCTTGTCCCACCTGGAGCATGGGGCTTACCTAAGATGGAAAAGTTATGGGCTGATGTTGCCCAACATGATAGTAGCAAGCTGAGGAACTGTCTGCTTCCTGAAGTAGCTGTGCACTGCGGAGGAGCAAATTGCCCAGGAGAGACCAAGATAAATGTCAAAAGTACTTTTTTTAAACTCTTTATAATACGAGAGCAGGTGTGCTCAGCTCCATCCTTCAAGGAACCCCTAGCAAGTTGGGTTTCTCAAGGGGAATAAGTTCCAAAACACATGCTTCAAATTTGATAGTTCATAAAATTCTAATGCTTTGGGCTGTCAGGAAATACAATCATCTTGCTTTTCACAACTATTGTATTTCTGAAGCAGCTTCACCAGGGTTGCCACTGCCATATACCACCATGTCACAATGAAGGCTCAACACCTCACTGAGAGGAATCCAGCATGAACACTCCAAACTATGATTAGCATTGATTTCCCCTCTCATGCTTGTTGTAGGAGGAATGGTTGAGGACTCTGGGTCTGTACTCATTGGGAGTTTAGAAAGATGAGTGGGGATCTTATTGAAACTCACAGGATACTGAGGCACCTGGATAGAGTGGATGTGGAGAAGATGCTTCCACCAGTAGGAAAAAACTAGAACCAGGGCACAACCTTAGGTTAAAGGGTCGATCCTGTAAAACAGAGATGAGGAGGAATTTCTTCAGCCAGAGTGGTGAATCTGGCACTCTTTGCTGCAGAAGGCTGTGGCGGACAGATCATTCTCTGTCTTTAGGACGGAGAAGTCCTTGATTAATAAGGGATCAGGGATTATGAGGAAAAGGCATGAGAATGGGGATAAGAAAAATATCACCCAGTATGACGGAGCAGACTCGATGGGCCAAGTGGCCGAATTATGCTCCTATGTCTTATGGCTTTATAGTCTCCAATGGGAGTGCAATTTTCCTGAGCTAGGAATAAATTAAACAGGAAACATATCTAAAATTTTAATGTTTGAATTTTTGAGCACATGACTTTGGCTGATGTAACCGGATGTTAAAACTGACAGGAAATGGAGAGAATACTGCTGTTGACATCTGTATACCTTTTTTACCACTCTGCTATTTTTAGTTGGGGTATGAGTATTTAGGACAGCATTGAAGTGTTTGCTGAAATTTCACTTACTGTTTTGTTTCTCGTGACTTTATACTGAGAGGTTTTGTGGTAAAGATATTCTTAAACCTGTTTTATGTGATGTACATTTCACAGTATGATTGAAAATACTGAAGACCTTTCAGCCCATTGTGCTTGTGCCCATGCTAGCCTATTAACTGGAGCATCTACTCTAATCCAACTTTAAGTTGGATAGGCATTTGAAAAATATGTCCACTTATGATTTAAAATATTTCACATTCTGCTAACTTCTTGATTTTCCTTACAATGGTTATTCTTAATCTGTCAACCAACGTTTTTGGCTTTTTTATAAGTCTAATTTTGAAAGCCTCCTTGAATCTCAATCATTTTTTGTAAATCTTTGCATTATTCTTTCCATGGTTGTAATATACTTCACATAATGATGGGCCAACATGGGTTATTCCACCTGTGGAGTGACCAATATTTTGTGCACTTTTGATATTTATCATTGACATTTTTTGGGTAATGTCCTTCTATCTACTTTCTCACAGTTTGCCATGTTTGTACTGGGGAGCTGGGTTTCCAGTGGGCAGGGTTGTCCTGTGGTGAGAGGCTGGGCAAATTGGGCCAATTGGACTGAGATCAGGAGAAATTACTTTACCCAAAGTGCTGTGAATCTTTGAAATCCTCTCCCTCAGAGCTATGGATGCTCTTTCGTTCACTATATTTAAAGCTGGGATAGACATATTTTTGGTGTTTCTGGGGAAATAGGGGCAGATGATAAAGTAGACTTGAAACCCAAGAGCAGTCTTGAAGATCTTATGGTGGAGCAGGCTCAAAGGTCCATGTGCTCTATTCATACTCCTACTGTGTTCTTTCTGTGCTTCTTCCCAAATTATGTATGGTAAATGGAAAAAAAATCCTAACAATTTCCTGAGGCCACTTCAGGAACTAGCTAATTTCCAATCCACTATTAATAGAATGTATGGCATGGAGCCAGTCCCTTCAGCCCAAATTGGTCCATGCTGACCAAAATACCCATCTAAGCTAATTCCATTTGCCTCCATTTAGGCCATATCCTTCTGAACCTTTCCTGTCCATGTATCTCTCCAAATGCCTTTTGAATATTGTCAATGTCTCCCTGCCTCAATTACTACTTCCAGCAGCTCATTCCACACACATACCGCCCTCTGTGTAAAATAGTAGCTCCCCAGGTTCCTATTAACTCTTTCCCCTCTTAACTTAAACCTATGGAGGCACAGTGGTTTGTGCTGCTGCCACAAGGCACTAGGGACCTGGGTTTGATTCCCGGTATGGGTCACTGTCTGTGTGGAGTTTGTACATTCTCCCCTGCCTGGGTTTCCTCTGGGTGCTGTGGTTTCTTCCCACAGCCCAAAGATGTACGGGTTAGGTGGTCTGGCTGTGTTAAATTGCCTCTTACTGTCAGGGGGACTAGCTAGGGTAAATGCATGGAGTTATGGGGATAGGGCCTAGTGGGATTGTGGTTGGTGCAGATGCCATGGGCTGAATGGCTTCCTTCTGCACTGTAGGATTCTGATTTTATGCCTTCTAATTCTCAATTCTCCAACGCTGGAGAAAAGACTGAGTGCATTCACCCGATCTATACCTCTCATGATCTTGTACACCGCTATAAGATCACCCCTCAGTCTCCTATGCTCCAAAGAAAAAAATCCTAGGCCTATCCAATCTCTCCCTATAACTCGGTCCCTTGAGTCCTGGCAACATCCTTGTAAATCTAAGATGTCAGTGTTTGCTTGCATTCAGGTCATTTACTTGTCCTTCGTTGCACAGAAGCAAATTCAGTGCTGCATCCTCCATGCTGACCATGCAACATGCTGAATAAGAAAACAGTCCTGGATGTATATGAGGGAAATTAAGTACTATTGTTACAAGACAACCTGCCTTAAATAGTTAAGGTCCCATTATTACTACTGCAATAGCAAGTTGCCTAAATTTGCATTCAAATCATAATTGATTTCTTCACCACTGTTTTGTCATCTCAAGCACTACTATATTGCAAAAATATTATTTCTTTTAATTAGAACATCACCAAAACAATATCTGGTTGATATCACATGACTTACTATTTGTGAGACCATTTCCTACAGTACAATGATCATACTTCAGAAATACTTCATTGACTATAAAGTGCTTTGAGGGGGTGTACTGTGGTTCTATCCAGTGCCCCACACACATGCAAGCCTTTCTTCAGAAACTGTCCCTCCATTTTAGAATCTCTAGCTCCTATTGTTCTATTTCTAAATCTTAGCCCATTCCACATTTTGATGATTGCAGTTCTGATCCATTTATATTCCTCTTTTTTTTTGTTATTTCCTTCGATATCGTTCTCTTTAGCCCCTTTCCTGATAATCCTGAGATGTCCCAAGTTATGTCCATCAGGTTAATGCATCACTGTCTTTTTGGGGAATACTGAAATGGAAGAAGTTATGTAATATTTTTGATCATGTTTAAACTCGTCCAACGGTATGAGATTCCAGAGTGTGGAAATTACATTGTCCACTCACAGCAGCATCCCAAAACTTAAAAGGCTGAATTTAGAATTGATTTATTGTTTTCCTGAAAAGTATGTTGCTTGTGGAAAGACTTATTAATGAGTGCTGTGAGGGAATGGAATAAAAATGAGTTTGCATCTGTCATGGCATGAGTAGATGTGTCATGGTAGAATAGGTTTATTTCACTAATGTAGAACAAGAAATGGAATCTGCCTCTTTGAAATTAGACACGAAAGTAATTTTGCACTGCAATAATAGAGTAGCAGCGAGCTTGTAGTGTACAGCATCATTTGCATGCTGATATTAAATTAAAGCCTTGAAATTCTGCTTTATAAAGCCTGAAATTGTTCTTTGTTGCTTTGTGAACACTTCTATTCTGTACTTTAAGCTGACCACACTGTTTATTATTGAGATTGAAGCCATTGTCCTTGGTTCCTTTCCTACCCATAGCCTCCTTCCCTCTTTCTGATGGTTGCCTGAGCTAAACCAAATCACTTAGAATCATAGCATCCCTACAGTGCAGAAGGAGGCCTTTTAAGCCTATTGAGTCTCTACTGACTCTGACGGTGTACCTTACCCAGAACCCTTCCTGTGCCCTATCCCCATAACCCTGCACACTTACCATGGCTAATCCATCTAACCTAGACGTCCTTGGACACTGAGGGGCAATTTAGCATGGTTGATCCACCTAAGCTGCAGGCCTTTGAATGTGGGAGGAAACCCACATAAACACAGGGGAAATGTGCAAACCCTAGACTAAAATTGAACCCAGGTTCCTGGTGCTGAGGTAGCAGTGCTTACAATTATGCTGCCACGCCACCCTGATACTTGCCAATTACACCCTGAGCTTAGTTCCAAACGTATACCTCTTTTACCAAGACTATCAACTTCCACTTCTGTAACATTGTCTGCTTTAACCCAAGTGATGAAGTACTCATTGCCTAGATAATCAATCGACTCAACCATCCCGGTATTCTTCTTGTCAGTCTCTCGCTTTCTACCCTGTGCACTCATTCAAGAATAACTCTGCAAACTGTGTCCTAGCTTGCACCAAGTCCAGTTTATCCATCACCTCTGATCCCTAACCTGCATTGGCCTCTGGTCTGGCTATATCTCCATTTTGAAATTTTCACCCTATTTTCAAATCCCTCTTAGAATCTCACCCTTCCCTAATTCTGTAACCCCCTCCGGTCTGACCGTAGATCTCTGCAGTCATCCAATTTTGGCCTCTTCAGCTTTGCCAATTTTCATTGTTCAAACATTACTGGCCCTGCCTTCAGCTGCTGAGGCCTTAACCTCTGAAATATCTTTCCCTAAAATCCCTCTGATTTCCTCTCTCACCTTCCTTTTAAAATGTCCTTAAAACCTAATTCTTTGACTAAAAGTTTGGTCATCCACTCTAATCTCTCCTTTTTTGTCTTGGTGTCATATTTTTAATATTGTGAAGCTATTAAAGGTGCTATATACCAAATGTAGTTGTGGTATGAATATTAATTGTTTGCTGGATGCTGTAGGTGAAATTCACAGAAGGGGATTTATTATCCAAGATGTCATTACTACAGTCTTAACAAATAATCTGCTTTTGATTTCTTGGAACACTGTATCTGGGGATATAACTCATTCAGCCAATGTGGCTGAAATTTCAGCAAGTCCTGTCGTATTTCAAAACTAGTAGCTGAGCCAGTGTCGCTTTGAACAGTAAGTAGTCTCTCAATGCCAGGTTAAAGTCCAGCAGGTTTTGGTGGTGTGAGCTTTTGGAGCTCTGTCCCTTCATCAGGTGAGTCACCTGATGAAGGGACAGTGCTCTGAAAGCTCGTGCTGCCAAATAAACCTGTTGGACTTTAACCTGGTGTTGAGACTGCTTATTGTGCCCAGCCCAGTACAATGTCAGCAACTCCACTTCATGGCTTTGAGCAGCAACGTTTTCTTCTCTTTGAATACAGATTCGCAGAAGGCGTCTTGCACGGCTTGCTGGTGGACTGACTTCACAACCCACCACTCCGCTTACCTCCCCACAGCGAGAAAACCCACCAGGAGTATCTGCAGCGACGCCTGGCATATCACAAAATATGGCCCTAAGTGTACAGAGCGTGACTCCGGCCACTTCTCCTATTGGAGCAACAGGTATGGGAGAGTGAGATAGCTGCAACTGATTTGAACTAAATTGCTAACAGAATCACATTTGGCTTGCAGTGTTTTACCTCGATTATTTAAAAGCAGCAGTGAGATGGAGATTTTTAAGGATTTAGTAGTCATAAGCAGAAGGTTTACTATGACAGCAAAGTGTAGATTTTTTGTTTGTGGTTAAATTGTAAGCTTTCCCATCTAATCCAAATTGTTTTCAGACATAGCTCTGGATCAATGTCACATTTAGTTATGCTTCTGCATTATAGTGTGTTTAAAGGAAAAACAGGAGAGTTTCAAAAATGGATTACAGAAAACCTGTAGTCAATTGAAATTGAATATACGTTTTCCTTCGCGTCAGATGTGTTTTCTTAAGTATAAAACTTTGACAGTATTCTACTTTGTGTTGGCCCTCTTCTCATTCCTTGTTTTTCGTTAAAATAGTTTCCTGTACATGTAGTGAAACCTGTGCAAATAGCACTTCCAGAGGCATAAGACCTTATTGACTGTCTCAGATAACTTGCATTGTAAATTTTACAAATGTCAGAGAGGCCACACAGACTCGCAAATTCCAAACTGTAGGGAACAGTCCCTGAAGCAATTATGTTGTGCTATTTTTGCCACCACCAGATACCCCAAGCACTTTACAGTCAAACTTTACATTACAACTTAAAATGCAGGACATGGCCCGCCATTCACAATTTGAATTTTGTAAGATGGACTTTGGGCATGCTGACCACTGGAGGCTGCTGGATTCCTTTCTTACCTGTCTTGGTATCCAGGTTTTGAATTCTTTGTCCCCGCAGCAATTTCTATGTACCCAGGCACGTGTACTCTTGCACTCTCAATGTCAGCAATTCACTGACCACCCCAACTCTTCTCGTAACTGCTATCCCTGCCGATAGCTGATAACCAACCCCCCCCCCCCCCCAGAGCTGCCTTCAATAGGTACAGTGGCTATTTTTTTTAACAAGGTGTATTTGCAAAAAAAAAAGGCAGTGATGAGCTGTTCTTGGATGTCTATAACTTGCAGCTTTCGTTGTATCTTAATTAATTTGGTCCTAACCAAAGAACAGAGAAAATTACAGCTCAAGAACAGGCCCTTCGACCCTCCAGACCTGCACTGACCATGCTGCCCGACTAAACTAAAACCTCCTACCCTTCAAGGGACCATATTCCCATTCTATTCATGTATTTGTCCAGATGTCCCTTAACACTCACTATCGTACCTTCCACAGCCTCCTTGGCAGTCAGGTCCCTAATGCCCTCCATAGCAGGCAGCATCCTGGTAAATATTTCCCTGTACCCTCTCCGAAGCATCCACATCCTTCTGGTAGTGTGCGACCAGAATTGAACACTACATTCCAAGCGGGGTCTAACTGAAGTTCTATAAAGCTGTAACACGACTTGCCAATTTTTAATTCATTGCCCTGGCTGATAGAGGCAAGCATTCTGTATGCCGTCTTGACTACCTTCTCCATCTGTGTTGCCACTTTGTGGCCTGTGTACCTGTACACCCAATCCTTTCTCTATCCCTTTTGGATTTTTGAATCCAAACACTGGTTGAGTTTTCAATGTCAGTTTGGCTATCTTTACTAGTCAGGCAAAAGTGGATGAAAAATGTTTTCATCAGGCTGAGAACTTGAAACAAATTGGTACGTGAACTACAATCAGTGGATTGTTGGTGAAAATGCCATGATCTAAGTTGGTTTTGTATTGTACAGGACCTGTATTGATGACTCTGGCATGTAGGATTTGCATAGCTGACTGCAACTTGGTATTAAAATTACATAAGAGCATAAGAAATAGGAGCAAGAGTAGGCCATCTAGCCCTTCGAGCCTGCCCCGCCATTCAGTAAGATCATGGCTGATCTGTCGTGGCTCAGTTCCACATTCCCGCCCTCTCCCCATAACCCTTAATCCCCTCTCTTATCAAAAACCCATCAACCCGCATCTTAAAAATGTTTAGCGAGGTAGCCTCCACCACTTCAACGGGCAGAGAATTCCAGAGATTCACCACCCTTTGAGTGAAGAAGTTCCTCCTCAACTCCGTTCTAAACCGCCCCCCCTTTATCTTGAGGCTGTGCCCCCTAGTCCTACTATCCTTTCTGAGCGGGAAGAGTCTCTCCACCTCTATCCTATCCATCCCATTCATCATCTTATACGTCTCAATGAGATCTCCCCTCATTCTTCTAAACTCTAACGCGTACAAGCCTAATTTATTCAGCCTCTCCTCATAGCTCAACCCCCTCAACTCTGGCATCAGCCTAGTAAACCTCCTCTGCACTCCCTCCAAGGCCAAAATATCCTTGCGTAAGTACGGCGCCCAAAACTGCACACAGTACTCCAGCTGCGGCCTCACCAATGCCCTATACAGCTGCAGCAAGACCTCCCTACTTTTATATTCAATCCCCCTCGCGATGAAGGCCAGCATCCCATTTGCCTTCCTGACCACCTGCTGCACCTGCAAGCTGGGTTTTTGCGACTCATGCACAAGGACCCCGAGGTCCCTCTGCACCGTCGCCTGCTGCAGTTTTTCTCCACGTAAGTAATAATCCTTCCTACCATTATTTCTACCAAAGTGGACCATCTCGCACTTGCCAACATTAAATTCCATTTGCCATTTCCTGGCCCATTCGCCCAGCCTATCTAGATCCTTCTGTAGACTCTCCCCACCCTCCGCACAATTTGCCTTTCCACCAATTTTGGTGTCATCAGCAAATTTCGACACCGTACACTCGCTTCCCTCCTCCAGATCATCTATATAAATGGTAAATAGCTGAGGCCCCAGCACCGAACCCTGGGGCACTCCACTAGTCACCATCCGCCAATCCGAATAGCACCCATTGACCCCCACTCTCTGCCTCCTATTTGACAACCAGTCCTCTGTCCATGCTAACACCCTACCCCCAACTCCATGCCCCCTTACCTTCTGCAATAACCTCTTGTGAGGTACCTTGTCAAACGCCTTCTGAAAATCCAGAAAGACCACATCCACTGGCTCTCCTCTATCCACCGCCCTAGACACATCCTCATAGAACTCCAGTAAATTTGTCAGACACGACTTCCCTTTAACGAAACCGTGCTGCGTCTGCTCTATCAAGCAGTTCCCCTCAAGATGCCTCGCTATTTCCTCCTTGATGACAGATTCTAACATTTTACCTACAACAGACGTTAAACTAACAGGCCTATAATTCCCCGCCTTCTGCCTGGCACCCTTCTTAAACAACGGCGTAACATTAGCCGTTTTCCAATCTTCCGGCACTTCCCCGGAATCCAGCGACGTCTGGAAAATAACCACCAAGGCATCCACTATCACCTCCGCCATTTCTTTCAGGACCCTCGGATGCATTCCATCCGGTCCTGGGGACTTGTCCACAATCAGCCCCTCCAGTCTGTCGAGCACCACCTCTAGTAACAGTAATGTCATCGAGACCCTCCAGCCCTACCACCTTTCCATCTCTAACATCCGGCAAGTTATTCACGTCCTCCTCCGTGAAGACCGAAACAAAAAAGTTATTCAAGACCTCAGCCATTTCCCCATCCCCTACCACTAAGTTCCCCTTCTCATCCTCTAAGGGTCCAATGTTCACCCTAGCCAGCCTCTTCCTTTTTATATATTTATAAAAACTCTTGCTATCCTTTTTTATGTTAAGCGCTAGCCCAGCTTCATAAGAGTCTCTCCACCTGTATCCTATCCATCCCATTCATCTTATACGTCTCGATGAGATCTCCTCAGTGGATTGCTTGATTGATTTAATGCCTGGGAACAGGTTTAAAAGTATTTGTTAAAATGCACAATTCGTGATGAAATAGAGTCCAAATATGTTTATTGTGCAATGTTACTATTTCTGTCAGAGCGCAGTGGCCAAATCAGTACTGTGGAGCCAATCTTGATGTGTTGTAGCTCAGACTTGAATCATTCTGGTAATTCACATTGCCCTGGTACCCAACCATTACAGTTCCATTCTTTTACAGTTGGTGCGTCTTTCCAAGTTGAAGTAACTGTTGACAGTGGCTAAAATTGTTTTCATGAATTTGGATGGAAAAATTATTGATCAAGGAATGGCATGACATTGAAAGGTGGCACTGCTGCCTCACAGCACCAGGGACCTGGGTTCAATTCCCAACTTGGGTTGCTGCCTGTGTGGAGTTTGCATGTTCTTCCTGTTCTGTGGGCTTCCTTGGGTTTCCTCCCACATTCCACAGGCATGCGAGTTAGGTTGATTCACCATGCTAAATTAAGCCTTTATATTAGGAGAATTTGCAGGGTCAATGTTTGGGGTAACACGGATGGGGGGGGGCGGGGGTGGGGAGGGTGGTGGGGGATGTCTGTGAACCAGTAGAATTCATGAAGGTGAGCTATCATGGGACCATGAGAAGCGGTGTAAGCCCTTAATTTAAATTTAATCTGCTTGCAGTCTTGTTTAGTTCTTTACATCAGTATTTCTATATTAAACCACGGGTGATCTAACTTACAACTTAGAGCCTGCCGTGCATGCTATGTCTGATGGTTTTGGGTAGGTGTTGAATATTTGCCCCTATAGAGACAAACCTGGGAGGGAAGAACAAACTTGGTTGGCTTTCCATTCCATCTAATTTAGTTTTGGCAAAATGCCCCAGCTTGATTTTGGGTAGTCTTACTTTTTGGAGATGTTATGCTATTGTTTTGACTAATTACTTGTCTCCGGGTACCCCGGTTTAGAGAAACATGTCCCTACCACTTGAAGATGGGTTTTGTGATTGATGTTTCTTCTGTGCTGTGAATTGTGGGCAAGTGCCTCCACTATATTTTGAACAGATTAATATCAAATTTCCAATACTTGACATGGAATTCCAGTATTGAAGCATCTGTTTGGAATGGTAGTAGTCTTTTTTTTTAAAAAATGTGGGTCCTTGACTCTTTCTCTGATTTGATTTATTATTGTCACATGTTTTTCATAGAATCCCTACAGTGAAGAAAGAGGTCATTTGGCCCATCAAAGTCTGCATTGACCACCCAGGTCCTATCCCTCTAACCCCATTTACCCTGTTAGCCTCCCCACCACCTCTAATTATGCTAGCTGCTTTTCCGAGGCAGTGGGAGCTGTAGATGGAGTTGATGGATGGGAGACTGGTTTGCGAGATGGATTGGGCTACTTTCAAGACCTTCTGTAGTTTCTTGGGCAGTGCAGGAGCCATTCTAAGCTGTAATACATCCAGAAAGAATGCTTTCTATGGCACATCTGTAAAAGTCAGTGAGAGTTGTAGTTGACGTGCCAAATTTCCTTAGTCTTCTGAGAAAGTAGAGGTGATAGTGGGCTTTCTTAACTAGAGCCGGCGTGGGGGGTCTAGGACAGGTTGGTGATCTGGACACCTAAAAATTTGAAGCCCTTGACCCTTTCTACTTCGTCCCCATTGATTTAAACAGGGGCATGTTCTCCTTTATGTTTCGTGAAGTTGATGACAATGTTATCTGATTGCTTTGATGCCATGGAGTCCTGGAGGAGCAAGACCTTGTTCCAGCTCGCCATCTTGTGCCAAAAACCTCCTAGCTTAAGCCTTGACTCTCTCCCACCCTGCGGCTGCCTGTTCTGATTGAACTAAATGATATGGACTCTGGATGTCCAATGACACCCAGACTAGAACTTCAATTTCAATATTCTAATCACTATAGGATTGCCCATTTTCTCTTCAGCGTTGTACACAGCTGCTGAAACTCTGCATGTCACCTTCCCTTCCCAAGTGAGGGGCTTCTACAGCACAAGGTTATTTCCTGAACGTGGTCTTGGAGTACCTCTTGGCCACAGTGCATTCATTGAGAAGATTGTTGCATTACATTACACGTCCAAAACTGTCTTGTTTTAAACATGCAATATTAGTAGTCAGTTAATGAGAGATTCCCCTAACAGGAACATTTGAACTCCATTAACTGCAGAGAAACATTACAGGGGCCGCAGTGGTTAGCGCTGCTGCCTCTCAGTGCCTGGGTCCCAGATTCAATTCTGGCCTCGAATCACTATCTGTACAGAGTCTGCACTTTCTCTGTGTCCTTGTGGGTTTTCTCTGGGTGCTCCCGTTTCCTCCCACAGTCCAAAGATGTGCCGGTTAGGTTGACTGGCCATGCTAAATTGACCAGTGTGTCGGGGGATTAGGAGGGTGAAGTCATGGGGTTATGGGGATAAGGCTTGGGTAGGATTGTGTTTGGTACAGACTTGATGGGCCAAATGGCCCAAATCTGTATTGTAGGGATCCCATGATTCTGATCTTAGCATAAAGAGCAAGAGAAAAAACTTGGTTAATTGCAGAATATCTTGGTTCAAGACATAGATGGGAGCCTCAAATTGTATAATTCTCTAAAACACAAATAAGCAGCTTATAACCACCTGTATAGTGTTTTAAAACCCCAGTATATAACATAGTATATTTTAACCAGATTGATACTGAAGACTTTATTCTTGTTACTGTTCCTTTATAGTTCACTAAAGGAACTCTACCATGCAAATATTGCTAAGGTCTGGTATAAAAATTTGTTTCAAATATGTGAAAGTTTGTCAAAGCCACCAGTCCTTGCTTCATCCTGTATGCTTTTATTTTATTTTCCTCTTCATTCTACTTTCCTGATCCATTTTGTCACAATACTGTGCAGTGGAGTTTTGGCTTTCCAGTAATATGATGGAAACAGCCTTTCTAATCCATAGCTGTGTTGCTACTTCAACATGCTTGTGTTTTTCAGTAATATGATGGAAACAGCCTTTCCAATCCATAGCTGTGTTGCTACTTCAACATGCTTTTAACTTATCACCACCTTAATATTTTCCACCACTACTTTAGTGCTAACCACTGTGCCACCCCTTTTTGTCTCACAGCTCCAGGGACCCAGTTTGATTTCCCCCTTTCGTGACTCTCTGTGGAGTTTGCGCATTCTCCCCGTGTTTATTCGGGGTCACCTCTTGGTGCTCCAGTTTCCCCCCACAATCCAGAGATATACAAGCTAGGTGGATTGGCTATGCTAAATTGCCCCTTGGTATGCCCTAAGATGTCTAGGCTTAGGGAGGGGGACTAGCAATGCTAAATGCATGGGGGTACAGGATTAGGGCAGGGGTGTTGCGTTTGGGTAATATGTTTTGTCTGAGAGTTAGTGCAGATTTGATGGGCCAAATGGCCTCCTGCAAAGTAGGGATTCGATGATTCTACCTGTGCAGGTCAGTAATTGTATTAGCCATTCATCTAAATACTATACAAAAGTTTCACAGGACAAATGTTTCAATAACAGTTCAATAACTGCTTTCATTGTTCAAATGGCAAACATTTAATGTGTCCACCGTTTCACTTTCTTTTATTCTGGCAGTTTGTTGGATTTGTCTTCATAATCCTCTGGAGAGCCTCCACTATAATTTTTTAAGCAGTGTTCTTTACATGTGAATTGCACACATACTGATGTCTCTGGGAGTTTTGGAGTTGGTGTTTGGTCGATTGGGAAACTGGACTTTCTAGTTGTCACTTTGCTGCCCAGGGTTATGAGTTTGGAGCCTTTTGGGGTTTCTAGAACTTTTGAAATCGCTTGTGGGTAATTCAAATCTTAATACAATACATCTTTGTAATATATTACCTGCTATTTCACTCTAGTAATAGAATTCTGAATTTTTAAAACTATTTTATTTTCAGTTTCCTAATTATGACAGTGTTCTTTGGAAATTGAATCAAATAGTGGTACAGAGTGAGGCCACTAATTTCTTTGTTTATACGGAGACAATGGAGATAGAATACGTGTTATAAATGCATTGGCATACATGACCTTTGTACCTGAATCTGTTTAAAATTACCTTCCTAAACTTGAGCCCCAACGTGTCAGATTACTACTTCTGTAATGAAAGTCTAGCAAAAATGAGTACAGTAATCCTTTTGAGATGTGCTGCTATTTGAATTTTACAGTAACTATTTGTTTGACTTTATAATGTGGGTAGGGAATTAGAGCTATTGACCTGAAGGATGGAACCCAGCATAAAGAATTGTCTCTTGATGCTGTGGGTGCTTTTAACTGCTCCTTAGGTGACATTATCCGAACGAAGCTTGAAAGCTTTTTTTTTTGAAACCTCCTTTGGTGGCACAGTGGGTAGCACTGCTGCCTCACAGCACTAAGGACCTGGGTTCAGTCCCTGGCTTGGGTGACTGTGGAGTCTGCACGTTCCCCCCCATAACTTCCTCCTACAGTCCAAAATGTGCTGGTTATGTGGATTGTCCATGCTAAATTGCCCCTTAGTGCCAGGGGGGCTTGTTAGGGTAAATATGTGGAGTTAAAGGGGTAGGGCCTGGGTAGGACTGTGGTTGATGTAGACTTGATGGGTCAAATGGCCTCCTTCTGCACTGTGGGATTCTAACGTGCTGTAAACAGACAGTTTGAACTGATTACAACAACAGGATTAATGTTTTGCACCATTTTTCAAAGAAGTATTTCTATATTACAATGTGCAACTTTATCATTATTCTTTAATAAAATCTCTTAAATGTTTTAAAAACTTGTATGAATTTGGGCTACTTTATGGTATTGATCATGGATGAACCCATGGATTCATTGAAGCTTACTTGTATGGTCATGTTACTGAGCTAGTAATCAGTGACCTGGACTAATAGTACAGAGAATGAAAGTGCAAACCCTCCTATCTGTACTCATTAAACAGTATTAGTAACAGAATATGCAGCAGTCAGATTGTTATAAAGCTATTTGTTCACTCTTGTCCCCTTAGATAAGGAAACCCGCTATCCTTGCTTCGCTGAGACACTCTGGTCTTACATGATTGACTGGTAACTGCCCTCTGAAAGCCCACCACCACCTCAGGGCAGCTGTGGGCAAACAATCGATACAAGCCTTGCTGGTGACGTCCACGTTCCAAGAATAAATGAAAAAGAAATGTCTCCCAGCAATAACATTTCTGAAACGGAGAAAAGTGTGTATCTGGGGTGTGGTCAAAACCATTGTTTGCATATAACGACATGCTGGATGTTATGAACAATGCCATGGGAAATTAACTGTCATGTCATTTAAGATCAGATGTTCAAAATGTTGCTTTGTTACTTATGAAGAACCTAGGAGAAACTTGGGCGAATTTTCCACCAGGAAATAAAGTATGTTGTGTTGGTACGTGGCAGGTCATGCAGTTTGTGATCAGTAGAAGGGGATTTTGTTAAACTAAGTATGCGATCTAACTGGTTCAGCAGGAATGCTTGATGTAGGGTCTTCCAGGCTTGAAGCGTTAGCTCTATTATCTCTCCACAGCTGCTGTCAGACCTGCTGGGATATTTCCGGAATTTTCTGTTTTTGTTTGATTCCAGCATCCACAGTAATTTGCTCTTATCCTGTGCACAATCAGTGTTTTTCCCTAATTCATATAGCATGCTGGAGTGCCTGTCCTCTCAAAAGATGCTTGTTTTTCGTTGGATGTGCAGCAAGTGTCTGCATTTTTCCTCTTTTTTGACTGCACCGTATTTGCCCCACTCCTAATCGATTTGTAGTTTGTTTTGGGGAACGAACCCAGGGTGGGATATTGCCAGTCGTGCTTCTGAAATCCACAGTTTGCCTCCTAGGAAGTGAACGCCAACCCGATGCATCAGAATTCAGAGGGTCAAGGGCAATGGGAAACGAGCCTGAGGGAGCACCTTGGTATTTACAGGCATACAAGACGTTCCATCATGGAGCCTGAGCAAGGCTCCTGCTGCTTATCTAACACACATTAATCAACTTTATTAGGCTTGCTAGCTCATTTGAAAGTTAATATATTGAGCATACCAACTCCCAATCTCACTAATGGGCAGGAGTTGGCTATTCAGCCATCTGTTGTGCCCTAGAACACTGCAGGTCTCACTGATTCTGATATTAGATTACTGAGGCTGTCACAAAGGATTGACTCCTTTCTAACCTTCTAATGCCAGGTGTAACATTCAAAGCCAACTTGACTGCTGCTAACCATTCCATCCAGGTAGGATAGTCATCAGAAAAGTGACAAATGTAAGTTTGGGCCCTGGCTGGGTGAACACCAGATACATAGATCTGCATTGAGAGTGCACAACTTCACGACATGAGGACACACATCAGGGGCACAAAGCCTTTAGAATGAGCAGTTTGCCTCCATGAAGTCTAATCCGAGTCGCCAGTGAATCCTGTGGACACAGTTTCATATCCAGCCCCCAAGTAGAATATTGAAGCAACTGTTGTTACAGAGCTGCTACCACCACCTCTGCTGAATAATGGATGTTTATCTTTAGTATGAGAGGAGGGCCATGCAGGAGTCCTTGTGATGCACTAGGCATCTTAGTGTCTAGACATTCAAGTACATTGCTGTATGTGAAGCTACTCCAGATGTTTGGTAGGGGTGTGCATGCCACAAGACTGTTAAGTGACAGGTCAGTGTAGAGAAGACCCTCTCCCCTCCCTGCAACCATTTTCTCCCAACCAGTCCATCTCAACTTGGTCCTGGGTCTTATAACTGGGTTAAAGGAAGTCCTATTGCATATCTAGGAGTTCAAAACTGTGGAACAGAACCATTCAGTGGCATGAAGACAGGGTAGAGGAGTGAGAATCTGTGTACTTAACTACATGGTTTAGAGGTGCGGTTACATTTTCAAAACCTCAATTGAAATGCCACTGGGACGCACAATAATGGGCCTAATTTTTAACCCATTCAAAGCCCACCCACTTGTGCCGTTGTAGCTCCAAGAACACTTGGTCAATACCATCCAAGACAAAGTCCAGCTCATTTGATTGACACTCATCCACCACTTAAGCACTCTCTTCCTCCATCACCACATAATGGCATGATGCATAGCAGTTGTCTTCTGAGACAACAACATCTCTTTTTAACAATCTAGAAGAAGGACAGGAAATGACCACCAGGACCTGCAAGTTCCCCTCCAAGTCTCACATCTTCACCAGGAACATGTTCACTGTCACTGAGTCAAAGTCCTGGAACTCCCTTGTAACACACAGTCGGCGTATCAAACAGAGGCTCACTACAACCACCTTGACAGCAACTGGGAATGGGTGATAAGTGCTGGCCTTGGCAACAATTTGCACTTCCCAGGAATTAATAAAATAATTGTGCCCTTTGAGGTCAAGGGTTGACAAATTGATATTTGTCCATCACTGTCTCTCCTTTTACCATTCTCTGTGATTTATGGGTCTTGGAGAGTTAGCAATTTTGCTGACATGGAAGTTTTTCTTGTACTTCCTTTCGGAAATGTTATACAATGACGTCTTCCCTGAGACTCTCTCACCCATTTCCTTATGCAGGCAAATGTCTAGTTAAACCACAGCAGGTCAAAGATGGATAAACCAGGAGCCTGTGCAATAATTTCCTGTTTTTGAATGCCATAAAGTTTGAGCAGTTTTTCCAGAGTGTTTGGTTACATGCAGCAGATAAATCAACATCTGCAGTTCAAATGAAATTTTAAATTCAGTTGTACTGCTGGATGCACCTTTCCTTAATGAAAGGAAAGGTAGTCTTATCTACTTCCTATCCACTTCAGTATGTCATATTGTCTTAATGCAGTATTGTGATCTCCCAATAGAAGATTAAATAAAATTTCTTTCAATAATAAACTTTTGCTGTTTCTGTTCCAATGTTAAATATGTCTGTGTGACTGAATATCATCTGTTCTCTCAGGTGTTGCACATAGAAGCCAGAGCAGTGAAGGTGTGAGCTCCCTCAGCAGTTCTCCATCAAATAGCCTAGAAAACCAGTCTCAAAGTCTATCCAGATCTCAGAGTATGGATATCGATAGTGTGTCCTGTGAGAAAAGGTAATTAATCCACAGCCATGAATCAACAATCTACGTATCTATATATGGCCGTCCTACCTAGTAATTGTAAAGTTTATTTAAAGAAAACAGTTTTTGAACAGGAGGATTAGACAAACTAAAGGCTGCATTCTTAAGAAGCCTAAGTTTTTTGATTTTTTTTTTATTTCCATAATAAATTTGTAATTCCAGTTAACTAATGTGAATAGATTGTTTGAATGTGTTGATAGCCAAGTGTTCTATTTTCAATAGCTACATCAATTTATGATTTGACAATGTAAAAGTGTGTAATGTATAGTAATACTGAAACAAATGGCTGTTGCAGTCATTGGAGCATTTTAAGATTACCTGCAATTGATTTGCTAAATATCTGAAACAAAGAAGGGAAAACTGATCTGCACACAGTGCTGCCTATGATTTTTCAGACAAATGTGCAGCACGTTAATGGTTAATTACTGCATGGATTAAGTAAAGTGTTTCTCTTCCAAACAGCATGTCCCAAGTGGACGTAGACTCAGGAATTGAAAATATGGAAGTCGATGAGGGTGATCGCCGGGAAAAAAGGAGCCTGACTGATAAGGTACAGCAACTGATGTTTGTGTAGGTTTTGCTGAGTAATTTTGCACAGGAAGTCCACAGTAATGACCAAGTGTTTGTGTGGAAAAGACTGATATCAGATTCTGCTTTTCCCATTTCCTTTCCTGAGATTGGAATTTGAATAGAATCTGGGGGGAAAAAAATGACAAATTATTTTTGTCTTGCAGATTGCTGATGTGTTTTTGCTATATCGTTTAGTTGGGGACTGGAGTTTAAATTTAAGGTCGTATTTTCAAGTTTCATCTGTTTGTGAAGAACTTACTGGGAGCTTGACTGTCCTGCTGAGTGTAACAGCATATGAAATGAGGTTCATGTCACTTGGATGTGGGAGGGAGAGTGAGTCCTTGTTTTTATGTCTGCAATTTGCAGTGTTTGGTGTTTTGAGGCAGTGCCTACCTTGAATAAATACACTTGTCACCCTCATGTCAACTTGCTGAATTTTCCATATAAATTCTGGTACATGGTATTGAAGGTGTTGGCGGCCTTTAAAGGGGACAGATGAAGTCCGGATAAGTTGTGTCCCAGGCTATTGTGGGAGGCGAGGGAGAACAATGCAGGAGCTCTGACCCAAATTTTTAATTCCCCTTTGGCCACGGGGTGAGGTGCTGGAAAACTGGAGAACATTAATGTGGTTCTACTATTTCAGAAAGGTTATAGTGATAAGCCAGGGAACCACAGAACAGTGAGTCTCACATCAGGGATAGATTCTCTCCAGTAGTTTCTCTATCTTCACTTGGAGAGGCAAGGTTTGATCAGGGATAGTCAGCATGGCTTTGACAGAGGGAAGTCATGCCTAACAAATTTGGCTTAGTTGCAAGAGGCAAAGGGTGATGACAGAAGGCTGTTTAGGTGACTGGAAGTCATTGTCCTGTGGCATACTACAAGAACTATGCTGGGTTCCTTATTATATTATTCACAGTTGTTTATGTTTATATAAACTGTGTTGTGGGGTGGGGGGCATTGAGGCTGTGTCTTGGGCTACAGGTAAATATAGAATTTAACCATGAAAGTGTGAGATGATACAATTTGGACAGAGAAATCTGACAAAGTAGTCAATGAACATGACAGTAGGAGATTCTGAGGAACAGAGGGACCTTGGCGAGTTTACTCATAGATCTCTGAAGGCAGAAAGGCATGTTAGTGGGTTGATGGAAAAAAAAACTTGCCTTTAGTAATCAAGGCATAGATTATAAAGGCAGGGGAGCGTTAGAGTTGTATAGAACTTTAGTGAGGCCACAGCTGGAGTACTGTGTGCGGTTCTGGTCACCATATTAAAAGAAGGATGCGATTGCATTGGAGAGGATGCAAAGGAGATTTACCAGGATGCTGCCTGGGATGGAACATTTGCGTTATAGATAGGTTGGATAGACTTGGGTTGTTTTTTTTGGATCAGAGAAGACTGAGGGGTGACCAGAATGAGATGTGCAAGATTATAAAGTTTATTCATTAGTGTCACAAGTAGGCTTACATTAACACTGCAATGAAGTTACTGTGAAAATCCCATAATTGCCACACTCCAGTGCTTGTTTGGGTACACTGAGGGAAAATTGAGCAGGGCCAATACACCTAACCAGCACATCTTTCAGACTGTGGGAGGAAACCAGAGCACCTGGAGGAGAATGTGCGAACTCTACGAGCTAGAAATTGAACCCAGGACCCTGGTGCTGTGAGGCAGCATTGCCACCGTGCTGCCTCTTAAGATTGAGGGGTGTGGATGGGGAGCAGCTGTTTCTCTTAGTTAAGGGGTCAGTCACAAATTCAAGATGAGCAGGAGGTTTAGTGGGGGAATGTGAGGAAAAACCATTTTACCTAGAGGGTGGTGACAGTCTGAGATGCGCTGCCTGAAAGGGTGGTAGATCCAGGTTGCCTCACATCCTTTAAAAAGTACTTGGATGAGCACTTGGCGTGTCATGCCATTCAAGACTGTGGGCCAAGTGTTGGTAAACGAGATTTAAGTGGGTCAGGTATTCCCCATGTGTCGGTGCTGATTCGATAGGCTAAAGGGCTTCTTCTGCACTCTGACTCTGTGGATATTTACTGTTGACTGTTGTAACTAGACTTAAGGCACAGCGCATATGTTACAATGAAATATTGATGGATTAATCTCATTATTGGTTCATTAGATTGATATGATTAAGCTCTGAAATATTAAGATGCCTTGAAGGCTCACTAGATAGACTGGATAAATTAAGAATTTAATATATTGTTGTGTCCTGTAGATGAAGGTTCCTGCACCTGATTATGGTTAAGTTAAATGTTTCTGGCTGAGGTGGCAGACGGGGCCTACAATTGGCATCATTCCTCTTGGAGTAAGGAGGGCAAAAATTGCTCAAATTCTTGCTTTTTTTTTCATTTAATGACCTCATCACTTTTCAATGTGCAACTGTTGCTGTTATGGATATCTGGTATCTGCACCAATCAGTCAATGACAACTGCTTTTGTTTCTAGGAACCTTCCTTGGGGTCAGATGTGTCAGAAGAACAAGCACTTTCGCTTATATGTAAAATTTTCCGGGTCTCCTGGAAGGAACGTGATCGGGATGTGATTTTCTTACCCGGCCTGGCTGCAGAATTTAAACAGAATGCAAAAGAAGGTGAGGACTAACAACAATAATGGATAATTTAAAATAGCCTTTCCCGAAACCTTTTTAGCTAAGGGCATACATACGCTGGAATGCTACTGCCTTGCCTGCCATGGAATCTGAGTGGGCAAGGGGCAGACAATGAAATGTCTGTTTACTTTGGGTGGGAATTTCCAGCCTTGCTGTAAAATCCTGCCCGTAAAGTGAGATTTGTAAAGTTGCTCTCCCTTGAATCTATCACCAAGGAAGAAGTAGTGAGACATCTGGATATCAGTTATCCCATTGGGAAGACACAGCATGGGTTCATGAAGGGCAGGTCATGTTTGACTAATTTGGTAGAATTCTTTGAGAACATTGCGTGTGTAACCTGTGGATGTGGTGTATCTGGATTTCCAGAAGGCATTTGGCAAAGTGCCACACTAAAGGCCCCTGCATAGGATAAAGGTGCGTGGTGTTACGAGTAATGTATTAACATGGATAGAGGATTAGTTAACTAAGAAAACAGAGTGCGAATAAATGGTTGTTTTTCTGGTTGGTAATCAGTGATTAGTGGTGTGCCTCAGGAATCAGTGTTGGGACTGCAATCGTTTATGCTTTATATAGGTAATTTGGCGTTGGGGACCAAGTGTAGTGAGTCAAAATCTGCAGATGACTCTAAGATGAGTGGTAGAGCAAAGTGTGCAGAGGACACAAAGTCTGCAAAAGGATATAGTCTGTGAGTGGGCAAGGGTCTGGCAGATGTGTACAATGTGAGGTCATCCGTTTTGGTTGAAATAACAGCAAAATGGACTGTTATTTAAATTGTAAAATATTGCAGAATACTGCTGTGCAGAGGGACCTGGGTGTCCTTGTGCATGAATCACAGAATTGGTTTGCAGATGCAGCAGGTAATCAAGAAGACAAATAGAATTTTGTCCTTCGTTGCGAGAGAGGTTGAGTTTAAAAACAGGGAGGTTATGTTGCAGCTGTCTGAGGTGCTGGTGAGGCCACACCTGGAGTACTGTGCACAGTTTTGGTCTCACATGAGAAAAGATATACTGGCACTGGAGGGAGTGGAGAGGAGATTCACTAGGTTGATTCAGGAGTTGAGGATTGGCTTACGAGGAGACACTGAGTAGACTGGGGCTATACTCATTGGAATTCAGAAGAATGAGAAGAGATCTTACAGAAACATATAAGGTTATGAAGGGAATAGCTAAGATAGAAGCAGGGAAGTTGTTTCCACTGGCAGGTGAAACTAGAACTAGGGGGAGCAGATTTGGACTGAGTTGAGGAGGAACTTCTTCACCCAAAGGGTTGTGAATATGTGGAATTCCCTGCCCAATGAAGCAGTTGAGGCTACCTCATTGAATGAATGTTTTTAAGGCAAGGATAATACATCCTTGAACAGTAAAGGAATTGAGAGTTATGGTGAGTGGGTGGATAAGTGGAGCTGAGTCCATGAAAAGATCAGCCATGATTTTATTGATTGGCAGAGCAGGCTTGAGGGGCCAGATAGCCAACTCCTGCTCCTAGTTCTTGAGTTCTTTTTGTTTGTAGCTTGATTCTCATACTCGTTTTGTTGTCAGGTTCCTGTTTGTCACATTTTATTTCTGAGAATTATTCTGTTCTGCATTCTCCTAAAATGATTAAGTATTTAACATCTAGGGTTAGTTTTTTGTTGTTCATACATTTTGTAGTAGAAAACGCCTCTCCTCAAGTTCATGTGCTGACATTAGATTGCTCTGCATTGAACATAGTGTTCAGGGTAAATATTGACTTGTAACTGGATTTCCAACTGGCTAATAAAATTAATTGTAATGTACATTTGATGAGAGGGAATTGTCTGTTTGTCCAATATGATTAATCAATGGTAAACCTATCTTTATTCTGAGAGGCACAAAGTCATGAAGCAAATAAATTCGCTTTGAATATGTTTGCTACACTCTAGGAATCAAGTTGAAGATTACCGGTTGAAGTATTTTCTTTGCTTGACTAGTTTTCTCAGACTGGAAAGACTTGATTGGCCAGATTCTGATGGAGGTTCTGATGCTGTCCACTCAAATGCCAGAAGACAACCCATTTGCCAGTTTGACCGCCACCTCTCAACCTATTGCAGCAGCTGCAAGGTCACCTGACAGGAATTTGCCCCTAAACCCTTCAAGTCATGGAACAAGTCCTATGTTTTGCAGCCCGGGTTCTTTTGGTGCCAGTTCTTTGTCCAGGTAAGTGTGATAAGAGTCCAGATGTTTTCTGCTCTGTTCAAATATTTACAAGTGACTTGAGGACTTGTAACATAGAATGTTTTTTTTCATAATATGACAGAAAAGCATGGGAACGGCTTGGCGAAATCATTCACCATTTTCACTGTTGTAGTGTATTTGCTCTCTACAAGTCATGAAATGGCACATTTTCATAATTTGAAACTAGAATATTTTGAGTGTTTTTTGAAAAAGAAGGCTGGTTTATTACTATAATTTTTTATTAAATGCTGAGACTCTGCCTTTGATTCTTTCCTTGTCTTTATCATTTTGTCCTAACATATTTGATCTTGTGATGTAATTCTACTTTTTTTCTGATAGCTGAAGATGTAAGTACGGTTAATAATTATTCATTGAAGCAACATTTATCACCTCACTGCTGGACCTTTTTTATTTTCCCTTCTGATAATCATTTTCCACATATGAGTGCACTTCATTTACTAGAATGCTCAGTTCAGAACTTTTTTTGCTGAGTGTAGGAATACAACTGTGTTCATGTCCCTGGTTGCATGAAGAATGAAGATGCAACATTTGCACCAATTGACTTCAGCAATTGGTTAGAATTGCTGTTTAAAAAAAAATGTACAACATTTGATTTTAATCTTAAAAAATAATTTGCAAAGCATTTGGTTCACATTTTGCATTGCTAACTGTCTGGCAAGTATAGATTTATGATGGGAATATGTATTGTATATATTTTAGATGAAGCTGGATATTGATGAGTAAACTACTGGATAACAAGTGAACCGTGTTGTGGTGCTTTATTTTTCAAAACTTGTATTTTTTTTGTTTCAAATTGGAAAGGGGGAAGATTTTTTTCCCCCTGCAGATTGGTCTTGATATATATACTGAGGAAAGGAGCCTGTGACCAACAATGTTTTGAACTGAAATGAATCAAAAGCTCCAGGTATTTTTGTCCACGTTATCAGATAATAAGAATACCTGGAGCTTTTGAATGGGGCTGATTCATTCAGTGCAAGACATTGTTTGTTCTCTTACTGTCACTATTGCAATTGAATATAATCAGGAAAATCTTGCTACCATCCTCTAAGTTACTTGCTGTAATAATTGAAGTAGTGAGGGGATGAGAAATGAGCAATTTATGTCTATGCCAATGCCTGTGATTGTAAAATCTATTTGCCAGTGCTCGTGTTCCAGTAATGATGTAGAACTGAATTTTAAGCTGCTGTGGTATTTAATGTGACTAAGCTCTTGACCACTCATTGTGATTGTGTTGGGTATTGTAAGAATATTTAATTCATGTGGTCATTATTTGCAAAACAAATTGGGATTACATGCTTCCACTGTGTATGTGAATGCTAATATACATGGAAGCATAAAAGCAGGCTTTCCTAGTGTTACAACCCTGTTGATCTTTTGCATGTTCTTTTCATTTTTCTCTCTTCCTGCTTTCTAACTTCTTTCTATCTCAATATTCTAGTCTGTATGGAAGCAGCCCAAGTTCTCGATCCTTCGCTACCAGCCACTCTTCCAAGATTGCTGGCAGTGCAAACCAGCAGCCTAAGTTTGCAAGCCCTGTTTCATTGACGCCCAGTTCTCCATGCCAAAGTACTGTGGCAACTAGTTCATCCTCAACACAGGCCAGTTCTTCAGGACAACCATCATTGAGCACGAGCTACCCACCCTTATTCTCAACTTCTCCCAGGCTAAGAAATGTTGCTACAAATCCATTGCCAATCACACCTGTGTCTTCCAGCCCACAAGCTATGGCCAGTAGCCCTTCATCAATCCCAATGAGTTCACCAAGGCAACGACGTTCAGTAATGGGTCCACCATTATTTCCGTTCAGTCCTCCAGCAGCTTCCCGCTCCTCTTCACTGAACCAGCTACCACCTAGGTATTGTACAACAAGTTGTGAAAAAATCCTATTATGGTCTCTTTTAGGATATTTATTCTACTTTTTGGAAATAAAGAGAATTAGTAAACCTGAGAGGTGAGAGCAGGCCAGGGAAATTCCTCAGTGTATTCCACACAATTCAGCTTCTGTCAATGGCAAGATTGAATAATTCTGTAACCTCTCAAGCCTATCCGTTAGAACGTTTTGAGATTAGCACTCTCCGTAGTGAAGATATTCGGCCATACGCAAGGTGGATGATGCCTTTTTAAAAATGGGTTAGAGAATACAAAGCAACCATCTTCCATTATGGAAGAAGTGTAACTGAGAACAATGATGGGGGAAGTAATGTGGGAGAAAAGGAGAAGTTCTCCAGTATAAACCTGCAGGTAAAATGGGGACAGATGATAGAATAAGGTTAAGAAACTAGATGAGAGCTTTATTAGGAAACAAAATTTAAGATTATGAGGATAGTGATTGGAGTATAAAAGGTTTTTACTGTGTGTGTGTGTGTGTGTGTGTGTGTGTGTGTGTGTGTGTGTGTGTGTGTGTGTGTGTGTGTGTGTGTGTGTGTGTATTCAGGGAATAATGGAGGCCAGGGAAATGCTAGGATTCCAAGCATGCTTCTAATAAATAGCTAAGCAATATCTTAAACATGTTTTTGATATATATGTTGACTGAAGAAGCTGTAGGCTCCCTTCCCAGTCACAAGTGGAATTTCCTGGGATGAAGAAAGTATTAAATATTAAGAATTAGGATGAAATAATTAGGCTGAGGGCTTTAAAACAAGAGTCATCAGCTGACCTGGATCAATTTGCAATTGTCCGAGGAAAGTGACAAATGAAATTGGTCATGCATATCCCGGCAGGCATTGTTAAGGAATTCATTCAAAATGGGTGTGATGCTTAAAGATTGGAAAGATCAAAATGTAATGGCAGTTATAAAATTGGTTAGCGATGGGGTAGCTAAAACATGAAAGCAACAGATAAAAGTAGAAAATAATGAAGCACCAAGGAAAAATTGGACAATAAGAGGGGATTGTTATGGCTTTATGGATGGAAATCAGCTGGAGCTATGTGTAATTTTGTACCACAATGAGGGCATCCTGGCTTAAAAGAGGCTGAAGAGGAGGGCAGCTAAACTGATAAAAGGGCAGCATGGTGGCACAGTGGTTAGCATGGACCTGGGTTCAATTCCCAGCTTGGGCCACTGTCTGTGCGGAGTCTGCAAGTTCTCCCTGTGTCTGTGTGTTCCTTCAGGTGCTTTGGTTTCCTCCCACAGTCCAAAGATGTACGAGTTAGTTGATTGGTCATGCTAAATTGCCCCTTAGTGTCCCAGGATGCGATGGTTACAGGGATTAGTGGGTAAATATGTGGAGTTATGGGGAAAGAGCCTGGGGTAGATTGTTGTCTGTTCAGACTCAATGGGCTGAATGGCCTCCTTCTGCACTGTAGGGATTCTGTGATATTCAAGACAAGGCACATCTTCAGAGAAGAAGCAGTAAATGTGTACACTGGAGAAATGAAGCTTGGGAGACCTTGTCAAAACTTTGAAGCTTTTAAGCATAATTAAACTGAGCTCCAGTTTGCATAAGCAAAAACACAGTAAGTGGCCACAGGTGCAAGCTTAGAAAAGGAAAGGTGAAAATATTGGGGGTGGCACAGCTGAATCAGTGCCAGGGACCTAGGTTCAATTCTGGCCTTAGGTGACTGTGGAGTTTGAACGTTCCCCACATATTTGTGTGGGTTTTGTCTGAGTCTTCTGGTTTCCTCCTGTAGTCCAAAGATGTGCAGATTAGGGGGAATTAGTGAAATAAATATGTGGTGTTATGGGAATAGGGCAGGAGTGGGTTGCTCTGGAGAGTCAGTGCAGCCTTGATGGACCGAATGGTCTGCTGCACTGCGTGTATTCTGGGATTTTATGGTATGATTTAACTATTTCTCATGATGTTGAAGATGAAGAATGAACAGCTCGGGGAGAAGCAAATTAAGGCCAGTTATTTTGACCCATTCAAAAGGAGCTGAATTTTTTTTGCTGGAAGGATTGATTTTAAGAAATAGTGAGTAGTGTACAGTCTTGAGTTTGAACTAGTTGAAGGGGTTACCATGGTCTTTTCCAGTCATGTCTGCTTATTTGTTTGCTCAAGATGCCCATTTCCAATATTGCAGTTTATGTTCATGCTGCTCTGTTTTCTGCTGAGTTCTAGATAATCATAGACCCACATCCCAGAGAATATAAATGGCACATTCCAAAAACTGAAAGTTGAATATACATCTGGCGAGTCAGGTTAGAAATAAATTGCTGAAACAGTTGTTCAAGCTATTTGAAAGATTGAGTACTGCAGGTGGTCATCTGTTCTTAATCTGCTGTTAAAGACATTTTACTAACTGTTAATCGTAAAGACACTCCTGGAAAAATTCAGCTCATCACTACTTATTCCATATTTAAAGGTACTCATGCTATCCCTGTGAAGCTTCAGAATTTGCAGCAGTTATTACTGAAAAATGTGTGGCAATGCGATGGGTGACTATCTTTAAGGGTCAAATTGTCAGAGTGGGAGGGGCTTGTTTCCCCATGGTTGAGTGGAGACAATTTGTCCATCAAACTGCATCAACCCTCTGAGTCCCAATGTCTTATTGATGAGACAGGGCAGTGGCAGAAAAGGAACGACAAGGTTAGAACTAAAAAAAAAACACGATGTTTTATAAATATTTTAAGGGCAAGAGGGTAATCGGGAAAAGGGTAGGTTGGTAGGTTAGGAATCAGTTGCCCATTAGGCAACCTGGGTGTGGAGCCGGAAGATGTATTAAGACGGGAAGTCTGGGCAACATACTGTAGATGTTGGAAAAATGGAATAAAAACAGAATGCTGGAATTACTCAGCTTGTGATGAAGGGTCATTGACCTGAAGTGTTAACTCTGTTTCCTCCATGGATGCTGTCTGACCGTCTGAAAATTTCTAGCATTTTCTGTTTTTATTTCAGTCAATTTTTTTTAAACAGAGAGTGGTGAATGTGTGGAACTCGCTGCTGGAGGAGGTGGTAGGAGCAGGTATGATAATGGCACTTAAGGGGCACCACGACAAATATGTGAATAGGATGAGAATGGAAGGATATGGACTCTAAGTGCATACAGTTTTAGTTTAGGCAGGCATCATGATTGGTGCAGGCTAGGAGGGCCGAAGGACCTGTTCCTGTGCTGTTCTTTGTTCTATCTTTTCTGTCTTCCGTATTTGGTAATTAACTTTGGTGCTTGATTCCTTTTTTTTGTTGCCACATTTGACTTTGGGTCAATATTGTCATGTTATAATCCCCCTATTAAGAATGTGCTTAAGGGTGATTACCAAGTATCAGATGAAGTAACATCCTATCGTACCTAAAGAGAACTTGAAATAAGCTTCTCCACAATTCACTTTTTCAGTGGAATCTTTATCTTCCTTTTAGTTTGCACTTGTTTTGATATTACCACCAAAAATTGTGAAGTAGTTGTGGTATGTTGATAATGTTGTCGTCAAAGTTGTTACAGCTGACAAACATTCTCATTCTCTTCTGAATGATGGCAATCATTTGAATTTTGTAAAAATTTCAGTTCAAAATGACTTTGTTCTGCAAGATTTGGCTTTAAATCATTTTTGAGGTTTATATACAATTTTCTTATGCGATGAGAGATACTGTAGCAGAGGAAGGAAACACTTGACCATTCAGCACCTACAGTAAACTTTTGTTAGCTGAGCTTAAACATGGATAGCGCAGGGTGAAACTCCATTTATGCTGTTCATATAATGTGCTTTAACTTGAGGCTGAGAAGAAATCCTTTGCATCAGTATTATATTTCTGAATTCCTTACATGGCCATTAAAACTTTTCTGAAAGAGACTCCCAGTTTGTGATGTGGACCCACTCCATTAATCCTGGGCTGAGAGTCGATGTTTGGGTAACAGCTGACTCTGAACACTTTCCAAGTTGCTTATCTTTTAATTGGTCCTATTTAACATTTTATTTGCTGATGCATTATGGTTTCATGGACTTTGAAGGCTGCATCGTAACCTGACACCACCGTCCCCGCTAGTTCATTACGTCAGCATTCTTGAGGTTACTGCTGGTTACCAGTTTTAGTAAAAAGGACCTACCTTGCTGGGCCCTAAAAATGGCCCCAGTAGAATTTGATTTTCTTTTTATGTTTCAGATGGTGTTTATTTAGCTATTAAATCCTCTTGTATTTTCTCAATGGTATTGGTACCTTTAAAATTAAGTATGCGCTGAATTTCTCCGTGGTAGTTTGTGCTATGTTGCTGAAAGATTAGAGTGAATCAAACCAGTTGCAATTATAACCAGGCTATTTGCAGAAGTACAAAATCGTGCCAACTCCAATTTATATTTTTCTTCCTTAGAATTAAATTTCTTGATGAAATTTGTCATGTTGGGTTTGGCTATACAGAGCATAAATCCGGACCTCTGCAGCACTCATGAAAGTTTCAACGTGTAGAGTTCTTTCTAAATGAACTGGTTTGTTCTTAAACTGTTAAAGGATTCCATTGTTTAACACAATCAAAGTACATTACATTTGAGCACAATACACAAGAGAAAACCAATTCTTTAAAGTTCATGTTGTGATTCAAATGTCTTTTTTTTTTCCCCGCCCTGGCTTAGTTTTATGCTAAATCTCTCAATCTTCCCTCTGGTAGTATCTACAACAACCCTTTTTCCCTCCTCCTCTTCGCTCTTTCTGATTTACCTGAGGACAGCAGTGATGATGATGATGACGATGATGAGGAAGAGGATGTTGATTTGTCTAGTGTGCAGTTTGGTTCCAGGTATTGGTTGTACAAGGCTGGCAGCTTTTGTTATAACAGGCATGGGTTAAACATTTGAATGTGCAACTAACAGTGTGATTTTTTTTTTCCTCTCTCTGCATTTAGCTACATACAGTAGGTCCTTTATATTACCTCAACCCATTTCTTATCGCACATTCTCTTACACTTTGCTCACCTCTACTCTGCTTTGTTTGAGTTTTGAGCTTTTGATTTGAGCTGTAAATGCTGTGCTGGGGAATAATGACTTGGGAGTGAGCCAGCCCTGTTTGTATAGTGCAACTGAAAATATAGAAATATATTTGTCAGTAAACTGTGAATTCCTTCCCTCTATTCTTAGACCTTAAACCAGATGCAAAAAAGTGTGAAACACAGTCCTGAATAACACACTCTCCTTTTGTCTTTTTTTAAATATTGAGTGCTCAATGGTGTGGATTGATTGCAACCCTATGATGCTTCATTCATGATCTTGTACATTGATGCTGTGATGTACTGTGCTGGTATTTATCCTTGAAAACAAATATAATGCTTGCCAAATATAATATTTGCTAGATAGATGCAAATTGAAAGTATTGCAGCAATAGAGGCACAAACCGGAAGCCACATATATGAATGTCTTCACCATTTGATTTCACCTACTAAAACACTCAAGCTGTGTTTTCTAAGTGCATCAACAGTACCTGTGTGAAGCTACAAATGCAATTAATTGCTACAGTTGGATGGTTTTTCTTAAAAACTTGAAGGCCAGTGGCTTTAGTGTGAATATACATTGTATTGAAATGCAGTGTGGTTTTAAAAAGTTGGTGAAACAGATTGCTCGTGTATGTATTTAGACTACATGTTCAATGCAGCAGGACATATTTGAATCATTATATTCCCTTGGAAACAAAATTGGGAAGTACTCTTGTGCTCAGGGCAAGCTGAAAACGATTTGTCGTACCCTTGACAGCTGCTTTGGATTTGGGAGGAAATGGAAGGGTTTATGTACCCTGAAGAACTGTTCCTTTTATGTGATAAAGCATGCTTTTACACCCATGACTTCGAGATTTCCCAATTTTAGTTGAGCTTAATAGAAATTCCTATGGAAAGGGGGAAATCCATGTCCTAGTTTTGAAAGGCTTAATGATTTTTTTCAGTAGCTGTTTATGGTGCAAATCTTAAATTATTGTGGTTTTAGAGTAGATTGCTTGCTTGTCCTCATGTTTTCAGCACATCTGTTATGTTGACAAATGGTGGGAAACGACATTGGAGAAATAACCTCTGGGAGTAGAGTTGTGTGGTTTCCTACGATTGGAAGTCTTTTTTTGGTACTGTAACATAGTAAATAGGAGCAGGCCATTCAGATCTTAGAGCCTCACATCATGCTTTCTGCCACTGGAAGCTGTAAATGAGCTCAGTTCCTTCACTATCACCGGGTTAAAATCCCGTAACTCCCTCCCTAACAGCGCTGGGTATACCTACACCACATGGACTGCAGCAGTTCAAGAAGGTGGCTCACCACCTCCTTCTCAAGGGCAATTATGGATGGGCAATAAATGCTGGCCAGCCAGTAACACCCATGTCCCATGAAATTTTTAATCCATTGCCATTGAAATTAACAGCCTTTTTTGAACCAAATTGGATGTAATTAACTAGTTCAAGAAAATGTGGGGGGCTGTCTCTAGTGTATTTGAACACTGCCCTTCCACCTCTAGACTTTGATTAAATGGAAGTCTGCTCTTTCTCTGCTGTAAGGATCCTGCGTGTAGCATGGTTGATCCATTCATGTTAGTCCGGATTTGCTCCCAACTTGGTACTAATTGACCAATTTGAGGCATTTGTGACATTGATGTAGATGATATTGTGTTGTTCTGAAGTTAAAGACATGCTGCTGTCTAATCTTGGATGAGAAGTGTCTTTATTCAACATGTGAGATGAATTTCAGTGAATTAAAATTTGACTTTCAAGCTTGTTTTAGACTCAGGTATGCTTGATCTTGTTTCGTATTCTTCAGACACTGCAAATTGGTATGGATGTTAATTATTTTAAAGTGGTGATTCTAAAATAACTGAGTTTGGCTGAGAAACTAGCTTGGCTGAGAAATCTGTCGTGTTTCTGTAGGGCGAAGCCTATTTATTATTTCTGTTAACCTTTGCTATTTAGGTATTGTCCTTTGGACAGCATGCGTTGAAAAGTGTGACCTTGTATAACTGGATTAATGCATGTTCACTAACTTTATTTCTTCAAGGAAATTATATAATTTGATCCAGAAAACCTCACTGCTACTGACATGTATGTCCATATGCTGTTTCTGAAAGGTGATTTGACTGGCTTATAAAGTGTTTTTCATGTGATCAGGAGGTATCTTAAGTTCTTTTGCTACAGAAACCAAAAAATTATTGTCTTCCCCTTTCTCACAATGGTTCTTCTTTCTCCCTTTTTCTTACAAGCCAACTCTGTGCTTTTTATTTTGTGAATTGGTAGATAGGAGTGTAAATTGATCTGAGAATGTTGGAAACATATCTTTGCCATTTCATTCCAGGACAAAAATGAAGCTTATTCAAGTAAATAAGTGTGGAATCTTTGCTGACTGGACTTCGGACTGTTTCACTCTAGTTGTCCTCCTTTTTAAATGGCAACAGTTGCTTAGCATATGAATGAACATTTCATAAGTCAGTTGCTTTATTGTAGCTTATTCAAGGCTCTAATCCAAAGCTGTAATGAGCACCATTTTGATAATGACAGCTAATTGTAACTTGTAATTATTTGCACCAAGTACAGATAAAACCTATTACATGAGGTAAATATTCAACATTGACTGTTTAATATTATCCATACTGTTATACACAAGGCATGAATGAATGCTCCCAGCACCATGTGTGCCATACTTATTGCTTAGAAATGCTTGATATTTATTTATTTTCCATTCCCCGTTGCCCCATCACAGTTTGGGCATGCTTGGCGCTTGCACGGAGTCCGGCAGTGATCGTTTTACAATTGAAGCTTGTAAGGAGACAGAGATGTTGAACTACCTCATAGAGTGCTTTGACAGAGTTGGAATAGAAGAGAGAAAAGCTCCAAAGGTAAAATAATAAAAGTTTTTTAAAAATCAGTCTAGCAAAAAATTAATTTGTGATCTTGGCATCCAGCTAGCACCAATACTCAGTTATTTTGATGATAAGAATGTAAAGCATGAAGTGAGGCTGTTTAGCATATCAAGCTTACTCCATTTACAGACCATGTGGAATCTATCTCGTAATGGATTCTATCCTAACCAATTAATCTGCTGAGGAATTTTACATCCATACTCAAAAGATAATTGAGCCAAATCTAAATGCTCATCCGTAATTGCATCTCCATTGTGCAATCCTGACCTGCTGATCACATCAAACAAGTAATTTCTTTTTCCCCTCCTTTCCTGTAGGAATACCATACAATTTGTGGATCATGACACATTTGATGTCCTTTTGTTTTGTTCCTCTGGTTCAGTACCCAACTCAAATATTTATCCATTTCCTTGATAAAATAACCTCCCTGTTTGATGGGGAGTCTTTTCATTCATCCGTTTTTGTGTGGCGGAGGTGGGGGTGAGGAAACTGAAGTTATGTATTCTCTCGTAAAGCTGCATTTATGTTATGTGACAGCCATGTTAGAACCAGCAGATGAGTGTCTCGCTACTGGCAGCAACCCAAAAATAAACTTACTGGGCTCATTAAGATTTATCACCAGAGTAGGCCTGACCAAAGCATATGCTGCCGTCAACCCTAAAACTCCATTGCAGATGTACCTTTTGTTTCTGCAGCTAGATTGAAAGAGTCTGGAGCAAGTAGAACTGATATAGGTCTTATGTAATCTGAAAGCAGTTCATGTGAAATTATTGAAGCTTCTGAATCAGTAAGGCTGATCTAATTAATGTATTACTTTAATTAATGGAACCATAGGCCAATGCATTCGTTTGGAGCGGGAGCAAAACTGCTCAAAACAGCTAGTGGAAATGTTGACTGAAATTGAGCTACTCCTGATTAAATTGACAAACATTTTTCCAAAAATATTCCAAGAAAATACACACAAACTGCAAAGCTGTTTAAAATTTCAGACTGAATTTTTTTTCAGACTGCATTGTTTTCACAATTGGCTGGTTTATTATTGACATCCATTCATTTGTTCAAAACAATATATCTAGTTAACAGAGGGCTGGCACAGTGATTAGCACTGCTCCCTCAGGGACCCAGGTTCGATTCCTGGCTTGGGTCACTGCAGAGTTTGCACGTTCTCCGTGTCTGCGTAAGTTTCCTCCCTGTCTTCTGAAAGACATGCTGCTTGTGCATGTTAGCCATGCTAAATTCTCCATCAGTGTACCCGAACAGGTGCCGGATTGTGGTAACTGGGGGTTTTTACAGTAACTTCATTGCCATGTTAGTGCAATGTTAGTGTTAGTGACAAATTTAAACTAAACATACTCAGTCCAGTCACATCAGTTTTTCAGTCTCTTGCTCATCATCTTCAGAGAAGAGTGATTGATTCTTTAGCCTAGTTACGCAGTAAACCCAAGTTGCGGATCAAACTATGTTTGGGAACAAAGTTGCAGTTACTTAAGGGAGAGGCCAGGAGACATGTTGCATTTTGTCAGCTGAAGTTGTTCTTATACTGTGCCAAGTTCTAAAACCAACATTTCCAGTTTGGTGTTTGGGCCTCGCCGGCAGTATACACATGGTAAACCTGTCAGATGTACCAAGATCAGGAAAAGCCATTTTTAAAAAGGTGTTTATATTTGTGTACTATTTGGTCATAGTGTCACCGCGATACTTGCATACTTCCATTTCAATGTACTGCTGATGGCAGTCGATACTTCAAGCGCTGGAACACTGCAAGTGACTTCAAAGGGCAACTGGTTGCTAAAAATATTTCAAATCAGTAAACATGTTGACAGTGTCCAGCATGTCGCCATTTCATATTTGGATAGAAATGTGGTGAAGTTGCACAATGCCATGTGATGTTTTGAGGTGGAAGGCAGTGTCTCCCCCCCCACCCCTTTAAAATATAAATCTGTAAAACCACGATATTGAATACAACTGACTGAAACTAACGAGAAATTAACTGCTCAGTTAATCTGCTAACAGAATAACTAAAGGGATGATGAGCATACTATTTAAGTGTTGGGGCAAGAAGGGTGAACTTTACCCTGAAGGGAGGGAGTTCTTGTATCTCAGTCATCTTTAGAGAATATTTTATGCTACCTTTGAAATGTTACTGTGAATGCTGAACGACCACAGAATGTTAAGTGTAACCAAAAATGTCTCGAATGTTTTCAGATGTGCAGTCAACCATCTGTTAGTCAGCTGCTCAGCAACATCCGATCTCAGTGTATCTCCCATACAGCTCTTGTATTGCAGGGGGCCCTCACACAGCCAAGGTTAGTTTATTTGTTAAAATGTAAGTGTAATTCAGTTTACTTACTGATTCAAGGAATTTTTGAGAGGAACATCAACACCAAATCAAAACATTCTCTGCTGATTTAACCCGATTTTCATCTCTTTCCTGGTTTTAACTTTTTAAGCTTTCATGATAAAACGCAATTAAAATCTTTGGTTGAACAGCAATGAAACTGTTTGCTTTTCCACTATTGCACTTGCTGGTTCAAATCTCAACATTAAACAGAACAGACTGGATCGCTAATCTTTCCATTGGAACAGGGAAAGACAAACCTTAAAGCCAGTATTTGACAAATCCAATTTGCTGTTGGTTACGTTCTTGCCTTTCCAGACTAGGAAATGAAAAATTTGTTTCAAAAACAAAAGTTGGCTTCTAATCAACATCCTACTTCTACTGGAGTCATGTGTATTGATTTTCTTATACCCTTGGGTTTAGGTATTTTGACAGTGATTTGAAACCAATTATAGTTTCAATGTAATTTTGTGGAATCTTGTAAATAACAGCTGAGTCTACAGGCTGCAGCTTTTAGTTTAATTGCATCATATTAATGGAGGAGACCAATCAATTAGAACACAACCAATATAAATTCTCTCTCCTCCAGAATTTGCAGAATCTCAGAATACTACTGTGCAGAAGAGGCCCTTTGGCCTATCGAGTCTGCACCGACACATGAAATGCCCTGACCAGCCCACCTAATCCCACTCAACAGCACTTGGCCCATAGCCTTAAATGTTTCATATCAGGACTAAAATATATTTCAGTTATGTATCTGTTCATTAGCTTTAAAAGATTTTCAAATGTGTTAGTGGTCGATTTTTTTTTTCCTTCTCACACAAGCCTTTTGATTCACCGTTACCAAAGGTAGCATGGAGGCACAGTGGTTAGCACTGCTGCCTCACAGAGCCACGGAACCAAGTTCAATTCTGGCCTTGTGTGACCATCTGGAATTTGTACATATTCTCTCTCTCTCTCTCTCTCTCTCTCTCTCTCTCTCTCTCTCTCTCTCTCTCTCTCTCTCTCTCTCCCCCCCACCCCCATGTCTGCGTGGCTTTCCTCTGGGTCCTCCAGTTTCTTCCCACAGCACAGATGTGCAGATTAGGTGGATTGGCTATGCTAAATTGCCCCTTAGTGTCCAAAGATGTACAAGTTAGGAGGGTTTCTGTGTTATTCGAGAGGGGGGGAGGAAAAAAGAGGCAATTCTCCCATTCTGCTGCACTAAAAAATCAGCGTGGCATGCCAGGAGATTTAAACGACGCCTAATCTGCAGAACTCGCGCTGGGCATCTGGTCCTGAGCGCGCATCCCAGCACCAGATTTCTGGCACCGTTAGGCCCATGCCAGAAATAGGTGCCGAGCTGCATTATACATGGAGGGGGAAATTTTAAATATAATTTGAATGTAATTAGCAGGCACAGTGGGGTTTACAGTAGATGCCCACTTGGGAGCTAGTGGGCTGACCCCGTTTGAATGGGGTGGGGGGGACAAATCGGGGCTCCCCAGAGGGTCGGGTGCTGGGAGGGATGGGGGATGCCCTCTAGGCATTGGCCCTTTGACAGTGCCAGTACTAGCTGGGCTCAGAGGGCATCTTGAGACAATCCAAGTTTACCCTCTTATCCTTGCCACATGACGCCCACAGACCAACACTTGTGGTGGACAGTTTGCCTTGTTGTCTGAATTGATCATAATATTTCCTCACCCCTCCCATGACCAAATTTTTGCACTACTCCAGGAGCATGTTGAAGGATAATGACAATGGAAGACCTTTCTCAGCCACTGTATATTTCTTCCAGTCGCCATCTCGCTGCCCTTCTTGTCTCAACTCCATTGTCAAATGCAAGGATCTAATGTATCTGTATTGACACTGGCTCAGTAAATCTGGAAACTGCATTTTCCATTCCTTGTCTATTTAACAGTCATATTACAGACAGCAAGTTGAATAGGATTTCCATTGTGTCTTCACAAGGCAGAAATATCCGAGGCTAAATTGACTTTATAGCGGATTAAGTTACCAATTTAATTTATGTATAGATCAATGGAAAGAGGTGTCAGTGAAGCTCTGCATAACACAATTATCCATAAAGACCTTGAAGCAGTCCATAAAATGTGGAGGTGTCCATTTTGAAATATTTACGACAGGGAGAAGCCCAAGGAAAATACCTAACGTCTTTTGGATTGTTTTGCTTTGCGTGAATGCATGTAACATGTCACAACACAAGCCAGGAGTGTGATGGAACACTCCCCTCTTATCTGCATGAGTGCAGCTCCAACAACAGTCAAGAAACCTGGTACCATCCAGGATAAAGCAGCCTGCTTGAATGGCATCCTATCTACCACCATCAAACGTTCATTCCCTTCACTGATGCACAGTGGTAAGCAGTATGTGTAATTTGAAGGGTGCACTGCAGCAACATGCCAGGGCTCTTTCATTAGCATCTCCCAAACCCTCAACCTCTATCACCAGAAAGGCAAAGACAGCAGATGTAAAGGAACACCACCTGCAAGTTCCCCTCCAAGCTCCACACTATCCTGACTTGGGAATACATCGCTACACCTTTACTGTTGCTGGGTCAAAATCCTGGAACACCCTCTGTAATAGCAGTGTGGATATCCTTACTCCACTTGCACTGCAGTGTTTCAAGATAATGATTATCCACTGCCCCCTTGAGATAGGCAACCAATGCTGGCCTAGCTAGTGATGCCCACAAGCTGTGAAAGAATAAAAGCAATATTTTTAATGTAGTGCATGTCCTTTTTTGCGTGTTCAGATTTGGACAGTCCTTGATAAGCTGGTATTGCAGTACTGTTTTAAAGACCAGGTTCCTTCTGAAGGTGAAATAATGCAAATATTCATCTTTCACTGAAAGTTAAAATACAACATTGCAGACATCTTTCAGGCTATCATTAACATTTTAAACGAGCTGTTGTTACCAGGGAACATCTCTCGGCTAATTGTCAATCTGGGCGGCCACAAGTGAACTGTCTTGGAATTGCACCATTGCAACGAAACAAAAAAATATATTTATATTGCACAGGTCATTATTGCAGCAGTCATTGCTAGTACCATATATGTTGTGTCGGAATCTTCCTTATGGCTTCATTCAAGAGCTGGTTAGAATGACTCACCAGGACACGGAGGTATTCAAACAGGTGAGAAGTTTTGAAGATATTTCTGGATTCATTCAGCCATGTCTTATTAAAAATGTGAGCTTTGGCTCACTGGTGTGAGTTTGAGTCCAAAGACAGGAAGGGCAGGAGATTTTTTTAAAAAAAGTAACTATAGCTCAATTAACTTAATTTCTGTCATTGGAAAAATGTTAGAGTCCGTAGCAGAGCATTTAGAAATGCATAAGACAATTGGACAAATTTAACATGGCTTCATTAAGGGGAAAATCATGCCTGACAAACTTATTAGAATTCTAGGAGGTGGTAACAAGCAGAATAGATAAAGGGGAACCAATTGATGTAACGTACTTGGATTTCCAAGAGGATACTGCATGAAAGGCTACTTATGATAAAAGCCCATGAGGTTGGGGGCAGTATATTAGCATGGATAAAGGCTTGGCTAACTGATAAAAGGCAGAGTTGGAATAAGAGGGATGTTTTCAGGATGACAGCCTCTAACTAGTGGAGTGCCTCAGGGATCAATGTTGGGACCACAGTTATTTACAAAATATATTGATGACTTGGGTGAGGGAAGTGAATGTACTATTGCTGAGTTTGCAGATGACTCAAAAATTGGTGGGATGGCAAGTAGTGAGGAGGTGCAGAGTCTACAGAGATATGGACAGGTAAAGTGCATGGCAAAATCTTGGCAGATGAAATATAATGTAGGAAAACGTGAAGTTATGCACTTTGCTACGAAGAATAAAGGAGCTGAATATTTAAATGGAGAAAGCTGCAGCACAGAGATTTGGGGGCCCTCATGCATGAATCACTAAAGCTAGCATGCAACTTCAGCTGGTAACTGGGCAGACAAGTAGAATTTGCTTATTTCCTTTACTTCAAAGGAAATGAAGTATAAAAATTGGGAAGTCTTACTGAAACTATATAAGGCACTAGTTAGACCACACTTGGAATACTGTGAACAGTTTTGATCCTCTTGCGATATGCTGCCTCAGCGCAAGGATTGGGTTTGATTCTAGCCCTGGGTGACTGTGGAGTTTGCACTTTATCCCAGGTTTTCCTCTGGGTGCTGTGGTTTCCTCCCACAGTCCAAAGATGTGTGGGATAGGTGGATTGGCCGTGCTAAATTGTCCCTTAGTGGCCCAGAATGTGTAGGTTAGGGGGATGAATGTGGCACAGTGGTTAGCACTGCTGCCTCACAGCCCCAGAGAACCTGGGTTCAGTTCCAGCTTCGGGTCGTTGTGGGGTTTGTGCATTCTCCCTGTGTCTGTGTGAATTTCCTCCCACAGTCAAAAGATGTGTGGGTTAGGTTGATTGACCATGATAAAATTGCTCTTTAGTGTCAGGGGGTTAGCGGACTAAATATGTAGGCTTACGGGGAGAGGGCCTGGGTGGGATTGTAGTCGGTGGAGGCTAAATGGCCTCCTGCTCTGTAGGGATTCTGAGTGGAATAAATACGTGGGGTTATGGGTTTTGGGTAAGATGCTGTGTCAGAAGTGGTGCAGACTTGATGGGCCAAATGGCCTCCTGCACTGTAAGGATTCCATGATTCTGGTAAATCCAGCCTGCACTCCCTCCAAGAATTGGAATTGCAATTTCTGTTTAATTAAATCCATTGCAAATGTGGACACAAAAGATTAGGAATGCCACATAAATATTTATTTACACTTTACAGATAAACAGAAGTACCATTAACCACAGTTGGCTAAGCTACAGTCTGGACAATTGGGAATAATATACACTCTCCCATGTTATGTGTTTTCATATCCATATATTTCTTGGACAGTTCTGAGATGAAGTTTTGCCATAAAATTTCACTTTTTTGGGTACTTGGAAAAATTAATTGCGATAAGGTTCTGAGTTTGAAATTTTCATCCTCTGTCCAACAGATCTTTATTCCAATTGTACAAGGTCTAGCATTGGCTGTGAAAGAATGTTCTTTGGATGGTGATAACTTCAAGTATCCACTTGTGGTAAGGAGGGGGGAAACGCAATGTTTCCTATGTTCTAGACCAAATGTTCGCGGTACTAATTTATTTTCAGAGTTCATTACGTGAATTCTTTCAAGATGGTGCTGAGTGTGGTTCATGTGCTACAAGCTAAACCTTCCTTTTGTATAAAATCTCTGGTCTGTCGTGACTACTGTTATTCTGACCTACGATTATGCAAAAATACGAGATACAAGTGAACATGGTATTTCCTTCCGAATTCTTTGAATTTAACAAGTGTTCTTGTTTAAGCACCTCATTCTCATAAGCAATATTATTTTGGATATTCATGTTAAAAAAAGGTGAACACCTTGTTTGGTTTAAGCCCATAAGTGCAAATCATGAAACCAAACCAATTGAGAATTAAGTTAATTTGCATCATGCAGGTTGCCGCAACCGCAAGACGTGGATTCAGCTCTCTGCACAACTGGAGAATTAGCCATAGCAAATGATGCCATCCAATAATTGCATTCATTGGATATTTTGGAAAGAGACCTTTTTTGCTTTCTTGCTAATACTGGGCCAAAGCCATCTCTTGCTTTTACAAATGCTTTGCTTTGAGTAGCTGTGAGTTAACTGTATGACTGCACTAGGAGAACTTTAGATTAAGCGTCGACAAGCCACCTTTATGCCCTGGGTTGTGGGAGTGCACCCTTTTCTCATCAGTTTGCCAAGAAGTATGGTTGAGGCCAGGACTTAATTGAATAAGAATGTGCACTGGAAGACAGTGGGGGTAGAAGGGCCTTTTCCATTATAAGGGCTTTATTATCTTTATGGAAGAAATTCAGAATATGCCCCCATACTGGAAAAGAATACTAAAACCTGCTGGACACGAACAAAATATGTTTTGCTGCGGGGGATGTGAGCTGGGAAGCGGGTGTATAAAGATGGTACTGATTGCCTTCGTAAAGTAAAGCCAGAACAAGTATTGAAAATTCAGGAAAAAAGCACAACATGTCTTCCATTAGTATGCTACTCTATATTGAAATAAAGCTGTCTTGATGATAAATTCAGCAGATCATCAGGATTATTTAACTTTAGAAGAATCTTTCTACACAACAACAGGCAGCAATATAGTTTGGCTAAAATTAAGTTATCAAAACCAAATTAAATTTAGTCAATGCTGTGAAGATTGATTGGTTTCTTTTAGTTAAACTGAATAAAACACTTCCTTTATTTCAGGCATTACAAGAATTGTGTGAAATTAAGTTTGGGAAGACGCATCCTGTGTGTACTTTGGTGAGGTTCATTTCTTTTTGTATTGATACTGACGTTAAATAGTTTCTTGAAGATACAACAATTGATCAAAAATAAAAAGGACGAAGAATATTCTTTCCTGTGTAATAGTTTATGATCAGCAAATGGGTTATCTGTATTGTTTTTATATATAAATTCATTTGAAGCTTTAAGTTTATTCGTTGGCTATCATGGTGACCTGAAGAGTTTATACAGTGAGTGGCTGACTCTCATGTTGATAAACTCTTGCCATGCAACCCCTGATCTGGGTTGAAAGCCTCAACTCCAGGTTAAAGTCCAACAGGTTTATTTGTATTCATGAGTTTTTGGAGTATTTCTCCTTGGTGTTGAGATTTCTTACTGTGCCCACCCCAGTCCAACACCAGCATCTCCTCTTCATAACTGGTTTTAGCTAGAGCAGTGTTTTGGATATTATCTTCCTCCCATTCTAATTCACGAGTGCCTTCACCTAAGGTTCTCATTCTAATGGTTATCCAGCAACCCCACCAGAAGCTGGCAAGTGTGGATTTCGGATACAATGGGATTAGACTTGGTTGCGATATCCTACGCAAGATGCTGGTAGCAATCAGTCACTGTGCAGCTTGTAATGAAGCAAATAATCAATGATTTTGGGAGAGACAGAAACATGTCATTGAGGGGAAGTTGGAGCATGGTGGGGATAGAACTGCATTTACTGATGGCGAATGTTCACAGAATGAATCCATTGTTTAACTGTGAATTCCTTTGCCTTCCCAGGTGATCTCACTTCCTTTGTTTTTGCCTGATCCTTTAAGCCAAGGCACAGGCAGAGAGTTGCAAAGGCTTTCAGTTCTTGGCTCTTTCTTCAGTCTGTCTGTGTTTGCAGAGGATGATGTAAGTACCATCCAATATTTAATTACCCATTTGTGTCTCTAAAGTAATTCAGAAGGACCAACGTGACTGACCATGATAATAGATGCAGTGGGAGGAAGCTGCTGTCTGGAAGAACTGAAGAGTAACAGATGTAATAACTTCTGTCTTGTATCTGTCTGAAAAACCGCACATGGAACTGATTCTTATTAATAAATAAATACTGTTGTGTCCCATTTAGATCACTAAACAAGTTCTCTCTGTGAATGTGGGGGGGCGGCGCGGCGGGCGGGTCCTAGACCAAGGAATCAGTCTCGGGATACAGGGAAGGCCATTTAAAACTGAGCTGAAGAGATCTCTTCACTCAGGGTGGTGCATCTGTGGAATTCTCTACCACAAAAGGCTGCAGAGGCCAATATATTTAAGAAGGAAGTAGATTCCTAGACTTTAAGGTTGCCAAGGGATATGGGGAGAGCGCTGGAACGTGGCATTGAGATAGAGGATCAGCCATGATTATGTTGAAGGTAGGGAAGGCTCGAAGGGCCTGCACCTCCTATTTTTATGTTGTCTGTTAATTTTGTCCACTGGTATAACATTCCTTTTATAATTCATGAAGTGAGTGTTTTTATAATTGAATGATTTATCATGTCCCTAGCTCACTTCAAGTCTCAATAAAAAACTTTTCAGGGGGGAAAAAGTGCAAGTCTTGTGACTATTTCAGTCTAGATCATTGGCCAGCAAGGTGCAAAGCACAGATGAATTAGGATGGTGCTGAGAGGCATAGCAACAAGCAATGCATACTTACATAATCAGAGGTTTACAGCATGGGAACAGGCCCTTTGGGCCAACTTGTCTATGCCACCCTTTTTTAAACCCCTATGCTAATCCGAATTACCCGTATTTGGCCCATATGCCTCTACACACATCTTACCCATGTAACTGTCTAAATGCTTTTTAAAAGACAAAATTATACCTGCCTCTACTGCTACCTCTGGCAGCTTGTTTCAAACACTTACCACCCTCTGAAAAAATTGCCCCTTTGGACATTTTTGTATCTCTCCCATCTCACCTTAAACCTACGCCTTCTAGTTATAGACTCCCCTATCTTTGGGAAAAAATATTGACTATTTAGCTGGTCTGTGCCCCTCATTATTTTATTGACCTCTAAGATCATTCCTTGGCCTTCTACGCTCCAGAGAAAAAAGTCCCAGTCTATCAGCCTCCTCTCATAGCTCAAACTATCAAGTCCCAGTAGCATCCTAGTAAATCTCTTCTGCACTGTTTCTAGTTGAATAATATCCTTTCTATAATAGGGTGACCAAAACATATTTTCAGTGTGCCCTGTTAAGAAGCATTGAAGTGCTGGTGACATGCTTAATTTTGATGAACTGACTCCTGTTTCCTCATTACGCTGTAGCCCAAGCTTTAGGAAGTTGCCTTTTGGGGTGGTGGAAGTGCTGTCTCTGTTAAAATTTTCAGATTGGGCTTTAGCTTCACCAGTGTTCAGGGGAGAAAAAGTTAACCATAAATTGTGCCTTTTAAATCTTTGTAGATCCAAATCCCGTTCATCCCCTTCCCAAAATAGTATTGCTTTATTTTTAGCCTAAAACATTATGGAGTAAGACAAATAATCATCCTCTTTGAATCCTAAAGAAAATCATTTTTAATAGACTGACCGACTTTTTAATTGTCAGCTTTCATAAATGTAAAATTTTATAATGGATGTACTGTTCAAATGAAGTTTAAAAATGTGGAAAAAAAAAGTTCTTGAAGCATAAAACATGATCTAATTTTAAACTAAACATGTTCAGCTCTGTTCACTTTTTTGTTTAATATTAAATGCCTGTCTTGCTTTAGACCCGGGTTGTCGAGAAATATTTCTCTGGACCTACACTTACACTTGAAAATACTAGAGTTGTCAGTCAGTCCTTGCAGCATCACCTGGAATCAGCCAGGGTAAGTGATGGACTGAAAGCGCAGTTCAATAATAGTTGCAAATGATTCTTGATTTTTCTCCCTTTGCTTAGGCGTTATATCGTCCCATGTTGTTTTCTTGTGCTGCCACAAGATGTCACCATTAAATTGCATTGATAATTAATAACACAACAAGTTTTGTGGTCATAAAAGAATGGATTTAAGCGTCACAATTTGGCTACAAAATAGCAAGGAACTCATAGTGAGATGTGGTTTGCTCCTCACAAAGCTTCAACGTGAAATCGTTCAATAGTTTTTAAAAAGCTAGCATTTACGTAACATTTTTCACGGCCACTGGATGCCTCAAAGTACTTTGTAGCTGATGAAGTATTTTAAGTGCAGTGTAGGAAATGCGGTAGCTAGTTTTTGCGCAGCAATGTGATAATGACCAATTAATCTATCTACTGTGATGTTGATTGAGGGATAAATATTGGTCAGTTTGCTGGGGATAGCTTCCCAATTCTTCTTGGAATCTTTTGCACTTGCCTTGGAGAGCAGCTACCTTGGTCTGACCTGTCCACAGATGCTGCCTGATCTTCTGAGTGTTGTGTATTGCACATGGAGTAAGACCAGCCTGCGCCCACTAAACTACAGGCAGCTGTTATTGCACTAAGTGTATTTACACCAAAAGAGAAAATGCTGGAAAATCTCAGCAGGTCCAGGCAGCATCTGTACGGAGAAAAGAGTTGATGTTTTGAGTCCAGACGACCCTTTGTCAAAGCTAAAAGGCATGGAAAGTAGGAGATATTTATACTGCAGGGTGAGGGAATGAAAGATTCCCTCACCCTGCAGTATAAATATTGTTAGGTGGATTGGCCATAGTAAATGCGCAGGGTTATGGGGGTAGGGCAATAGATATGCCTTGGTGGGATGCTCTTTTGGAAAGTAGGTTCTTGCCAAGCAAGGTGGTAGAGGTGGACACGCTGGGATCGTTTAAGACTTGTCTGGATAGCCACATGAACAGACTGGGAATGGATGGATGCAAACAGATAGTCTAGTTGGAAGCATGAGCGGGGCAGGCTTGGAGGGCTGAAGGGCCTGTTTCCTGTGCTATATTGTTCTTTGTTCTAGGTGCAGACTTGATGGGCTGGATGGCTTCATAGAATCGTAGAACCCTACAGTGCAGAAAGAGGCCCTTCGGCCCATCGAATCTGCACCGACCACAATCCCACCCAGGCCCTACCCCCATATCCCTACGCATTTTATCCGCTAATCCCTCTAACCTGAGCATTCTAGTACACTAAGGGGCAATTTCAGCATTGCCAATCTACCTAACCCGCACATCTTTGGACTGTGGGAGGAAACCGGAGCACCCGGAGAAAACCCACACAGACACGAAAGAATGTGCAAAGTCCACACACAGTGCCCAGAATCGAACCCAAGCCCCTGGAGCTATGAAGCAGCAGTGCTAACCATTCTGCTACTGTGCTGCCCGTACAGTGCTTCTCTCTGCACTGTAGAGATTCTATGGTTAAGTTTATCTTATTCTAAATGTTGCACTGGGAGCAAAAGAATGATTGATTCTGGCAATTATTTGAAGCTTACTAACATTTAATGATGTCTCCAGGACTACAGTTTCAGTTCCGTAAATCAATATCTTCCAATCTTGTCATGAGCTGTTGCTGGGTGTGAGAAGGGTACTTTCAGGTGTACCTCCTAAACTAAATTGTGTATGCAGTCTATATAGAACATAGAACATTACAGCACAGTACAGGCCCTTCAGCCCTCGATGTTGCGCCGACCAGTGGAACCAATCTAATGACCCTCTAACCTAAGCTATTCCAATGTTATCCATATGCCTATCCACTGACTATTTGAATGCCCTTAAAGTTGGCGAGTCCACAACTCCTGTAGGCAGGGCATTCCACGCCATTACTACCCTCTGAGTAAAGTATATACCTACAGCTTTGGATCTAGGTTTTCTGCTGATGTTTTAAACTAATGGTGAGTAGGCCCTTTGCCCATGCATTTTTTTTGAACTACTGAGTGGAGTGGGTGACAACCTTCCAGCTTATGATCCTCTGGTTTCTTCTTTTACAGACTGACCTCTTCAAAATTTTGCACAATATTTTGCTGAACGGTGAGACCCGTGAGTCAGCTTTAAATTACATGGCGGCAGTGGTAAACCGCAACATGAAGAAGGCACAAATGCAAGTAAGTGGAGGATAAGTAGACATGACGCTTGTATGGCTATCTCATTGTTACTTCATTGACGTGTTGATGTGAGGTCTCTTTCTCAGCAGTGGATGTAAGTGTGTTACTGCTGTGATGTCTCTTTCTTTAGATGCCTGAGATTTGACTAACTATTGTAGTTTCCCTGGGATTTCCACAGACCTTTCGATTGAAATGATAGCAGGAGAATCTACAAATCCCAATTTTGTTTTTGTGTGGTTGGCTTTGTTGGGACAATTTTATATTGTGGTTTGCATATCAAACAATGTTGAGTTTTCTGAAGTCGAAGTGCAGTATTTGAAGCAGATTTTTAAAATTGTTTTCTGAATAGTAATTGGGAATGAACAATAAATACTGACCTTGCCAGTGATGCTCACATCAGTGGAAGCCTTGTTAGAAATGATTTGATTTGTTTTACTTTTCACTGTACTCTAATACTGTTTCTTGAGCGTGATACAGATGAAACTTAAGATTCATAGAGAAGGAAAGGAGAGGGTACTGAATGTAGTGTTATAGTCATAGCGAGGATATAGAGAAAGGTCAACTTAATGCGAGGTAGGATCATTCAAAAGTCTGATGGCAGCAGGGTAAAAGCTGTTCCTGAGGTGGTTGCTTTTGCATCTTTTTCCTGATGGAAGAAGGTGGAAGAGAGAATGTCCAGGATGCGTGGAGTCCTTGATTATGCTGGCTGCTTTGCTGAGGCAGCGGGAAATGTAGGCAGCCAATGGATGGGAGGCTGGTTTGCGTGATGGATTGGGCTACATTCATGACCCTTGGAGTGTTTTGCCAAAGAACAGTGCCTGATTTCGTAACTACAAATGGAAATCAAAACTCAACAGTGTGTAGAGCTTTTTGTTAAATGTGAAAATTCATTTCTACAGACTGATGACCGACTGGTATCAACAGATGGGTTCATGTTGAATTTTCTGTGGGTGCTGCAGCAACTGAGCACGAAGATCAAGCTCGAAACGGTTGACCCAATGTACATTTTCCATCCCAAATGTCGCATCAACATACCCGCAGATGAGACGCGCGTGAAAGCTTCCATGGAGGACATTAAAAGCTGGCTTTCTGAGCTCAGTAAGTACATGTGAAGTATTACAGAAAAATTTGCTGAAATGGTGTGCATCTATCTTTCCTGCAGCTGTCTTGCCTTAGTAAGGTGTTCATTTTTACCCAACTGTAGAAGTGTTCCTTTTTAGCTAAACAGTTTTATTAAATTTATATATAATTGATTTAGAAACATAGAAGGTAGGAGCAGTGGGAGGGCATTTGGCTCTTTGAGCCTGCTCCACCATTCATTGTAATCATAGCTGATCATCCAACTCAATAGCCTGATCACTTTTTTTTTCCATTTAAGTAGATGATCAGTCCAAGTTTGCTGAGCCAAAGTTCCCCACAGAGTGCTTTTTCCTGACGTTACATGCGCACCATCTTGCTATCTTGCCAAGTTGCCGCCGGTATATAAGGAGACTACGAGCTATTCGAGATCTCAACAGGTAAGAGGGAATTCAGTCCGGAATGTGCTGCCAGTGAGGATGGTAGAGGCAGGTTACCTCACATCCTTTAAAAAGTATCATAACATTGAAGGCAATGGGCCAAATGCAGGTAAATAGGATTAGGTGGGAATTCAAATGTTTCTCATCTGTCGGTGCAGACTCGATGGGCTGAAGGGGCTCTTATGCGCTGTATGATTCTATGATTGTAAATTTAGATATGCATTTATGCAGTGTCTTTCATGGGCCTCCAAGAAAACTTTGTAGAGAAATATACAGTCTATTAGCACTTGTTTTAAGTCAGCAGAAGTACATCATATAGCACAGTTCCCATGTAGCAGGCAACCAAAACCATAAATATGATAAAACAGGTTATAAATGTACTTAGAAATCCATATTTTGATCCAGAAAACTTAAAGGAACTTTCTTTCACTTAGGATTAGGTGGGATTTGGATCTTTCTCGCATGTCAGTGATGTCTTGATGGGCCAAAGGGCCTTTTATGCACTATATGATTAAGTTGTATTTTTTTTATTACTTTGTAGGACTGTTGAGGAGCTGAAAAATACTGAAAGTCAGTGGAAGGATTCCCCTTTGGCAAACAGACACAGGGAAATGTTGAAACGATGCAAAACTCAATTAAAGGTGTGTATAAAAAAATCATTTCAGGTAATGATTCAGAGTTATCATAAATGATGGTGTTACTTATCTTTTAAATTCCACTGAAGGAGATGACAGATGCACCATCCATCTACCCTCTATTCATGCATTTTCATAGCTATGGGGGCCGATTATCTTAGTTGGCTACATGGCAACCTGGTGGTTTTGAATAACACCAACAGCGCATATTTGACGCCTGATCCAGCTGCAGTAGATTTGGGATATCCCTCCTCACCCTGCCTTGACAGTAGAAGATAATGGCAAACTCCCACTGACAGAAACTGCTTAGTACAAAGCATCAGCAGACAACAAATCAAGGGTCATAACTAGGGGCACGATGATAGTTAGCACTTTTGTCTCTCACTCTAGGGACAAGTTCGAGTACGGCATTGGATGTGTGGAGTTTGCACATTTTCCCTGCATCTGCATGGGTTTTCTTCCGTTTCCTCCCACGTTCCAAAGATGCACAGATTAGGTGGATTGGCACTTTGAAGGGTATTAATATTGACCACACTTTGAAAAAAAGGGATACACTGCACGGAATTTACTATTAACAGAATGTACCATTGATGGCATTTCGTGTTAAATTCAATTTAACATTAATAATGCATATTTCATTAAAACTTTAAAAAATTATCTGATATTTAAAGCATTTCATATGAATAGTTGTCATTTTGTGGTGCTCAATCCAGTCATACTGGATTTTTGAAGTTAAAATAGCTTTGACTCTTTTAATGACCATAAAATGTATTTTAATTTCTGGAACTTCCAGTGACGAGATCCTTAAGTAGTGCCTTGTAAAAATAATTATTGGTTGTCTTTGAGCATAAGTGGCATTGAGCTATGGAATGCTGTATCTCAATGCAGTTCTGTAAAAGGCAATGTACATTTATGCTGTGTCCTTGGGCTCTAACTTTTTATTATTTTCTCCTGCAGTTTGAGGTTAGAGACAAACTTGGGATTGGGGGGCCATTAAAATTGACTTGAAAACTCTTTATCTGCATATAAAGACTATGTAAGCATCTCTGTCCATGGTGCAGTAATGAGGACAGCATTTTGACCATGTAAATGCAACCTGCATCAAACCTGAAATCAATACATACTGGAATTCTGCCTTTTGTTTCCAAACATAAAATATGCCCATTTAAATTCAGTTACATGGGTCAAATTATTTGACAGTTCAGTGGTTTAATAGTAGATTCCCATTTTACTGTTCGTGTTGTTGGCGAGACAGTGACACAGTGGATTTATCACTGGACTAGTATTCCAGAGGCCCAGGATAGTGCACTGGGGACCTAGGTTCGAATCCCACCATGGCAGATGGTGAAATTTTGAATTCAATAAAAATCTGGACCATGAAACTATGTCGTAAAAATTCATCTGGTTCACTAATGTCCTTTAGGAAAGGAAGTCTTCTGCCCTTACCTGATCTGGCCTATAAGAGACTTCAGATCCCCCAGCAATGTGGTTGACTCACAAATGGCCTCTGAAATGGAGGGCAGTTAGGGGTGGGCAATAAATGCTGACCCAGCCAGCAATGCCCACATACTGTAAAAATGAATAAATAAATAAAATTTGAAACATTAATTTTTGGTGTAAAAGGAAATTTTGAACCATCATTGGTCTGTATTCATAAACTTGAAATCTTCAGTTACTGTAACTGTTTAAATATCCAATATGTGATTATCTCCAAATGAGGAAAGATTGGCAGTTTATGTAGTATCTTCTGCAATCTCAGGACTCCCAAAATGCTCCACAGTAAAAACGGTGCATTTGATGTGTAGTCACTGTTATTAAGTAAGGGAAATTCACCAGCCTTTTGTTTTTGGGATCTTGCTATGCCCCAGTGTGATAAATGATCAGATAACCTGTGACTTTAAGCTAATATTAATGGACAGACAAATGTTTGCCAACACACTAGGCGAATCCCCTGCTCCTCTTCAAACAGTGTTTTGGAATCCTTTTATACCCCAGCGGAGGAGGAATGTGGGGCTTCATTTTCCGGTCTTGTGCAAAAGTTAACATGTCCTGTCATACATCATAGCCTGAACATTGCTGAAATGTGAACTGCGTACAATACCAGAAGGTTAAAAGCACACCCAAATTCAAAACCCAGATTCTTTTGACTCTTGCACGACTTCTGTTAAGCGATGTTGGTTTCTGTTCTTTGGGCCATCAGGATTATGTGGCTCTTCCATGCTGTTCCACCCAGTGAATTACTGGACCATAATTAACTGTCGGTCCCATGCAAATAACAATTTGGCAGCAATAGGTTATGTAGCCGCATCTATAGCGTATAAGGTATGTGTTAACTCAAGTGTTTAAAAACATTCCGTTTTCTGATAAAAGACATTTAATTTGAGGATTTTGTATTTGTTCACTGTATGGATGTGCTTTTTATTTTGCATTCAGAAATTGGTGCGGAGCAAGGCATGTGCTGATGCTGGCTTACTAGATGAGAATCTGTTAAGGAGGTGTCTCCAGTTTTATGGCACATTAATTCAATTGATCTTTCGTCTGGTTGATCCGCGCTACCCAGAGTAAGTGTTTTGCTCTTTGTGCATAAGATCCTCACAGTAATTGCAATCATTTTTCTGTCTAAGTGATTCCCTTCATTTCAGTTCACGAAAGATACATAATTTGTTCCTGTGTACCCTCTTTCCAAATAACTTGAATGCAGGCTTGTTGTTTTCAAATAGAAGAAGAAACCAATAATCATTCTTGATCCCAATGTTTATCCTGTTTTCTCCCATCACTTTTCAAAGGTGTAGACTTGTTCTGGAATACAGGTGTGCCCATTTACGGGTTTAAATGATGAAGGGTTTTTGATTCAGCCTAATACACAAAGAAATAGGGGTTTCTGAATTGCAGTCTTGAACAAGAGGACTCGCTGAATTTTCTTTCCCACTCAGACTGAATTTACTCATTTTATTTGTAAGTGTAGTAGCAGGAAATGTGCGTTATCTGTATCCCTTTACTTTAAACCATTGCAAAGCCTGTCACACCAGCAAATTGCTTTTAAAGTGCACTAACTGTTGTCAGCAGACAGTTTAATTCCGTTATTTAAAGATTTCTTCCAAGATGGTTTAAAATTATATATATGCTAGTAACTGAGTATGGAGAGCAGTTTGCACAAAGTAGCAACGCGAAACTCTTAGTTCTAAGTAGATTGATGTGGGAATTTGTTAACTGTTTCCTACATTCCCCAGCCATTCTTTTTCCCTTGCTGTTTATTGTCAAATTTGTATTGCGTTCTAGTAGATTCACGGCCACTAAAAATTTGATTGAGACGGCCAGCTTTATTTCCAGTTAGAACTAGGGGTAGTGGCTTTCATTCTTTGAATTTGAATCTAGGTAGACTATAGTCTAACTCGCTGTGCCACACATATCTCACTTTCACATACTCTAAAATTGCACCATTATAAGCGATGAATTCAACAAATGAACCAGTCCTTTTAATAGTCATGGAAACTCCAGAAACTCTTATTCCAGTAAATCAAATCTGTTGATAACCAGATGTACTGAATGCTTTTCTTTTTCTCTTTGCAGCATGGCACTGCCCCTTCAGCCAGAGATCCCCAAAGTGTTTGCAGCACTGCCTGAATTCTATTTAGAAGATATTGCTGAATTTTTGCTGTTTATTGTACAGTAAGTAAATATAATTTCAACAGATGGTAATATGGGGTTAGTATGTAGGGAGACTGAGTCACCAGTGCATTCGTCAAAACAAGTTCTCTTTCCAACAAGATTTGTCAACTTAAAGGAGAATCGCGATCGCTGTGGAGGAATTTGGTTTCTGCACTCAACTGAACTTCATATGATTCTCTGTACAAGTCAAAATCTTGGGCCTAGTAAACGTCATTGTCACAAAATGGTAGGAAAGCCACTTATTTCCTACTGGTTTTTTTGGGATCTTGATAGCCTGGGCTGCTCCCTCACCACAAGGAGGAACTGTCTGTTAAATGACCCTGAGGCTTATCTATTACCACAGCTTGCCAACAGGATGTCCGAGAGCAGTGATCTTCAAGGGACAAGGCAATTCTCACACTGTTCTATTTTTAGCAGCCAAGCATTTCAATCATGCTTCCCCCACCTACCTATGAATAGGTAGGTGCTCGATTTCAGCTATGGGTAGTAAATGTTGTTACTGAATAATCCATTTAGTCTGTGATGAGTCATTGTGGTTTACAGCATGGAAACAGCCCAACTTGACCATGCTGCCCTTTTAAAACCCAAAGCTAGTGAGGAAAGAGCATTCATCCCCAAATATTGCTTCATATAACTGTTATCATAATTAAATGATTGCACTGTATATAGTACAGAAAACAGTTTGAAAATATATATATTTGTTGTGGTAACCAGAACTGACACAAGTGTGATCAATTTATTGTGAAGTCTTAATGTAACTTCATAGTGTACTGTAACGCTTTCAGGTTACAAGTCCAACCACAGAACCCAGGGTAATTTGTCATGCTTGTTGCCACCCTGGCAAATTCAGCACAAAGTGGGGATCTTTCTGGAACTATCTTGTATGGCTAATTGCTATACAACATAGCACTGACATTTGCCCATTGAACCATTGGGTTTTAATTGCATTATTGATGTAATGTGTATGCAGATAAACAAGTGTCTGGACAACAATGGCATACATGTCCCATTCTCTGTTGCACTTTCTGGAAACTTGCTTTGTGCTGCAGGGTGAAGTTTTTTTGGTTAAAATTTAACGCTTGGCATGTACTAAGAGCACGTTTAAAGTTGAACCTCTTGTAGAATACTACTAAATTATGGTTCATTGGCTATTTTGTCTCATTTATAAGAGTCAGCTTTTACAAGAGATAGCTTTTCCTTTCAATTAATTACAGTTTGTTCTTCTGCAGATATTCCCCTCAGGTTTTATACGAGCCTTGTACTCAGGAAGTTGTCACCTTCCTTGTTGTATTTATCTGTAGTCAGAACTATATCCGAAATCCTTACTTGATTGCCAAGCTGGTGGAAGTCATGTTTGTGACAAATCCAGCAGTTCAGCCTCGAACACAGAAATTCTATGAAATAATGGAGAATCACCCACTGGCTACTAAACAACTGGTGCCTGCGTTAATGAAATTTTACACAGGTATGCTGTTTTCCCCATTTGTATTGACTTATCAAAATGACAATCTTATTTTGTAGATGTGCAAAGGGGTTACTTTGGACAGACCTGTAAAGTTAGTTTATTAGTCACAAGTAAGGCTTGCATTAACACTGCAGTGAAGCTACTGTGAAATTCCCTTAGTTGTCACTCTCCGGCGTCTGTTCGAACGTGGGAGGAATCTGGACCACCCGGAAGAAATCCGTGCAGGTATGGGGAAAACGTGCAAACTCCACGCAGACAGTGACCCAAGCCGGGAATTGAACCCGGGTCCCTGGCACTGAGAGGCAGCAGTGCTAACCATTGTGTGACCCATGCTGTGCCTCATTTATCTGGATAAATGAGCTAAGAAAGGCTCTTGAGTTATATTGGAGACTGCTCTAAGATACTTTAGTAAAACATTTAGCCTTGTGGTTCTGCAAATACTCATTGCTTAGTTTATTGGGGAGGTAGAACCATTAGTCTTGGGTCAGGAGATAAACATGTTAGTCAGCATTTCACTCCAAGTAGAAGATTAATTTTCTCCCCAAATTACTAAAATATATTGCCGGACCTGAGGCTTCTTTGTGAAGAGAAATTGGATGCCAATGCCAAAGGTTTAATAACTGTGTACTGGAAAATTAATGGAGGACTCCAGCTTGATAGCAAAAGGACTGATCCCATCGTGAAGGAGTTAGAATTATAGAATTCCTACAGTGCAGAAGAGGCCATTTGGCCCATCATGCCTGCACCAACTTCAACAGAGCGTATCTTAGCCAGGCCCCCCCTCTTGCCCAATCCCTGTACCCCCCAATATTTTGCGTGGCCAATTCACCTAAGCTGCACAACTTTGGACTGTGGGAGAAAACAGGAGCACCCAGAGGAAACCCGCACAGACATGGGGAAAATGTACAAACTCCACACAGCCCAACAGTGGAATTGAACGCAGGTCCCTGACACTGTGAGGTGGCAGTGCTAACCACTGTGGAAGTTAATTTGATTCCTCTCGTGAAGACATGGGCTCATACCATGATCTAGTTCCTCACGTGTTGATTAACTGCTAGTACCTCAACCACATGACCACTTTTTGTGAATTCTGGTGCTGTTGTGGGCCTGTTTGGCTGAAAGGGACATCCATCCTCACACAAAAGCCACATGCCAGCATTTCCTCTAGGTAGAGAAGCCAGTTGTATCATCTCAAAACTGCTCTGCTCTCAGGAAGGTAGCACAACATTTTAGCCAATATTCTTGATCTTTTCTTTGAAGTTCAGATAACTGCTTATGCCATTTTAACATACCTGAGTAAAGTGGAGCGATTGGTGGTCCTTAGGGCTCTGATAACATGAATAGACAATATCTTCAAGACGTTTAAGCCTGATGCTGGGTTTCAGCATTTTCGAAGCAGTAACAAAAATGCACTATTGATATGTTTCTCAGATGTTGAACATACTGGAGCAACCAGTGAATTCTACGATAAATTCACCATCCGTTACCACATCAGCACAATCTTTAAAAGCCTTTGGCAGAACGTGGCTCATCAAGGCACCTTCATGGAAGAGTTTAAGTAAGTCGATGCAATTTAATTAACAGAAAAAAATCCTGGTTTTGTTGGTAGGTAGGAGAGTGAGGGGGAGAACCATGGATTCATACTGACCACCAGCTGTCACAGCATATGGCCAATTATTTGTGGTTACATTCACAAAACCTGTTAGATTGGATTTACTCTGGCAGCTTGCAACTCTGGTGGTCTGCTTTGTCCTACAGTTATACTGAGTGTGTTTTATTTTCATAGTTCAGGAAAGCAATTTGTCCGTTACATCAATATGTTAATAAATGACACCACATACCTGTTGGATGAAAGTCTGGATTCTCTCAAACGCATCCATGAGGTACAAGAAGAAATGAAGAACAAAGAACGCTGGGACTCATTGCCTAGAGTAAGTGTGTCTTTTGGTTTGCCTTTTTATAGAATAAAGAATATTATTAGATCGAGACTGATGGCCAGAGAAAAATGAAACAAAAGCCGTATTTAATTCTGGTTTGCTCAAAAGCAGCATTTTGGAATTGGGGAATGAGGGAATATTGTACTTCATTTTACATTCAAACATCTGGTTGCCTATTAAAAAATTTGTCACCCATTTCTTAAAAAAAAAACTTCATTATTTTTCTTTTTGGACAGTTGGAGAGAACAAAAAATACTTGGATGATAAAATGTCCCAGCATGCATGTATAAGACATATGGTTCTAAATATTTATTAACTCTGAAATGCCTTTGGGAGCCAAATTTAGATTTAATTTGATTTAATTTATTATTGTCACATGTATTAATATACAGTGAAAAGTGCACTATACAGACAAAACCAATACCATTCATAGAGAAGGAAAGGAGAAAGTGCAGAATGTCGTATTAGTCATAGCTGGGGTGTAGAGAAAGATCAACGTAATGTAAGATCTTTGATTCTCTAAGATTGCTATGTCATGGCATGAGGCATCTATGCAGAGCGGCACAGTGGTTAGCACTGCTACTTCACAGTGCTAGGGACCCAGGATCAATTCCCAGCTTGGGTGACTGTTCTCCCCCATGTCTGCCTGGGTTTCTTCCAGGTGCTCCAGTTTCCTCCCACTGTCCAAAGATGTGCAGGTTAGATTGTCCATGATAAATTGCCCCTTAGTGTCAGTGAAACTAGCTAGGGTAAATGCATGGGATTATGGGGACAGGGCCTGGGTGGGATTGTGGTTGGTGCAGATTTGATGGACCGAATGGCTTCCTTCTGTACTGTAGTATTCTATGATTCTATAATAGGCTAAATATTTGGGTAGTAAGATTGTGTCTCCCCACTGTTCGCATGGCTTATTTCGCCAGGAGCTGCTAATGGCATACCATTCTTGTCTTCCCCCTTCAACTTGAGACTTTTGAAATACAGATTCTGTGCTTGACGTAAAACAGTTTTGCAGCCCACATTCAGCAGATCTCTCAGACATTGTTGTCTTTTATTTTAAAAGGATCAACAGCAGAGTCGGCAATCGCAGCTGACCCAGGATGAGCGTGTCTCCCGCTCATACCTAGCTCTCGGTGCGGAAACAGTAGACATGTTCCATTATCTCACCAAACAAGTGCAAAAACCTTTCCTTAGACCTGTGAGTAAATGATGGACTAATTCTTTCCCCTTGACCTTATCACTGATTACCCATAAACATAGTAGTTCAATATACTTATTGTATCTCACTTTGTATTGTAGTGAAGATTTCTTTTGCTTGAGGCAAATGATTTGGGCAGTGTATGTGTGTGTGCGTATGTGTGATCTTTAGACCGTTCTAAGTTACTAGATGCCAAACTTGGTCACCCTAATGTGGGAGAGGCTGTGGAGTGAAATAGAACAACTGGTTTGGAATTACTCATGGTCCCATAGAGTGGGATTTTCCAGTTCCAAGAGCAGTGGGCTTTAACAATGCAGTTGGTGGGGGGAGGAAGACAAGGCAGCAGGAGATAAATTGATCTTCCTACCAGTGAAACGATGGTCACTTGCTCTCATCACAGGCTGACATTCTCGTTGGAGCTTGGGGGGATGCAGATGAGGGCTCGAACCAGATTTGTCCTCCCCACCCTGAAACACCATGGGACAATTCTCCCAAAAACTTCAAAGTATCGAATTCACGTTAAAAGCTGGACTAAATCACGCTACTTTTTTTCAGCGGGAGTTTTAAAGAATCCCCCACTCTCTGCACTGCAGAGCGCCCTAGGGTGAATCACATGGAAAATCAGAGGGTGGGGCCTATCTCTGCTGGAGAGGCCGACAGCATAGTGCTGAGTGTGCCACTGCGCATGGGCCAATCTGTTAGCACCAAGATCCAGCCTCCCGCAATCGCTGGCCAGCCACACACTGCCAGTTCTGCACTACCCCCTCCCTGCAGTGCCAGTTGCTGGCTTCTCTCCCTCCCCCATTGATCTCAACTGAAATGTGGCAGTGGGACTGCCACTGGAGGGCAGTGCCAAAGTGCCCTTGGAAATTGGTACTTTGCCCCTTGGGCAGTGCCAGGAAGCCCAGTCTGGTATTGCCAAGGGGGCACCCAACCTTCTGGGGAGACCTCAGTTGTCCCCTCCTTCATTCCAGCGGGTCAGGCCACCATAGAACATAGCACAGTACAGGTCCTTTGGCCCTCAGTGTTGTGCCAAACTATGTTCAATTCCAAGATCAAGCTATCCCACTCCCTATAATTCTGGTGTGCTCCATGTGCCTATCCAATAACTGCCTGAAAGTTCACAATGTGTCCGACTCCACTATCACAGCAGGCAGTGCATTCCACACCCCAACCACTCTGAGTGAAGAATCTACCTCGAACATCCCTCCTATATCTCCTACCATGAACCTTATGGTTATATCCCCTAGCAACAGCTGCATCCACTCTATCCCCGTCATCATCTTATAGGCCTCAAGTCGCGCCTCATCCTCCTCCGCTCTAAAGAGAAAAGCCCCAGTTCCCTCAACCTTTCCTCATAAGACCTACCCTCCAAACCAAGCAGCATCCTGGTAAATCTCCTCTGCACTTTGTCCATTGCTTCCACATCCTCCTTATAGTGAAGTGACCAGTACTGAACACAATATTCCAAATGTGGTCTCACCAGTGTCCAGTATAGTTGCAGCATAACCGCACGGCTCTTAAACTCAAACCCCCTGTTAATAAACACTAACACACTATAAGCTGCCTTCATGGCTCTATCCACTTGAGTGGCAACCTTCAGAGATCTGTGGATATGAACCCCAAGATCTCTGTTCCTCCACATTTCCTCAGAACCCTGCTGTTGACCCTGTAATCCGCATTCAAGTTTGTCCTACCAAAATGAATCACCTTGCGCTTATCGGGGTTAAACTCCATCTGCCACTTTTCAGCCCAGCTCTGCATCTTAGCAACGTCTCTTTGCAGCCTGCAAGAGCCCTGCACCTCATCCACTACTCCACCAATCTTGGTGTCATCAACAACTTTATTAACCCACCCTTCAGCCCCCTCTTCCAAGTCATTGATAAAATGACTCCACAAGTGTAGAGCTACTGTAAACCCCGCTGGGGTTTGGTGAGGTACCTATAGGAACGTCCAGGAGATGGATTGTCTCGCTGTGGGTGCATGAGGGTCTGTTGGCGAGGGGCGAGATTTGACAGGAGCAAAGGAATAAAGAAGATACTTGAAGAGGTGCTGAGAGTTACTGAATGGGGTATGGAAGTAAAAGCAGATTCTGGGGCAGGCATGTGGCAGGGATAGGGACTGGGGCTCCTTAGGCAGGTAGGAAATGAGCGCATTCACCTGTATGAGTTGGAGGATGCTGGGGACTTGTTAAAGGGTAACTGGGAGTGGTGGCACTGTGGTTAGCACTGCTGTCTCAGTGTCAGGGACCTGGGTTCAATTCCACCCTTAGGTCACTGTGTGTGCAGTTTGCACATTCTCCCCATGTTGCGTGGGTTTCCTCCAGGTGCTCCAGTTTACTCCCACAGTCCGAAGATGTGCAGGTTAGGTTGATTGGCCATGCTAATTTGACTCTAGTGTCCTGGGACGTGTAGGTTAGATGGATCAACTGTCTCCTCCATCAGTGGGGATGGAAGAAATTTATGCCTTTTAATAATGGCAAGGTGCGTGCCATGCAGCCTGCCCTGCTGTGTAATGCATTGGAAAACCCCCTGACTGCATCATTAATTAGGTCAGTTTTGTGTGATTTGGCACCAAACCCTACTGACTTCTCTGCAGCAGGAAACATTCCCAGTTCCTGCCCCTGCCCAGAATGGAAAATTCCATCCGCAGTAACTGCTTTTCTGGTTGACTAAACATTGTAAAGCAGTTTACTCCATCTGCCTTTGGAAGGATAAAGTTATGGAGGTTAGCTGATCATGGTAGCAAGGAGATTTGTATTTGAGTGAAAAGAAGCTACAGTCTTCACCAAAATTTGATTTACTGTGCATGGTGATATACAATGTACTTACTATAGCATGCAGCTGTCGTGTCTTTCTCAGCAGTGAGTTCTTTCTCTCTTGTCTACTGTTTCTCATGCCCTTGACTGCAAGTGGAATATGTTCAGAAAATCTCTGCAATTGGAGTCTATTTAAGAAGGAACATTTCAGTAACCTATTATTTAATTTTTCTCTGGTTTGTTGCAGGAACTTGGACCCCGCTTAGCTGCCATGTTAAACTTCAACTTACAGCAACTGTGTGGACCCAAGTGCCGTGACCTAAAGGTAGAGAACCCAGAGAAATATGGTTTCGAACCAAAGAAACTTCTGGATCAGCTGACTGATATTTACCTGCATTTAGACTGTCCCCGGTTTGCAAAAGCCATTGCTGATGACCAGGTTTGTGCTTTACTTTTTACATCCATTGAGTAGCTTCTAACACGTGCTGCCTGCAAGCCTCCAAATGAAATTGTGTAACTGATTTTCTGTGTTTTCACCATGTAACTCTCCCTTCGAGTGCATTGAGTGTGTCACATGAAAGTGCAATTTTAAAGGATAATTGAATGAATGCACATGGTTTCACGTCCTACCTGCAGCTTTCAGTGTAGAATTCTGTAGCTATTTCTCGTACTAAAGTTGCTAACGTTGTGGGTATAATATTTATCTCTGCCTGGGAGAATTTCTAAATGTGACACCTTGAAAGTATTTTGAAATGTTACTGTGAATGATGAATCTCAGCCCAAGCTGGGAGGGAATCTGCAGCTCCAACTTCAGGTAAATAGGGCAGGTTAGTGACTGATTTTAAAAAGCCCATCAGAGAAAGAGAACCTGCTGTCTTTCAGCACATGCCTTCTAACTCACAGAAGGGCTGCTTGGATCTGGAGTGCACTATCTGAAAAGGTGATTGAATCGGATTCCGTGGGAACTTTCCGAAGACGATTGATAATATCTGTGATAAGAACTGATGTACGGATTGTGGAGTTTAGTCACCTTGGTCATAAGAATAGGAAAGCAATATACTTTTGAAAAATACATGACAGGTGTCAATGTTGACATTCAGGGTCTTGGGTGTGCTTAGACAAGAAACTCAACACTAGCAGATAGGTACAGCAAGCAAATAGGAAGGCAAAATAGCATGTCATTGCAAGAGGGTTGGAGTACAAGAGTAAAGAATTAATTTTACATTTGGATAGAGTTTTGATGAGATCATAGCTGGAAAACTGCTGTTTTGGGCCCCCATATTTAAGGAACGATTGCATTGGTGGTTCAGCAGATTATACTCTGGGATGAGAGTGTTGTCCTATGTTGAGGGTCTGTGTAAATTGGGTCTATAATTCTCTGGCGGTTAGCTGATCATGGTAACGAGATTTATATTTAAGAGCTAATTCAAACATACAAGATTCTGAAGGGGTTTGACACGGTGGACACTAAGAGGTTGTTTCCCCAAACTGGGGAATCTGAAACAGAGGGCACAGACTCAAGATAAAAGGGACAGCTTTTTTAGGATTATGATGGTGAAGCTGCTTCATTCAAAGGGCTGTGAATTTGACATTATTTACCCCAAAAGGATTGTGGATGCTCTGTGAATATAATTAAGGCTGGGCAAGGAAGATTTTTGGGGTCTTGCAAATCGAGAGCTATACAGGAGGCAAGCTTGCTGGCAAAACCACTAGAATTATATTTTGCATTTTGAGCATAGAATGAGTTCTTTCAAGCCCTCCCTGCCCTTTCTTGCACACCTTCAGCTCTAATCCACCCCTTGCTGTATCCGTTATGATCTGCTTACTAGGGAATGACTTGGAACCTAATCCTTATGTGTTCTGCCAAAGCTAAGGTATTCACCAGAAAGTATGTTGAAGCAGCCTGGGGAGTGTGTGCTTTTTTTTTTAAAACCTGGCCTATGCTCACCCTGACAATATGCTGTGTTCAAATTAACGAGTTTAAACTTTCATTCTAACCTCCCATTAACCATCATTTTGCCTTGTAATAAAATCACTTGTATTTGGATATGATCATAACTAAATCCATATTTTCATCTGCTAGTGTGTACATATTTTATGTAATAAATTACCAGCTAATTAACTGGAAAGTCATGACCTTCTTTATCTTCGATATCCTAATAGTTTTTCTTTTGGAACAGCGATCATACAGTAAAGAATTGTTTGATGAAGTCATTTCAAAAATGAGAAAGGCGGGAATTAAATCGACAATAGCTATTGAAAAATTTAGACTCCTGGCAGAAAAGGTGGAAGAAATTGTCACAAAGAATGCCCGTGCAGAAATTGACTATGGAGATGCACCAGATGAATTCCGAGGTGAGAGTTTGGAAAAATTCTACTGCTGGATTAGAATGGAAAATACTCAGAACGACTAACTCCAAAACCTTGTGCTGTGGAATTCTTGCCAGTACCTGTGCCAAATCTGGTATAATGCAAACTGGAAAAGGGTTTAAGCATTTAGTCAGGCTGAAGCAATATATTTGAAACATCTCGTCCTTTAAGCTAGCAGATATTAGAAAAGTTACTCTAATGTGGAGAGATTTCTTTAAAGCATCAATAACTGAACACAATACATAGTTGTGAGCATCATTTGTTACAAATTAATCATATACTTTGATCCAGTATTTACAAATCTAATTAAATGGCACATCAGTGCTAATTATGGCATGTTGCAATGTTGTAAAATGATGGTTGTTTCTTTTTGGTTTGATTATAACTTCACTACCATAGTCTCCTTTGGGAGCCATTCTTCATAGTTTCATGTTAGTGCAGCTCAGTTGGTAGGGTTAGGCATTTCATCCCTGGCTGAGAAACTTGTATGCAGTTATACACCAGAAGCTGAGCAGAGAAACTACATCCAACATTCCAGTGAAGTATTCTGGTGCGTTGTCTGATTGGACTTTAAACTGAAGGAACACTGGCTAGATATTAATGTTTTTATAATCAGATCCCTTTATTCTGCTTTTTTTTTAAATAAAGACAAGAGTTCTGAAACACCTGATAACTAATTTGAACAGATTTAAAGGTTTAGGCATGAGGTGCAAAGGGAACCAGAGGAAGAAAGTTCCATGCGGGGCTGCTGATGCCCTGAAACTTGCTGCCCAAGAGGGTGACGGGTGTGGGAGCGACCAATGAGTTCAAAATGAAATTCGATAGCATTTGAAGGGCTATAGGGAATTAGTGGGCTGTGGGACTGACTGGTTTATTCTGTAGAGAGCTAGCATGGGCTTGATGAGCCAAATGGCTTCCTGTGCTGTAAGTGGCACTTTAATTACTGAGTGAGTGTGAATGGTATTGACATAAGCAGTTAATGTTGAAAGATTCCTGGGTTGATGATTGAGTACCAATAGTAATTCACCCTTTAATCTTTATTAATTCAAGTCTTCCTTTTTAACTACCGTAGATTGTGGCATATAATTTGACTTTGGAAGCCTCAAAATCTTTCCAAAAACATGGATTGACTTGTGCTCCAAGTATGAACTGCTGGTGTCAGTGGCTGCCATTTTAAAATAAGAAAAACAGAACCCTGGAAATTCAAATTAAATCAGTGTGCCATGTTTATTGAGTGAATTAATTCTGCAAGATCCTTTCATGACAATTGAAACATTTTAGAAATAGACAAATTCTTCATCTTAACCTGACATCAAGTAATTTTGGCACTGGGGTGTATTGGTAGGCTTTAACAAATCTTGGTCTCTAGTCATTTTTGTCCCATAAAACAGCTATCCCAGCTAGCTGTGAAATCTTTGATTAACTACGTATGTATGCATTGCATTTCTGGTGGAGGACCCATTCTGATGCATGCTGCTCAAGGCTAGGCCAGTGGCTGGTCCCTGCTCTCATGCCTCACCTTGGGCACGAGAGCAGGGCAGATTCCTATTCCTCATACCAGTTTTTCACTAGCACCATGTTCTCTTGCTGCAGTGCAAGTGATTTGATGAGTTAGCGTGTTATGACTTCTAGCTTGACACCAACTTTGCACTTCTATTTTTGCCCAACCCATCTCTATTCTTCATTTGCCTCCTTGTGGACATGTCTTAAAACTCGTGCACGACTACTTGGTAACACGGCCCTTATCACCTGCTTGATCCCATGCGCTGGCTTATAAGGTGAGCTAAACATGCATTTCTGAGGTGTAAAACTGAGGGCGACTCCTAATGTGAGCATAGCATTTCTTAGCAGAAGAGGGGGATTTACGCTTATGCTGAGTATAGGCTTAAAGATGATATTTGCCACTGAAGAAATGGTCATCTTATCCCCTGGAGCAACTTGTCCACTGCGAACTATGGTAAGGATTGAATTACTAATTCCTTTATGCCAGTATTCTAATGTCATCAGCACTTGGTTAAGTGGGTGGAACTAAAATATATGGAAGCCAGAAAGCCAGTGGAAAAGCTAGGGAAAATCTACATTTGAGACTGCAATCCTGCTGCCAAGATAAGGAAATTGGATATAGTACTGTAAATCCTGGGAACTGATTTTTAGATATCCCGTCTCAATCTAAACAAACTGGTGGTATAAAAATGGCTCAGTTTAAGTCTGCTTTACTGGTGCTGATAACCTGGTTTTTGAACAATGCCAGTGACTGTAGTCCTGACAAGTGAACAAGCACTAGGTGATTTTCTCAGCTTCTTCAAGTATTAATGTTGCTTGTGACAGATGTCGCAATCATGCTGTCCATGGATAGGTTGCGAGCCCAACTTACCTGGTGGTCTCCAAATCTGCTTGTGAGTATTCCCCATTGTTTTTTTTTCCCTGCTGCTGCCAATACTATGGATTCCATAGCACACTGAGATTCTCCCATATAGAAATGTCACCAGTGAGGTTCCAAGTATATAATATAATTTTGATTACAGCATTGTAATAGCTGTTAGTTTGTTGAACTATAAAGTCTGGTTGTTGCAGATCCATTGATGGACACTCTGATGAATGACCCTGTGAAGCTGCCCTCTGGGACCATAATGGACCGCTCCATTATTTTAAGACACCTATTGAATTCACCAACAGATCCATTTAACCGCCAACACCTGACGGAGAATATGCTGGAGCCAGGTAAAGGATGTCACTTTACACCTACTGCACCAATTAATAACTTCTTCCTGCAACAAGCTAGGTCAATGCTGAGCGCTACAGGCCAGGAAAGTTTGAGTTTTAGTCTGTAGTCAGTTATCTGTAGGAATGTCAATGGGCCAGTAGAATTGACTACGTACTACAGATGGGTACAAAATCAACCAGAGTTACCACTTTTAAACAGCAAGCAATAACCCTGATTGGAAAATGAGTCTGAGGATATGAGATGAGGATAGAAATGGACTCTTAAGCTTAGCATCACAGAGGATCAGCCATTTGGGCAACCTAGCAGAGGGCTGCGGGCTGCTGACATTGTGAACACATAAGTCACTGTCTTTAAGGTTTGTTTTAGGAAAAATACAGCACTTTGCTGCAATTCTTGGGGCAAGAGCTTGCACTGTACCAATTGCCTGATCTTAGCTATCAACTAAATTGACAGAAATCAGATGGAAGAAAAATCAGTATCTTTACAAAAGTTTTTTTCCACTACGTACAAGGCACAGGAGTGTAATGGAATACTTTTTTTTTAACTGTCTAGATGGAGCTGCAAAATCACTTGAAGCTTAACACTTTCTAGAGCAAATAAGTCTGCTGGACCAGCACACTATCCACTCATTTAAGCATCCTCTCCCTCCACTGTTAATGTGATTTGGCTATAGTGCATCTGATCTACAAGATGCACTGCACAAGTTGCCAAGGCTTTAGTACCTCCCAAACAAGCTGTTACACACACTCAGAGCAGCTGGTGAACGGAAACACCAACACTCTGAAATTCTACTTTTTGAGTCTTGTGCCATCCTGATGTAATTGGTCATTCATTCACTGCTGAATAAAAATCGTGGACACGCAACACACAACCTCAACAGCATTGTAGACACACACTCCAATGGCTCAAGCAAATGGCCCACCTCCTTCTCCAGGGCAGCTAAAGGTAGCCAATAAATACTGGCCTTGCCACATTGCAAAGATGGACAAAACAAAATGCTATTTATTTTAGATTAACTTTGCTGGTGTATTTATTTTGTCTTTTTTCCCTCATAAAGGAGAAGATAATCTAAAACTGCTAATAATGGACTAAGATTCAGAATATCTTATGAGACAATAAAGGAAGGTGCTTGCTAGATCAGTTCCATTCTATTCTCAGACTGTACTCATTTATTTCCAATAGTGCCCGAACTGAAGGAAAAGATCCACGCCTGGATGAAAGAGAAGCAACATGCAAATCGTTCATCACAGTGAAGTGTGACCTGAGAGGGATACAATGAGAAACGTTTGTAGTTCTGAACGTAGACCACCAGATTATTAAGACCCAAAAGCAAATCTGCTTGACAGTGAGGCTTTGTAGGCTACGTTTGCTGCACTGATATTAAAAAGGGTGAACTGAACAGATTAGAAAAATGTTAATGTCTCTGTAAATAGATCTAATTTAAAGAACAAAAGCAAGTAATAGGAGAAAAGTTCAGAGGTGTCGGGTACAATTTAGAATACCTTTTCAGTACAGCTACACGTGACCAGTGCAAGTTTAAGGCGCTGCACTCAAGGCCTTGCGGCAATTTCAAAACTTAAAGGGTCTGAGCAACCATGTTTTTTAAATGACTGTATTAACAGAGGATGGTCTGTATTTTAGGTTGAAGTTATTACTGTATCTTGCGACCAGTCGCTGCTAAAGGGACTGTTTTGTTTGCTGCACTAAACGTTCCTCAAAACCAAAGTAATGCACAGGCCCTTTCCCTAAAAGCTGATGTTTTAATTATGAGGCATACGCAGTTGGCTCACAGGATTAAAGGTGAGACTATTGAATTCTATTTGTTTACCATTAATTTATATTTCGTTTCTAGCTTATCCTTCTCCCATTTCCCACCCTCACCCCAGGTACTGACACCGACGCATAGGCTTTCAAGCAAACTCTATAGCTGGCAAGAGAGGTTATGAATTTCCTCCTTTTTTTGCCGAACCATGCTCCAGGGCCATTGTTTTTCCACAGTATGATCTGCATTATTGGAATATTTTGATTGCAATAAGGATTTTTTTAAAAAGCAACATTTCCTCCAAGAAATGATTTCATTCCAGCAGCTGTTGGATTGTCTTCCTCTCCCAGAGGACCTTTTTATTGTTACTGCACACTAGAGGCGACTCTTGTTTGCCAGGAGTTCCTTCAGCCTTATACCGATGTTTTAAATATTATATAGTTGGTGCCACTTCAGTGAGTACTTGACAAGTGAATAAAAATCCAAAGCATTTTTCTATCTGCCCTGTTGTATTCACTCCTGTTACATTAATTTGAGCTTTTAATTCTTGTAAGTTGACTACATTTTTTGAGTACATTTTAGCACATTTACATTCTTTGTAGTTTGCTGCAGAGCTTGTTATTTCAACAGTCCTGAATTGCAGCAAATTGAAGTAAATGAAAGTTATTTTGCAGAATGGAAAATCTTCTTTGCAAGTTAAATAAAGTATGCAAGAAAAATCCCAAATTAGTGATTTTCAGATAGACGAGTTGCTCTCGATTCCACAACAATACTTCGACTTGAGGAGAACTGACTCTGCCACTCTGCTTCTCGTAGATTAGAAATCATCCACTATCAGCTGGAATATCTGGATGTTTTGTAGGCTGCAGTGCTGTGACCTGTGCAATTCTGCGTGATTCCCGTTGCAGTAACGAAATGGGGCCTAGTCACCATTTCCCTTCAGTGTAGCAACAATTGTGTAACAGGAAAAGCAAATCCAGTTGCCAGGTTTGTGTATTTGGACATGTTGCTCAGTTATGCCGTGACCAGTGTCGTACTGGTGTTAAACCAATTGCAAGCCATTGCTATAACTGTTAAAATTATGAGATTGCTACATAATGCCTCCATCTTGAAATTGTATTTTGTTTGGAGTAAAATATATAATTGTACAAAATCATTACAGAAACAGCAATAAGTGGAATCCACAGTATGAAAGTGTCAAAGGCATTTGGAATTTTTCCAGTTTTACATGGATTGTCAAGATCTAGCTCTTATCCCTACAATTCTGTGTAATAAACCCTTTGTATTCTAGTGAATCCTTCCTCTCCATTTCAGTTTGGATGCATGCAGCTGGTTGCTTCAAATTCACGTATCAGGTGTTTTGAATGTAAATTGTTAGTAACATAATTTACAATGCTCCTAGTTTCAAAATTGGTTTTTATGTATTTTTTTTCAAATTGTACTGAGCCTTAACACTCTCTCTCTAGCTGTGTGTTCTTTTTATGCAATGTACTCCAGTAACATAGAATAAGGTAGCAAGAGGGATAATTGAGGAAGTGTTCAAAAGCATTAGAGGTAGTTTTCATTGTAAGACTCTCCAATTCCAAGCGTTCAGCAGTCCGTCTAATCCTGTGCAAGCTATTTGAGGATCCAAAGCCCGTTTATGTATTAACATCTACAGTACCCCTGCCTGAATTCTAGATTAAATAACTTTATTGTTGCATTAAATGCTGGATATTAACAACTCAGCATTATACAATTAATATCTGCTGACAATACACCATAAAAATTGATGGGGGAGGTGGGGGGAAGGGCAAAAATATACTAAATAGCCTGTACATTGAAAGTCCACCAAATACCCAGACTTAAACAAAAAAAAAACTGGAAATCTGCAATAAAAGCAGAAAATGGTGGAAATACACAGTAGCCCTAAGGATATCTGTATAGAGAAAAGATAAGCCAGTGTTTGAGGTGTACAATACTCCAGGGACTTGAGCCTGTCTTGTCTTTTACAGGTACTGACTGACCTGAGTATTTCCAACCATTTGCGTTTTTTTTTAATGTTGGGTGCCTAGGTTTAGTTTGACTCCAACCCCGCAGTATACAAGTCTTACTTCATAAAGAATTGAGTTAGCCAACAGGCAAAAATTGAAAAGGTAAAATTTTTATTAGCCGCTAGAGTTGTGTCCACAACAAAAATATTTAAAAATAAATGCCATTGCTCGAGTGTGTAAATTTTCTACAACAGTGTTATATACATAAGGACTAGATTATTAAATAAAAGAATTCAGACTAAATATTTTAATAAGTGAATCTTGTGCATTTTGTTTTCATTTTCCTTCATTTCTATCCTTCTCAGAATCGCTTCTGTTTAATCTTTTGAGCCAACATTAATTGCTATGGTCAGATACTGTTGGGTTTGTTTTCTCTTTACTGCACAGGAAAGGTGCTATGCAGAAAAAGAACACCTAAGGCGCCTCTGTGTGCAATTTGTATAGTCACATCGTCAATAAAACTGCCACTGATTGTAATGCAATTGTGAGCATTATGTAAGGCATAGTCTATCCCTTTCTAGTTCAGACAGACATGTAACACACACGTCAATCTGTTGATAATTTGACCTAACCTTTTGAAGTTCATTTTTGTTACTTTTTTAAAAGAAATATATATATATATATATATATATATAATGGATGATGACTCTTTCTAATCCAGAACCCTTCTCAAGACAAAGCTACAGCAGTTCAAATTGGCAGCCACCCGTAGTGTCTAACTTTACAGTATTGGCATTTTGTCCAAATGTGGAGGCTGTCGAACGCCAGACCAACACCATTTGGTTCCCCCCCACCCCCCTTTCAGACCCTGAATTATTTTAATGCTGTACTTTCTTGCATAAAGGACAATTGAGACTTTCCTGAACTAGAAAGGATGAAAACTTTGTTAAATTTAAGATTGTCAAACCTGTTGCATAAGGTAATTTGAGAGTCTTTAGCCAATTATAATGACACCTTGATAGTGTGATCATACAGATGTATCCTTTTTACCCCAGTATTGTTGAAGTGGAAATTCTAGCACTGCAGCAAGATAAAGGAGGGAATGAAGAACAACGTTGTCCAAGTAAAGTTTGCGTTTTTGGTAATGTTATACTGTCTCTTGCTACAGGTACTTGAATTTCTAATTTTTTTTGAAAAGCTGGAAATTATTTTTGTTTTTTGTTTTTTTTCTAATAAATGCTGTCATAATCAGAGAACTGTTTTTAATGATAAACATGCTCAGAATGGTGATGCCTACAGACTGTTCTGATTGCTCCCAACCTTTGAATTCCAATAAATGGTGATACACATCCCAAATAACAAAATGGTATCATTGTCTTCTGCTATTTGAGTGGGTTGGAGATTCTCCACTTTCTTTTTAAACGCCAAACGTGACACACAACTGGGTGACTTTTACTCCAGGCTGGATTCCACTCAATGATCAACGATGAGGTGGAGATGCTGGCTTTGGACTGGGGTGGGCACAGTAAGAAGTCTCTCAACACCAGGTTCAAGTCCAACAGGTTTATCCGATATCACAAGTTTTCAGAGCGCTGCTCCTTTACCAGGTGAATGGACTGATGTTGTGAGACTTCTTGCTGTGATCGTTGATGCAGAACCCCGTAAATGAGACACCCGACAGAATCTTCACTCTCAGAGCTATCAGAACTTAGCTTGTCACATGTCTCATTTTCGGGGTTCTCTCATTTGAATCGTTGAGTTTTTAATCTTGCTTTGTAAAATTGCCTCCGTTTCGCAGACCTGATCAAATTTGAGTTCAAGCCAGAAAAAGATGTCTTAAATTATTCATGAAACATGTCCATAACTGATTCTTGCGCATGGTTACTTAACAATTCTTGCATAAGAGATGTGATACTTGTTGCCCAACTCTCTTCCTGGCAACTCATAATCGTTTAAGGGATGCTCAATCATGCAGCATATTCAGATATTACGCAACTGTTGATGTATTTGAATATTTGCCGCATAACTTTTGGATGAAAGAAATGGTGTGTAGTGCACATTGGAAGCCAAAGATCCCAGATATTACTTTGAAAAGTACCTGTTAAGCAGCCAGGTGAACTTCCGTGCGCAAGGTTCCAGCTATCAACCAAAACTAGTTCATAGAATCCCTGCAGTGCTGAAGAAGGCCATTCAGCCCATCGAGTCTGCATTGACCACAATCCCACCCTATCTTCATAACACCACATATTTACCCTGCTGGTCCCCCCTGGCAGTAAGGGGCAATTTAACATGGCCAATCAGTCTAACCTGCACATCTTTGGAGTGTGGGAGGAAACCAAAGCACCAGGCGGAAACTCACAGGGAGAATGTGCAAGCTTCTCAAGACAGTGACGCAGGCCAGGAATCAAACCTGGGTCCCTGGTGCTGAGAAGCAGTAGTGCTAACCACTCTGCCACTGTCAGCCAGTTAAATCATGTGATTCAATGACCAAACCCTGGCAAAAAATTTAGTACAACTTCAAAAGACAAAGGGGAAAATATAAAGAACAGGATTGCGGGTGACCCAATTATCCTGTCGCATCCTAAATTTTGAAATTTTTTTTGTATCATTAGTGAATGTTTAGGAAATATATCTGATCAATCCCTACCTATCTGCATTAATGATCCTTCATATATTGTTAGTGGTATTCTAGCTGTTTAAGTCGTTTTGTCCAAGATGGTTCATTAAGAATTACCTAGGTGATGTGAATCGAGCTTTGACAGCATGTTTGCAGTGGTTAGCATTCTTGAATTCACACCTCTTCAATTCAGAAAGTTGAGTGCAAGCCCCACTGTAAAGGTTTAAACACACGTTCTAGGTTGACACTCCACTGTAGTACTGAGAGAGTGCTGTACTGTCAACCAAAATCTGGTGTGGGACCTTGCTGTGTGCCAATTGGCTGCCACATTTCTCTACAGCACAGAAGTGATGACTACACTCAACAATAAGTCGTGGGCAGCAAAATGCTTTGCGAAGTCTTGAGGTCATGGAAGACGCAAGGTAGTTGCTTTTTTTTTGCTATAACAAGGGAATTTGATGATTGTAGATACTATTAAGTTTCCATCTATTATCTTCACAGGGCATTGTGAAAGCCATGATCTACAGTGAACATTGGACAAGCACTTTGCACCACAAGGAGTTTAATTCTAAATAAATTGTGATAAATATACTGGTATGGTATAAACAACAGTCAATTGTTTGATTTTATAAGGGGGGAGAAAAGTTATAAAATATTATAGCAAAAACACTCAGCAGATGAAGGAGCAGCACTCCAAGCTTGTGCTACCAAATAGACGTGTTGGACTTTAACCTGGTGTTGAGACACTTCTTACTGTGCCCGCCTAGGTCCAACAACGGCATCTCCACATCATGGCAAAAACAGCCATTTTAGGCAGGAATTTGGCGTGTCAGCTACAACTGTATCCAACTTCTATAGATGCACCAAAGAAAACATTCTTTCTGGTTGTATCACAGCTTGGTTATGGCTCCTGCTCTGTCCAAGACTGCAAGAAACTACGAAAGGTTGTGAACGTAGCCTAATCCATCACACAAACTAGCTTCCCATACATTGACTCTGTCTACACTTGCCGCTGCCTCGGCAAAGCAGCCAGCATCAGGACCCCACACACCCTGAAAATTCTCTTTCACCTTCCATTGGGAAAAATATATAAAAGTCTAAGGTCACGTACCAACCAACTCAAGAAGTGCTTCTTCCCTGCTGCTGTCAGACTTTTGAATGGACCAACCTCACATTAAGTTGCTTTTTCTCTACAGTCTAGCTATGACTATAACCCTACATTCTGATTCTCATTTTGCTGTCTATGAATGGTATGCTTTGTGTACTACGCAAGAAACAATATTTTTCACTATGCTAATACCTGTGACAATAATAAATCATCAATAAATCAGATTAAATCTGGTATAGTTCACTTTGCCTACCTATCCAACTTCCTGTACAACAATCTCGATGCATTTGTAAATCTGGTTACTGAATCATGTCTTTGCCCTGCTGCAGCTTTCCGTTGCTAGTTTACACGTGTATCAACCTATTGCCAAAAGGTTTGTCTCAATAACTTATTTTTGTTCCCCTTAATTTAAAACAAATGACTATTCATTCTTAAGCTATATTTGAGAAAATATATTCTCCCTTCTTGGCAAGGAGTATTTTTTAGATAACCTTTGAGTTCACAAAAGAGAAATACTGATGCCAGAGTTAACTGTATACTGTGGTTGTGCATAAAGTAATTTAGACCCATGCCCTAAAGATTCCCTTAGCAGTAAATTGTATCAGTGGCCCAGGATGAAGATTCATCAGTTTAAAATAGAACAGATTACATAAATGGCAAAAAAGACTCAGCTTTCTACCTAAGTGAAACCAGATGGAGAATTAACTGATTCATGATTTCCTTTAAAATATGGTTTATTTTTAATGAGTGATCTTTTCAAAAGATCAATGTTCTACACAATGTTTCCCAATTGATTGCCATCTCCCCTCAACCGCATCATGAACTTTGTTTACTTATCAGTAAGATTTATTCTTGTAATACACAACACATGAGTGCAAATGGACATGCAATGAAGATCTCCACTAGAAAGGAATTTATCATAACAGAATTAAGCACTCTTGTTGGGAATCTGCTCCACGTAGCCGGTACTTTGGGAGAATGAAGTGAAGATTGGCAGTTGGGCACAGTGGTTAGCACTGCTGTCTTGCAGCACCATGGTTCAATTCCAGCCTCGGGTCACTGTCTGTGTGGAGTCTGCACATTCTCCCTGTGTCTACGTGGGTTTCCTTCCGGGTGCTCCAGCTTCCTCCCATAGTCCAAAAGACGTGCTGGTTGGGTACGCTGGACGTGCTAAATTCTCCCTCAGTGTACCCGAACAAGTGCCAGTGTGTGGCGACTAGGGGATTGTCACAGTAACCTCACTGCAGTGTTAATATAAACCTACTTTTGACAGTAAATAAACTTTTGAGGGGGAATCTGCCTACTGAGGTAATTTGGGCTTTTGGGCTGAAGTTAGAAATAGGAAAGGAGTTACGTGATGGATTAGGCTACATTCATGACCTTTTGTAGTTTCTTGCGGTCTTGGACAGAGGAGGAAATGGTAAAGTAAATTATGGATAAGTGTGGAGGTCACAGGGTAGTTATCATGGGTGACTTTAACTTTCCAAATATTGATTGGAAACTTTATAGGCTGAACAGTTCGGCTGGGACACTTTGCACAAAATGTGTGCAGGAGGGTTTCCTGACACTGGATAAGCTGACAGAAGGTGGGGTCACATTGGACTTGGCACTGGGTAATGAATTGAGCCAAGTATTACATTTGTTTGTGGGAGAGCACTTTGGAGATGGTGACCACAATTCAGCGCCTTTCATTATTGCAATGGAGAGGGATAGGGTCACACGACAGAGCAAGGTTTATAATTGGGACAAGGGTAATTATGATGCGGTTAGGCAAGAATTGGGGAGCATAAGATGGGAACAGAAACTGTCAGGCATAAATGAAAAGTGGAGCTTGTTCAAGGAACAAATACTGCGTGTCCTTGATAGGTATGCCCTTGTGAGGCAGGGAGGAAATGGCCAAGTGAGGGAACCATGGCTCACAAAGGAGGTTGAATGTCTTGTCAAGAGGAAAAAGGAAGTGTTTGTAAGGATGAACAATGTTCAGTTGGGTTGCTTGAGGGTTACAAGGTAGCAAGGAATGAGTTTATAAAAAAGGGCTTAGGAGGGGGCATGAGAAGTCCTTGGTGGGTCAGATCAAGGAAAACCCCAACACTCTTTACTGTTTTATTTCTCACATAAATGACCAGAGTGAGGTTAGGGCCTGTCAAGGATAGTAGTGGGAACTTGTGCATGGAGTCAGAAGAGATAGGTGAGGTGTTGAATGAATTTTTTTTCTTCAGTGCTTACTAAGGAGAGGAGCCTTGTTTTTGAGGATGTGTGTGATACAGGCTGATAGGATGGAGAGGAAGATGTTCTGAGGGAAGATGTATTAGCAATTTTGAAAAACCTGAGGATTGATAAGTCCTCGGCCAGATGGGATACATCCTAGGATTCTTTGGGAGGCAAGGGATGAGATTGTGGAGCCTTTAGCTTTGATCTTCGGGTCCTTGCTGTCCACGGGGATTGTGCGAGAGGATTAGAGAGTGGCAAATGTTGTTCCTCCCTTCAAGAAAGGAAATAGGAATGACCCTGGCCAGTTAGTCTTACTTCAGTGGTCGGTAAGTTAATGGAAAAGGTCCTGAGGGATGTGATTTATGACCATTTGGAAAGATGCAGCTTAATCCAGCATGGTCAGCACAGATTCACGAGGGATATGTCTTGCCTTACAAATTTGATTGAATTCTTTGAGGAGGTAACTAAGTGTGTAGATGAAGGTAGAGCAGTTGATGCCGTATACATGGATTTTAGTAAGGTATTTGATAAGATTCCCCATGGTAGGCTCATGAAGAAAGTGGAAGTGTGAGATAGAAGGAAATTTGGCCAATTGGATAAGTAAGTGGCTATCTCGTAGAAAACAGAGGGTGGTGGTGGAGGGAAAATTTTCAGACTGGAGGTCAGTTACCAGCAGTGTACCCCACGGATCAGTGCTGGGTCCTCTGCTATCTGTGATTTTTGACTTGGAAGAGGGGGCTGAAGGGTGGGTTAGTAAATTTGCTGATGACACCAAGATTGGTGGAGAAGTGGATGAGGTGGGGGACTCTTGCAAGCTGCAAAGAGACTGATAGGATGCAGAGCTGGGCCAAAAAGTGGCAAATGGAGTTTAACCCTGATAATTGCAAGGTGATTCATTTTGGTAGGCCAAACTTGAATGCGGATTATAGGGTCAGCGGCAGGGTTCTGAGGAATGTGGAGGAACAGAGATCTTGGGGTTCATATCCACAGATCTCTGAAGGTTGCCACTCAAGTGGATAGAGCCGTGAAGAAGGCTTATAGTGTGTTAGCGTTTATTTACAGGGGGTTTGAGTTGAGTCATGGGGTTATGCTGCAACTGTACAGGACCTTGGTGAGACCACATTTGGAATACTGTGTGCAGTTCTGGTCACCTCACTACAAGAATGACGTGGAAGCATTGGAGAGAGTGCAAGGAGATTTACCAGGATGCTGCCTGAGTTGGAGGGTAAGCCTTGAAAGGTTGAGGGAGCTGGGGCTTTTCTCTTTAGAGCGGAGGAGGATGAGAGGCAACTTAACAGAAGTTTATAAGATGATGAGGGGGACAGATAGAGTGGACGTTCAGAGACTATTTCTTCAGGTGGATGTAGTTGTTACTGGGAGGCATAACTATAAGGTTCATAGTGGGAGATGTAGGAGGGATGTCCGAGGTAGATTGTTTACTCAGAGTGGTTGCGGTGTGGAATGCACTGCCTGCTGTGATAGTGGAGTCAGACACTTTAGGAATCTTCAAGTGGTTATTGGATAGGCAGATGGAGCCCACCAGAATGATAGGGAGTGGGATAGCTTGACTTTGGGTTTGAACATAGCTCAGCACAACATTGAGGGCTGAAGGGCCTGTACTGTGCTGTATTGTTCTATGTTTCTATGTAAAATCCTTTTGAGGGCTATTAGTCTCGTGCTTTTGTTTTATGGTTAATTTTTATTGTTACATCCGACATCCATGTTGGAAGTTTTTTCTTTTGAGGTTGATCAAATGGGTTTTGATTGTCAGAGTTTCTAATTTGGCATTCTGGGGTCCAGCTGCTCATCTTTGAAGAGTGAGGGACGTTTTGACAGATTCCTGAATTGGCTATGTCTTTCTGAAGAGTTGTGTGAATGGCATGAATGTGTGGAAGGCTGGCCTATTCTAAACTTAATGGCCTAATTTATGAATGTACGCATTTTAAATCTCAATCAAACCATTTCCTGCCTTTTTTGGAGGTGACATGTTCAAAGTTTACACTGTTCTTAATGTGATCCTTTTTATTATGTTTTTATGGGATGTGGGGCATCACTGACTAGATCAGCATTTATTGCCCATATATAATTCCCACCACCTTGAACTGCTGCAGTCCATGTGGTGTAGGTGTACCCACATTGCTGTTAGAAAGGGAGTGCCAGGATCTTGATCCAGCTACAGAGAAGGAATTGGTGGTATAGTTCCCAAGCGTATCAGTAACATTTGTATTGTCAAAGTAGAAATCCATCTGGGTACATCCTAGGTGTGAGTTTTGCAGCCCTTACCACCCATATATTTGAAGATGGGCATATAAAATAAAGTAGGTATCGCAATCACTCCACAGTGGTGCCTACTTTATGTGCCCCCATCATATAGGGGAATGGAGCAGAGAAGGATGCCAGTAAGATGTCAGATTTATTTGAGTTCAAATTCAACCATCTATTGTGGTGGGATTCAAGCCTGGAACCTCAGGACCATAGGTTTACCAGTTCAGTGACCTATACCACTAGGCCACAGGAAATGTCAGTCTGCCCACCCATAGACCTATTGAGATCCTTCAATGGACAATTAACTAAGGGCCTCTATTGTCTCCCTTTGGTGCCCTCCTGACATTGTGCACTGAGATTAAACCCTGTAAAGAATCCACCCCTGGTGCTTAGTGAGTCAAGTTAATAATTTAAGATATGGTAGTCACTCGTCAGTGACCATCATTGAATACTTGCTCATTGTACAGCGATGTTCTACAAAGTACATTACCTTGCATAAATTAATGAAAGTACCTTCCAAGTTCTGCCAACAATGGGCCCTTGACAAACTTGGGTGAAAGTCCCAACAATTGCTGCCTGTTTCCAGAAAAGTTTTCCTGGTCTGTTTTCTTTGGCCTGGTTGATTTGTCACAAATTAAATCATTTTTGTTATTCTTGAATGTTAAATCGTAGCGAATGATATCATCTTCCGTCTACAAGTTTTGTTTTCCTGCAAATAATTCAAGTGTAAACAATGAAAATTGAGGTTCAATATGCAATGGGAAAATTGCAACATGCTAATTTTGACCACCTATCACTTTTTATCAAATGGTTTTCAGTAAGCATGGTTCTTCCCATTTCGACAAGTGGTTAATGGTAGTTCCTCCTGAGAATGTGCCAGGGCAAGTGTGTAAACTTTCAAAGAAAATGGGCTTGATTTGAAACTCAAGAAATGTTGCATCACTTTCTGCTGTTGGAAAATTTTGATATTGCTTTTGGATGGAATCTGGGGTCCAAGCCGAATGTTCTGATTCAGCATTGACTCAGTAGGCACTGGAGTGATGCTGAACCCAAAGCTTCTCATGAGACACACTTTGCTGAATCTTCTTGTGGAATATTGACTATTCCATATTCTATAATTATTCTCAGAAGTCCAGTTAAAAGGAGGAAATGTTAGAGGGAATCGTATTTTTTTTTACTGTTGGAGACAGCAGTGTAAATTTTCACACAACATTTTCAAAAACTTCTTTCAAAATTCTCCAAGCAAGGTGTTATAATGGCACAGCAGTGCAAGATGGGGCATTTGTGAAGAGTTAGTTGCCTGTGCTTATTGTCCACAGGTAGCCAGGTGGACGCTAGACACTCGCTACCAGTAAAGAAGAAATGTCAACAGAAGAATCCACCTGAACCACTCTTGTCCAACATCAGATGCTTGTTTAACATCACAATTACTAGGAGGAGGTTGTCCAATTAGTCTGTGTCATGGTACATGGTCCATGGTCCAAAGATGTTCAGGTACAGTGAATTAAGACATGGTAAGTGTGCGGGCTACAGGGAGAGGGAGGAGGGCCTAGGTGGGGATGTCCTTTCGGGGAGTTACTGCAGACTTGATAGGCCAGATAGTCTCTCTCTGCACTGTGGGGATTCGGTAGCCAATTAAACATCAATTAAACTAACCCGAATCTTTCTTTGTGTAGGGAGCTTCATAAACTGTTTTCAGTCAGGTCTGAGAAATCATTTTGACTTCCTGAGGCTTTTCATTGTTAACACATCCTCAGCTGAATAAAGAGTTCTCTCTATGGATAAAATTTGATGTGTTCAATGTATTCCATGCACCAGAACTGCCAGAATACAATTTAATTGTTCTGACCTTGGCAAGTAGGAGGGGGGCAAGACGCGAGATTTTCATGTAATTGAATGTTGGGTTTTCCATTTTTAAGCATTATCATTTTCTTCCTCATGTATGTAGTGGCGGTGTGTTACATACACTTTTAGTTATATTGTGTGGGAGGAGGAATAAATGAACTTATCATGCTTCAGTGAATGAGGAAGAACATATCCTCATTCTTAACTTTAATTTCAGATGCAGTAATGAAGTCTTGCATCTGAGCACATGGTTATCACGTGCCCTAATTGACATTCTGACAGCAACAATTAAATCCATTCCTCCTTTTTCCAGCAAATTTTTCTCAACACTTTTTTCCCAGATCTTTTCATGGCCAACTATTCCCTTAGCTCCCAGCAACACCTGGAAACAACATAATATTCCACTGATAAACAATACCAAGAATTTTGTAGCAAATTGACTTTGATACAAATTTCGCTGAAGAGCCACAGGGTTTTCAGAATTAATTTGTTGCAATGAGCGCTAATGAAAAGCAGAAAAATAATCCTTTTTTACTGCACCGATGTGTGTAGCACTTAGACTATGTTCTACAGTGATGTAATAGAGAAACTAGAAGCAGGAGGAGGCCATTTGGCTCTTTAAGCCTACTCTGCATTTGTTTTGATTATTACTGATCATAGAATTCAATATCCTGATAATCCCTTCATCCCTAAGAGCTATATCTAACTTCTTGAAATCAAACAATATTCTGTGGTAGTAAATTCCACAGATTCACCACCTCCTGGATGAAGGAATTTCTCCGCACCTCTGTCCTAAAATGTTTACCCCTTATCTTCAAATTGTGACCTAGTTCTGGACTCCCCCACCATCAGGAACATTCTTTCTGAATCTACTCTGTCCAATCCTGTTAGAATTTTATAAGTTTCTGAGATTAGTCATTGGTTGCATTTCCAATGTTTGCATCATTCTGATATTGGAAAAGAGAGATGGACCCAGGTATGTTGTCAGTACATGCTCACCACCTCATTGCTGATATAATTTTCAGTGGTCAAAAAAGAGTGTTAAGCTGAAATTAAGCATTCAAGTATCAGTGCTGGTACAATGGGTCACTGCAGATACACTCATACTGAAAAGCTTGCTGTTTTTGTTAAGGACTTGCATCAATTAATAGTTAAACCACTGGTTGGCCACTTAGAGTTCCTTAGTCAGCCTATGAGTTACAGGCAATTTCTGATTGTGTTCAAAATACTACTGGCTGAAAGACGTCACCCTCGCTGATGACTGGAGAGAGTCACTGACTCACAGCAGACGTTAGCAGCAATACAACAAAACACAATCAAAGCATGAATCAGTTGCTCCCTGCAACGTGTGGTGGGTGTAGCTTTCTGTTTACGACCAAGCTGATATATTTGACGTAGAGATGTCTTTCTGAAAAATTCATGCCAGGATTTTGTGCAGCATTTATATAGCTGCCACATCTTTAGGAATTTGATTGTGTTACGGTCCTAAAGATAGGAGGTATGAAAGGAGGAAATACATGGGCAGCACAGTGGGTAGCACTGCTGTCTCTCAGTGCCAGGGACATGGGTTTACTGTCTGTGAGGAGTCTGCATGTTCTCCCTTGTCTATGTATGTTTCCTCCGGGTGCTCTGGTTTCTGGTGTTTTGTTGTATTGCTGCTAACGTCTGCAGTGAGTGGTCCCATACTCTGAAAGACAAACTGGTTAGGTGCGTTGGCCATGCTAAATTCTCCTGAGCAGCCATCGGGGTGTGGCGACTAGGGGAATTTTCACAGTGACTTCATTGCAGTGTTAATGTAAGCTTACCTGTGACACTAATAAATAAAATATTGCCTCTGCATGTTCTTCCTTTTAAAAAAAAATTGCTTCACATTTCTCCCCATTGCATTTCAATCTCCACCTGACTTCCTGCTTCATTAACTTGTTCATGTCCTTTTGAAGTTCTACACCAACCTCCTCAGCGTGGAATACTTTTAAATAAAAGCAAATTACTGTAGATGCTAGAATCTGAAACAAAAACAGAAAATGCTTGAAATTTTCAGCAGGTCTGACAGCATCTGTGGGGAGAGAATCGAGCCAACGTTTTGAGTCTGGATGACCCTTCAGAATACTTTTAAGTTCAGTATCAACTGCAAACTTTGAAATTGTGCCCTGTTTACAAAGGTCTGGGTTATTAATATATCTGAAGAGAAACCGGGGTCCTAATACTGTCCTATGGGGTACTCAACCATAATCTTCCTCCAGTGTGAAGAACAACTGTTAACCCTCAGTCAGTTTCATTGAACCGTAGAATCCCTGTAGTGCAGGAAGATGTCATTTAGCTTATCCAGCCTGCACTGACTGTCTGACAGAGCATTTTACCCAGGCCCATCCCTGTAATGCCACGCATTTACCCTGCTAATCCTCTCTCTCTCTCTCTCTCTCTCTCTCTCTCTCTCTCTCTCTCTCTCTCTCTCTCTCTCTCTCTCTTCTCTCTCTCCCCCCCTCTCCCCGCCGCCCACATCTTGAGACGTTAAGGGACAATTTAACGTGGCCAATCTACCTAACCCATACATCTTTGGACTGTGGGAGGAAACCCAAGCAGACACTGGGAGAATGTGCCAACTCCACACAGTCACCTGAGGCTGGAATTAAACCAGGTCTCTGGTGCTGGGAGGCAGCAGCGATAACCACTGTGCCACCATGCGCGCCTCAGCCGATTTTTCTATCGACGTTGCTACTGTTGAGTGCTGTACCATTCTATGGCTTTCCTGCTCTATCAACAAGCCTGTCTCCGATTCTCAGTTGCTCGCCAATGTTCAGACAACTTCTCTGCTGCTTGTTAATTGAAAGCTGAAGAAGTGTCAGGAGTTGGAGGTGCATTTTGCTGGTATATAAATGAAACAGTTTTGTAACACGAAAAGACTTGTAGAATAACAGAGCTGTCTTTATCCTAGTTGAGATTTCAGGAAAATATACACATCTAAAGCATTTCTGCAACCCAAACATATATAGAACAATTACAGCAATAAATTGAGTCTACAGAGCACTTTTAGTGTAATAAAATGTCTCCACACATGCCACAGGAGCATTCTGAAGCAAAATTTGACACTGAGCCACCTCAAAATGATTTTTTTGAGTGGACCTACCTCGCATTTTGATATTTCCACCCTAGCTATGACTGTATATTACATGCTGCACTCTCTCCTTTCCTTTCCTCTACGTACAGTATGCTTTGTATAGTGTGCAAGAAACAATATTTTTCACTGTATATTAATAGATATGACAATGATAAATCAAGTCAAAGGGGTAAGCTTGAAGGAAAGGTTGAGTGGTTTAAGGAGGAAAAAACAGCTTGGAGCTTAGGGAGCTGAAGGGCAGCCAGTGTGATTAAGACTGAGTATGCTCAAGAGGCCAGAAATGCAGGAACACAGATATTCTGGAGGGTTGTGGTACAAGAGGAGATTAGAAATGGGGAGGGCCAAGGCTACGGTGGGTGCAAATTTCAAATTGGAGATGTTGCTTAGCTGAGAGCCATTGTAGGTTAGCACGTACAGTGATGGGATTAGCAAGACTCGAATGGTATTGTTGGTGCAGGCTCAATGAGCCGAGTGGCCTTTTCTGCTCTGTACGACTATGGTCAGGACTTTACTACCTTGCTCATCTGGAAACTGTAAAATCCCACCCGAGGTCAATGGACCTTTCCATGGTCTGCACCTCGCCTGCTCCAATTCCTGTGGCGGGCGGGCCTGTAAAATTCTGCTTTGTGACTCTTGTGATGGGTTAATGGAGCTTTGTACGGGCAGCTGCATTATGGATGACACCAAGTTTATTGGGGGTGGGGGGGGTGCGGATAGAAGGTGGGAGCCTGACCTTGGGGAAAGTCTAATTTTGAAGTATCAAAGCCATGGATGAGGTTTCAGTAGCGGATGAGCTGAGGCGGGGGCAGTGTCGGGCAATGTTATAGAAGTGGAATTGGAAAGTCTCGGTGATAGCACAGACATCCTTGGAATATACTCTCAGGGTTAAATATGATATCTAGTCCATTTCAGCCTCTGAGTTTTACTCGGAAAATATTTAGATGACAGAAAAATGTGGGTGAGAGCTGAGGCCTGGCACCACTTGTGGTTTTGAAAGGCTGGTTATAGTTAAAAGGAAGGTTGAACTGGAATGTAGGTTCACCTATTAGAAATGTGACGCTGAATTCCTGGAAAGTGCATTTTTTTTTTATATTTAACATGGAGAATTTAGTTTTCTCATTGTGGTACACTTGATATTAATTTCTTTCTTTGGTGCAGTGGTCTTGATTTTCTACATCCAACCCAAATAGGAATTTTAAACTATCTGATCGTTGAATGCAATGCAGTGGGGTGGATGATGATATCATGGTAATGTCAGTGGATATCATCATCCTCCCCACTGCATGCCAGCTGGTGGAATTTCAATTTAATCAATAATCTAGAATTTAAAAATTAATTTCTGTGATGATGACCAGGAAGCCATTGTTCTAAAAACCCATCTGGTTCACAAATGTCCTTTTGGGCAAGACATCTACCATTCTTACCCAGTTTGGCTTACATGTGACTTCAGCGCCACAGCAATGTGATTGACTCTTAACCGCCCGTCTGAAATAGCCCAATGTGCCACACGGTTCAATGTCAGTGAGGGATGACATGGTAACAAAGCAGTTAGCACTGCTGCTTCACAGCGCCAGGGACGAAGGTTCAATTCCTGGCTTGGGTCACTGTCTGTGTGGAATTTGCATGTTCTCCCTGTGTTTGCATGGGTTTCCTCCAGGTGTTCTGGTTTCCTCCCATATTCTGAAAAACATGCTGGTTAGGTGCATTAACCCAAACAGGCGTCAGACTATGGTGATTAGGAGAATTTCACAGTAACTTCATTGCATAGTTAATGTAAGCCTTACTTGTGACTAATAAAAAAACTTTAAAATACCAGCTATGCCCACATCTTGTGAAAGAATAAGTTTAAAAAGTATCTACATTTAAAATATTTCTCCACACCCTTTACTCCTTTACCAAAAATCTACAACATATTATAATACTTAGAGCCAGTGATGAGGGATTGGGAGTGGCAGAATTTTTAAACTTGCTACTTGTCCATTCTCTCATGTTGGGAGAATTGTTTTAATCCCTTCCGCTAGGTGTATTTTTGATTCTGCTGTGTGGTATCCAGAAATCTGTGGGCAAAAGTCAATCCATCTCATAATAATATAGCAGATGTATATCCTCCATTCCACCTGCCACTGCGAGATGCCATTGTCCATATTTGAAATTCACAGGATTCTGTAAGTGTCACAGTTCAATGAGACTATAGACTAGAATTTTACTTCGGGTTCTTCATGCTGAGTGTTGATTATTGTGGTGATAGTTTAGGTCATAATGTTATAGTCGAGTTTGAGAGTTACAATGACGTTCCCTATAGATAAAAGAAGCAAAAACATTTTTTAACTGCAATAAGCCACACTTACACAGGTATTAGCACAAATATACCTGCAGTAATACTTGCTGATCACAACCCATGTATTGTTAATCGGTGATCTAAAGCAGTGAAATCACTAAGAAATAGAACTGATGGTGAGACTTCCTTCAGTTTATTGTAAAGTCTTAAATAACATAAGTTGCATTTGGAGGAAGGTTTAGCACAATTAGACAAATCATAAAATCCTGCCAGTGCAGAAAGAGGCCATCCGGCCCAGGAAATCTGCACCGACTGAGTGTCCCATCCAGGCCCTCTCCCCTCCACCCTATTCCCAATATCCCATGCCTTGGCCAATCCAACTAACCTACACATCATTAAGGGGCAATTTAGCATGGCTAATCCACCTAATCTGCACATTTTTGGGTTGTGCGAGGAAACTGGAGCACCTGGAGGAAACCCACGTAGACAAGGGAAGAGTGTGGAAACTGCACACAGGAACCCAAGGGTGGAATCCAACTCGAGCCTCTGGTGCTGTGAGGTAGCAGTGCTAACCACCGTGCTGGTCTGTATTTCAAAGATAAATTGACTTCCTGTTTAGCTACGTGTCAAATTGGTGACTGCAGGTAAATGGAGTTGACACACAGACCCAACATCATCTAATTATTAGTGGTATTACTGCTAGACTATTAACCCAGAAACTCAGCTAATGTTCTGGGGACCTGGCAAATGGTGGAATTTGAATTTAATAAAAAATATCTGGAATATTTGAAACCATTGTCGATGTTGGATTATACCCATCTGGTTCACTAACTTCTATTAGTGAAGGAAATCTGCCATCCTTACCTAGTCTGGCCTAAATGTGACTCCAGAGCCACAGCAATGTGGTTGATTCTAAACTGCTCTCAGGTAACTGGGGATGGGCAATAAATGCTGGCTAGCCAGTGATGTCCATGTCCTATGAATAAATAAAAAAGATAATAGAATGGTGGAGTAGGTTCAAGAAGCCTCAGCACTTATTTCTGCTTCTATGATATATCATCATTATTATCCATTATCTTGACTAGTGGAAATCTTAAAAAATTCTTCCAACACATGCCAATGGTAGGTGGTGAAAGTGGGTGAGATTCCTGATGCCATGCTTAATTGAGGAGTGGCGCTCCTCAAGCTAATACCCTCTTCTGACAGGCCAGTGACCTCATCCGGGAAAACCTTACTATGGGAACAGGTGAGAGTATGCCTTGCACGCTACAAGGTGTATGAAGAGAACAACAACAATGACATCGCAATCAAGTGTTGATTTTAAGTTCGCAACCGAAAGAATTCTAAAATTTTAAAGACATACCTGATTTTTCAGAGCTAGTGAGTGAGTACTGCTGTAATGATTTGGGTTGTTAAAATGTTGTTCATCATCTCTAATCATGTCATGGTTCAACTTCCACAAGTTGCCCCAACACCTTCGGGAAGCTGTATTTTTATTTGATGATTCATCTTTGCAGAATTCAATGACTTGAGATGGTGGGAAGCTGGAGTTTCCTTTCTTAAAGGGTAAATAAGATGAAAACCCCTGAACCCATTTGAAAAAAACAGTTGGACATGCACTTGAGATTTCATAGATTGAAACCTGGCTGGAAGGTGGCGTACGGCTTTACTTAGCAAACACAAAGAAAACCCACCAATGCCCCTACTTTCTCAGAAGACTAAGGAAATTTGGCATATATGCTACGACTCTCACCAACCTTTACAGATGTACTGTAGGAAACATTCATTCGGTTGTATCACAGCTTGGTATGGCTCCTGCTCTGTCCAAGACTGCAAGGACCTACAAAGGGTTGTGTGAATGAAGCCCAGTCCATCATGCAAACCAGCCTCCCATCCATTGACTCTGTTTACGATGAAAATTTATTTATTAGTGTTACAAGTGGGCTTACATTAACACTGCAATGAAGTTACTGTGAAAATCCACTAGTCACCTCACATTCGCATGAGTGTTCAGGTACACTGTGGAGAATTTAGCATGGCCAATGCATCTAACCAGCATGTCTTTTGGACTGTGGGAAGAAAGCAATGCAGACATGGGGAGAACATGCAAACTGCATACGGACAGTGACCCAAGCTGGGAATTGAACTCAGGTCTCTGGCGCTGTGAGGCAGCAGTGCTAACCACTATGCCACCATACTGCCTTGGAAAATCAAGGACCCCGTGCAGCCTGGACGTTCTCTCTTCCACCTTCTTCTGTCGGGAAAAAGATATAAAAGTCTGAGATCAAGCAGCAACTGATTCAATAACAGCTTCTTCCCTGCTGCCACCAAACTTTTGAATTGACCTACCTTGCATTAAGCTGATCTTTGTCTATACCCTAGTTATGACTGTAACTCTGCATTCTGCACTATCTCCTTTCCTTCTCTATAAACGGTATGCTGTCTGTATAGCGTGCAAGAAACGATACTTTTCACTCAATACATGTGACAATAAATCAAATCAAAGGGCTGACTGATCTTCAGCGCTGTAAATCTTTCTTTGTTTTTAAGATTAACAGTTGTTCTGTTCGTAACACTTTTTGTAACGGGTGAAACCCTGCTTTTCCACAATTCTTTCCAAGTTGCTAAAACATCAAACAACAAATATTTTTATTTATTCATAAGAGCCTTGAAAATTCAGTGTGTAGATTCTGTAATAAATACAAACTTAAACATGGATGTGGTGAGAAAAGTCCTTATGGGATTATTTGATTTGATTTTATTATTGTCATGTGTTAACATACAGTGAAAAGTATTGTTTCTTCCACGCTATACAGACAAAACATACTGTTCATAGAGAAGGAAACGAGAGAGTGCAGAATGTGGTGTTACAGTCATAGCTAGGATGTAGCAAAAGATCAGCTTAATGTAAGATATATCCATTCAATAATCTGACAGCAGCAGGGAAGAAGCTGTTCTTGAGTCGGTTGGTACGTGACCTCAGACTTTTGTATCTTTTTCCCAACAGAAGAAAGTGGAAGAGAGAATGTCCGGGGTGCATGGGGTCCTTGATTATGCTGGCTGCTTTGCCAAGGCAACAGGAAGTGTAGACAGTCAATGGATGGGAGGCTGGTTTGTGTGATGGATTGGGCTACATTCACGACTTTTGTAGGTCCTTGTGGTCTTGGGCAGAGCAGTAGCCATACCAAGCTGTGATACAACCAGAAAGAATGCTTTCTATGGTGCATCTGTAAACCTTTTGGACTGTAACTTGTTGTTGTGAGACTTCTTAGTTTGTTCAATGTGGGAAGGGTTGTAGGCCCACTTCCCCCGAATGGAAGGGGCTGTTCTTCAAATTCTGGCTCCCCTTCTGATCACATCCGAAACCTTTGAATATCCATTGCAAAGTGGTGTGGGAATGTTAGAAGAACTCCCCGTGGATCTGTTCCTAGAGGTGACAGTTTACAGGTTAAAAACAAATTTGCTGTGGATGCTGGAATCTGGAACAAAAACAGAAAATGCTGAAAAATCTCAGCAGCTCTGACAGAGTCGTAGCTGACATGCCAAATTTCCTTAGCCTCCTGAGAAAGTAGAGGCATTGGTGGGCTTTTGTAACTATAGTGTCAGCATTGAGCAAACCAGAACAGGTTGTTGGTGATTTGGACACCTAAAAGCTTGAAGCTCTCGACCATTTCTACTTTATCTCCGTTGATGTAGACAGGGGTATGTTCTCCTCTACGCTTCCTGAAGTTGGTGACAATCTCCTTTGTTGTGTTGACATTGAGGGAATTTCCATTCTGATGGACTATTTCCATTTTACAGTGGCTTTCTGTGAAGTACTGAAATATTCTTTTGAAAATATGGAAACTTCCAAGCTTTTTGTTTAATGTTGAGGATGCCTTGTGAATTTAAGCAAATACAGAAAGTGCTGGGGGCACTCATCAGGTTCCCTAGGAGGAGAGGACAGGTAATATTTCAGATGTAGACCTTAGTTCTCTACTGTTCATTGCAGATGCTGACTGACGTTTGACTGTGTTTGAAACGTAGGGGAAATATAGCAGCAGTTGATAAATGAGTGTGTTTGAAAATGAGTCACAATTAAGTGGTGTTCCATCCCCACATGATTCACACCCATCCAGACCACACTGGCTTCCGTCGAAAGAAGTTGAGCATGAGTTGGCCACTAAACTAACAACTATGATCCCTGTATATAACCCAAAGCACTTCACAGTACATCAGTTGAAAAGTTGTAATGCTATGTGCAATCAAAAGCAGAAAGTGACAAATGCTGGACAGCTGAAGCAAAAGAATTGCAGCTGTGGATTTTTTAAAAAGTCATTCATGGGACATGGGCGTCACTGACTATCCAGCATCTATTGTTCTTGAACTGCGTGGCTTGCTAGGCCATTTCAGAGGCCAAGTGAGACTACTTTTCATAGTTTTTGCTCAATGTATGAAGATGCTGGAGTTTGACTAGGGTGAGTATACCATTTGGCCTGGTGTGCAAAATCCTACTCATTGTCCTGACGAGACAATTCACACCTTTTTTACACCCTCTCTCCACTGGCACTGTCTGTAAAGACTTGATTACCTGAAAAGACTGGCATTCCAATCATTATCTTGCAATTGTGTCTTTGTCTATATATGCCGTGTTTGTAAAACCTATCTCTCCATTCACTCTGAAAGCTCATAATTCCAAATAAACCTTTTGGACTTCAACCTGTTGTTGTGAGACTTCCTAGTTTGTCTAATGTGGGAAGGGTTGCAGCCCCACTTTCCCCTAACAGAAGGGGCTGTTCTTCAAATTCTGGATCCCCTTCTGATCACATCTGAAATCTTTGAGTATCCATTGCAAATTGGCGTGGGAATGTTAGAAGAACTCCCCATGGGTCTGCTCCTAGAGGTGACAATTTACAGGTAAAAACAAATTTGCTGTGGATGCTGGAATCTGGAACACAAACAGAAAATGCTGAAAAATCTCAGCAGGTCTGACAGCATCTGTGGGGAGAGAATAGAACCAATGTTTCGAGTCTGAATGACTCCCCATAAGATGCTCATTAAACTGAAGCCCTGTCTATTTTCTTGCAGGTGATTGTAAAAAATCCCGTATACCACAAAGAAAGAAGACTTTACACTGTATCCTAACAACATAACAATAACAAATCATTAAGCATAATTAAAGACCCCACACACCCTGACATTCTCTGTTCCAATTTCTTCCTGGTTTAAATCCAACCGATTTATTTGATAGTAAACTCACAAGCTTTCGGGTTTGTCCCTTCGTCAGGTGAATGGAGAGTTCTGGCCTCAGACAGAGCATATAAAGCACAGACGGTTTTCAGATTACTGATTAGAATGCGAATCTTTACACCTAACCTGCTGTTCAAGTCCTAAAGAGGCTGACAACGTGAGTGGAAGAAGCAGTAATCTGTAAACTGTAACTTTTATATGCCCTCTCTGAGGCTAGAACTCTCCATTCAGCTGACGAAGGGACAAACCCGAAAGCTAGTGAGTTTACTATTAAATAAATTGGTTGGATTTAAACCTGGTGTTGTCAGACTTTTTACTGTATTTACCCCAGTCCAATGCTGGCATATCCACACCAATTTCTTCCGTCAGGAAAAAGATATAAAAGCCTGAAGTCATGCACCAACTGACTCAAGAACAACTTCTTCCCTGCTGCTGTCAGACTTTTGAATGAACCTACCTTTCATTAAGTTGATCTTTCTCTACATCCTAGCTTTGATTTTGATTTGATTTATTTTCACTGTATTAGCATACAGTGAAAAGTATTGTTCCTTGTGTGCTATACAGAAAGCATACCATTCATAGAGAAACTGTGTGCAGAATGTAGTGTTACAGTCAGAGCTAGGATGTAGAGAAAGATCAATTTAATGTAAGGTAAGTCCAGTCAAAGCTCTGACAGCAGAAACTCTCAACCATTTCTACTTCGTCCCCATTGATGTAGCAAGTGGCATGTTCTCCTTTACACTTCCTAAGTCGATGACAATCTGCTTTGTTGACATTGAGGGAGAGATTATTGTTGCCACACCAGTTGACCAGATTCTCTATCTCATTCCTGTACTCTGTCTTGTCATTGCTTGAGATCTGACCCACTACGTTGCTGTTATCAGCAGACTTCAAAATCGAATTGGAGGGGAATTTGGCTGCACAGTCGTAGGTCTATAAGTATAGTAGGGGGCTAAAAACACCGCCTTGTGGGGCATCGGTGTTGAGGATGATTGTGGATGAGGTGTTGTTGCCTATCCTTACTGATTGTGGTCTGAGAGTTAGGAAGTTCAGGATCCAGTCTATGACTGTAGCACTACATTCTGCACTTTCTCCTTTCATTCTGTATGTATGGTATGCTTTCTTTGTACAGTATGGGATTAACAATATTTTTCACTGTATCCTAATACATGTGACAATAATAAACCAAAGAATGAGGTAGGGTATCAGTCTCCTGTTTGATAGCCTCTTTTCCTCCCTCTCCCGCTCCAGGAGGCAGCCTTTGCTGTACAACCTCCTGCTGCCAGGGGGCAGCACAGCTCAGTCCAGCCGCTTTGACAGAAAGCCCGCATCGTTACGTCATTGCCGGGCAGAGGTCCCGCCTCCGGAGCGCTCCGATTGGTGGAGTCGGTGCGCCGGGCCGGGGCTCGCACTGCCATTGGGCAGCCGCCCTGTCAGTCAGAGGGGAGGCTGACGTAATGTGCTAAGGGGGCAGCGGGCTCGGTGTCGGCACTCTGCTCCTCCGGGGAGGGAGGACGGGCAGCAGGAGGATCAGGTACAACAGAAAGAAGGAAAAGATTCCCGGTTTTGCTGTCATTCTGCAACACAGAAATATCCGAAATTTGCATTTGTAGCTTGGGGCGGACTTGAGGCGGGAGAGTATCCGGGGCGATGGAGTGGATACAAAGTGTCGGCGGGCGCGGCTGGTGCTGAGAATGAGTTTGGAGCCATTGGTTACAATTGTATCCACCCGCAGGCGGCGGTAACATTGTTACCTCCACTCCCCAGCCCAGCGGCTGTTCAACTCGGCCCCTCTGCCCACTGCTCACAAGGGTAAGTCTTTCAGACAGAGATGTGTTATTTGATTTTGATTTGATTTACTATTGTCACATCTATTATGCAGTGAATATATAACTAGCTGATGTGTATGTGTATATTGGAGGAGGAGCGGTGCCTCCATTCCCTCCCCCCATTACTTTGCCTTCCCCCCTTCCTCCCCTCCTCCATTCCCTCCTGCTCCCCTTCCCTCCATTCCCCCTCCTCCTCTTCCCTCCATTCCCCCTCCTCCTCCTCCCTTCCCCTCCATTCCCTCCTTCTATGTGGCGCCTCCATTCTCTTATCCCCACCTCCCCCCCCTTACATTCCTCTCAATCCCATCCCCAATGTTCCCCTCAATCCCATCCATACTCCCCTCTTTATATTCCTCTCAATCTCGCCCCCAACCCATCCCCTCCTTCAGTGGGATTGCACTGTGCACCCTCTCTCTCCACCCCAGGAATCTCTACAGTAAGCGCAACAATCCGATTGTGAATTCGTCCTGAAGTTTAACGCCCCCCTCCCCATTTAAAAACTCATCTGTAACATATATATGTGTGTGTTTAAAAACTTCCTCTGTAGGTATAACGCGTTTTCTTTATAAAGTTTCAGTCTAGACTTAATTTTATCTTTTTAGATGTGATTATTTTTCCCGCAGTAGGAAAATGTCAGGGAGATCATTGATTTGTTTTGTCTCATTGCAGGTCAAGGGCGTGTGTGCCTTTTATATATTTTTTTAAAAAGCTGACTCCAAGACCTGGTTGCTATTGCGTGATATTTGTAATATAATTAAAAAATAAAAAGGAAAATACTTGTGTTCAGGGCTGGAAGGTTGAACCTTTCATTTTCGAGATCTGCCGCCACTTGTGTGTGAAGAACTGTTTTTCGGAAGGTCTGGTTTTGTTGTTAATTTTCTTCAGGAAAATTTTAGGATGTTTTTGAACATCTGTCAGTCTGACTGCGGTCCCCGAGCTGGCAGCCATGTTAGAGGAGCAGGAACAGCTGGAAAAGTCAGCAAAACATCAGTGGCGGCAGCCCTTTTTTTTCTGTTTTGTGTGTGAGAGAGAGAGATAGAGAGCTCTAGTTAATTAAACTCCCCATTGTCATCTTTTGCTACAGGGACTGATCGCTGTGACTGAGAGAACGGCACAAAGAGCAAGATGTCTGGGGCATCTGTCAAAGTGGCGGTGCGGGTCAGACCCTTCAACTCCAGGGAGACTGGCAAGGATTCCAAATGCATTATCCAGATGCAGGGCAGCTCCACCAGTAAGTGAAAGCTGTACACCCAGACCCTTCCACCATCTCCTCCCCCCCCCCCCCCATCCCCCCTTCTCCCTGCACTTCAGCACCACTGCGTCACTCACATTCAGTGCTATACCCTGCTGCAGATTTTCACTGCTGCGCTGTTACAAGGCATCATGTTGATTTAAGCATAGGCCTTTCTTCAAGAACACAGTAAACTGCGAATCCTGTTACAATGTATGGGTGGTATATATTTTTTGGTTCACATTTGTATCCTAAAGTGGCTGTAAAACGGCCTGTTTTCTGAAACATTGTAGCATCCGTAGACATCTGCACAAACACGAATTTAAATTGCACCGACCTAGCTGATAGTCATTAATTTGCCTTTTTAGTATTTGAAATGCTGTACATTTTGATTTCTGGCATTTCTGTCACTGCTCCACTTGTGTAAAGGAGTCAAAACAGATTTGGTAACAAGTAAATTCGAGCCACCCACAAGTTGTCCATTTATCAGCAAAGGAGGTGAATGGATTTTGTCAACAATTAAAATCTGAAGAATGCGTGTACCGTAGCTGGGATGAAAAAAAATCTTGTGTATCTTTTACATGTCGTACTTCCGGTAACTGAAATTTGTCATCATGGATTTGTGATTTAAGTGGCAGCCAAGAAAAGATTGAATGGGTTTGTTTACAAGCTGTGCACATCCTCCTGGTGGGTTAGTTTCTCAAACCGGTCAGTGTAGCATTTTCATAGAATCCCTACAGTGCAGAAGAGGCCATTCAGCCCACCGAGTCTGCACCAACCACAATCCCCATAACCCTACTTATTTACCCTATTAACCACCTGACACTAGGGTCTGTTTACCATGGCCAATCCACCTAACTCCCACATCTTTTGGACTGTGGGAAGAAACTGGAGCACCCGGAGGAAACCCATGTAGATATGGGGAGAACATGCAGACTCCCTACAGACGGTGACCCAAGCCAGGAGTTGAACCCGTGTCCCTGGCGCTATGAGGCAGCAGTGCTAACCACCGTGCCACCCCTGGCATTTTAATGTGTAGTTGCTGCATTTATCAAAAGTACACATACAAATGTACACAATGTAATTACACACAAATATACACAATGTAAAGATGCTGAGCCTTGATTCTTGCTGCCTAATGGACATAGATTCAGTGTTGGGATTATATTTCGACAGAGCAAGATTGCATCTACAGGCTGGTTTATATGTTAGTGTGGATTTTAATAATGCACGTTCAGATCTTTGTGTGATTTGCATTTCAAAATATTCCAGTGCTGCCATGAAATTATTTTGGGATTTTTACCTCGCGTATTCCTGATCCTGTTTGTTTTGATCTGGGATTCCAAGCATGTTTGAGTCCTGTACAGGCTGGGCTGGCAGGTGGGGGAAGGAGAGGCTTCACTGCTTTCATTCCTGTGTGGAATATCCAGATGGTGATGCTTTAGTGGAATGTGGCAAACAACAAAATGACTCCTGTACCAAACTGAAAAGCTTCCCCCCCCGCCCCCCCCTTAAAAAAAGTTGTCTGTATGGAGGGAAAATATATTTGTTTTCATTGGCTTGGGAAAACATTGTCACAGATGCAGAATGAAAAGATGGCAGGAAGCCTGGTCTCCACACATGGTCAGATTTGACTGCATATCATGCAGACTGGTGCAAGTAATCAGCACATGGTGCATTGCTGAGCTAGGGCAGGTATTTTGGGCAGAGTCCTGCATATTTTTAATAACAATATTAATTGAGTTATTCTCTTACGTCTTGTTTTATTATGTAATTTCTCTTCTGGACTCCATACTAGAGCTAACGACTACAAGTTGAGTTCTTTTCGTTTGCTCGCTGTGCTGAGGTGATCTCACTGAAAGGGAAATTGTTTGTGAATGATGTTAAATGTAATTTAAATTTTCACTCACTCCTTGTGATGTTGGCTGAAGTTTACTGCCTGACTAATCTTCTGCTGCCAAATTTGATCATTCATTTTGCCATTAAGTAATTGATTTATATATCTGATTTCAGCATGTACGGCTGTGACCAAATAGTGACTTGTGCTATAAGCAACTTGCACTTATAAATTGTCAATAACATTGTAGAGTGTCCTGGGGTGATTCACAGCAGCAAGATCAAAAAACAAATATGACTCAGAACCACGTGTGAAGCTATTAGGGATGATGACCAAAAGATTTAGGTTTTAAGGTCATGGAGAAGGAAAGAGAGAATGAAAAGTTCAGGATTATAATTCCAGAGTTTAGCGCCCAGGAATGGAAGAAATGGTTTGAAGTTTATTTATTAGTGTCACAAGTAGGCTTACATTAACACTGCGATGAAGTTACTGTGAAAATCTTCTAGTCGCCATACTCCGGTGCCTGTTCGGGTACACGGAAGGAGAATTTATCATGGTCGTTGCCCCTAACCAGCACATCTTTCAGACTGTGGGGGGAAACCGGAGCACCCATGCAGACATGGGGAGAAGGCACAAACTCCACACAGACAGTGTCCTGAGGCCAGAAACTGAACCCAGGTCCCTGGCACTGTGAGGCAGTAGTGTTAACCTCCATGCCACCCCACCGTGCATGCCCCGAGCAGAATGGCCACTTATGACAATTTAAAATTCGTGATGCTCGAGATTAGAATTGGAGGGGAGTTGTAGGGCTGAAGGAAGCTACAGAGATAAGATGGATACCATTGTGGAAGGATTTGAAAAGAAGGTTGAGAATTTAAAAAGTGATTTTTTTTTTAAATTTTGTTTATGGGATGTGGGTGTCACTGACTGGGCCAGCATTTATTGCCCATCTCCTGAGGGCAGTTGAGAGTCCACCACAAGGCTGTGGGTCTGGACTCATGTAGGCCAGACCAGGTGAGAATGAGAGATTTCCTTCCCTAATGGATTAGTGAACCAGATGGATTTTCATGACAATCGACAATGGTTTTGTGGTCGTCAGTAGACTTTTGATTCCAAATTTTTATTGCGTTCAGATTTCACCATCTGCCATTGTGGGATTTGAGCCCAGGTCCCCAGAACATTACCCTGGGCCTCTGGATTACTAGTACAGCAACCATACCACAAGGCCGCTGCCTCCCATAAAGTATAATTTGACTGGGCGCCAATGTAAGTCAGCGAACGCAGAGGTGATGGGTGAGCAAATTAGGGAGTGGGCAGCAGAGTTTTGCAAGGCTTCCAGTATAATGTGTGATGCGAGCCAGAAAATGCATTAGAGTACAAAGATCTTTGTGACAGAGGTAGGAAACCTCCATCTGCGAGAGCTCACTGAACTGTAGGATCTGCTGGTGACAATATATTGTCTAACAATCACTGTATAATTTCCTTTATCAAAATTCTTTATCCAGAAATGTCATGTGGATTTCTCTTTGCTGCTCAAATTATTTGAATCGTGGGCCAGTTGGTTAAATTATATTCTCTGAACAAATTCAAACCTTTCTATGCACTAGCTGTGAAAATATACCAAAGACTCAAAATTTTAATGCATTTTAGGGAAAGATGTTTACTATTCAACGACTTGACCGAAAAGTGTGGATCCTACAATTCTCATTGTAAATATCAGCTGGCTCATGGCCTTCAGTCCGTACCCACTGGGATGTTCACCAATTGGTCTAATAGCTGCAGCAGATAATGCCTTACCCGTACTCACTCATCCATGCAATGTCCCCAGGTTCTGATGGCTGAGTGGGTGAAGCACCACCCGGTGCGGCACTGAACGGTACAGTATGGCGCAGTGGCACAGTGGTTAGCACTGCTGCCTCTCAGCACCAGGTTCAATTCCAGCCTTGGATGACTGTCTGTGTGGAGTCTACACATTCTCCCTGTGTCTGCGAGGGTATCTTCCGGGTGCTCTGGTTTTCTCCCACGTTCCAAAAGATGTGCAGGTTAGGTGGATGGTGCCCAGAGATGTGTAGGTTAGGTGAATTGGCCATGGTAAATGCGTGAAGTTATGGGGGTAGGGCAGGGGATTTGATGGGCCGGGGGGTGGGGGGGGCAGCTTGGGGAGGATGCTCTTTCGGAGTGTCGGTGCAGATGCGATGGGCCTCCTTCTGCATTGTAGGGATTCTATGGATTGGACAGAGGGCTTTTGCTTTGCTTTGTTGTTTCTGTTGAGCAAGATCATGTTGTGGTGCTATTGTTGGCATTGTGCTGGAGAGAAAGTCAGCCTGAGGTCTTAATGATCCTGCAGTGGAAGTATAGTTAATTGGAATGGAAGATCAATTTGACTGTGAAACTCAGCACTCCTTAACATCACACATGAGGGATGGTCAGTTCTTTTCCTTTACTTTTACATGAGATGTGGACATTGCTACCAAGACCAGCATTTGTTGTCCATCCCTAAATAGAACATAGAAACATAAAACAGTACAGGCCCTTCGGCCCTCGATGTTGTGCCGAGCTATGTCCAAACCCAAGATCAAGCGATCCCACTCCCTATCATTCTGATGTGCTCCGTGTGCCTATCAACCGCTTGAAAGTTCCTAAAGTATCAGACTCCACTATCACAGCAGGCAGTCTATTCCACACCCCAACCACTCTGAGTGAAGAATCTACCTTGGACATCCCTCCTATATCTCCCACCATGAACCTTACAGTTATACCCCCTAGTAAGAACTACATCCACCTGAGGAAATAGTCTCTGCACGTCCACTCTATCTGTCCTCCTCATCATCTTGTAAACCTCCATTAAGTTGCCTCTCATCCTCCTCTGCTGTAAAGAGAAAAGCCCCCAGCTCCCTCAACCTTTCCTCATAAGACCTACTCTCCAAACAAGGCAGCATCCTGGTAAATCTCCTCTGCACTCTCTCCAATGCTTCCACATACTTCTTATAGCAAGGTGACCAGAACTGAACACAGTATTCCAAATGTGATCTCACCAAGGTCCTGTATAGTTGCAGCATAACCCCACTGCTCTTAAACTCAAACCCCCTGTTAACAAACGCTAACACACTATAAGCCTTCTTCACGCCTCTATCTATCTTTAGAGATCTGTGGATATGAACCCCAAGATCTCTCTGTTCCTCCACATTCCTCAGAACCCTGCCGTTGACCCTGTAATCTGCATTCAGGTTTGTCCTACCAAAATGAATCACCTCGCATTTATCAGGGTTAAACTCCATCTGCCATTTTTCAGCCCAGCTCTGCATCCTGTCAATGTCTCTTTGCAGCCTGCAAGAGCCCTCCACCTCATCCACGACTCCACCAATCTTGGTGTCATCAGCAAATTGACTAACCCACCCTTCAGCCCCCTCTTTCAAGTCATTGATAAAAATCACAAATAGCAGAGGACCCATCACTGAAATAGGCCAAGAATTAACCACATTGCTGTGGTCTAGAGTCACATGGGCCAGGTAAGGATGGTGGAATTTCTTCCTTGAAGGGCATTAGTGAACGAGATGGGATTTTGATAGTTTCATGGTCACCGTTACTAAGACTGGCTTTATAATTCAGATTTATTAATAGAATTAAAATTCCACTAGCTGCCACGGTGAGATTTGCACCTGTGTTCCCAGAGTATTAGTTCTGACCCCCTGGATCACTAGCCCAGTGATGTTTCCATGATGCCACCCTCTCCCTGTGGCGATGGGAGGGTGGTGGGATCCATGGAGCTGCACGCGGTGAAAGTTGGCATATGCAGTATGGAACTTGTACTTTGTTCCAACCTAAGTAGGAGCACAAATCCTGAAACTTTTCTTTTTCTATTGCGAATGATGATTTATTGAGATTTTTATTTAATGGCAACAAATTAACGCTGCAGTTGGCTGTCATCGACTCAATTATAGGTTATTTGAGCCAACAGTATTTGGAGGGTGGCGAACTTTTGGCAGATTAAATGAGAATTTACTTTAATTGTGTTGCAAAACATACAATTTACTCTGGGAAAATAAAGATGCCAAGCTGTTAGTTTTACTCCTGGAAGTACTTTTCATTGTGCAAGGAGTGCTATGGAAGTTTAAACGTAATGAGTGTTATGAGTAATATATAAAAATGATTCCATCTGCTCAGGTTTATGTATTGAATTTAAATTACATTGACTTTTACATTCAACCTCCAATTATCCTCCTCACTTTGTCACATTCAACCTTTACATTCCACCCAGGGTATCCTCTAGGGTATTACAATTGTGCTTTTTTTTTTCAAAATCAGAATGCCTAAATAGACTTTAGATGACATCTTAAATGCAAGAACCAAATCTGAGGAGGTTGTCACGAGGCCAGAGAGGTATATCATGTCCTTGATCTTACTTCCGGGCTAATCAAAAATTGGTGCTGTATGCTAATTATGATAGTCAGGAAAGATATTGGGTTTTAATATATTCAGGTGGATTACACCTCAGAAGCCTTTATTACTGGCAGCTGACCCTGCTTCACTTGACTGTTTGCAGTGCAGAAAGAAACTATTCGACCCGTTGTATGTATGCCAGGCCCTTGCAATCGGCTACTCCCCTCCCCGCTTCCCAAAGTCCTGCAAGGTCTTTCTCTCAAGTGCATATTCAATTTTGAAAATCAGGACTTAACCTGCCTTCAGGTTGGCACAGTGGTTAGCACTGCTGCCTCACTGCACCACAGACCTGGATTCAATTCCGCCCTTAGGTGGCTGTCTATGTAGAATTTGCATGTCCTCCCCGTGTCTGCATGGGTTTTTTCTGGGTGCTGCGGTTTCCTCCCACACTACAAAGATGTGCAGGTTAGGTTGATTGGCCATGCATGTCTGGGAGATTAGCAGGGTAAATACATGGGTTATGGGGATAGGGCCTGTGTGGGCTTGTTGTTATTGCAGTGTCGATGGGCTAAACGACCTCCTTCTGCTATGTGGGGATTCTATGATTCACCACACAGTCTCCTGCACTGCATTCCAGATCCTAACCTATGTCTGGAATGAGCTGCCAGAGGCGGGTACAATTTTGTCTTTTTAAAAGCTTTTAGATAGCTACGTGGTATAAAGGGGTATGGGCCAAACATGAGTAATTGGGACTAGTTTAGGGATTTAAAAAAAAGGTTGGCATGGTCAAGTTGGGCTGAAGGGCCTGCTTCCACGCTGTAAACGTTTATGATTCTAATCACTTGTTAAAAATGTTGTTCCTTGCCTCCAGTGTCATATTCTTAGGAAGCTGTCTGTTTGACATGGGGCTAGTCATGAAAATCAAGCTCGAGGATAGATGCCTTTTGGAAAGGAATTTGCGTCTTTCACACAACTATTTTTTATGATGTAATTGAGCTCAAATAACTTCCTGATTCTTTGAGACTTGCTCTTGTGGTTTGACTTCAGTGGGTACGCTTGAGTGCACCAGACTCTCTCAAGGTATTTCCAGCCATCATTATTCATTTGCAAAACATGTCTTGCCCACCCTGGTGCCCTAAACCCAATGCAGCCGTCCCTAACGTAACCAGAAATCCAATCTCAATCTATTACCTTAGGGCACTTTTTTTTCCATTACAGTTTACATGCATAGAGCTTGGGGATGCTCCTAAGAAGAAGAGCAGCTGGTGTACACAGCCTCCTTGATCAGCGTACTACTTGTACGAGAATGATCATTCATGCGTAGACTGGAGTGAAAATTTTTGTGTGTGTGTGCACTTTTATAAATATGGTATGTCCCAAGGCATTTCACAGGAAGGTGAACAAAGAATGATACTGGGTCACACAGGAGATATTAGATCAGATGACCAAAGATTATTTGAAAAGGTTTGGTTTTAAGGAGTGTTTTTGAAGGAGGAAAATAAGGCGGAGGAGATACAGAAGGTTAATTCCAGAGCTTGTGGCCTTGGCAGCTGAGGGTATGGCCACCAGTGTGGAGCATTTAAAAATGGAGATGCTGAAGGGGCCAGAATTAGAGGAACACTGATATCTTGGAGGTTTGTGAGACCGGAGACGAGTGCAGGGCTCGAGGTGTGAGGCCATGAAGGAATTTGGAAATGAGGGTGAGAATTTTAATATTGAGGCACTGTGTAACTAGGAACTAGGGCTGGGTAGGGTTTGGTGCGAGTTCAGACATGGGCAGCAGAGCCTCGGATGACATCAGGTGTTGGGGGATAGAATGTGGGGGACCAGCTAGAGATGTGTTGGGATAGTCAAGTCAAAGCTGTTAAAAAAATTACAATGGGAGAAAGAATGGCATAATCGAGGACTTGATTCATCCTGGGCGTACTCTCTCCCACCTTCTTCCATCGGGAAAAAGATACAAAAGTTTGAGGTTATATACCAGCCATCTCAAGAACAGCTTCTTCCCTGCTGCTGTCAGACTTTTGAATGGACTTACCTTGTATTAAGTTGATCTTTCTTTGTCCCCTAGCTGTGACTGTAACACTACATTCTGCACTCTCGTTTCCTTCTCAATGAACGGTATGCTTTGCCTGTAACGCACAAGAAACAATACCATTACACTACATACCAATACATGTGACAATAATCAATCAAATCAAATTATATTACTGTGACTGAATTTAAATATTTTAATTCTTCAACCAAATATGTTAAAGTGTATAAGTTTATAATTACTATCAAGGGACGCAATCTATTGTGACATTCTTTGACTGGAAGCAAAATCAATAGTTCATTACCAGCCATAATTTTTTTATGCTGTTTTTTTGTGTAATGTTCTTTAAGGGTAGCAGCCCATAAAATTTATTTATTTATTGTCACAAGTAGGCTTACATTAACAGTGCAATGAAGTTACCATGAAAATCCCCTAGTCACCACACTCCAGCACCTGAGGGAGAATTTAACAAGGCCAATGCACCTAACTAACACATCTTCCAGACTGTGGGAGGAAACTTGAGCACCTGGAGGAAACCCACGCAGACACGGAGAATGTGTAGACTCTGCACAGACAGTGACTCAAGCCCGGAATTGAACCTGGGTCCCTAGCACTGAGGCAGCAGTGCTGACCACTGTGCCACCCCAGTGAATGCAGTGTATAAAAACATGCAGCATAGAAGGAAGTCATTTGGTCCATTGTCTGTCTGCTGGTTCTTTGAAAGAGCTTTATCGCCCCACTTCCCTGCTTTTCACCACAACCCTTTCCTTCTTGATGTACGTATCCAATAGATAGTGGAAACATTAAAAAAAAGGACTTGAATTTAGTATGCACCTGGCATTTCCACTTGGAGCTGTAAAGCAATTAAAAGAAAATCCAGTCATGACCTTGGAGCCTGAACTTTTATTAACAACTATAATTGCTGACTGATTTAATAACTTTCCCTTTTTGACCGCTTTCTTACAGGAAAGCAGTAATATTAAAGGGACAGACCAGATTAACAGCTAACCATTTAAAACCGCACTCGAAACATGTGGTCAACACTGTGCAAAAAGCAATTGATTAAATCAAAATGATAATGTTACCAACTTCAACCTTGATCAAGTAAAAAAAAGACAACATTTTAAAAAGATTGCATCTTGAAAATGAACCAGGGTGGTCAACTTATTTAAAATACACTTTTTTTTTAAAAAGGTGGCAGTTCATTTTAAATGTGATTTTTTTTTTCCTCATTGGTTCTGACAGACTTGTGATGAGTGACCAAAAGTTTTAATCCGTTGCTAAGGTTAGGTCCAGGAAAGCTGACTGCTCTTCACATGTAACCATCCTTCTCCTGTGCTTTAGGAAGAGCCTTGAACATTTATTTTAAATATTTAATTTATGACTTGGCTTGCATCATGTATGCTAAATACAGAAAAGCTCAGACAGTATAATATTCAATAAAATAAAGTTGGATTTTTAAAGGTGCTGGTGTTGTTATTGGACATCCGTAATCTTGGTTTGTGTGAACAGCTCCCCTCAAGTTGTTGCCATTTTGTTATCAGATTCACCTTTATTTCCTATCCTTTTATTTCATTTGATTTGTTTTATTATTGTGACATGTATTAGCATACAGTGAAAAGTATTGTTTCTTGGGTGCTATTTGGAAGAAAATACCGTTCATAGAGAAGGAAACGAGAGAGTGCAGAATGTAGTGTTACAGTCATAGGATGTAGCGAAAGATCAACTTAATGCAAGGTCGGTCCATTCAAAAGTCTGACAGCAGCAGGAAAGCAACTGTTCTTGAATCGGTTTGTACGTGACCTCAGACTTTTGTATTTTTAACGGAAGAAGGTGGATAAGAGAATGCCTGAGGTGCGTGAGGTCCTTAATTATGCTGGCTGCTTTGCTGAGGCAGTGGAAAGTGTTGACAAAGTCAATGGACGGGAGGCTGGTTTGCGTGATGGATTGGGCCACGTTCACGACCTTTTGTGATTCCTTGCGGTCTTAGGCAGAGCAGGAGCCCGTACCAAGCTATGGTGCATCTGTAAAAGTTGGTGAGAGTCATAGCTGACATGCCAAATTTCCTTAGTCTTCTGAGAAAGTAGAGGCATTGGTGGGCTTTCTTAACTATGGTGTCGGCATGGGGGGACCAGGACAGGTTGTTGGTGATCTGGGCACCTGAAAACTTGAAGCTATTGATCCTTTTGAGGCTAGCAACGTTAAGCACACTAATACATGTTAGATACTCTGTGCAGTCACAAATGAAAATTTCTAGTTTAAGGGAGCTGATAGGTCCCTCCCAAGTTTGAGGTGGGTACTGAAGTGGCCTCTCCACCTGAGAGCACAACAAAACCTTATGGTGTTTCGATTGTTGAAGTTGACTTGCTTGTGTGCTGATAATTAAATAGCAGTTTTGGTATTAGCTGGTTGCAACAACTCCAGTTATGTTGAAATAACTTGGCGTGCCGCATGCTTTCAGCCTGCCTGCATTGCAGAGTTATAGTTAACCCTGGCTGCTCTGTTAATTAATTGGTTATTGCAGCGTGGTGCTACTACAGAAGGCACAAGAAGAATTATCGATCCCTGGGCTAAGCCTTGATGATGCATTGAAAGTTGAGGAGATGCAGTCCAGCTCCAGAAGACAGCTGAGAAGAGAAAATGTTCCATAAAAGTGCACTGTATTTTCTGATTTAAAAACAATGATGACCTATAGGGCATATGCATGTGGTATGGTATGGGTTAGACATAGCTGCTCTGTGATGCTATTGATCAATTTTAATCTGGGTGGTGCTGACAATTCTTAAATGAAGAAGAGGGGGACAGTCGGGGGTCCCACTCCGGGTGGTGGGGGGGGTGGGAAATGAAATGTATATATGTTCTGATTTGAGTGTGGGATCAAGTTCTGCTGTAAAGCTTAGATTAATCAAATAACCCATTCTCAACAACTTGTATTAATAAAGCATTTTTAATGTGGACAAACATTCCATGATGATTTACAAGTAGCTATATTGACAAGCCACGAAGGGAGAGTTTGGAGGGATTAACAAAGCTTGGTCTGGGAAATGGGTCTTGAGGTTTCTTACTGGTTGAGATTTGAAGGGTTAGAGTTCATGTTCCAATGAGTATGGCTGAAGACGATGACATAGAAGTATTCTCAACTGACCAGTAATCCAGAGAGACAGGGTAATGATTTGGGGATCCAGGCTCAAATATCACTTTGGCAAATGGTAAAATTTGAATTTAATTTAAATCTGAATTCAGGGTCTAATGATTCAATTGTCGTGAAAGCCCATCTGGTTCACTAATGTCCTTTAGGGAAGGAAATCTGCTGTCCTTGCATGTGACTCCAGACCCACAGCAATGTGGTTCACTCTTAAGGGCCCTCTGAAAGGGCAGAGCAAGCCATTCAGCACAAGGCCAATTAGGGATGATCCCTGGTATGGAGAGTTTGCCTTGAGGAAAGGTTAAAGTTGAGACGTTGGGACTCTAGTCATTGGAGTTTAGAAGAATGAGAGGTGATCTCTTTGAAATATAAAGGATTCTCGGGGGGGCTTGAGGGTAAATGCTGAGAGGATGTTTTCCCTCGTGAGAAAGTCTAGGGCCAGAGGGCATAGTTTCAGAATAAAGGGGTGCCAATTTATGACTGAGATGAGGGATTTCTTCTGAGGCTTGTGAGCCGTTGGAACCCCTTGTCAGAGAGAGCAAGGCTGAGGTTTTTGACCAGTAAAGGAATCAAGAGTTATGGGGAAAGAGCAGGAAAGTTGACATGAGGAATGTCAAACCAGCCGTGATCCTATCAAATGGCGGAGCAGACTGAGGGCTGAATGGGCTACTCCTGTTTCTCTTTCCTATGGCCTTGTGGATGGACAATACGTCCTACGAAAGAGTAAAGGGGGGGAAAAAAAAGACCCTGCCACCACTTGTGTGCAGGGAAGGTGGGGGATAGTGCACAGATGGGCAAAATGTGATGAACAGAGACTTTGGAAATTTAATGAGATAGGATGGAGGGATTTATAAAACTAGGGCAATATTCATTGTTCATGCATAAAGATGGTCTTTGGTGTGAATAACTTCCAATAAATTCACCAATGAGTACTAACATGAGTGATTGCCTTCAGGAGAGGATGAAGAGAGCTAGGAAAACATTTTTAATACAGAGACTTGCAAATGACTAATCTTTCCTGTTTTCCCTCCAGGTTTAGCTATGATTTAATATTCCACTTGACTTATTCCTTGGGAATTTAATTATTTTCCGATGCTTGCGATCTATCATTACAAACTTTTTAAGTAGAATTTATTGAAGAAGTTGTTTTATTTTAATCTGTGCTGCTAAATTCCTGCCAAGTAAATTTCAGTCCATTTCCAAACTTGCCTCAGTTTTGGTGTACTCTGCCCAAAGGCAAGTCTTACATCTTGATGTTTATCCTTGGTCACCCTCTCACTTCCAGATCAGAAGCACCAGTACATGCACTTTAAGTAATCCCTATTCGCTGTGGAATGCGCCATGCTTTTTCAATTCACCTGTGGGACGTGTGCGTCACTGGCTTTTCAGCATTTATTGCCTATACTTAGTTACCCAAGTCTCTCAACACCAGGTTCAAGTCCAACGGGTTTATTTGGTAGCACAAGCCACAAGCTTTCGGAGCATTGCCCCTTCATCAGGTGATGAAATAAACCTGTTGGACTTTAACCTGGTGTTGTGAGACTTCATACTGTGCTTACCCCAGTCCAATGCTGGCATCTCCACACTGTAGTTGTCCAAGGACAGTTAAGCTCGTTGCTGTGGCTCTAGAGTCACATGCAGGCCAGACCAGGTAAAGATTTCCCTCCATAAAGGACATTAGTGAACCAGATGGGTTTTTCTGACAATCAACAATGGTTTCATGCTTGTCATGATTCTTAATTCCAGATATTTTTTATTGAATTCAAATTCCACCATCTGCCGTGGTGGGATTCGAACCCGGGTCCCCAGAACATTAGCTGCGTTTCTGGATTAATAGTCTAGCGATAATACCACCAGGCCATTGCCTCCCATGTGAAGGTCAGCATCAGCTAGCTACGTGTATACTAACTTGTTCAATATTTAAAAGGTGAAGTAGACCAAATTGCTTCACTTCATCACATTTAGAAAATGCCTGTGTTGTGACTTCATGAATACAAGGAACTGGATTGGGACTAACTAGAATGATATTAGGAATGTGGAATTTTAGCTACAAGGAAAGATTAGAGAAATTGAGCTTACTGCCCCTAAAGCAGAGGAGATAAGGTGGTGTTCAAAACGATGAACAATTTTGACAGGGTAAAGAAGGATATTCTGTTTCCACTGGTTGGTATGTCAGTGACTCGGGATCACAATTTCAAGATAGTGAGGAAGAGAGCTAGGAGTGAGATGAGGAGAAACATTTTTACTGATTTGGAATGCGCTGCCTGGGAGAGTGGTGGGGGCAGGTTCCATAGGAAGTTTCAAAAGACAGCTGGATGCATATTTAGAGGACTGCAGAGATGGGATTAGCTGGTAGCTCTTTCGGGAGCCAGCACAGACATGATGGGCCAAATGGCCTTTTTCTGCACTGTAAATGAATGATTCTATGTTGCTCTCGATGGATATTAGACGTGTAAGAATCGATTCCATGCCTTTGGGTGATGTTGTCAAGTTGCTGCAGGTGTATGAGAAGAGGGAAAGGAGGATAGATCGTCAGTGAGTCTGGAGGGTAGTGGTGTGAAGATGGCAAGAGCAGTCATTGTTAGAGGTGTTCTGACTGTGATTTGGGCGGATGGGTGTGGGATCGAGCATGAGCATTCCCACTGAGCTGAACACTGGAGGTGGACCCAGTTTAAAAGCAATAGGAAAGTGCATCGCAATCACAGGATGCAATATTTACCAGGATCACCAGCAGAAATGTAAATTTATCTCACACCAAATAAATAGGTTATTTATTTGGGAGGAGGTAAGGTTAAGGGTGCCTCACCATATATATGAATATATATAGGTTGGTAAATGTAAAATCCCTACCATACAGAAGAAGGCCATTTCCCCTATAGAGCCTGCACTGACAACAATCCCATCCAGGCCCTATTCCCCGTATCCCCACGTATTTTACCCTGCTGGCCTCCCGACACTAAGGTGCAATTTTAACGTGGCCAATCCAACCATCCTGCACATCTTCGGACTATGGGAGGAAACCAGAGCACCTGGAGGAAACCCACGCAGACACGGGGAGAATGTGCACACTCCACACACAGTGAGTCAAGGCTGGAATTGAACCCAGGTCCCTTCTGCTGTGAGGTAGCAAAGCTAACCACTGTGCCACCCAAATATCACCCAAATAATTAACTGAAAAAATGCTTGTTTATCTAGTTTTTATACTCATGTTAAAGTGGGAATCGGGGTCATTTAGGCAAATATTTAACCAAATTCAAGCTAATGAGGAACCTGAAAGCCATGGCTTGTATCATTGTTAAGATTTGGATTTTTGAGGTTATTTGTTGTGGTTGTACTGGAGAGTGAAACGTTCTTCTTCATGTTGTGTTTGCTTTTGGAAACAAGAATTAGAAAGTTATTTTGAAAGGGGTTAAGTATGAAACTAAGTAGCTTGGGTATACTGTAAAATGTTTATAGCAACGATTATAGAGGAATAGCCTAGACGTTGATTGTAAAAAGCTTTCTCTTAGCTTTTGTAATCTGAATATTATAGTTAACATCTGGATATCCTAGCAGAGCTGGCCAAGGCTGAGATTTTCCTTGACGTTTTAAAAAAAACTTAAACATTCCTTCCCAGAAAGGCGACATTAAAATAATTGTGGCCTGAATTTTACACCAACAGGATCTTATAGTCCCGCCAAAGGCGATGGAAATTTGAATGACTCACTGCAGTTTATGGTCCTGCCCTTCCCTGCTTTGACAGGGCCATCAAATTCCACCCTGAGAAACACCATAGAATTCCTACGCTACAGAAGGAGGCCATTTGGCCCATTGAGTCTGCACCAACTGCAGTTCCACCCAGGCCCTATTCCCATAACCCACGCATTTACCCTGCTAATCCCCCTGACACTAAGGGTCAATTTAGCATGGCCAATCCATCTACTCCACATATCTTTGGAATGTTGGAGGAAGCTGGAGCACCCAGAGGAAACCCACGCAGACATGGGGAGAATGTGCAGACTCCACACAGACAGTGACCCAAGGCCAGAATTGAACCTGGGACCCTGGCGCTGCGAGGCAGCAGTGCTAACCACTGTTCCACCATGCCACCCCTTCACTAGTTTTGTATGGTTTAGGTCCATGGTGCATGCACCAATTGGAGGGAGATTCTGAGCAAAAAGTTGCGTTCAAGAAAGAAATGTTTGAGTGGTAGCTTCAATGACCGCACTTCCAACAGCAACTTGTATTTATACAGCATCTTTAACACAGTGAAGCATCTAGAGAAGCTTCTCAGGCAAATCATCAAACACAGTTTGACACCCAGCCCCATGGGGAGGTACTGAGGTTGATAACCTGGTCAAAGAGATGGAGCATCTTAAAGCAAGAAAGGGAGATGAAGAGGTTTGGGAAGGGAGATCTGGAAACTGGGACCTCAGCATCCCAATGCACTGCAACCAATAGTGAAGAGATTAAGACCAGGAATGCTTAAGAAAACAGAACTGGAAGAGCAAAGCTACCTCTGAGGGTTGTAGGACTGGGTGAGATTGCAAAGACAGTGAAAGGCAAGGCCATGGAAGCATGTGAAAATGAGAATTAATGTTGAAATTAAGGCATGCATAACAAGGAGTCACTGTAGATCAGTGAGCATAGGTGGGTGATGGGTGAAGGGCAGAGTTAGGGCGTAGGCAGCAGAGATTTGAACAACTTCAAGTTTTCAGGGTGGGTTGAAGGTGGGAGGAGGTCCAGGATAATTAGGTGTGGAAATAACAATTTTAGATCATTTTTCAACCTGATTGGCCCCTATTGCTGAATCATTTTGTGTTTCTCCTGAGCGTTGTGCTTGGAGGGTCGTGCAGTTGCTAGCTTCTCCAGTTGGTTTGCAATTGCGGTCTTGCCCCCATGTTGTAAAATGATTGGGACAGAGAAGATAATGATAAGGAGTTACAGCCTTAGTTTATTAAAGTCTATCTGCCACGTTCTTGCTTCAATGTTCTAGACGCTGTTCGATGATCCTGTGAGCAGACTTGTAGCCTTCTGTTTCACTGCTGATCTCAGTTTTGCATTAGCGACCCACTGTGGCAGAACTGCTCTTTAGAATTAGAGCAATTTTTTTTTCTGAAATTGTCTCCTGTCAGTGATCATTGATTGTACCTTTGTGTAGCTATTTTGGTTTTGAATACTACACTGTCTCACACTTTACTGATACTTCATTGATCCTTTCCTTATTTTTGCATGGAATGTGGCCATTGCTGACATGGCCAACATTTGTTGCCCATCTTCAATTGCGCATGTCACTGAGGGACTTGCTAGGTCATTTTAGAGGACTTTAAGAATCAACAACATTGTTGCAGGACTGGAGTCATATGTCGAGTCAATCGATGATAGTTTCATGGTCACCTTTAGTGAGACTGGCTTCATTATCCAGATTTATTAGTTGAATTTAAAGTCTGCCAGCTGCTGTAGTGGGATATAAACCCATATCCCCAGAGCATTAACCAAGGCCTTTGGATTACTAAGCCAGTGGCATTACCACTATGCCACCATCTCCCCACAATTTTAATAAGTTTTTAAAATTCATTCATGGGCGTCACTGGCTAGTCAGCATTTATTGCCCATCCCTAGTTGCCCTTGAAGGGCCGTTGAGAGACAACCACATTACTGTGGCTCTCGAGTCACATGTAGGTCAAACCGAGTAAGAACAGACGATATCCTTCCCTAAAGGACGTTAGTGAACCAGATGGGTTTTTCCAACCATGGTTTCATGGTCATCATCAGTAGTTTCTTAATTCCAGATATTTTTTATTGAATTCAAATTCATCTGCTGTGAATCTGGGTCCCCAGAGCATTAGCTTAGTTTCTGGATTAATAGTCTAACGATAATACCACTAGGCCATCACCTCCCTTTAATCATTAATTCATTGTTTACCTGTCTTTCTATTAAGAATCTTGGTCCTTGATTCTTCAGTTTTGCAAATGACACCATCATGAACTTTGATTAGAGCCCATCTTTGATGTGTCAAGAAAGAATCATTGCGTAGAAGTATTGATGAGTCATTCTCATTTCAAAATCATGGAGTTGATGCTGCCTTAACTCAACACTTCACCTGATCTTGAAAGCAAACATGACATTGTCCATTGCTCATTGTGTTTTGGTATGAGATCTGCAAATAACTTCCAAAGATGGAAATTAATTTTGCTTTCAAGATTTACCACAAGTGTTGCAGATTCTGGATCTGTCTTGGATTTTGTTTTCTCGCGGATACAACAAGCAGCTGCCTTCCAAATACAGAGTGTTGTGTATCTGAACTGCCCAATTTCTAATTGTATAATAGTGTAACGGGAGGTGTGCTTTGGACCGGACATTGTGTCATTTGCACATGTTTTCTATTATTTTTTCTGTAGACAGACTGAGAAACGTTTGGGAATTTAAATTGGGTGATTGTGCAGATTAAAAACTAATGAAAATTCCACTTGCAACTCACAATTTTGCTTCCCTCTCCGAAAACGTGGGAAAAATAATAAGCCACACAGCCTTCCCTTATTGTGGTCTGACTTTGTTTTTTGGCATTGCCTTTCTAACTACTATTATTTTCAGTGTTCAGATCTGGCAGCTGCACTTTGCAGTCTTGTTTCAAACCTGTATGTATGTCTCTCTTTGACTCCCTCGTTAATTCTAACCCCAGGAAGCAGTGCAGTAATGTCTCTGCCATCTTCCTGTGCAGGCACTCACCAGCAGGCCTGTCGACCAAACATAATGGCACCCTCCTAAGTTTGTATTCCCTGCAGATTCTTCGGGCTGTGCCTATATGAATAGAAGCATCATTATCACAGTGGGGGAAAGTTAGTTGGTCAACTAAGGCAAGATGATGAATTGCTTAAGCTATCAGTCCCAGGATGAGAAAATCCTCGTCTCAGCTTGATATAGAAAGGAGCTGTGAAATTCACCACAATGTCTTGTCTGGCTTTGATGTGCATTCTTCAATCTGTGGCCTTTTAAACTTGTGCACATTTGCTTTATTTAATCCTTAAGCATAACTCAGCTTGAAAATCTTATACAAGAAAGAGCAGCTGTTCCCCGGAGCTGAAGGGTCAGTCACGAGGGAACACAAGCTCAAGATGAGGGGCAGGAAGTTTGGGGGAGATGTGAGGAAAATCTTTTTTTTATCCAGAGGGTGGTGACGGTCTGGAATGCGCTGCCTGGGAGGGTAGTGGGGGTGGGATGCCTCACATCCTTTAAAAAGTACCTGGATGAGCACTTGGCTCAACATAATGTTCAACGGCTGTGGACCAAGTGGGGACGACAACGGGGTGGCACAGTGACACAGTTGTTAGCTCTGCTGCTTCACAGCACCAGGGACCCAGGTTCGATTCCTGGCTCGGGTCACTGTCGGTGCGGAATTTGCACATTCTCCCCGTGTCTGCGTGGGTTTCCTCCGGGTGCTCCAATTTCCTCCCACAGTCCAAAGATGTGCGGGTTAGGTGGATTGGCCAAGCTAAATTGCCCCTTAGTGTAATGTCAGGGGGACTAGTTAGGGTAAATGTGGAAAAGGGCCTGGGTGGGACTGTGGTCAGTGCAAACTCACTGGGCTGAATGGCCACCTTCTGCACTGTAGGGATTCTATGCGGTGCTGGTAAATGCTATTAGGTAGGAGGTCAGGTGTTTCTCGTGTCAGCACAGACTAGATGGGCCAAAGGGCCTTTACTGCACTGTATGATTCTGTGAAATCAAGAAGCTGTTCAAAAATACAGGGATGTGTGATTGTGAGAAACAAGGTTAGTGGAACTAGTGTGGCTGAGGTAAGTAACTTAGATACTTTTAAAATGAAACAAGATGAGCAGATGAGAGGGAAGGATATGTTGAGATGATGTAAATGGAATGGGAGAAGACCCATGTGGAGTATAAACTCCAACACAGACTAGCTGGGCTGAGTGGCCTGTTTTAGTGCTTTTTATTACAAGACAAAAACATTAACTTTTGTTGTTGCTATGAACAGTGATGTGCAGAATTTCCTTGCTGGTATTCACGTGAACATTCAGTTAGTGGTATAATTCCTGTGGATTTGGCCTTTATAGCAAAGAGGATTGGAGGACAAGAATAATGAAGTCTTGCTATAGTTGTACAGGGTTTTGGTGAGACCACACTTTGAGTACTGTGTGCAACTCTGGTCTCCGCATTTTAGGAAATATGTACTTGCATTGAGGCAGTGTTTCATTGAATTAGTCCCAGAGACGAGGGGGATTGTCCTATGGTGAGAGGCTGAGTAAATTGAGCTTATAAGTTCAAGTTAACTTATTAGTCACAGGTATGTCTTACATTAACACTGCAATGAAGTTACTCTGAAACTTCCCTAGTTGTCACACTCCTGCTGACCTGTTCGGGTCAATGCACCTAACCAGCACGTCTTTCAGACTGTGGGAGGAAACTGGAGCACCTGGAAGAAACCCACGCAGACACGGAAAGAACGTGTAAACTCCACACAGTGACCCAAGCTGGGAATCAAACCTGGGTCCCTGGCCTTGTGGGGCAGCAGTGCTAGGCACTGTCCCCAAAAAAATTATATCCTTGGAGTTTAGGAAAATGAGAGTTGATCTAATTGAAACTACAAGGTGCTGAAGGTCGATAGGGTGGATGCTGAGAATTTGTTTTCATTGGTTGGGGAATCTAAAACACTACCTCTGGGTGAAGGCCTGATCATTTAAGACTAAGATGAAGGGAATAAGAGCGTTGTGAATCTTTGGAATTCTCTATCCCAGAGGGTTGTGGTAGCTTCACTGTCGAATATATTTAAGGCTGAGATAGACAAACTTTTTATCTGTCCAAGAATTTAGAGACATGGGGAATAAAGAAGAAAATTGAGTTGAAGCTCAAGATCAGCGATGATAATATTGAATGGCAGAACAAGCCATGTTGTCTATTCCTGCTCCTCTTTCTTATGTTAATGTAGATTGAACTTGCAATCGTTATCAGGAGAGAGATCTGAGACATGTTAATATTAAACTGAAGGACTGAGAATTATTGATTTACTACTAGGAGTAAAATTAAAACAATTTGTATTTATATAGCACCCTTTTATTGTAGAAAAATGCCCCAGGGTGCTTGTAATAACTTGAGATTCAACCGTATTAATGCATCTTGCATTCTGCCTGTACTGTCCTCGAAAACACTGATGCTGCTACGAGAATGCACTGGCTCCAGTAGAACAGCACCTTTCAAACTCATGACCTCTACCACCTAGAAGGACAAAAGCAGCAGATGCATGGGAACAACACCACCTGCAAGTTCTCCTCACAGGTCACACATCATCCTGACTGGGAAATATATCGCCATCCCTTCACTGTCACAGTGTTAATCCTGGATCTCCCTAGTTAAGAGCACCATGAGTGTACCTGCACCTGAATGGACTGCAGTAGTGTAAGAAGGCAGTTCACTGTCACCTCCTTGCGGGTAATGGGCTCAGCACTGGCCAAGCCAGCAATGCCCACATCCCAGTCTGAGGTAAAACCTTTTATAAATTTTGATTTTTCCCTCAAATGCTGCTTCTATTATGCACTGAGCAAATTATAACACTGCATTTGAGCTTGTAATGCCAAATGGTTTAAAGTCTAGGGTAGTTTTAAAAATGTGCCACATTTGTGCATTAATGTTTTTACTGTATTGGGATGAACAGTGATTAGGTGCCTGAAGGTAGGTAATTACTAAAACATGTAATTAGCTGAGTTTTTGTTTATCATTTATTTATTGCTTTGAATGTGAGGTGTACTGTCAGCCTGTATTTTAGCACCACGTAATTCAAATTATGATTATTTAAACTTCTCACTAAATGGTGACTGAATTACTTAATTCAGATTCTTAGATACTTCAGATGTTTTAACAGAAAATTACTTCAGGTTATCAGGAGTAGGTTGAGTTATGCTATTTAATACTGTTGTGTTATTGTGAAGGGTAACAATGATGGGGCGGCACGATGACAGTGGTTAGCACTGCTGCCTCAGCGCCAGGGACCTGCGTTTGATTCCCGGCTTGGGTCATTGTTCATGCAGAGTCTGCACGTTCTCCTTGTATTTCCTCCTGCAATCTTTTGGAAAGATGTGCATTGGCCATGCTAAATTCTCCCCCCAGGCACCGGAGTGTGGCGACTAGGGGATTTTCACAGTAACTTCATTGCAGTGTTAATGTAAGTCTGCTTGTACACTAATGAAATATAAAATAAAATAAATCATTAACCAGTTCTCCATTAATAAAGGGAAAGCGAAACACAGATTGATTTGTATTAACTACCACACTAAGTCGGAGTTTAATCAAATCGGGGATGCATTTTTTTCCTCACCTGGTAGAAATACTTCTTCTTCCTGTATTCGTCCTCAATGAGATATAGCTATTTGATCTTCATTGACCAATTCTGTTTGTGGGCAATTAGCTTTCAGGCTCTGAATTGGACCATTTGCATCAGTATTTGACAGAATGGAACAGCCACATCTCTGCTGTCCAGTGGGTGGGTGGGTCCTGTGGCATTGGCTTGCACTGTATTCAAAACAAGTACTGTCTGTGCTAGGATTGAATGACCACTGAGCTTGTGACCAGACTGCAGTGATTGAAGAAGGAAGTAGCAAGGGGAGGGTAAAAGGTTGAAAGAAAATAACTCCTTAGGAAAGGAAGTGAAGGAAAAATAGAAATAAAACACTAACAGTGCGAAAAGAACAATGTAGGATTTATTTTTGCCCGCCTCTCTGACGAGCTCTCTTGTTGGTATTATCATTGTGCGACAGCGTGTTGTAATAGTCCAAAGAATATTTGTTTGAGCTGGAGAGATGTGTGCATGAAGAACAATCTGTCCCCAAGCTTAGGCCACACTGCAGCTGACACAACCCTAAAGCTTGTGCTGGATTAAAGCCTTTTCAATGTATTAGGCTCCTGAGCAAGGATTTTTTTTTTGTCTGATTGTAAAATCCAGAGAATTACACAGCGCAGGAGTGCGAGTCCCTGTACCATCCAGTTTGTCTTCCTGTAGTAATGCTCTGTGTGGCCAGGGACTGTCTTTTGCATATTTATTTTCGCCTGCAGCTTATGGAAACTGAAGCTTCTGTTTTTGATGAGTTGGTGAACAGGGGAGATACAGGAGTCTCTGATCTTGCACATGTCCATACCAACTTCATGCCTGAACTCCCTTTGTGATGTTACACTTCGCCTTTCGAACTTCAGTATTGCTGAAAAATAGACGTCCATCAAATCTTCTGGCAGTTGGAAATGCTGTCAAAGTTTTTCACCTGGCATCCATCAGGGCAGTTTGGCAAGAATACCAATAGTTAAAGGGAACAACAGCTCACACTGCACGAGAAGAGTGTGCTGATTGGTTGGCAGTTGGACTCGGATTGTTACAGCCTTGCCATGGAACAGTTAACTGTCAAACTTTTGTTCAAGTACAGAACAGGCAGGTCAGCTCAGATTGGTTAAGGCATTGTCATGTCGAATGGACCATGGAATGGCTGTCCCCCAAGCTTTTGTTTAGTTGAAAAGGCACAATGAGTAGAAATACTCCTTCTGTCTGCAAAGAGCAGGGCCCAGTATGTGAGTGTATATAGCTTATAGCGAGCTTAATTGAGCCAAACTGATGATAAAATTGGCTTTCGCTTGCCAAAAATTACACGGTCAACCAGTCAGCATCCTTTTCTCATGCGGTACAAATTGTTTGTACCCTTTACCAAAGGTATTTTTATGAACTGACCAGATGAGTGCAAGACAGAAAAGCTTCAATGGTGTGACTTCTCCTGAGTAATACTTTAGAACTTACCAAAGTTTTGAATGCTGAGTGTTCAGAAGTGGAAATGTTTGTGCATTTCTGGAAAGCTAGCTTGCAGTGACACCCTAGCTCCCTCTCGTCCTCAAAGGTGCATATTAAGACCTACCTCTGACCAAGCGTTGGTCCTCGTATCATCTTACATGGCTCAGTGTTAAAATGTGTTCAACAATGCTCCTGTGAAGTATCCCAAGACTTTATTAAAACGATATTAAAGGTGCTATATAAATGTATTGTTGCACTTGTGGCAATAGTGTCTTGTTAAGTTTTATGTCCTGCCTATACCATAGTCAGCTTTTGTTAAAGATTCTATTACTGATAGCAGCAAATGTTAACAAATGGATTTCTGGAAACCAAGTCACAGGTGGACAGAGTGATGAGGAAGGCATTCAGTATACTTGGTTTCATTGGCCAGAACATTGAATACAGGAGTTGGAATGTCTTGTTGAAGTTGTACAAGCCTTTGTTAAGGCCACATTGGAATACTGTGTGCAGTTCTGGTCACCCTATTATAGAAAAGATATTATTAAACTAGAAAGAGTGCGGAAAAGATATACTAGGATTCTACTGGGATTTGATGAATTAAGTTATAAGGAGAGGTTGGATAGAGTGGGACTTTTTCTCTGGAGCGTAGGAGACTGAGGGGTGATCTTGTAGAGGTCTATAAAATAATGAAGGGCGTAGATAAGGTAGATAATCAATATCTTTTGCCAAAGGTAGATGAGTCTAAAACTAGAGGGCATAGGTTTAAGGGGAGAGATACAAAAGTCCAGGGGGCAATTTTTTTCAGGGGGTGGTGAGTGTCAGGAACAAACGGCCAGAGGTAGTAGTAGAGGCGGGTACAGTTTTGTCTTTTAAAAAGCATTTGAATAGTTACGTGGGTACAATGGATATAGAGGGATATGGGTCAAATGTGGGCAATTGGGATTAGTTTAGGGATTTAAAAAAAGGTGGCATGGACAAGTTGGGCTGAAGGGCCTGTTTCCATGCTGTAAACCTCTGACTTAATAAATAGAAAATATTGACCATGCAATATGAATGGGACCAAAGAGAAATAAACCTGTCTTTGTATTTCTTAACAGCAGAGCATGCACGGCTCCAGAAATAATGTGCGTTACAGTGAGTTACAGGTTGACTAACTGTAATAAATTTGTCTTCTGGAGCTTTCATAAGCAAAATCATTGAATAGAAAACCATTTCTTGCTTCTCTTTGTGTTTTCATGTGCACCAGTCAGTTGTATTCGTCTTCCTCCAAACACGGGTTATTGTGGTCCTTGTCTCGTTAATGTGATTGTTGGACATCTGGTGAAATGAATCCTCTTGTATCCAATTGACCAATTTCTATCCTATTCCACTTGACAGAGCCTGAAAATGGAATGGATCAGATATTGAATACATGGATCTTTACGGTGTTCCTGTTGCTTCTCCAAATTTTGAATGTTATTATTTTTTTTAAGTGACAGGATTCCCTCCCTTCTCTGCATCCAAATTAGGAAAAGTCAGCCTCTTCCATTGTATGTATTAAAGAAACTGGCTCGGTTGAAAAGCCAGAAGTGAGTCTAATTTTGGAATGTCATTACAACTTCTGGTGCACGTGAATATTCATCATTCGTATGATTTCCTGATTAAGTGTATGATGAATGGGCTGCGTCTGAGCTTTAAGTAAGGCAGAATATGTTTTTGATTTGATTAGCAATGGATACCTCCTTCAAGATGTCAAATTATGTTCTTAGCCTTTGCAGAATTCAAAATAAACTTTGAGTTGGAATGACTCCTGACTGTGCAGGAATTAAAAACTCTTGGTCCAACTCCAGTTCTGAAAATGCACCTTATTAATCCTAATTTCTATATTTATCCTAAACTTCTTGGAAAAGACCACAGCCCTTGACGAAGATAGAATATATATGATGCTTCCAAAAATGATTTTAGATCTTGGTTTCCATTTAAAGTGGAGACACAGCTAGCTTGCATAATTAACAGTAAACCTCAATATTAATAAAGCATTTTTTGGCAGAGTGGGTCTAAATTGATTTACAAGTGTCCTTGATTAACCTAACTGTAAATGGTGATGCCTTCCAGACTTGCAGGGATCTTGGATGAAGATTTTTGTATATTGGGTGAGGCTTTGTGAAGCTGAAAGGAGATGCTAATGATGGGAGCTGGTGGTGGTTCTGAATCCTTGCACGCACCCACTCTCTGGCAGCAAGCACAGCCTTTGCTGTTTCCAGTTTAGAGGCAGTGCCCCAACGCTTGCAGTTTAACAACAGCCCAAGAAGATCACGGCTACTCCTTACTGTGCAACTTCCACTCCCTACAGCACATGTGCTTTGTCACATTAGCGAGTCACCAAATTGTGGCAATTTTTGTACTGCACACCTGTGTGAACAGCATCTGTATTGACATTGTGCAGATCGGTTCTGGAAAAAAAATAGCTTTAGAGCCAGCCAGAGTAGAAAGATACATCTCCTGTAATTTTTGCTCAATTTGGTCTTCTAGCCTAAAGCTGAGAGAACTGGTAGGTTGCATTATGCTGTGCACACTTCACCTGGATTTGCTTTTCGGGATAGTCATAAAGATGTGAAATATTCATTTTGAGTCCCCTAAAACTGCTTCTCTATGCCTTTGTAATTGGCATTTAAGAGTAGGTTTTGCTTTAAGGCTGCAACAGTGGTTAGCACTGTGGCCTCATAGCACCAGGGACCCGGGTTCAATTCACAGTTTGGGTCACTGTACGGAGTCTGCGTGGGTTTCCTCCGGGTGCTCCGGTTTTCTCCCACACTCCAAAGATGTTTAGGTTAGGTGGATTGGCCATGCTAAATTGCCCCTTAGTGTCCAAAGATGTAGGTTAGGGGGATTAGTGGGATAAATACAAAGGGACATGGGGAGAGTCAGTGCAGATGCAATGGGTCAAATGGCCGCCTCCTGCACTGTAGGAATTCTATGATTTTATAGTTGGCAGCAAAGTATGCGCCACGGTTATTTGATGAGACCTTGTGGATTAAATTGTTTTTGAGGAGGTAAGAAGATGCTTTTCAGCTTTATAAGGGAAGTAGCCTCCATTCTACTCGATGTTGGTGCTACTTACTGAAGGTTGACTAGTTTGGATTGGAAGGAGGGCCTTGGAATAATATTGCACTGTACATGTTCCTTTTACGCTGATTCCAAAATTAAGACCTTGAGCAATTGTTGATTGCAAACTGTTCTCTCCATGAGCAGAGCAGCTTATAAAATTATGTTTGTTGAATTGATGTTAATCACAATTAGATTTGTAATTAATCCAGGTCCTTTTTCTCAGACTTTATAGAGAGTGAAGTTTTTTTGGATGCTTATCAAACCAAACATTTTGTTGCATCCTGTTTGCTATTACATTTAACCTTTTCCATCTGCTAAATCTCTCTGATACTATGAGGGGAGAAGCCATCTCGGACTCTAAATTTACACTGGACTGCTGAAATGGCAAGTTTAATTGGGCATCCTGGGTAATTAGTTACTGTAGAAATCAGTAAGGTCATTGTGCACACCAATCAGGAGCTGGCTTTCTCTGGAAATGTTCGGACCATGCGCCTAGCATATGATCCACCAGCTGGTGAGAGGTATTTATAGACTGTCTATCTGTACCGACAGCTGAATCGAATCGTTAAGTGCAAGTCTGAAAGTTTGTTTGGGGATTGCCGGGATTTACAGATGCACCTGTCTCAGTTTCCTCTCCTTGTACCTGATTGGCCTGCTCTCCTCCCACCCCCCCCCCACCATCTAGAAATTCAAACGTGAATAGTTGCAATCCTTGTGGATTTCTTGATTCACATCCAGGATGTTGTATCCCGTGGAAACCCAGCTGTGTATTTATTCCAAATTCCAATCAGAATTGTCTCTTGGAGATCTTCTACACATCTTGGGACTTCACCGTAAAGACTAAACGTGAACATTTTTCCAATGAGAAATTGGATTGATATTATTAGCATGTTTTTGGGGGCCACAATCTTGGCTTTTTCATTTATGGATAGAATGTTCAACAATAATCAATTTTATTATAAGCTGAATATCTGGTAAAAGTTCACCTTCCTAGTTTTTGTTTTAAAGACTTGTGTTGTCCTCATGGTCTTCGCTGCACTTCACTATCAGTAAGCAACTGACTAAACCTAACTTAAAGGAAAGGCCTGCTGGACCCATCCTATTGACAACCTGGGACTTGTTGATACAATGGGTTTTAGGTGTATATGCATCAAATCCAGCTGACAGATTGTTTGGTGGGGGCTGGGAGAAGCCGGGTGGCACCAACATTTAGAAGGGGGGAGGTGGGTATAAGGAAGTTTATGAGAATCAAAACGGGGCAACCTCCAAGGGAGGAGGTGTTTCTGGAGTGCTGCTGTGTACTGCTTGGTCATGACTTTGGGCACAGCGGGAGATGAAGTCCATTCAACTTATTTGATAAAACAGGATGTTACTTCAAAGAACTGTTGCTTATGTCATTAGCTCTCCTTTGTATTTAGAGAATATGAACCATAATAGATTTCTAATTTCTATTTTGTCTCCCAGCAGTTAGCATTGATGGTCTGCTTGGCATTTTTTTCCCCTTCATCCCTAAAATGTGGGTGTCACTGGCAAGGTCAGCATTCCTAATTGTCTTGAATTGACTGTCTGCTTGGCCGTTTCAGTGGGCAGTTCAGAGCTGTGGGTGTGGAGCCGCATGTCGGTAAGGATGGCAGGTTAACTTCCCTAAAGGACATGAATGAGTCAGATGGGATTAGGGGTGTTACGGTGGCACAGTGGTTAGCACTGCTGCTTCACAGCACTGGGGACCCAGGTTCAATTCTGGGCCTTGGGTGACTACCTGTGTGGAGTTTGCACATTCTCCCCATGTCTGCATGGATTTCCTCCAAAGATGTGTAGGTTAGTTGGATTGGGCATGTTAAATTGCCCCTTGCTTGTCTCCTGACACTAATGTAAATATGTGGGGTTACGGGGATAGGACCTGGGTAGGATTGTTGTCAGTGCAGGCTTAATGGGCTAAATGGCCTCCTGCACTGTAGGGATTCTAATCTAGAATTTATAACAATCATCATAGTTTCATGGTCACCATTGCTGAGACTAGCTTCCAACTCCAGATTTATTCGTTGAATTCAAATTCCACCATCTTGAAAACCTAAAAATGCTTTGGTATCCAATAAAATTTTGTCAATGCTCCAAAAAATATGGTTATCCTCATTCTCATGTTAATGGTTGTGGTGGGTCTGATGTACTTTGGAACATTTTTACAGTTTGTACTTGCTAAAGGGTTCTGCATAAAGTGGCAATTTGCAGTGAGTGACTAATTTTCAACGCTGCTCCTTATGCATTACTCACATTGCTTCACTTTATCTCACCAAAGTCTATCGAAAGATCACTTCAAGTCTACCTTCAGTAGCTGAGGTAATGAGTGCATGGGTGTAGCAGATGGCCCTGCCCCAGTTGCAGCAAACAAGATTGGATATCATATTTTGTTTAAACCTTTGAACTGGATTCTTCTTTAGCAGGTGGCTCTCAACCACCACCAACCCCACCCCCCCCGCCCCCCACTTTCCACATGGGTTAATAAATATGGGTGACCCCCTGTAAATTGTAAAACTCAGTGGGCAAGTACCACATGTAAAGAGTGCATTTATTGATGTCTTTTAGAAAAGTACTTGGAAAATAAAGACTGGCATTTATATAGTGCATTTCATGCCTACAGGACGTCTCAAATTGCTGTGTGTGGGATCCTTTATGTCCACCTGAATGGAGGGTCTCACTTTAATACGTAATCCAGAACATGCCACCAGTGTCAACACAGCACTCCCTCTGTACTGCACTGGAGTGTCAGCTTTGATTTTTCCTGTGCTTAAGTCCTGGTGTAGGACTTGAAACCAGAATCTTGGACTCAGGAGGTGAGAGTGCTTGAAGTGACAATTTGAAGACATTGGTGGTGATGGGTTACCTCACACAAACCAGAGACAGAGGATAAGTGTAACCACTAAAGATTCTCGCAAACTGACCTGCTAGGTGTGCGCAGTCTGTGTGAGTACTTGACCAACATTCCACACTTGTGTAATGGGTAAGTTGTATGTGCTAATCAAAGGATTAGTCCTTCCAAAGGACAGTGTGTTTTTATGATTTCACTCTTGCCAATGGGGCACTTCAGTTGTTGGGTATGAAAAAGCAAATGGACCGTGAAATGGCCAAAACATTGCCACTCAACAGTATCTAAACAAGCGGAAGTAATTAAAATCTTTTGGAATTTTTCATCCAATTAGTCTGGACATAGCAGCAGATTTATAATTGAGTAATTTTTACCTCCGGGTGACCACTTAAGATTATCTGAATGAGGGAACATGTAGGTTTGGCTAGAGCTATCCATCAGAGGCCACTGAGAGAGAAGAACAGCAAGCTGCAATTTCACAAGTTTTGAAACTGTTTTGTATATCAGTTAATTTTTATGCTCAGGATATGATCGTCTACATGCTTTTCCTCCTCCTCAACAAACCCCACTTTTGTAACACAGATTCATCATGGTCAGAACATTCTTTCCCATGAGCTCCAATCTTTTTTTTTCCTTTTTTTTTTCATCCTCCTCTTCTAGGTACCATACTTTAGGAAGGCATAGGGAGCAACCAAGGCCTTCCATTGGGTTGAGCCATGATCATTTGATTTGTTGTTGCCTTCTGCAGTATGGCAGACAAGGAAACACTCCTCGTAACTACCTGCCTCAGGCACATTGGAAGGACTTGCAGGCTGATAATCAATCTGTTTGACCGCGGTAAGAATTCGCCTTCCATGGCCTTCGATCCCTGAAGTGGGACTTGAACTCGGAGCTTCTGGCCTATGGATACAGACACTAACCCACTGCACCACGAGACTTCAGCTTTCCTTCTCCCCTCACTTTCCTTATTTTTAAAAAATAGCATTGCAACTTTCTGATTGTTGTGGTATTGCAATGATTCTTGGCTCATTTGCTTCAGTTATATATTTTAAAAATCCTACATCTTTTCCATCTAGCTATTGCCATAAGACTTTAATGGCAAGATTAATGGACTAAATACTGGGGTTACAGGGATAGGGTCTGGGTGGTGGTGTTGAGAATCGGCACAGGCAGATGGACGAAATGGCCTCCTAAAAAGGATGGCATGGTGGAATAATGGTTAGCACTGCTAGCTTTCAGCACCAGGGACCCGGGTTTGATTCCCATCTTGGGTCACTGCCTGTGTGGAGTTTACACGTTCTCCCCATTTTGTGAGGGTTTCTTCCAGTGCTCCAGTTTCCTCCCGCAGTCTAAAGATATGTGGGTTAGGTGGACTGGCCATGCTAAATTGCCCCGTAGTCTCGGGGGGGACTAGGTAGGGTAAATGTATGGGGATGGTGCCTGGGTGGGATCATGGTTGTTACAGACTTGATGGGCCAAATGGTGACCTCCTGCACTATAGGATTCTATGATTTGAGTGTGTGTATTCTTCCTGCAATTTGACGTGCATCCTCATTATTTTCTGGTAGTCAGATTGAAGTTGTCACGGATGCAGTCTTAGCTCTTTTCTCTGATCAGTATCATGGCCCAAAGCACCACGCAATCAGAGTGTTTGTTGCATGGCTGGCAGCAGATAGGTTCAGATTTTTATCTTCTGGCTTGTAACTGGGTTTGCCTCGCCTGTGACTGCCCTGCGGAATACCGCGTTTGATATCTTGCCGCTTCTGATATGACCGTTTGCAACTTCCCGTGCACTTGAGCAGCTTGCGTGCTGCGGCCCGCTCTGTTTGTGCATTTAACAAAGCTCCCATTCAACAAAGTGCTTTCTCCATTGTGTGTCTCGCTCTGTAAAGGATGAATTGAGCGGGACAAAGAAGAATGGATCTGGGCTAAAGTCCTTCCCCTGCTGAACAGTGGTTTTGCTGCAGAGTGAATTGCCAATGCTGAGATGCAGAAGCTGGCCTGTGGGTTAGATCATGTGATCTCGTGGTAGGGATCTGCGGGGATATCTATGCTGGAAAATATGTGAAGTGGCACAGAGCACAATGCAGACCTTTTAGAAAGCTGAACCAAAGGTTTTGAAAGCCTTTTAAGTGCGGCTGGCACCTCAGGTTTGATTGACATATGTTACAAGTCCTGATTTTAATGAATTATACTTGGGGCTAAAGAGCCTCATCCACTGCAACATTTAAATTCCTAATCCTGCCAGTCCCTTGAAGGAAAAACCTGTGAGAAATCTACCAACATGGTGTTTACATAACAATTCATGTACCGTGAGTGGATTTAAAGCACCTCTGGACCCTCTGGAGTCCAGAACTGCATCCAAACGTGGTGGCACGGTGGTTAGGACTGCTGCCTCATAGCGCCAGGGACCCAGGTTCGATTCCCGGCTTGAGCCATCGACTGTGCAGCGTGAGACTCGCTCGATGAAGGAGCAATGCTCCAAAAGCTCGTGATTCCAAATAAACCTGTTGGACTTTAACCTGGTGTTGTGAGACTCCTTACTTTGTCAATAGCAGGCGAGAAACAATATTTTTCAAGGTATCCCATTACACGTGACAACATCTCAAATCGAACGTCCTACAGAATTCATTTTTATAATCCACCACTTATGGTTGGTTCAGAAGCAAAATGCTGAAAATCCGAAAGGAATAAGTTGGAAATGCTGAAAACTTGAGGGTGGTTCAACTTCAAACATTAACTGTGCTTCAGTCCCCACTGATGGTAGCTAACATGCTGAGTATATCCAGTTTTTTTTTCTCTCTGCAGGTTTGTTTATTTTGCTAATTGGACCAATAAGAGTTCTGACAATTTTCATCAGTAATAAAGCAGCCACGTTCCTCCCTTTCCTGTGCCAAATGACGAGTCATTTGATTTAATAGAAATGTTTTATTCGTAGGTGGCAATGTTCCCAGGGCGCTAGTTCTTGCACTCTGGTGGCATATATCCACCGTGTATTAATGCATAAGGAGACAACTTTTATTTGGCTGGACGTGTATGTAAAACTGACAGCAACTTGGACAATGTTAGAAGAAAAATCACTTAGACTCCTCAGAGAACTTATCTGGTGAAATCTGTTTTAAAAACTGTGGCACCAGATCTTGTAGGGAGTAGTGGATAGAGTTTTGGGTGTTTGTTTTAGTCGCTAATAGAATCATAGAATCCTGACAGTACAGACGGAGGCCTTTCGGCCCATCGAGCTTGCACCAACAACAATCCCACCCAGACCCTATTTCCGTAACCCAACATATTTACCCTGCTAATTCCTCTGACACAGGCAATTTGCCACAGGCAGTCAACCTAAGCTGCACGTCTTTGCACCATGGGAGCACTTGCAGGAAACCTTACTTGGCCTGGCCTACATGTGACTCCAGACCCACAGCAGTGGGGTGATCTTCCTGTGATAATTTAAGCACAAGAGCAGGGATGTGTTGTTGCAATTATACAGGGTCTTGGTGAGGCCACACCTAGAGTATTGTGTGCAATTTTGGTCTCCTCCTTCTCTGAGGAAGGATGTTCTTGCTCTCGAGGGAATACAGATGTATGAGGAGAGAGTGACTGACTAAGTTAGGATTGTTTTTGCTGGATTTCCAGTGAGTGAGGGGGGATCTCATAGAGACTTACAAAATTTTAACAGGACGAGACAGGATAGATGCAGGGATGATGTTCCCGATGGTGGGTGTGTCCAGAATCAGGGGTCACAGTCTGAGGATTTGGGGTAGACCATTTAGGATGGAGCTGAGGAAACATTTCTTCACCCAAAGAGTGCTGATCCTGTGGAATTCATTACCGCAGGAAGTAGTTGATGCCAAAAGATTGAATGTATTCAAGAGGTGGCTGGATATAGCACTCAGGGCGAATGGGATCCAAGGTTATGGGGACCTTGAGGATTGGGCTATTCAGTTGGATGATCAGAAGAGTGGGCTCGAAGGGCCAAATAGCCTCCTCTTGCTCCTATCTTGTATGTTTCTACTTCACCTATAAGCTTAACATGCGTGTTAAGGTACCTTGAAAAGGGATTACATTATGGATAGTTGTGTATGTGGTATGTGTTCATTTGGCAAGGTTAGTATTAACTACATGGTGATTTAAAAAACTTTATTTATAAAGCTTACTTTTGTTATGTACATGAGCTACATCTTTTATTCAGCAGTGCTTTTGTTGGTTTGTGCAAGCTATTCACTGACTAGCTTAGAATTTGCATTTTTGTTTTATGGACTTTGAGTGGACGCTAGTTGCTATAGTCTTGGTGGTATTTGTGTTGTGACAAGCCTGTAGTTCAGTTGGAACATTTTTTCCATCAAGCATTTGTCAGGGGAAAAATCATACTGTGTTCAACTAACAGGACTGGAGATTGATAAATGTGTGTCAGTCTGTTACTGTTCCAATCCTGGGAAGTTCAGAATTCCATGGTTGAGTCAGACTGAACTTCACCTCTGAAAGCTCAGTTGAGATCAAGTCAACTTCCTGGAAAAACAGTATCTATAATCTATCGTTATTTGGCTTGGGAATCTTCTAAGGTTTATTATACTGGCTACGTAGCATGATGCTCATATTTGAGACTTGTATTGCTGTGGTGCAGAGGGAAACTACCGTCAAACTATTTGACTGGAGAGCTGCATAACTTCCCACCAGACAGCTGAAATGGTGCTGGGAAAATTGGGATTGAAGGTGGATAAATTCCCAGGGTCTGATTATCTACATTGCAGAGTACTTAAGGAAGTGATAGCAAATCAGCCTCTCACCCATTGACTCTGTCTACACTTCCCACTGCCTTGGAAAAGCAGCCAGCATAAATAAGAACCCCATGCACCCCAGACATTCTCTCTTCCACCTTCTTCCGTAGGGAAAAAGATGCAAAAGTCTGAGGTCATGTACCAACCGATCCAAGGACAGTTTCTTCCTTGCTGTCATTAGACTTTTGAATGGCCCTATCTTGCATTAAGTTGATCTTTCTCTACACCCTAGCAATGACTGTAACGCTACATTCCGCTCTTTCTCGTTTCCTTCTCTATGAATGGTATGCTCTGCAGAGCGTGCAAAAACAGTACTTTTCACAGTATGCTGATACATTTGACAATAATAAATCAAATCAAATCAGAAATGGTGGATTCATTGGTGGTCATCTTCCAGAATCCTATAGACTCTAGAACAGTCCCTGCAGATTGGAGGGTAGCTAATCTCATTCCAATATTCAAAAAGGGTGGGAGAGAGAAAACGGGGGATTATAGACCAGTTAGTCTAACGTCAGTAGTTGGGAAATTTCTTGAATCCATTATCAAGGATTTCAGAGCAGAGCATTTAGAAAGTAGTGGCAGCATCAGACAGAGTCAGCATAGATTTATAAAGGGAAAACTATGCTTGACAAATCTGTTGGCATTCTTTGAAGATGTAACTAGTAGAGTTGACAAGGGGGAATCAGTCAATATGGTAGATTTGGACTTTCAGAAAGTGTTTGACAAAGTCCTGCATAAGAGATTATCATGAAAGATTAAAGTGCATGGGACTGGAGGAAGTGTATTGAGAGGGATAGAAAACTGGTTGGCAGAGAGGAAACAAAGAGTAGGAATTAATGGGTCCTTTTCAAATTGGTAGGCAGTGACTAGTGGGGGTGCCACAGGGATTGGTGCTGGGACCTCAGCTATTCACAATATATATATAAATGATTTGGACGAGGGAAGAATATGTAACACCTCAAAGTTTGCAGTTAATATCAAGTTAGGTGGGAGGGTGAACTGTGACCAGGATGCAGAGATCTTTCAGTGTGATCTGGACAGGTTGGGTGAGTGAGCAAATCAATGGCAGATGCAGTATAATTTTGCATACATGTGAGGTTATTCACTTTGGAAGCAAAAACAAGAAGTTAAATTACTACCTGTGGCTGTAAATTGGGAGAGGGGAGTGTGCAGCGGGACCTGGGTGTCCTTGTGCACCAGTCACTGAAGGTAAGCATGCAGGTGCAGCAGGCGGTAAAGAAGGCAAATGGTATGTCGACCTTCATTGCGAGAGGTTTTGAGTACAGGAGCAGGGATGTGTTGTTGCAGTTTTATACAGGGCCTTGCTGAGGCCACAGCTAGAATATTGTGTGCAGTTTTGGTCTCCTCTTCTGAAAAAGGATGTTCTTGCTGTCGAGGGAGTGCAGCCAAGGTTTAGCAGGCTGACTCTGAGGATGGCGGGACTAATGTATGAGGAGAGATTGACTAGGTTAGGATTGTTTTCGCTGGAGTTCAGGTGAATGAGAGGGATGTCATAGAGACTTTTAAAATTCTAACAGGACTAGACAGGTATCAAGAGTCGCAATCTGAGGATACAGGGTAGACCATTTAGGACAGAGATGAGAAGACATTTCTTCACCAAAAGAGTGGTGAGCCTGCAGAATTCATTACCACAGGAAGTAGCTGATGCAAAAACATTGAATGTATTCAAGAGGCGGCTAGATTGTAGCACTTGGGGCAAATGGGATCAAAGGTTATGGGGAGAAAGCAGGATTAGGTTATTGAGTCGGACAATCAGTGATGATTGTGATGAATAGTGAAGCGTGCTTGAAGGGTCGAATGGCTCCCCCCTGCTCGTATCTTCAATGTTTCTATGATTGTTGCCAATTCATCTGACTTGCTCAAGTGTCCATGCCTTCTCTTCCGGTTAATGAGGTGAATAAATTTAATGATTTTCTGACAGGTGATGCATTGAGAAAAATCTATAATTGTGATTGTTTCTGATTTTAAAAAAAACTTACTAATTTGATACATGACTCCTAAGCTTCTATTTGCACTTGAGCTGATGCAAACTGCTTGACAACTAATCAAACTAAGCAGGTATGATTGTTGCCTAGGTAACTTAATTGAAACACTGATGAGCTTTAAGAGTTGCACAATGGGCAAGCAACTCACTTAATTTTAAGACCAATAATTTAATTAACACTTTTCCACCACAGCCTCTGCAGAAATTTCAAAAAAGATCTATAGTGAACAATCGTTTTCTTAAAAAAAACTTTACTTTTAAGATAGAGTTTGAGTACTAAATGCAGTAGATTATTTCTTGAAACAGCGCCATCATAAATTTAAATGCTGTATGTCTCAATATTGGTTAAAGATCTCGGACTCCTGACAATCCAAGTTTCATTAAAAATGCACATTTTTTTGCAGTTAAAGATTATTTTGTTTTTGCTTTGATGTTGAGACTTCTGAGATTGTTCCAATTTTATCTCAAATTCAGATGTTCGAGGGAGTTGTAGTTTTAATGCTACAGTGAAATCTCGGTCAGTAGTGTAATGTTACTGCGATAGTTCCTAATCACAGCCAAGGAATTTTAAATTATACGGATTAAATTTGAAGTAATTAGCCGCACAATTTGAAGCCATGGTGACACAATATTGGAGATGCTATCTTTCAGCTACATTTTAAAGTTTTTGTTTTAGTGCCACAAGTAGGTTTCAATTAACACTGCAATGACATTACTGTGAAAATTCCCTAGTCATTACACTCCAGTGCCTGTTCAGGTACACTGATGGAGAATTTAGCGCAGCCAGTGTACCTAACCAGCACATCTTTTAGACTGTGGGAGCAAACTGGAGCATCTGGAGGAAACCCACGCAGACACAGGGAGAACGTGCAGACTTCACACAGACAGTGACCCAAGCCAGGAATCGAACCCAGGTCCCTGGCGCTGTGAGGCAGCAGTGCTAACCGGTGTGCCGTCCACCATTCTTAAATGAAGACCGTATCTGCCCTTTCAGTTGGATTAAGTGTTCCATGTCGTGACTTTTAGAGGGGGATGGGAACTAGACTTGGTTCCTGGACAACACTTATACCTCAATCCACGATACTGAATCTGAAGAGGAATTATCTGGTCATTATCAGATTGCTGTTTCTGAGAGCAAATTGGCTCAACGTTCCCTACAGTAACTGCCCTTTTTAAAAGTACAATGTTGGCTGCAGAATGCTTTGAGAGGCATTGAAACTGTGAAAGGTGGTGTAAAAATGCAAGCCGATCTGCCCGCCTGCATGGTTTCAGAAAGTGAGCCTAACTTAATTGACTTCTGACCACCAGGGATTTACATGGAATTGGAGGTGGCAATTTCTTGTGGTTGAGTGTGCAATTTAAAATGTTATAATATCTATAATGTTTGACTGTAGGATCGCACAAAATACAAGGTGGCACAAGGAGCTGGTCAAAGTATGTAAATGCAGGTTTAGGGTTTCTGCTGTTGGTGTTAGGCACATTGTGTTCCAGGTATGAAGCTATATTCCATTTACCTTCTCAACAGCAAGAAATTACAAATGGTCATGAATGAAGCCCAGTCCATCACGCAAACCTACCTCCCATCCATTGACTCCATCTACACTTCTCGCTGCCTTGGGAAAGCAGCTAACATAATCAAGGACCCCAGGTATCCTGGATGTTCTCTCTTCCACCTTCTTCCATCAGGAAAAAGTTATACAAAAGACTGAGACTATGAACTAACTCGCTCGAGAACAGTTTATTCCATGCTGCCATCAGACTTTTGAATGGACCTTCCTTGCGTCATGTTGATCAGGTTGATTTTTCACAGTAACTTCATTGCAGTGTTAATGTAAGCCTACTTGTGACACCAATAAATAAACGCTTTCTCTACCCTTTAGTTATGCCACTACATTCTGCACCTTCTCCGTTCCTTCTCTCGTACGTGCTTGTCTGTATAGTGTGCGAGAAACAATATTTTTCACAATGTTATTACATGTGACAATAATCAAATCAAAACAAAAGACAATATCAGGGCCCTCCATAATGCAACAGGTGACCCATATTTGTGCTCGGGTGATAGGACCTCCTTGTAGTCCTGAAATTGGTGTTGGATTGTGGACAGATTTAAACCTGCTGGGTATTGGTTTGAGATTCCTCAGAAAACTGAAACTTTGGAAGAGGAGAGTGAATGAGAAATTATTTTTTAGTGCACTGGTTGGGAAAAGATTCAGATTAAATTTACAGAGTGAAGGCAGTGAGCCACCTAATGTCTCTCTGCAGGAGGTAGTGCCTTATGCATAGAGTGTCTAATAGGTTATTGCTGATGGAAGGATACATAGGCAGTAGCTGAGTCCAGATTTCTGGCTGTGTGTGTGTATATATATACATATACCGACATTTGCTATTATAATCTAGAGGCAGGATTGTCTGTTAATGACGTGATGCTCTTTCCTCCAGAGTCTTCGGGGTCCAGACACTAATGTGATGCATATTATTTTACTAAACCTTGTACTGTGTGGAATAGGTGGTTTTGTGATGAATTAAGTTGAGATATTTATTTGTGTTGAGCCAGTATTTGTATAATGGATAATTTTAAGCATGGAAAATCCAAAATGATGTGCAATTTATGAAATACTATGGTTGTACCAAGTAGAACTTGGAGGATGCATCTGAGAAGAAGACACAAGGTTCTATTATGAGATAGAAAATGTTTCTTTTCTGATCATAAATTTGACTCATTGCTGGTTGTGCAGATGATCACTGTTACTCACATGTTCTTGTGAAAGAGTTGCCGTTGCCTCATTAATTCAGGGAGATAATTTTCTGTCTTTGTTTCCCCTATTGCAATTAGATGGCAGCATTGTGGGAGAGTGGTTTTCCCTGCTGCCTCTCAGCATCAGGGAGCTACGTTCTATTCCCAGCTTAAGAAACTGTGCGGAGTTTGCACATTCTCCCCATGTCTGCGTAGGTTTCCTCCTACGGTCCAAAAATGTGTAGGTTAGGTGGATTGGCCATGCTAAATTGCCCCTTAATGCCCAAAGATGTATAGGTTAGCCATGGTAAATGTGAGTGGTTACAGCAATAGGATGGGCGAGATACTCTGTTGGTGTAGACTCAATGGGCTGAATGGCCCCTTCATTGTAGGGATTCTATGATAAATAGTGTAGGGAAGTGCCCTCCATTAAATTTTACAAGGCAGCCCCTTGTACAGGGCGAAAATGAAAAAAAAAGGCTCAAAAATTCTCTTGTTGAAGGAATGAAATGATTTCAGAAATGCACTGCAAGCTTAATTTCTTAAGTGAATGGTTGTCACTGGTCTTGTATTATTTATGAAGCTATCTCCTTTGACTAGATAAATGGATGCAGCAGAGCTCACTCAGCAAGAGTTTAGATGTCATCTTGTGATGAAAGGCACAGTCATGTTCAATTAAAAACCTCTCTGCTTTTTTTTTTAAAAGTCAAGATTGCCATTCCACCATTTGGGAATGCTAAATGTGAAGCCGCTTCATTTCTGAAAAAGCTATTTGGAAAAATCTGTGATTCAGGAACAGAAGGAAGGGAGGAGAAGAGGTTGACAAGCCGCATGGTATTATCTAATTAAGCTGACTTTCCGTAGAGAAAAGTGTAAGTGTGTAGGGTCTGCTGACAGCAGTGTGCTCGTTCGACCAACGTTTTTCTTTGACGTTGCCTGTCCAGGTCTCTGAACTTGGGACAATTACAGCTTCATGTACACGCATACTTTGCATCATCTAAACCTGAATGGCAATCAAGAAACTCCAAGCCTTGTTAGCATAAACAGCAGGAATGATTTGAAGAATACTTCATTACATTGAATAAGATGTGAATGGTCCAGTGGCCACAATGGTGTATGAACGGCCAAGAAATGTGGAGTTTGACTTCTAAGCCACCCAAGTAGGTTGTCGGCAGTTCATCCAATCATTTGCTGGTAGAGGTATAGGTGCAAAATTTGAGCCATATTCTGATCCATCGTGAAAATGATTGCATTGATGTTCGTTGGGAAAGGTAGTGGTGTCATGGTGTTATCACTGTACTAGCAACCCAGAGACCTAGGATAATGCTCTGGAGTCCCAGGTTCAAATCCCACCATGACAGATGGTAAAATCTGAATTCAATCAAAATATCTGGAAGTAAAAGCCTAATGATGACCATAACATCATTGTCAATTGTTAATAAAAACCTATCTGGTTCACTAATGTCCCTTAGGGAAGGAAATCTGTTGTTACTTGGTCTGGCCTACATGTGATTCCAGACCCCACACAGTCATGTTGACTCTCAGATGCCCTCTGAAATGGAGGGCAGTTAGGGATGGGCAATAAATGCTGACCCAGCCAATGTGCCCACATCCTGTAAAAATGAATAATATAGTGTGACACATATAATGATGGATGTGGTGGATAGAAGGTTGAAGAAATTATGGCACTACTTTTTTTAACATCTAATGGTTCTTGTTTAGCAGTCTATGCATGGGAAAGCAATTATGATACTTTAAAAGAACACTTGCTTACAGTTAGTCACTTCTGCCAGAGGTTGTTTTCTTGTTTCCGAAGCTGATTTTATCGATGCACTGATTGCAGAGCCTTGTAGTTGTATTCTAACTTCATGAGCACATGCTGCGAAGGAGCATGCAGATCATGAAGAGAGGAGGGTGCTCGAAAGGAGGATTTTATAGGGCAGAAAGTAAAGCCAATGCTGAGGATGCACTATTTGCTCTAGGAGTGGGACAATACAAGGGCAAGGATACTGTGGTTGACCCCTGTTAATCACTGTGCAAAGTTCAAGTGGTGTAACGATGCCTTGCTCCTTGAGCACTGAGGATATCGTTTACCTTTGAGCAAGGTGGAAACTGGGTTAGAAAGACTTGAACAAGAAGCATTGGTATATATGGGTAGAGAGCTGATGAAGTAATGATTTAACATAGGCTATTCGGCCCATCGAGCCTGCACCCACTCTCCGACAGGGCATCTTGCCCAAGTCCCATCCCCATAATCCCACATATTTACCTCTCTAATCCATCTAATTTACACATCTTTAGACACCTAAGGGCCAGTTTGGCATGGTCAATCCACCTAACCCGCATATCTTTAGACCTGGAGGAAACCCATGCAGACACAAGGAGAATGTGCAAACACCACATAGACTGTCACCCAAGGGTGGAATTGAACCCAGGTCCCTGGCGGTATGAGGCAGCAGTGCTAATCACTGCCACCATGCTGCCCTAGCTTGAGCAGGAAGGAGAGCGGAGATGAAATAGAAGATAGCAGCAGGGCCTACTGATTGGATGATATTGATCTTCACATTAGGTAAGCAAAGAGATCCAAACCAATGCCTTGACATGGCTGAACCTCATTGGTGATAAAGGTCTCAGCTGTGTGCAAGGTACTTTGTTTTAATTGAAAGCCCTTTTAATTTGAAACAAACTGAGATTTGTATCAGGTGAATGGCAGGGGTGGGAGACAGGGAATGGTTTTGTGGGACTGAAGGATCAAAGGCAGAGGTGAAGGAGCTATTCAACAGCTTGGTAAATGTTATCACAGATTGGTGACTGGAGAAGTGTGAGGGAGTAGTTTTGAGTGAAGGCATGCTAGCTGATCAGAGACTGACAGGTGGGCACCCAGAAGAACAATGGGAAAAAAACAGGTGAAAGAGAAAAGAATGAAACCAAAAAGAATGAATAGGTCCATAGGTAGGTTCTTGATCAATAAAGGGTCAAGGGTTATGGGGAGAAGGCAGGAGATTGGGGATGAGAATTATATCAGCCATGATTGAATGGCAGAGCAGATCCAGTGGGCCAAATGGTCTAATTCTGCTCCTACATCTTATGGTCTTGTTTTCAGTGAAGGGGTATAAAATGATTTTCTTAAATAATGGGGAGGTGTAGTAGAATTGGCTTTGATTGTGTTACTTTTGAACGTTGAAGACTAAATGGGGGCTGACAGTTGCAGTTGGTGGAACTTGGCAAGGTTCAGAAATCTACTGGAAATATTTTAAGTATTGAGTTCATATGCAGCAAAAATGAAGAGTTTATTCTGATTTATTTTTGCTAAGCCAGTGATTTGACATTGACTTGATTAAACTGACTATCTGCCATCTGAATTATTCATGTCCCTTCTCAATCATCGTACCATAAGGTTTCAGTGTTCCTGCTCCTTTGGCCTGACTATATCTCAATCATTTTGCATTGGGGTTAATGTCGTGTCAACCAATTTCAGGTCAGCTATTTTCTTGGTAACCTGACATTGTAGAGACTGCTGTTTTTTTTTACTGTGTGCATGGAATTGTCTTATTCATCCCCAGTCAAACAAAAAAAAACAGTTTAAGCCTTTTTACTGGCAGTCCTGCGCTGTAACTCACAATAATCAATATGATTCCTTTGATTTAGTATTCTGGTCTTGCAGGCATTTAGAGGGAGATCAGACATGGTGTTGATTCCTGGGGTTCAGTATCAGCTTTAATGAGTTAAAGGGGTGGCATGACTGCTGCCTCACAGCGCCAGGGACCTGAGTTTGATTCCTGGCTTCGGTCACTGTCTGTGTGGAATTTGCACGTCCTCCCTCTGCGTGGGTTTCCTCCCACAGTCCAAAGATGTGCGGGTTAGGTGGATTGGCCATGCTAAATTGCCCCTTTAGTGTCAGGGGGACTAGCTAGGATAAATGCATAGGGATAGGGCCTGGGTGGGATTGTGGTCAGTGCAGACTCAATGGGCCAAATGGCCTCTTTCCGCACTGTAGGATTCTATGATTCTATTCTATGATTTCAGCCACTTTTATATTTTAAGCTAAGGTGGGACATGAGATTAAAAATGTGGCAATTAGAAACTAAAGTCTAATGCTTGAGGCAGCTCCATTCTTGTATCAGATCATTAATGCACAACCTCAAAATATGCTGCAAGGTGAACACAATTTATTAGCTATTTTTGCTGCAATCTGCGGACCGGTTCATAACTAAATGCGACCACTTACATATTCCAGCTGTGTTCCAAAGCCAGTTTGTCAATAAATAGATGTCTGCAATAAAAAAAATACTGATTTAACAGTAAAGATATTGAATCAAGATGTAGTCTAATGCTCGTGGCTTTTACACCATTCTATAAGGGCATATCAAAGGTGAAAACGCCTTGTATCTTTGTTCTGCCTTCACTGGTCTCCAAACAATATTCTATCCATCCTTGTATATTACTGCATCTGACAGCTCAGCATTGTAACATGTTATTAGGTGATGGCTGACAGCTGCTGCAAAACATCCAGGACCTATATAATGTCAGAAGCGTGACATTAAATTTATGTCTCAATTTACTGATGGTGCAGTGAATTCACTCTCCATTGCTGCTGGCCACGTCAGTCAATAAAGTGATCGTCATAGCAATTTTTACATGAGAGCTAAATCTTGCAGGAATTTACAGCTTAATAATGGATGCTGTGGCAGAACAATGCTACAGCTGTAACCTGTGCTTTTATGGGTTTTTTTTTGAAAGAGTGGGGTTGGGTAGGAGTAAATTGTGAGAAAGATGCCTCATCTAGCACTACAACTGTAGAAGCAATGGTTTGAATGAGCTTGAATGATATTTTTAAATACATGAACCCTGGCATTATCAAGGTAAACGGTTGCACAGTTGAAACATTTTCATTTTTCGTGGTATTTGAGGTAGTTTGAAGGACAGTTCAAAGCTGGCCTTGATTTGCCCTTCATACATCATAGAATCCCTACAATGCAGAAGGAGGCTATTTGGCCCATCGAGTCTGCACTGACCGCAATCCCACCCAGGCTCTATTCCCACAACCCCACATATTTACCTTGCTAATCCCCAGACACACAATTTAGCATGGCCAATCAACCTAGCCCACACACCTCTAGACTGTAGAAAGGAATTGGAGCACCTGGAGGAAACCCATGCAAACATGGGGAGAATGTGCAAACTCCACACAGACAGTGACCCAGCCTAGGTCCCTGACACTGAGGCAGCAGTGCTAGCCATTGTGCCACTGTGCTGCCTACTATTACCGTGGTTCCAGAGTCAATGTCACTGCTCTTGTGGTAGCAAAAATTACTTCGTCTTGACATTTTATGGCTGTAACTGTTTCATGGCAGTATTTCAATGTAATGGCATCATGGAATTTTAAAATTATAGGATTTATGTTCTTAGTGTCTTCCATCCTGTTTAATTGTAATCTTTATAGGAGAGATATTGAGCTGCTTTCACCTATCGGTTTAATTTCTCTGTCGTGATTCCTAACTACTTCAATCTGCTGCGACAGCAAGAATTTTTCTTCTTGACCCCTCCTGGCGAACAGATTTCACCAGATTCTGAAATGCCTACAGCCTGCATGGACAAGGCAGTCATCTTGGCCACTCAGTTGTTAGTAATACTGCTGTTGATGGGTCAGCCTGTAAATGTGGGAGCTGGTCCATGGGAACTCTTGACCGGTTGTGATGTTACAGGGTATTTCTTCCTTCTGCAAACCTCCCCTGTACCGCCTGCTATTGGTGAAACGTCAGGTTTAGGCTTGATTCTTTTTATCTTGTAGCATAGCTAACTTCAAGCCTGACATTTCAGCTTCTGCGAGCGCATCTTGTGTGTTTGCAGATGTCTTAAAAACAATTTTCATTATTGAGGATACAAATAGAAGGCAAGCATAGGGTTAGAGTATTGTCTATGGTTGGTTGGTTTGAGGATTTTGAATGCTGATTTGTATCTTCAGTGCCCTTTGGTACATGTTGGAGTAATATATAACACTTTACCAGCAGTCAGTTTGAGTTGATGGACCGGTTGAGCCCTCCCTACCTTCCTGTACCATTGTTTCTGAATTTTGAGGCTGCCCCTATCTAGTGCTATCAGGGAACAATAGACTTGAATTATTGCTAAAAATGACCAAGGTTAAATATTGCCAAGTGTGACTGGGCAATTGACTGGGACTAAGGGACTAAACAAACATCACTGCTTGTAACGGACTTCATTTTGTGTGGACCCTTTTTACTTCTGCCTTGACAGATGTTAAACTTTAAGTATTTTTGGATGAGTTTGACACTTCAAAACCTCAAATTACCAAATGCATCATTTAGAATCATAGGATCCCTACAGTGCAGGAAGAGGCCATTCTGCTCATCGAGCAGACAACAATCCCATCCAGATCCTATCACCAAAATTTACCCTGCTAATCCCCCTGACACAATAAGAGGCAATTTAACATGGCCAATCCACCTAACCCGTATATCTTTGGACTGTGGGAGGAAACCAGAGCACCTGGAGGAAACCCATTCCGATATGAGGAGAACGTGCAAACTCCACACAAACAGTCGTCCAAGGCTGGAATTGAACCTGGGTCCCTGGCACTGTGAGGCAGCAGTGCCAACCACTGAGCCACCGTGCTGCCCTAGCAAGTGGGTAAGTAACCTCATGCTTTTTCACTTAAACTGTTGGATGGATTAATACTTCAGTTAAACAAATGATGCTTTTCATTAGATCATTTGTATTTCATGTAATAATTTTACCAGTCCATAAAGCCTTCAGATTTGGGGATGCCTTAAAAACAATTTTCATTAATGAGGCAAATAAAATCCTTTGAATTCAGTGTAATTAGGGAACAGTAATATCTATCTGTGTTTATAGATAGAAACAAAATAGATAGATAGAAACAAAATAGATAGATAGAAACAAAATAGATAGAAACAAAATAGATAGAAACAAGCCATTATAGGTAGTCTGATGTCCACATGCAATTAAGGAAAGTAACTAATACAAAGGAGTTGTCTTTTAGTGCTCCAGTAATTGCATATAGCATCTCAGTTATTGAACATGCCATCAATCAATATTTATACATAACGTGGAGTTAGTTTACAATTGTGTAGTTGGCAGTTATTGTTGCTGCAAGTCAATACCTGATTGCTCATTTGAAAGCCGATATCATCCATATTATGAAAGACTGACAGATTAATAAATAATGAAACAGATGCTACATATTATAGTTCTAAATTTACGCATTACTTCTATATTAAACACGTAATGTACCTGGTGCAGAATGACATGGTTGAAGGCAGCTCACCTTTAATCTAAAACTGGCCGATTGTTAAACTACAACAATATGGCCAGTGCATTTGTAATTTGGTTCAGCTCAAAGTGCAGGGAAGGGTGTGAAGGTGTAGGGTCAATGATGGAGAGCGAAGTCAGAAAGAGTAAGATCCTAAAGTCCAGTATCAATTACTGTCAATGTTGTGGTCTAGTGTCACTTGCATTGTTAATATCCATGTGATGGATATTGTACCACCTGTATAAATGGAGACAGGTCAGTTAGTTTATTTGATTTTTGTCTAATAGGTTCACCATTTTGCTTAAAAGAGTATAAACGGGGAGAGCCGGGATACTAGTGGGGGAGCGATTTCACCAACCGGTGTGAATCCAGTTAACAGTCACATCCACATGATCTGGACTAGTTTAAAAATTAATGGTGCCCTAGAATACTACAGTGCAAAAGAGGCCCTTTGGCATGAACGGCCCTGACCTGCCCACCTAATCCCACTTGCCAGTACTTGGCCCTTAGCTTTGAATGTTATGGCGTGCCAAGTACTCATCCAGGTACTTCTTAAAGGATGTGAGGCATCCTGCCTCCACCACCCACCCAGGCAGTGCATTCCAGACCTCACCGTTCTCTGAGTAAAAATATTTTTCCTCAAATCCCCCTCTAAACCTCCTACCCCTCACTTTTACCTTGTCTCCTTGTAACTGACCCTTCAACTAAGGGGAACAGCTGCTCTGTAGCTACCATGTCTATGCCCCTCATAATCTTGAACACGTCAATCAGGTCACCCCTCAGTCTTCTCTGCTCCAGAGAAATCAACCCAAGCCTATCCAGCCTCTCTTTACAACTAATATGTTCCATCCCAGACAGCATCCTGGTAAATCTCCTCTGCACCCCTTTCAGTGCAATCACGTTCATCTTATAACATGGCGGCCAGAATTGTACACAGTACTCCAGCTGCGGCCTCACCAAAATGCTATACAGCTCCAACATGACGTATCTGCTTTTGTAATCTACGGTAATCTTTTATAATCCAGTCCATTAGATTACCTGGTTTAAATTGCCTTTGCAGTTCAGAGAAGGTTTACTCAACTAATATCTGGAATAGTCAGGGTTGTCTTATGAGGAAAAGTTGGGAAGGCTGGGTTTGCATCTGTTAAGTTTAGAAGAGTAAGAGGTGTCTTGATTGAAACATACCAGATCCTGAGGGGTACTGACAGGGTGGACGTGGAGAGGATGTTTCCTCTTGTGGGTGAATCTAGAACTGGCGGGCGGGATGGGAGGTTGGGGAAGAGGGGCTGTCATCCACCTCGGACAGAGCTGAGGAGAAATTTTTCCCTTTGTGGAGAGTTAAAGGTTTTTGGAGCTTTCTTCCACTGACCTTTTGAGGAAGAGAATCTTTGAAGATGTCAAATGGCAAAGAAGGAGCAAGATGCTGAATGAGCCTACTCCTGCTCCTGGTTTATTGTGCTAAATCAGAACATGTTCATAAACAATGACTTCATGCTCAAGAAAATGTAATTGAGTTTAGTTGTATTTATATGTGCATGGAAGGATAAATCTCCTAGATTGTATCTATTTCCAGTAAAGTGACGTGATAGTGGGAACAGTACATATTTATTTTTGCAATACATCTTTTCTCCGTTGCATAATAAATACTGACCATGTATTTATCTGGCAGAGGGGTGGGTGTAAAATTACTAGATTTTAGCTGATGCAATATTTTACCTTTTGAAGGATCAAATTACCAGTAATATTTTTGCTGTAAGGCATCTATTAAATCTTTGCAAAAAGGCTTGGTAAAATAATAGCTAAAACAGTGCGGCATGGTGACACAGTGATTGGTACTGCTGCCTCACAGCGCCAAAGACCCAGGCTGAATTCTGGCCTTGGGTGAATGTCTGTGTGGAGTCTACATGTTCTCCCTGTATCTGCGTGGGTCTCCTCCAATTTCCTCCCGCAGTCAAAAGATGTGCTGGTTAGGTTGATTGGTCATGCTAAATTGCCCCTTAGTGTATTAAGATGAGTAGGTTAAGGGGATTAGCTAAGGTGAATGTGTGGGGTTATGGGGATAGGGTGGGGTAAAGGGTCTGGATAAGATGCTCTGTCAGAGTTGGTGCATACTCGATGGGCTGAATGGCCTCCTTGTGCACTGTAGGGAGTCTATGCAGCAGCATGCTGAGATTGGGTTATATTGCTTTATTACTTCTAATGCTTCTGGATACTTATTGTCAGATTTCAGTGATTTCAAAGACTTAGTGATTGATTAAATGGTTTTCTAGATAATTAGCAGGTTTCTTGATAAGGTACATTCGTAAAACCCGCTTGAAATTTATCCTCTAAAGATATTGTAATTGATTACAGACAGAAATTTGGTTTTCCCAAGACATTTATCACTCTTCCACCACTTCTCCCTGTAACTTGAGGAGTGTGGAGAAAGGAGAATAGTGAAGCTATTCAGGAATGTGCCCTTGCTGAGAAATGAGGCTTGATTGTCTCGCCATGAAAGGGGAGTCACTGAGACAGCCACGTTAGCTGAACCAGCTGGAGCTGTTTGTTTGGATGACCTTATTCTGGTCATTGCAATTCTGGCTCACTGACATTAGGCCAACTGGAGATCATTACCCTTTCTGATCCTGGATATCAGTCGTGGTGCGAGAATGCAGTTCCAAATCCCAGTATTGGTTGGGGCCTGCCTACACCCCATGAATCCACATTAGCTATCTATCAGTCTGATTTTAGCTCAGAGAATTCTCGTTGGGTCTTTGTACCCCCCTGCCCCCCCCCCCACTTTCATTTTGCATCCTTGCACTGATGCCCAAACAACACACCCTGGCCCCCAACAAACCCCTGATTGGGTGGTCGAGGAATTAAGTGAAAAGTAATTACGTAGGAGGTAGGAGCAAAAGTGGCCAATTCAGACCTTCGAGCCTGCTCCACCAGTCAGTCAGATCATGACTGATCACTTCCTGATCTCAAACTCACCTCCCTACCTGTATCCCATATCCCTTTTTGATCCTTTTCTAAAAATCAGAAATATATCTATCTCCTTACTGAAACCAGTCAATGATTCAGATTCCACCACACTATGGGGCAGTGAGTTATAGAATCATAGAGTTCATACAGTGCAGAAGGAGACCATTCAGCCCATTGAGTCTGCACTGCACACAATGCCACCCAGACCCTATTCCCGCAACTCCACATATTTACCCCTCTACTCCCCTGATACTAGTGTCACTTCAGCACAGCCAATCAACCTAACCCACACATCTTTGGACAATGGGTGGAAACCGATGCAGACATGGGGAGAATGTGCAAACTCCACACAGACAGTGACCCGAAGCCGGAATTGAATCCGGGCCCCTGGCGCTGTGAGCCAGCAGTGCTAACCATTGTACCGTGTGCTGTCTCAGGTTCACTACCCACTGCGAGAAGTAGTTTCCCTCTAATCTGTTTTAAATCTACTGCTTCTCAACCTATAATCTATGACATCTTGTTATAAATTACCCCACAATGGTCTATGTTTACTTTATATACCTGGGTCAGATCCCCTCGTCCTTTTAAACTCCAGCGAGTAAATGCCCAAACTCTTACACTCTCCTCATACGTCCACCCTTTCAGCCCTGGAATCAAGCTGGTGAACCTCCTCTGACCTAATGGGGTCTTCAAAATTATAAAAGGTTGTAACAGAGTGTGTTTCTACTCTTGGGGAAGAGTGAGACTAGAGGCCATCAGAGTAGAATTGTCATTGAGGAAACAAATCAGGAATTAGGTAGCAGCTTCTTTACCCAGAGAGCAGAGCCATGGAATTCCCACAGTGCAGAAAGAAGCAATTTGGCCCATCGAGTGAGCTCTAACTCTCGAAAGAGCATCCCACACAGGCCCTCCTCTCCACCCTATTCCTGTAACCCCACCCATTTACCATGGCTAATCCACCTAACCTACACATCATCTTGGCACTGAGGGGAAATTTCAGCATGGCCAGTCCACCTAAAGTGCACATGCGGGCATGGTGGCACAAGCACTGTTACCTCTCAGCTCCAGGAACCTGTGTTCGATTCCTGGCTTGGGTGACCATGTGGAGTCTGTACATTTAGCCCGCATCTGCATGGATTTCCTCTGGGTGCCCTGGTTTCCTCCCACAGTCCAAAAGACATGCTGATTAGGGTGCGTTGGCCATGCTAAATTCTCTGTGTATCTGAGCAGGCGCCAAAATGTGGCGACTAGGGGATTTTTACAACTTCACTGCAGTGTTAATCTACTTGTGATACTAATAAATAAACATAAACTTTTATAAACTTAAACATCTTTGGACTGTGTGGAACTCGCTACCAGAGGGGGTCATGGAGGTGAATGGTCTTGATGCATTTAAACGAGTACCAGATAAGCATTTAAGGGAGGAGGGAATAGGAGGGATTTTTAGTAGGATTACATTGGTAGAATCTTCTTTGGTCCATAAGTGCTGGCATGGATGCGTTAGGGTAAATGGCCTGTTCATGTAATCTTGTGTAGTAATCTTTACGTTTAAAAAATGAATCAGTCTCTGAAAACCTGGATCTTCAGCAGCAAGTGTATCACCTTCCTAAGGTCCAAGTCTAGTCATCCGTGTGAATCACCATACTTCACAATTGACGTCAGCACTGTAGGTGGTGTTGAACAGCACATCTTCCACCGTTTGCAGATGGTGCTGCTGTGTCAAGGTGAAATCAGATTGTTCTGCAATGCTCGCTCCTTTTATCAGAGAAAAGGTTTATAATGTATATTTAAACTTTATTTTAAAATATTTTTTTCACCAAGTCCTGCATTTACCAGTATGTTTTGCTAATGAACCGGGGCAAGTAGTGACCAAATGAGTTAATTTTGACCTTGTTCTTATTTTACAAGTTTTCATGTTGTACATCGAAGTTTGCATAAAAAAAACACTATTTATTTTCCTAATTTTATTTTTGTTTTCTGTGCTCTTACCTTGGAACCAGGTGTGGAGTATACTTTGTGCAATTGCAGTTGTTTTGTAGTTATGTACTTGATCAGCAGATATTATGAATTCAAATCCTGTTGGTTTGGACGCTGGCACAGTGGTTAGCACTGCTGCCTCACAGCTCTAGGGACTTGGGTTACTGTCTGTGTGGAGTCTGCACATTCCCCCCCGTGTCTGTGTGGATTTCCTCCAGGTGCTCCGGTTACCCCTTTCAGTCCAAAGATGTGTAGGTTAGGTGGGTTGGCCATGCTAAATTGATCCTTAATATCCCAAGATGTGTCGGTTAGATGGATTAGCCACAGTAAATGTGTAGGACTGTGGGGATGGGGTTGGGGGCGGGGTGGGGGGGTGCGGTCCTGGGTAAAATGCTCTGACAGTGTGTTGGTATGTAGACTAGATGGGCAGAATGGCCTCCTTCCGCACTGTAGGGATTCTATGGTTTGTATCAGTAAAAAAAACAACATGGACACTTCTGAATTGTAAAAAATCTCAGGGATCACACCACATCACCCATCACGTCTGCACTGATCCCAGTTTCTCACCATAAGTTGACTCTGAAGGGATTCAGTAAACCATTCAGCTGTAAAGCGAACTGCGTGAAGCAAAAGCTCCGCACCACGTTTTCAGGATGTTAAATGTCATGTCACCCGCATCCCAAGGGAAACTTGCACCAAACCTTTGAGTAGCCAGGACAGGAGTGGTTCCTGACTGGAGCAGAGGTCACGTCATCATCCAGTTCCGGTGTGTTGAGAATTCCTCCCAATTCAATTGGTCCACGATTGGTGGTTGTGCTTTCAGCTGCCTGGAGCCATGAGCTGTGGAATTCCCTTCCTAAATTCCTCTGACTTTCTTCCTTTTAAGATGCTGTCATTGAAGCGCATAAAATTCTTAGAGTGCTCAACAGAGTTGATGCAGGAAGCGATAGAGACTCACTATGAACATGTGCACCTTGACCCTTACACTTCAGCAATATTGATGGTATACCAATTTTTGTGGAATGTAGTTAATATCCTGGGGGGAGGGGGAGAAAAGTTTTTTTTTTGTGTTGAGATCAATAAGTTTCCACAAGTTGATCGTAAATTAACTGACTTCAGTTTTAACGGTTAAGTGATGTAAATTTAGATTAGAAGTGGGTGCAGATCCTCACTTACTTTCACCTTGCCTGTACCCCATCGGATTAATCTAAAGTAAATCGCAAAATGTATATTTATTTACCAAATACATAATGAGGACAAAGGCTTGTATTTGTGGCACCAGTGCTTTACACACAATGAATTCTTTGATGTGCAGTGGTTGTAATGTAGAGAAAGAAAGTGGCTATTTTGTTCGTTCATTTCAATTTTGTGTTCAGTTTCTTGCCTGGTTGCTTGCAGTTACAGGTCAGAGAATAAATGGTAACTGTGCTCGCAATCCAGTTCGTTATTGCAAAAACGAGAAGGAATCAGCTGTTGATGACAGTTTGTACTTTACATGGATATGACGAGCAAGTCTTTGCTGGTTAGTCATGGAGATTGTCCAGGAAGTCAGGAAATAGATTGCTGATGAGTTGAGATGATTACAGATGCAGTGGTTCTGTGATTTTTGCCACCTGCCGTTCCTGTCCAGTCATAGAATTGAAACTATGCTGCAAAGATTACCTTACATCATTTGTGTGGCATTTTAAAGATAAAAGCGGAATTGGATCTACAGCAGACATGCCCCTTCTTTCATCACCTCCCAAATTTCTGTAGCTGTAGCATGAAGCTCGTCAGTAGATTAGCTACTTTTCACAAAATTATCTATAAAATTTGTAAAATAACATTACAGAACGGTTCAACAGGGCGGCATGGTGGTACAGTGGTCAGCACTGCTGCGTTACAGTGCCAGGGGCCTAGGTTCAATTCCGGTGTTAGCTGACCTGTCAGTGTGGTGATCGGTGCACGTGCAGGAGCCCCGCACTGCCAACCTCCCGATCACTGGCCAGTCCATGACCCCCGCATTGCTGACCCCCAATCCTCCTAACCTCTATTTATTCCCCTCCCCAGAGGCACTGCCCCCTTTGCACTGCCTAATACCCAGTGGGCAGTGCCAAAGTAACCCCGGGAGCATTGCCACTTTGCTGCTTGTGCAGTGCCAGGAGGCCAAGCTGGCAATGCCCAGGCCCCTCACCCCTGACCTCCTGGGTGGCCTCCATGGCCCAGCTCATTCCAGCGAGGTCGGGCTGTCAGTTCTCCTGCAAGTGGGGAGCTGTTGTAAGCCCCAGTGAAGTGAAACATGCCTGGGGAAAGACGGAGGGGGAAAAGAGACTGTAGCGAGCCTGGAAACTTCAGTCCCGGGCCCGCAAATCTTACTTAAAAATTCAAATTTAAATAAATTATATAGTTCTGCACCCAGAGACTCGGAGTTCATGACACTCAGTGGGAACCCACTGCTGTGCTTATCCCCAATGCCTTGTGTTTGAAATAAACTTGTGTTGCGTTGTTCAATGTGCAGTGTTGATGTAGCCAGTGTTTATAACCAAAGGAACTAGATTAAAGATACCTCGATTGCCATCTGAAGTGCAGTGATCTACAAGGCTATGGGCTCGAAAGTGGTTTCAAAATGAGTGGCTAGTTTCTCTTTTCTGGCCGGCACAGGTACGATGGGCTGATCGGCCACTTCCTGCTTTGGAAAGTCTCTACGGATGGGTAAAGCTATTGGTGATTGAAGCCCAGTCCATCACGCAAACCAACCTCTCATCCCGTGACTCTGTCTACATTTCCCGCTGCCTCGGAAAAACAGCCAGCATAATCAAGCGTGCAGCCCGGACTCTCTCTTCCATCTTCTTCCATGGGGGAGAAAGATACAAAAGTCTGAGATCGCATACTAACCAACTCAAAAACAGCTTCTTCGCTGCTTAATATAAAAACAATTAATCTTTATTGATGTTTGTCTTTTGCAGGAATGCTTGTTAAATTATTGAAACTACTTACAAAATAAATATTTAAGCGTTTGGTTTTCTCTGGGAAATTTATGATATTAAATTTTTGTTTCTGTTTTCTGGGCTCTGCGATCTTTGCAATGACACCACACGCCCTTTTGCTTACAATTCTAGTGGCTTCACAAATGGTAATACGTGCACCTGAAACGGGAGACTTCTGTTAAAAATGCATTCCTCAGATTTCTGAGTACAGGACCACCCAAAAAAAAACACAACTGGCAATTTCCCACAAGGTCAACATTATCCTGAAATGCTGCGGCACAGGGTGCACTGTGCTGTCTACAAAGGATGGCTCAATTTTTTCTGTGAGGGGGTTTTGTAAAGTTCCCTTGCCAGATTGGACTGGGATGGATTGATTTTTTATGTAATGGCACCCTTAAATGAAATACTTCCAAGCAACTTTCGAAGTGAGCGTTGGAAGGAAAGCGACAGCAAGCTGCGTTAGATGATCCTATGTCAAAGAGGAGAAAGAATGTCTATTTTTATTGAGGACTGCGGAACAAGCTGTGCTTGCATCTGGCAGCTGTTTTGCGGTCTTTTAGATGTACTGCATGTTTGCATTCCAGGGATACTGTAAGTTCTTGCCTGCAACATTACCAAGTAATGAGCCTTTTTATTTAAATATATTATACAGCAGTTTCATTATCGCCAGATTTGAAGAGCTGGGAGCAAAGACTTCTCGAAATATATGGCACAGTGGTTAGCACTGCTTTCTCACAGCGTCAGGGACCTGGGTTCAATTCCCAGCTTGGGTCACTGCCTGTGTGGAGTCAGCACATTCTCCCCGTGTCTGTGTGTGTTTCCTCTGGGTGCACCGGTTTCCTCCCACCAGTCTGAAAGATGTGCTAGTCAGTTGCATTGGCCATGCTAAATTCTCCTCCCATGTACCCGAACAGGTGCCAGAGTGTGGCGACCAGGGGATTTTCACAGTAACTTCATTGCAGTGTTGATATAAGCCTGTGACATGAATAAATAAACTTTAAAATAAGCCTTTGATCCTTTCTCTCTCTTTTCCCCTCCACCCACCATTCTGTTGATGGTCTGTACCAAAGCTCTTCCTTCAAGGCAGCCATTGCTGTACCTTCTGATGCTCATACCTTCCTTGTTTCCGAGGAAGAATGTGGGGATTCCCCTGCTGGAGATTGTCAGCTGGATCCTGGTGCTTTAGACTATTTCCATGTATAGGAATCTGCAGCCAAACCAGAAGCATGTCAAAAGACACAAAGATCATGGGGCAATCCAGGAAGGATGCCCTTGTCATTTCAGAAATACCTCAGATGTTTGCTAGGAGAACTATTGTTAAAGATGTTATCAAAGTTTTTTTTTGACTTACCTTGCTTCCTGTATTGCATCTGCATTTTCTTATTGAAGATGTCATTGAATGCTCCTAGAAGCTTTCTTCAAGGAATTTCAAATGGTGAACATTGACCAAATGTTTGGTTGGTTGCCATTCTTCTTGGGCTTTGCTTGCTGCAGCTGCAATACCTAAATTCAGTAACAAGGAACTTCCAATATCCACCTGCCCCCAGCTGGAATAAACTCAAATATCTCGATGTGTGACACAAGCTTAACAAAAGACCATAGTTCATTATTTATAATTGTAACACTGCTGTCACTGTGCATCGGTGGCGAAGGGAGTGAAAATTTGTGGATGTGGTGCCAATCCAGCGGGCTTGGAGCTGCATCTATCCAGGCAATTGGAGAGTATTCCATCACACTCCTGACTTGTGCCTTGCATAAAACATTTTTATTTACACAAGTGAAATTTCAATTAACTTGTTGGCCACTTAACTAGACATTTATTTATACATGCCAGGCCTGGTTCCTCTATGCTCTCTAAATATTGTAGTTCCTCAGAAACCAGTGAAAACCAATTCCTATGATGCACCTTTGACATTAGTAGCTGTGATGTGGAGATGACGGCACTGGACTGGGGTCAGCACAGTAAATAGTCTCACATTGCCAGGTTAAAGTCCAACAGGTTTATTTGGTATCACGAGCTTTCGGAGCACTGCCCCTTCACTCACCTGATTGAAGGAGCAGCATTCCAAAAGCTCGTGATGCCAAATAAACCTGTTGGACTTTAACCTGGTGTTGAGGCTAATTAGTAGCTATAGCTTTGCAGGTCACTTTGTATGTGGATTTCATGGATTGATGGAAGGCAGGGTGAGCAGTGCCAAAATTGTTAGTCCACTGTCAAATTTGCTCAGGATTTTACAGAATCTACAGAACGCAATTGGGCCTGGTCTCTCCCAACATTTATAGTCTCAAGAGCCTCCTCCCACTCCTCTATGTAACTTCTCCATTTTGGGAATTAAATAAAACACTTGGTGGCTTTGATTTGATTACATGGTTTATCTGTTTTGGTTTTGACCATCCTTTGGACTTTTCATTGCTCCTTTTGATTACCTTAGCCGATATGCAAATGAATGTACATAAATGCCTTCTTTGCAAGAATTTATTTCATTCGTACATGCGCTAGGGCTAAGCCAACATTTATTGCTCATCCCTAATTGCCCTTGAGAAGGTGCTGGTGAGCTGCCTTCTTGAACCACTGCTGTCCGTGTGGTCTAGTTACACCTGTTAGGGAGGGAGTTGCAGACTTTTGACCCAGAAACAGTGAAGGAACAGGATGATGAGTGACTTGGAGGAAAACTTCCAGGTGCTGGTGTTCCCATGTGCCTGCTGCCCTTGTCCTTTTAGATGGTTTGGAAGATGCTGTCTAAGGAGCCTTCATGAGTTCCTGTAGCGTATCAGGTCGATGGTACACACTGCTGCCACTGTGCATCAGAGGTGGGAAAAGTAAATGTTTGTGGATGAGTTGCCAATCAAACGGGCTGCTTTGTCCTAGATGGTGTTGAGCTACTGAGTGTTGTTGGACCTGCAGTTATCCAGGCAAATGGAGAGTATTGCACTACACTCCTGACTTACACCTTGCAAATGGATTGCAGGCATTGGGGAGTCAGGAGGTGAGTTACTTATTGCCGGATTCCTAGCCTTTGACCTTGTCTTGTCATTGCAGTGTTTATATATGACAATTCCAGTCCAGTTTCTGGCCCCACGATGTTGATAATGGTGGATTCAATGATTACAGTGCCATTGGGTGGCGTGGTTAGTACTGCTGCCTTACGGTGCCAGGGTCCTGAGTTCAATTCCAGCCTTGGGTGACTGTGTGGAGTTTGCACATTTTCCCCATGTCTGCTTGGGTTTCCTCTGGGTGCTGAGGATTTCTCCTACAGTCCAAAGAGTTCAGGTTAGGTGACCATGCTAAATTGCCCCTTAGTCTAGGTTAGTGGGGGGGGGGGGGTGTTAGTGGGCTAAATGCATGGGTTAAGGGAATTGGATGGGCCTGGGTAAGATGACTCTGTCAGAGAGTCAGTGCAGATTCAATGGGCTGAATGGTCTCCTTCTGCACTATAAGGATTCTGTTCTGTGTTGGAATATCAAAGGGTGATTGTTAGGTTTTCGCTTGCTGGTGATGCTCATTGCCTGGCACTTAAGTGGTACTGAATGTCACTTGCCACTTGTCAGCCCAAGCCTGGATATTGTCCAGCTCATGCTGCATTTGGACATGGACTGCTTCAGTATCTGAGTCATGGAAACTGATGCTGAACATTGCGCAATCATCGGCGAACATCCCAAATCTGACCTTATGGAAGGAAGGTCATTGATGAAGCAGCTGAAGATAGTTAGGTCTCGGACATTTGGAGGACAGTTTGCAGTTTTGGATTCCAGGCTATAAAATATATTCAGAGGCAATAAAGAGAGTATGACATCAATTCAAAAGCTCGATGTCTGGCCTGAGAAAAAAACATTTGTGGAGAAAGACTGGGAAAAGACCTGGGACTTTTTGTTACAGAAGAGCCAATTACAAGGTGACGTGGTAGAGGAGGCATTTAAATTATGATGAAATGGGTCAGAGTGAATGGAAATATGCTGTTGCCAGTGGTTGTGTGACCTTGAACAAGGAGAAATGAAGATGTAAGATTAAATCTAAGAGAAGTAGGAAAGAGAGCAGAAGAATATCTTTTTCCCAAGTTCATGGATCTATAGCCACATTTTGAGAGTTAATGCTCAAATTAGTGATCATGTTAAACATAGAAACCCTCTGGTGCAGAAGGAGGCCATTCAGTCCGTCGAGCCTGTACTGAGCAAGAATGGATTGTTCAGGTGGCTAAAGCAAGGAGGATCAAAAGAATATGGGAATAAAGATGAGGATATAAGCTCTGGAGATCGGTCGGGGTGGACGGTCCTTTTGCGTTGTAACGTCCATGTAATTCCAAGCAACTCATGACATGAAGTTTAAACTTAATTTATTAGTCACAACTAAGGCTTACGTCAATATTGCAATTAAGTTACTGTAAAATTCCCCTAGTCACCACACTCCAGCGCCTGTTCAGGTCAACACACCTAACCGGCACATCTTTCAGACTGGGAGGAAACCATCTGGAGGAAACCCATACAGACATGGGGAGAATGTGCAAACCCCACACAGGCAGTGACCCAATCTGGGTCCCTGGTGCTGTGAGGCAGCAATGCTAACCGTTGTGCCACCGTGTCACCCATGACGTATAACCAGAGAAGATGTTTCCATTAGTAGGAAAGACTAGGATCCGCGGGCATATGCTCAGAGTAAAGGGGCAACCTTTTAGAACAGAGATGAGAAGGAATTTCTTCAACCAGAGAGTGGTGAATCTGTGGAATTCGTTGCCACAGAAGGCTGTGGAGGCCAGGTCATTGAGTGTCTTTAAGACAGAGAGAGGGGTTCATGATTGGTAAGGGGATCAAAGGTACTGGGGGAAAAGGTGGGAGAATGGGGTTGAGAAATATATCAGCCATGATTGAGTGGCCTAATTCTGCACCTATACCTTATGGTTTAACCAATTTCCCAATGTCCTGATCCAGATAAGTAACAGCTCGTCACCACCACCTTGAGGGCAATTAGAGATGGGCAACAAACGCTGGCCTTGCCAATACGGCCTACACCTCGTGAAAGACTAAATAAGAAGAAGGTGGTTCTTCGTTACTTTGATGTCCACAATGCACTGAAACAGAGGCAGGTGTAAAGTAAGACCCCAAAAACATAGGGATGACTGATGACAAAAGGGGCAAGATTTGAATTCAGTCCATAGTATAGGTGAGCAATAAGTAATTTGTTTCATTTTCAAGAGCAGATAATCTAAAATTAACAGCCGTTTCACCATGGCAGTTGCAGCTATCTTGATTTTGTTGCAGAATACAAACCACTCCATGAGTTATATTGGGAAATGCTAATCTCTTGTGTCCTACTAGATTGGATGCATTAGCATGGAGTCAGATAGTTGCACAAGGAGATTACTTCAATTGACAGAACCACTAACAACTGTTTCTATTTCTGGCGGATGGCCTTTTAAGCTATGAATGCTGTGCAAGTGTTGGTTTGCATTTTGGTATTTGGAATGAGGATGCTGCTGCCTTCATTTCATGAGTGACTGCTTTGACCATACTTCCATGAATGAGATATTTTCATGGGACTGGTTCCTGAAATTGCCACCTGGCAGTGGCTGTACAAGGAAAGAAAGGAGTTTGTTTTAAATTTTAGGAGCTTTAAGACAGATTATAGTTTTGATTGACTTGGAGTTCCAGTGTGATACAACTGTGGGAACAATCTGCCCATTTTCTACAGTAACTGTAAAGTGGGAAATGTTTCATGTACATAATTTTATTTTTAATGTTGCAGTTTAAATAAATGTTTTCCCTGTGCATGAGAGTTTTCTTGGTTCTACATGGCATCTTGCTAATACAAAGCTTGACCTTAATTTCCTACTAATCTGATAAAATTGGCTTTGTTCCAATTCAACGTTGAGAGGTGTTATGTGAGGTGTGGAGGCTTCCGTGGTAGCTGGAAGCAGGGAGAAGAGAGAGAAGCAGTCTCAATAATGTACAGGTGGTCATAGACTTAGTACAAGGCCAGAATTGGGGAGTGTGCATGCCTGCCTATGGCATTGTGGCATTTTTTTTTCCCCCTTTGAGCTAGGCCTGTGGATTCTTTCAGATAAATTAAGCAAGGCTTGACTGTTGTAGTGAGAGGCAGGTGCTAATATTATTAAAAAAAGACAGTGTTGATTATTCATCCATTCAATCCATCATCACCATTCTTCACTCTGGGATCTGATGCCGAATCAGCAGAGGGGAAGTAGGATTTGTTCAATTTGTACATTTTCAAATATTAAAGGATTAGAGGAATATGGATTAAAGGATAACAATCATGATTTTGACCTATTTTCTATCACTTCAATCAGTATGTAGCTGGGCTTTATTTTGCCTTGACAGGATTTTAAATAAATATGCTTCATAATTAACAGTTTACATGGAAAATAACACACAGCTTTTTGGAATTTGTAGGGAAAACATTTACAAACCTTCATGTTGATCTTTGTTTTAAAGGTATTGGGCAATAATGGATAGTTATTCAAATTTGTATTTTCTAAAAACTACAAAACTACTGGGTGAGACATTAATAATTTTAAATGACCTGCCTCTGTAATCAAGGCAAACAATTCTCACTTTCCAAACACCGATCAATCTTTATAGGCTTGAAATCCGCATTTGAATTCACAATGATTTTTACTTAAATGAGTTTGCTTCGAGTGCTTTGGTTTCCTTCCATAGCCCAAACTGCAGGTTAGATGGATTGGCCATGCTAAATTGCCCCTTAGAGCCCAAAGGTGTTTAAATTAGATGGATTAGCCATGGAAAATGTGCAAGGTTATGAAGGCAGGGTGGGGGGGATGGCCTGGGTGGGATGCTGTTTCGAAGAGTCAGTGCAGATTCGATGGGCTGAATGGCCTCTGTTCCAACGACATTCAGTGAGATCCTAACTACTTAAACCAGCCTTTGGCCCATATCCCTTAATATCTTTGCTTAACAAAAAAAATCTGTCTCAGATTTACAGATAGCATCAGATATAACATCAACTGCTGTTTGTCCTCTACTACCCTTTGCGTGTAGAAATGCTTCCTAGCATCTCTTCTGAATGCCTGGCCCTGATCTTTAGACTATGCCCCTAATTCTAGAATCTCCAACCAGTGGAAATAGTTTATCTTTGCCTTGCCTTTGTCTTTTCCTGTTAGTATCTTGAAGACTGATCAGATCAGCCCTTAACCTTCTAACTTCTAGAGAAAACAGGCCAAATTTGTGTAAGCTCTCCTCATAAGTAAACCCCTCAAAGTCCAGGTATCATTCTTGTAAACCTGTGCTGCACTCTCTCCAAAGCCACTGTGCCCTTCTTAAACATGTGGTGCCCAGATCTGCTCACAATACTCCAAGTGGTATCTAACCAGAGTTCTGTACGGCTGCAGCATAACCTGTGTCCTTATTATACTTCCGTCCTCTCAATATAAAGAGCGGCATTCCATTGGCCACTTTGACTACTTTCTGAATTTGTTTGTGGCATCTTAAAGGTCTATGCACCTGAACCCCAATTTGTCTTTGGACATCTACTATATTTAACTTCATGCCATTCAGAAAGTATTCTGATCTGTCCTTTCTCAGTCCAAAATGATTAACCTCACACTTGGAGTCCGTGTTTGATATTAAAATGCAGGAGAGGAGGAGTGGGGTTTGTGTTTTGTTTACATTTGTCTCAAAACTACCCTCATCAGACCCAGTGTGATTGGCCGGGCAAACTTGGGCTTGTGATAGGTTGATGCATGTAAGTTTGCTACTGAGAGGTCAGACTCAACCATCACTGCTCCTTTTGATTTGATTTATTATTGTCACATGTATTAATATACGGTGAAAAGTATTGTTTCTTGCGTGCTATACAGACAAGGCATACCATACATAGAAAAGGAAGGGAGAGGGTGCAGAATGCAGTATTACAGTAATAGCTAGGGTGTAGGGAAAGGTCAATTTAGTGCAGGGTAGGTCCAGTCAAAAGTCTGACAGCAGCGTGGAAGAAGCTGTTTTTGAGTCCGTTGGTATATGACCTCAGACTTTTGTATCTTTTCCCCGAAGGAAGAAGGTGGAAGAGAAAATGTCCGTGGTGCATGGGGTCTTTGATTATGTTGGCTGCTTTGCCGAGGCAGTGGGAAGTGTAGACAAAGTCAGTGAATGGAGGCTGAAACATTAAGAGTAAGCTGTTTTTTTTTCAGAAGCTAAGCCAGATGCTCATTGTGTCAATAATAGCATTTCCTGGTGAAAGCTAATACGGGAAGTCTGTGCCATTTAAGATCAAGTCTTTTGTTTCAATCTTTGATTTTCTAAAAACATTCATTCAAGGGATGTGAGTGTCCTTGATAAGGCCAGTGTTTATTAGTATCCATTAACTGGCCTTGAGAAAGTGGTTGTTGCTGCCCTGAATACAAGAAAGTGTCTTGCTAGGCTGTTTTTGAGGGTTGTTGAGAGCCCTTATGTCTGGAGTCCTATAATAGAGCAGACTGGTCGGCCTGTGTAGGTACATCCATAGTGCTGTTGGGAAGTGAGTTTCACAATTTTGGCCTTGTAACTATCGGAATATTGAGAGAAAGGACAGGGGCAATGTAGCCCTAGATTTATCCTTCTGGGGAAGAATACCTAATATTTAAATAGCAACAACGAAGTATAAACTCGTATCTTCTGCTTTTGAGTAACCACAAAATCACAGGAACAGAAATGAATCTTAATCCCTGCAGAATGGCATTAATGAACATAAAGACATTCTTGTGAGTCCCCGCTCTAGGCTTTCTAGACGTTCTAGATCCCGAATGACTCTCACTCGAGTTCCTGTAAGGATCCTTCTCATAAGGATTGGTGATAAAGCTTGGAAAAACTGAAACCAGCAAGTCTGAACGTATTATCAGGTTGATGCTTATCAGTTTCTAGGTTTTAATGATAACTTTGTGTTGGGTGTCATTTTCTCAACAATTTAGTAACCAAATTATTTGCGTCATTTTTGCCATTGTGTGCTGTGGGAAACTTCCAAATTTGAGCGGCAAAATGTGGCTGTTGTTCTACAGTAAGTTTTTTTTTGCTTTTATGGTGTTCTTCCCCACTTCCAAATGTTGTATTTGCTTCTCCCACCACCCCCACTCCCTTCACTGAATGTTGCTCATCATTAGTATGATGGTGGGTGAGGGGGCCACAGTTGTGAAGTAATTTGCAGCGATAGGGCTGTTTAACCAGGCACTTCTTTGTGCTATATTAGAATTTTCACGTCCCCTTTCCTTGAGGGGAACAACTTTGCCCGCAGAATTCCAGATTTTTTTTATTGGTGGAATTTGAATTCAACATCTGCCGTGGTTGGATTTGAACCTGGGTCTCCAGAATGTTAGCTTAGTAGTGTTATCGCTAGTCTATTAATCCAGAAACTCGGCTAACATTCTGGAGACCCAGGTTCAAATCCAACCACGGCAGATGTTGAATTCAAATTCCACAAATAAAACAAAATCTGGAATTAAGAATCTGCCCGTGAAGCCATTGTTGATTGTTAGAAAAACCCAAGGAAATCTGCCGTCCATACCTGGTCTGACCTACATGTGACTCCAGAGCACAGCAATGTGGTTGATTCTCAACTGTTCCTCCAAGGGCAGCTAGAGATGGACAATAAATGCTGGCCAGCCTGTGACACCCATGTCCTACGAATAAAAACAAACTCACTCCTCACTGAAATGCAGTTGAAACTTTTATTCATTCATGGGATCTGCATATGACTCTCTCAGCTGAAATCTTTCGCCCTTGAGAAGGTGTTGCTGAGCTGCTGCAGTCCATGAGGTGTAGGTACATCCACAATGCTATTAGGGGGATATTGACCCAGCGACAGTGAAGAGACAGTGATTTAATTCTGATCAGGATTGTGTGTGCCTGGGAGGAGAATTTGCAGGTAACAGTATTCCCTGCATTTGTCACCCTTATCCGTCTTTAATGGCAGAGGTTGCGGGTTTGGATGGAGCTCTCGAAGGAAGCTTAGTGGGTTGCTGCAGTGCAGCTTGGCAGATGGTACACACTGTTGCCAGTATGCATTGGTGGTAAGGGAGTGAATTTTGAAATTGGTGCATGGGCGATGCTCTGTACTGGATGATATCAAGATTCTTGAGTATTGCTAGAGCGGCACCCATCCAGGCAAGTGGAGCATTTTCCATTGCAATTCTCACTTGTTACCTTGTAGATGGTGGACAAGACTAGGAAGAGTGCATGGCAACTTATCCAGTTTACCACTTGTTTACTGCACTTCAGAACTGGTTCTAAAGGCTTGAGAATAACTCCCTAACCCTTCTCTTTTTGTTTCTCTTGCTTTAGGTATTGTAAACCCGAAGAACCCAAAGGAATCACCAAAGACCTTCAGCTTTGATTACTCTTATTGGTCACATACCTCGGTAAGAATCTTGCTTCTACTAACCTAGACTGTTTCAATAAAAGTACATTCATAGCAAGGCCATTAATGGTGCTTAATGTCTGTTCCAGGCAGTTCAAAGGGAAAAAAAGTATTTAAGTGATACTGTTGAACCAGAAATAGTGTGTAACATGTTTTAGCTTTTCATTAAGTCCTTGGGTAGGATATAAGTTTGTACGAATGATTTTCTTCCCCACTTTTCTCCTTTTAAAATGCTGCTTTGGCACCGGTATTAACAAAGAACAATACAGCACAGGAACAGGTCCTTCAGCCTACCAAGCCTGTGCTGATTCCTAATTATTTAGACTCACTTGTTGCCCATACATGGTTTCTATTCCCCTGTTTTCTTCCCATTCATCGATCTATCAAGATATGCCTTGAACATTGCTGATGTGCCTACTTCCATCACCTCTGCTGGTAGCGCGTTCCAGGCACCCACCGTCCTCTGTGTAGAAGAACTTTCCTGGCACGCCTCCCCTAAACTTTCCCCCTCTCACTTTGAACCTGCGCCCTCTTGTCGTTGACCCTTCCACCCCTGGAAAAGGGAGGGTCTGCCTGCTGCTGAATCCTCAGTGTGGGTGAATTTGTTAAGCAGAAGCCAGGCCATTCTTGCAGAAACTGTTGCCAACGGGTTGATTTGGTAGCAAACGCCACTAGCTTTCGGGGGGTTTTTCCAGGGATTCACGTAGATTAACATTGTGAGAAGTCTTGGACTAAATTGCCTTCACACCCTTTATTCTGAGTTGGATCCAGGGATACTGGAAAGAAATTTGCAGCATGTCCAGGTTTGAAAAGCTGCTGATGAGAGAGTTGGACATGTCTCTGTGCTAATATAAGTTGCATGAGAAATGGCTTCAGTAGGAATGCAGCCATTGACTCTTAGACAGAATACACTTTTTTCTTTCCCCCCGAAGTCCTGAATGGGCTACTTGTGGTTTCCACTGGCAGCATTGTCCAGTATGTGACCAATTTGTTCGTTCTGTTCTACCTTGGAGTCTGGTTTCGTAGATCATAGTTATCATAGAATCCAGTGCAGAAGGAGGTCATTCAGCCCATCAAACCTGCACTGGCCACAATCCCACCCAGGCCATATCCCAATGCATTTATCTTAGCTAGTCCCCCTGACACTGAGGGGCAATTTAGCATGGCCAATCCAGCTAAACCTGCACATCTTTGAACTGTGGGAGGAAACCAGAGCACCTGGAGGAAACTCCACACAGAGAGTGACCCAAAGCTGGGAATCCAACATGCGTTCCTGGTGCTGTGAAGGGCTAAATTCACAGGTCACCTTGATTGTTTTTTTTTCTTTTTAAACATTTATATAAGCACAAAAATGAGACTGTCCTAAATAATAAATGTAGCAGCTAAACACATGTTTTGTGTCCTCGATTTCAGTCACGCTTGCTGTGGGGAGAATTTGCCAAATATATTTTATACACGTGCGTGTGTGCGCACACACACGAGGGCACCTGGTGAAATTGTCACCTGTGCTCATTATTTCTTGTTGAGAATTTAAATTTACTGTGTAGGTTGTCTACTTTGGTTCAATTTTTATATTTACAAGCCTGTGTGCTTTGAAATACTTCTGGCATTGTTATCATTTAATGTTTGTCACATCTTCAATGCTCTTCAAAACTCCTGTAACTGGCAGCTTATTTTGTCGTTGCAGCTCTGATATTTTATACAAAGAGTGCTCACTTGATGAGTCACGTTATCGTCAGCTGTTGCTTTCTCTGTGGTTTAGTTGGTTCCCCCCCACCCCCATCACATTCAGTGACCCTCAATCCCCACCTGCACTCTCAGCTCTCCCTCCCACCTCACCCACTGCTCCCCACTCCCTTCATCTCATACATTGAACTCTTAACATTATCCCTAACTTTTATGCCCCATCAGTAACTACCCAGAATCTCTTCCACCAGTTGGTCCAAGTGCCTGTCCTGAGAATTAAAAGGGGTGTTGGTGGGTTTCTTCCATTATTGTTGCAGAACCCAACAGTCTTCTAATATTACTAGGGTTGGTGAGAATCTTAACAAAAGTTCCCTGGCAGGTGTGAAATCACGATGAAACAGATGGCAAGGCTAGCCCATTGCACTTCAAGTGTGCCGATGCCTGGTTTGCCCAGGCTAGGGTAGAGTACAGGATCAGGGTAGCCAAACTGAGGCTTTATCTGATGCAATTTTTCACATGGGGACCATGAATTGGATTGAATTCAAATTACGTTTTTTGGTTGGAATGTAAGTACTGAATGGTACCAAAGATCGTTTGCAGTGCAATTGATCACAGGGTGACTGATTTGCACTTTCCTATGGGAGTTTTATATTGATGTGGAGATGCTGGCTTTGGATGGGATAAACACAATTAGAAGTCTCACAACACCAGGTTAAAGTCCAACTGGTTGATTTGGTAGCAAATGCCACTAGCTTTCGGGGCCCTGCTCCTTAGTTAGGTGAGTCAGGAATACTGATCACAAACAGAGCATATAAAGACACACTCAGTTTTCAGAATATTGATTAGAATGTGAGTCTTTACAACTAATCAAGCCTTAAAGGTGCAGACAATGTGCATGGAGATAGCATTAAGCATAAACATTTCTTTAACCTATGCTTAATGCTATCTCCACTCACATTGTCTGCACCTTTAAGACTTGATTAGCTGTAAAGACTCGCATTCTAATGTCTGGAATTAAGAATCTACTGATGACGTGAAACCATTGATTTGTCAGAAAAACCCATCTGGTTCACTAATGTCCTTTTAGGGAAGGAAATCTGCCATCCTTACCTGGTCTGGCCTACGTGTGATTCCAGACCCACAGCAACGTGGTTGACTCCCAACTCTTGTCAGGCAACTAGGGATGGGCAATAAATGCTGGCCAGCCAGCGATGCCGATGTCACATGAATTTAAAAAAATTGCTTGGTTTTAGTCCTTGTCCTGCCTCGCTAAATCAAACGTGACCTGAAACAATATTTTTATTTTTCAGCCTGAAGATCCAGCCTTTGCCTCTCAGAGTCAAGTCTACAATGACATTGGTAAAGAAATGCTGCAACACTCATTTGAAGGTTACAATGTATGCATTTTCGCATACGGGCAAACGGGAGCTGGAAAATCCTATACTATGATGGGAAAGCAGGATAAAGATCATCAAGGGATAATTCCACAGGTGATGTTGAATCTGAATTTGTAACGCTGCGACTAAATCATTTTGGACCATACAGAGTAGGAGCAGAAGTGGGCCATTTGGTCCATCGAGTCTGCTCCTCCGTTCAGTGAGATCATGACTGCTCTGATGTACTCAACCCCTCTTTCTTGCCTTATCCCCAAGCTTTGGGGATTCAGTGGGTTTAGCTCAGTTTGCTGGACTGTTGTTGGTTAGTGATTCTGAGCGATGCCAACACTGCGGGTTCAATTCCTGTACCGGCTGAGGTTATTCATGAAGGCTCTGCCTTCTCAACCGTGCCCCTCATCTATGGGGGGTGATCCTCAGGTTAAATCACCACGAGTCAGCTCTCCCCCTCAAAAGGGAGAACAGCCTAGGGGCATCTGGGACTACGGTGACTTTATCTTTAGATTTTCTTATTGATTAAAAATCCGTCTGTCTCAACCTTGAACATAATTAATGACCCAGCCTCCGCAGTCCTCTGCGATAAATTCCACAGATTCACTACACTCTGAGAGAAGAAATTCCTCCTTATCTCTGTGTTAAATGGATGATGTGGGTATGCCGGCGTTGGACTGGCGTAAACACAGTAAAAAGTCTGACAACACCAGGTTTTAGTCCAACCTATTTATTTGATAATATACTCACTAGCTTTCGGGGTTACCCCCTTCGTCAGGTGAATGGAGAGTTCTGGCCTCAGACAGAGCATATAAAGCACAGACAGTTTAGAGATTACTGATTAAAATGCGAATCCTTACACCTAACCTGCTGTTCAAGACCTGAAGTGGCTGATAATGTGAGTGGAAGGAGCACTGATCACAGTTTAAAGAGATGTGTATTGTCTCCAGACAGTACAGTAAGTGAGGTTTTGCAAACCCAGGCAAGTCATGGGGGTTACAGATAGTGCGACATGAACCCAAGATCCCTGTTGAGACCGTCCTCATGTGTGCGGAACTTGGCTATCAGTCTTTATTAAATGGATGACCCCTTACTCTGAGGTTATGCCCTAAAGTTATCCTACATTGTCCCAAAAGAGGAAACATCCTTTCAGCATCTACCCTGTCAAGCCCCCTGAGAATTGTATCCTTCCAATAAGGTCACCTCTTATTCTTCTAAACTCCAGTGAGTGCGGGCCCAAACCTACTCAACCTCTCCTCGTAAGAAAATCTCTCCATACTCGGGATCAACCTAGTAAACATCTGGACTTTGTGAATAGCTTTTTGTTTTGAGGATGGCCCCACAAAATATAGTTGAGGCCAAAACGTTGTCTGATTTCGAGAAGAAATTAGATATAAGCTCTTGGCGCTAAAGGGATCAAGGGATATGGGAGGAATCAGGATATTGAATTCAATGATCAGCTATGATCAGAATGAATAACGGAACAGTCTCAAAGGGCTGAATGGCCTACTCCTAGTTTACAAAAGCATGAGTTACATAAAAGAGTCTTTCTGCCAATGAATGGTGGCTGGTGAATGAAAATGCCAACTGGTAATTATGGTGGTCAGCACTTTCATAGAATGTGAAATCTATTTTGTTTCATCTTGCTTTTAAAAGAAAATCATCAGCTCCAACGCCTAGCATGAGTCAATGCTTATATTGGGTAGAATAGTCACTAATACTTTAATCCATTAACTGATTTCTTTTTTTGTAATCCACCGAAGAAGTGACTAAAATTAGATTTTACAGCAACTGTAATTCGGTTAGATACCATAATTCTGTCATAAGAGCATAAGAAATAGGAGCAGGAGTAGGCCATCCAGCCCTTCACTCTGGCATGAAGCTGGATATTTTGATGTGCTAGAAAACTTGAATGTTTTGAACATTTTAAATCTTTGTGCCCAGTACAAAGTCGTTTAAAATGAAATAAAATTAACGGCCATCTAAGAATTCAAGACCAAAAATCTGCTTCAATGGGGAAAATCCTCCTCATCTTCAAATGGTATCCCATATGGAGTAAGTGATGGCCTATGGTTGTTGCCACTAGACTATTAATCCAGAAACTCACCTAATGTTCTGGGGACCTGGATTCGAATCCTGCCATGGCAGTTGGTGGAATTTGAATTCAATAAAGAGTATCTGGAATTAAGGATCTACTGATGGCCATGAAACCATGGTTGATTGTTGGAAAAACCTACCTGGTTCACTATTGTCCTTTAGGGAAGGAAATCTGCCGTCCTTACCCAGTCTGGCCTGCATGTGAGTCTAGGGCCACAGCAATGTGGTTGACTCTCAAATGCCCTCCAAGGGTAACTAGAGATGGGCAATAAATGCTGGCCAGCCAGTGACTCCCATGTCCCATGAACGAATAAACAAAAATGTTACATTTGCACGTAGAAGATCAGATTTGTCTTTGATTGGTGGCTTCTGCTGAGACCATAAACAGTAACTTGTTCTTTCTTTCTGCAGCTTTGTGAAGAACTCTTTGAAAAAATCAACGACAACAGCAATTCTGACATGTCGTATTCCGTAGAGGTAAGAAACAGCACAGAAAGAATGTGTCAAAGAGAGCAACTACCAGATTAGAACCCGACTCTCCATTTCCAAGTCACCAATTGGAGGCTGAGGTTTAGTTCCGTTTTCTGTTGTCGTGGGGTCATTGTATAGTCTGACCACAACTCTAAAGTTCCTTTTTTATAGAACTGTAGAATCCCTACAGTGCAGAAGGAGGCCATTTGACCCATTGAATCTACCAACCACAATCCCACTCAGACCCTATCCCCATAACCCCATGCATTTATCTTAGCTAGTCCCTTTCACACTAAGGGAGAATTTAGCATGGCAAATCCACCTAATCCACATATCTTTCAGATAGTGGGAGGAAACCCGAGCACCTGGAGGAAACCCACACAGACACGGGGAGAGAGTGTACAATCCCCACACAGACAGTGATCTAAACCGGGAATCAAAACTGAGGCAGCAGCGTTAACCCACTGTGCTGTCATTTTGTTGAAAGAACTTTTAAAAAATCAAGACCAATAACTTTGTGGCTTTTTGTAAATTGTTGAAGCAATTTATTGGAATGAGTGAGAGAATGCATTAGTTTATTACAAAGTACCATGGATTTTACAGATGATCATGGCTTTATAGTACAAGTAGGGATTTTCAATATTTATAGGATGTCCCCCCCCACACTGGCAGCTGTTGTGGGGAGATTTCTGATGGGCATTTCACCTGTATATGTGAGCCTTTAAGTTTCAGATCAGCTGATCTAAATTGCACTTTTGTGTATTTATGTAATAACCATATTTCAAAATTTTTCTTATTCAATGTTGTTCTCAGTCCTAAAACGGTCTGTTAATCTAATTGCAAAATTTCATTAGTTATGAGTAATCTATATCTAAGGAAGGATGTGCTGGCCTTGGTAAGGGTCCAGAGGAGGTTCACAAGAATGATCCCTGGAATGAAGAGCTTGTCGTATGTGGAATGGTTGAGGACTCTGGATCTGTACTAGTTGGAGTTTAGAAGATGAGGGGGAATCTTATTGAAACTTTGCAGGATGTAGCGAGGCCTGGATAGAGTGGGTATACAGAGGATGTTTCCACTAGTAGGAAAAAATAGAACTAGAGGGCACAACCTCAGGCTAAAGGGATGATCCTTTAAAATAGAGATGAAGAGGAATTTCTTCAGCCTGAGAGTGGTGAATCTGTGGAACTCTTTGCCGCAAAAGGCTGTGGAGGCCGGGTCATTGAGTGTCTTTAAGACAGAAATAGATAGGTTCTTGATTAATAAGGGGATCAGGGGTTATGGGGGAAAAGGGCAGGAGAATGGGGATGAGAAAAATATCAACCATAATTGAATGGCAGAGCAGACTTGATGGGCTGAGTGGCCTAACTCTGCTCCTATGTCTTATGGTCTTATAATGAAACAAGAACTGTTCGTCCCATAATGTCAGTCACTAGAATCTGCACTGCAGAAACTTTGGATCTGAATTCTAGCCAGAGAATGATGAACGTGACACCTCATGAAGGTCATGAATAAGCTGAGTGCTGATAGCCTGACTTGGCTGTCTTAAAACTACTCGGAAATTCAAATTATATCACGTGTGCAGTATGAATCGGTGGGTTATTTTCAAACATCAAAGTGACGTTGATGCTACACAGTGGGAGGCAGTGGTGCAATGACACTGTCACTGGACTAGTAATCCAGAGACCCAGGGGATTGCCCTGGGTGCCTGGGTCAGTAGATGGCAAAATTCAATAACTCCACCGCCAACCTCCCTCCCTCCCTGGCCCCCCGCAAAATCCCAAATCCCATAAATGAAAAATAAACTTCAGTTTATGGTTTTGGCCATCATCTAGAAATGAGATTCCTGAAACAATAGCTGACTTGTGAATGGGACATAATGTGAAGCGGCTTTCCCACTTCCTGTTTGGAATGGTTTGCAGAATTTATTTTTAATTCGGATCACTCCCTTTCCATCATATTTATAGTGCTTGAATCTAAAAACTGTTTTCAAAGATACGTGGAATTTTCAAAGATCCAGAATTTGAAATGTGTATTTGATGGTCATTGTAATTATTAACATAGAGCACTACAGCACAAATAGGCCCTTTGGTCCACAAGTGGCACCGATCATATCCATACCTACCAGGCCTACCTATAACCCTCAATCCCATTAAATCCCATGTACTCATCCAGAAGTCTCTTCAAAGACCCCAACGGGTTCACCTCCACCACCACCGACGGCAGCCGATTCCACTCGCCCACCACCCTCTGAGCGAAAACGTTCTCTTCACCGTCTCTCCCCTCCCAAGAATAAAAAAGTAAAAACCTTTTTCCAGGGTGGAAGAGTCAATTCCTAGGGGGCACAGGTTTAAGGTGCGAGGGGCAAAATTTAAAGGAGATGGACGAGGCAAATTTCTTTTTACACAAAGGGTGCTGGGTGCCTGGAACTCGCTGTTTGGGGGAGGTGGTGGATGTGGATATGGTAGCGACTTTTAAGGGGCGTCTTGACAAGTACATGGATGGGAATAGAGGGATATGGTCCCTAGAAGGGTAGGGGGTTTTAGTTCAGTCGGGCAGCATGGTTGGTGCAGGCTCGGAGGGCCAAAGGGCCTGTTCCTGTGCTGAAATTTTTTGTTCTTTTTTTCTAAACAGCTGGCAGATCCATGAATTGAATTCCACCATTCATTTTTAAATAGCTTTTTGATAGTCGGCAGATGTCAATTATTCTGTAATTTAGACTATTTGTGGCATCTGAGGAGGGTAAATGCACTTAAATGTTCAGGATTTTTGGTGCTGAAATACTTAGTTTCAAATATTAACTAACTAGAATGCCAACGAAACCCTACCTTAAACATGACGTTTGCAAATTTCTCTATTACAATCAATTTGGTTGATAGTATTGTGTTTAGCAATACTAAACAAATAATTTCAAATTACATTTTCCCTCTCCATAATGCACTATAAGAACTGAACCATCAGTATGGGCATGAAAGTGGAGTTGAGGCTAAGATGGGATAAGCTGTGATCGTGTAAACGGGCGGGGCAGGCTCGGGGCTTAATTGCCTACTCAAAAAGTGAAGTTTATTTATTAGTCACAAGTAAGGCTTATATTAACACTGGAATAAAGTTACTGTGAAATTCCGCTATTCGCCACGCTCCAGCGCCAGTTCACAGCAACGCACCTAAGCAGCACATCTTTCAAACTATGGGAGGAAACCCATGCAGACATGGGGAGAACATGCAACCTTCACACAGTGATCCAAGCCAGAAATCAAACCCAGGTCCCTGGCGCTGAGGCAACAGTGCCGTCCATCCTACTTCTAGTTCTTATGATTCTTATGAATGTGCTTTGCTGAATCATGCTTCCTTTCCTTTCTTGTCCCCGTTAAAAATCAAACTGCCTTAACACTGACCTAATTCTTAAATTTCTAATGTTTATGTTGCGTGCTCTTCTTCAAATCCAATCATGTCTTCATGTTTGTTTACAGGTCAGTTACATGGAAATTTATTGCGAAAGGGTTCGGGATCTGCTAAATCCTAAGACCAAAGGAAACCTACGTGTCAGAGAGCACCCACTGCTGGGACCCTACGTAGAAGATCTTTCCAAACTGGCTGTAACATCCTACACAGACATTGCAGATCTCATGGATGCAGGCAACAAAGCCAGGTTGGACATCCTGGATCAGATTTATTTAAATTTGTGCTATATACACTCTGTATCCTCACTACGTGCTATTTTCTTGGCAGTAGTCAGTGGTTGTTGGCCGTTGCATTCCACTCTTGGGTGGAGTAAGGATACAGGTCCCATATCTCAGCTGAAATGGAAATCAAATCCATGCTGCTAGCATTATTTCTGAACCATACTCTAGCCATCTAGCTAAATGAGCTAATCTAGCCCATTTAAATGTATAAAGCCAAATAAAGGGAGGGACAGGTAGTATTGAGGAAGCAGGGGGCTGCAGAAGGACTTGGATAGGTTAAGAGAGTGGGCAAAGAAGTGGCAGATGGAATGCAATGTGGAAAAGCCTGAGGTTGTACACATTGGAAGGAGAAATGGAGGCATAGACTATTTTCTAAATGGGAAAATGCTTCGGAAATCAGAAACACGAAGGGACTTGGGAATCACTGTTCAAAATTCTCTGAAGGTTAATGCGCAGGTTCATTCAGCGGTTCGGAAGACAAATGCAATGTTAAATTCATGTCGAGAGGGCTGGAATACAAGAGCAGGGATATACTTATGAGGCTGTATAAGGCTCTAGTCAGACCCCATTTGGAGTATTGTGAGCAGTTTCGGACTCTGTATCTAAGGAAGGATGTGCTGGCCTTGGAAAGGGTCCAGAGGAGGCTCACAAGAATGATCCCTGGAATGAAGAGCTTGTTGTATGAGGAAGGTTGAGGACTCTAGGTCTGTACTTGGAGTTTAGAAGGATGAGGGAGTATCTTATTGAAACTTACAGGATACTGAGAGGCCTTAGTAGAATGGATGTGGAGAGGATGTTTCCACTAGTAGGAAAAAAACTAGAACCAGAGGGCACAACTTCAGGCTGAAGGGATGATCCTTTAAAACAGAGATGAGTTATTTCTTCAGCCAGAGTGGTGTATCTGTGGAACTCTTTGCTGCAGAAGGTTGTGGAGGCCAGGTCATCGAGTGTCTTTAAGACAAAGATAGGTTCTTGACTGATAAGCGGATCAAGGGTTATGGGGGAAAAGGCAGGAGAATGGGGATGAGAAAAAAATCAGCCATGATTGAATGACGAAGCAGACTTGATGGACTGAATAGCCTAATTCTGCTCCTATGTCTTAAGATCTAAAGTATTATGATAGAAGTTATATCAATCCCTTACAGTGCCACTCGGGGGGAGGGTTGATGCTTCAGCATTAATGGAAGCCTGAGACCAGAATAACGTTGTACATTAAGATTTGTTGCAGGGCTTTCATGTTTGTTCACTCTAATTTATACCTTCATTAATCTTGTATCTAAGAAACTGCGCTGCTTCCAGACCATGTAGAATCATAGAATCCCTACAGTGCAGAAGGAGGTCATTTGACCCATCAAGCCTGCACTGACCACAATCCCACTCGGACATTATCCCTGTAACCCCACGTATTTACCCCCGATGCTAAGGAACAATTTAGTGTGGCCAATCAACCTAGCCCGCACATCTTTGGCATGTGGCAGGAAACTAGAGGAAACCTGTGCAGACATGGGGAGAATGTGCAGACTCTACACAATTACCAAGGCTGGAATTGAACCTGAGCTCCTGGTGCTGTGAGGCAGCAGCGCCAACCATGCTGCAAAATAAGAGGCCGTTCCGAAGTATTATCGGCAATTAATTTCACTGTGACTCTCAACCATCGTCAAGAATCGAGGTTTTTGTGCAATTGTTTGTCTGGAATAGAGCCTGACCTTGTTTACCAATGTATTGACCTTCCCTAGTCTAATGTTAAAGTTACCAAGTATCTGAATTGTTGCTCTACAGTCAATGGTTCATCACCCAGTAACTGCACTCGAAGCCCACAGGTGTACCCACTGGAGCATAAATCGCTGGGCTGGTTATCATACAATCCCTACAATACAGAGAGAGGCCATTCAGCCCATCGAGTCTACACCAACAGCAATCTTGCCCAGGCTCTATCCTCATAAGTCCACCTACTTATCCTGCTAATCCATCTAACCTATGCATTCCAGGACACTAAGGGACGATTTAGAATGCACTTAACCCGCACGTTTTAGGACTATGGGAGGAAACCACCCAGAGTAAGCCCACATAGACATGGAGAGAACGTGCAAACTCCACACAGACAGTGACCCAAACCGGGAATCGAACCCAAGTCCCTGGCACTGAGGCAACAGTGTTAACCACCGTGCCCCCTTGATTATAAAGGACTTTGTGGCGCTTGTGTAATTAGCCAGAGGAAGTGGTTGGTGATTAATAGGGAAAAGGAATGTATTAATTTGAGAGATGAAATAAACCATCAGTGGAGTTCTGGATATTGGCAAGTTCTTGGAGGAAGCAGATTCCCCTGTCCCGTGTATCACAGCCTTGTGGAGCAGTGGCTATAGAATCATTTTTGGTACTGATTTTTCAATAGTAAAATACAAACATGTTTTTTAATTTCAGAACTGTGGCAGCTACAAATATGAATGAGACCAGTAGCCGGTCCCATGCTGTTTTTACCATTGTTTTTACCCAGAAGAGGCACGATGTGGAAACTGATCTCTGCACAGAAAAGGTATAAAGTTGTGACTGATTCAGGAGAGAAAAGTTTTCACTTTCTTTTTGTTCTAAATAACTTAGTTTAGTAATTTGGTTCTAATGCTACGTTTTGCACTCCCCCCTTTCCTTCTCTCTGAATGGTATGGTTTGTCTTTATAGTGCGCAAGAAACAATACTTTTCACTATGTTAATACATGTGACAATAAATCAAATCAAATATATTTTCACTTACTGCCGCTTCTACTTCTGATGTTGATTGTTTTCCGGTTATGTTTAGCAGTTAACAAACTCCTCTATTTTAAAATATTTTAATTTTTTTATTTGTTCCCAATTAAGGGCGATGCAATAATCCAAAACTTTGGCAAGTAAATTGGTGTCTCTATAAAATTAATTTGATTTATTATCACATGCATTGGGATACAGTGAAAAGTATTATTTCTAGCGAGCTATACAGGCAAAATGTACCGTTCATAGAGAAGGAAAGGGGAGGGTGCAGAATGTAGCGTTACAGCCATAGCTAGGGTGTAGAGAAAGATCAACTCAACACAAGGTAGGTCCATTCAAAAATCTGGTGGCAGTAGGGAAGAAGCTGTTCTTGAGCTAGTTGGTAAGTGTCCTCAGACCATTGTATTTTTTTTCCGATGGAAGAAAGTGGAAGAGAGAATGTCTGGGGTGCATTGGGTCCTTGATTACGCTGGCTGCTTTTCCAAGGCAGACAGAGTCCATGAATGAGAGGCTAGTTTGTGTGTTGGACTGGGCTTCGTTCACAACCCTTTGTAGTTTCTTGCGGTCTTGGTCAGAGCAGGAGTCATACCAAGCTGAAATACATCCAGAAAGGATGCTTTCTATGGTGCATCTGCAAAAGTTGGTGAGAGTCGTAGCAGATGTGCCGAATTTCCTTAGTCTCCTGAGAAAGTTGAGGCATTAATTGCTGTACCATTCAGCAAATGGTCTTTGGGAGAGGCACTGGCCGAGTGGTATTGTCACTGGACTAACAATCCAGAGACCCAGGTTAATACTCTGGAGACATGGGTTCAAATCCTACCACGGCAGATGGTGAAATTTGAATTCAATAGACATCTGGAATTAAAAGTCCGTGCATGAATCGAGTGTCATAAAAATCTATCTGGCTCACTAATGCCCTTTAGGGAGGGAAATCTGCTGTCCTTAACTGGTCTGGCCTACGTGTGAATCCAGAGCCATAGCAATGTGGTTGACTTTCAACTGCCCTTGGGCAGCAAGGGATGGGCAATAAATGCTGACCAGCCAGTGACACCCATGTCACACAAATGAATTTAAAAAAAGGTTTGCACAGGATGAACTTGACAATGTTTCCTTATCCCTGCACAGATGTCATAGTTTTCCCCCCATTTGAGCGAGTGAACCCAATGTTCACCCAACTTGGTGACCACCCTTTGTCTCACCCCTTCTCCCCTCCAACAATTCTACTCTTCAGAGGCTGTAATATCACCAAATGGTTTGGTTGAATCAGAAGCTGGTGTTGTTTTAATTTTTTAAATGCAAGGCCAGGTATCCAATTTTGAAAGCAAAATGAAGTATGATGAGTGTTGTAAATTTCCTCCCCCATTAGGTGAGCAAAATTAGTCTCGTTGATCTGGCTGGTAGTGAACGAGCTGACTCTACTGGAGCTAAAGGAACAAGATTAAAGGTAAAAGTGAATGGCAAATTTCTTGCCTACCTTCCCTTAAGTCTGATAATTGAATACAGTGACTCTTCGTGTAATCTCCAGTAAGACACTTGATGTGAGCAGTGCGTATTTTCCTGTGACAATTGTCGTGTTGGAACTCTCAATACAGTGTATTTCGTGAGGTTTATTAACGGGGGTCTGAAATGTAGTCGTGTGTTATAATTAATTAATTGTTGGCGGAAGCCTATTTGTGGGTCCACTAAGGTCAAGTAGGCTTTGATGGGGTGGTGGGGGAGAGAGTCAAACCATCTTGAACTCTAGAGGAGGAATGAATTTCAGGTTTAATTTTTGTCTCATTCTATTTGTGGATCTAAAACAAATTTAGTTAATGACTTCTTCACTTTTTCAGGAAGGAGCAAATATCAACAAATCACTCACAACATTAGGAAAAGTCATCTCTGCCCTTGCGGAAGTGGTGAGTTTGTAATTATTCGCCTGAGTTGTCTGAATATTGTTGTTATAATAAATTTTAATGTGGGAAAGGATTGTTTCGTTATAACTTGTTGTCTTTTTTAAATTGTGCTGCCATTGCAGGATAACGCTCCTAGTAAGGTAATGTTCAGACTATAATCATTATGTGCTTATCTAATATTTATTTTATGTATGTGACACCAAAAAAATCTAAAAAGAATCTCTGTTGAAAGCTCTCCATTGCGTGGTACACTTAATTCACTGGATGCATGTTGCTTAATTGTTTCAGAAGCAGCACGGTGGCACAGTGGTTAGCACTGCTGCCTCTCAGTGCCAGGGACCTGGGTTCAATTCCAGCTTTAGCTGGTTGTCAGCATGGAATTTGCATGTCCTTCCCATGTTTGCGTGGGTTTCCTCCAGGTGCTTCCTTCTACCTTCCAAAGGTGTGCGGGCTAGGTTGACTGGCCATGCTAAATTGACCCTTAGTGACAGGGAGGCTAAATACATGGGAAATACGGCGATAGGGCCCAGGTGGGATTATTGTCGGTGCAGACTCAATGGGCCGAATGGTCTCCTCCTGCACTGTAGGGATTCTATGATAAATGTCACATATATAATAATGTGTCTGCATTTTTAAATTACTGAGGAAATATTCCTTGATGGAGTGACAATTGTTCTGTATATAATTAGTTCTGAAGTACTAAAGCACTACATAGACCACACTAATCCATCCATTTAGAACTGACCGCACATGTGACTGGCAAACAACCTAACCTTTTGACGAAAGTTTTGCTCTCCATTGAAGAGTAATTTGAGAATGTGTATTAGGTATTGAGTTGGAATTACACATTTATTTTAATACTTGACTAACACTGTTGTTGAAGCTTGATGCAAGTTGTCTTTACTCATGGTGATGCTATTGACCTTTGCAGATGGAACCCATTTCTACCCCCTCATCCATTCATTCATCGTTGTTTTATCTTTCTTATAATAAACATAGGGCCACCATTTTACGGTGACTGAAAAAAGTTAAATTGCTTTGTACTATTTACTTGAAGTTTATTTATTAGTGTCACATGTTGGATTACATTAACGCTACAGTGTGGGCAACAGGATGGCACAGTGGTTAGCACTACTGCCTCATAGCGCCAGGGACCCAGGTTCAATTCCGACCTTGGGTCACTGTCTGGGTAGAGTTTGCACTTTCTCCACGTGTCTGCATGAATTTCCTCCAGGTGCTCCGGTTTCCTCGCACAGTCCAAAGGTGTATCGATTAAGTTGATTGGCCATGCCAAATTGACCCTAGTGCCAGGGGTATTAGCAGGGTTACAGGAATAGGGCCTGGTGGGATTGGGGTCAGTACAGAGTCGATAGGCCTAATGGCCGCCTCCTGAACTGTAGGGATTCTATGATCCTAATGAAGTTACGAGGGTATTTTCACAGTAATTTCATTTGTGTTAATGTAAGCCTACTTGTGACACTATTAACTAACACAATGCAATTTAACTTTTTCCAGTCTCTGTAAAATGGTGGCTCTGTGTAGCTCTTGACCCTTTCTCTTGTCTAATGCCTGTTCAGTAGACAGTCTGTGCTTTGTGGTTTTGCAATGAAAACATCTCCCAGGATAGAGCAGGTTTTAGAAGTTACCAGAATGAATGCTACACAGGATGAGGGCCATCTGCCAGTTTTAAGGAACTGATATCATGCTTTCTACGTTAATCCCTGCTGTGACTTCTTGAGTTCCTGATTTGCTCATGACATTTGAAAACTGGCTCAGCATTTGGATCATGGCTGTCCAAAAAGACACCACAATCTGTGAAAGTAGCCATGAGTAGGGAGCAATACTCAAAGCTGATGCCTTCCAAGATCAACTCAGCCGTCCATTTAAGTCTCAGCAGCAGTTCTGAGTTCTCTTCTGACCCTTTCACTGCCTTTTGGAAATCCTCACATTTCTATTTACCAATTGTCATGTAGTCCCTCTTATGCTACATAATATTGACCAACGGGTTTGTTTGCATTCACGAGCTTTTGGAGTGCTGCTCCTTCATCCGCTCACTTGATAAACCTGAAGTAAACCTTGTTGGACTTTAACTGGTGTTGTGAGACTTCTTACTGTGCCCACCCCAGTCCAACACTGGCACCTCCGCATCACCTAAAATTGAGAGTAATGAGAGAAAGCTTTGCCCAAACTGCTGCTTGTTAATGTTTCGGTGATCGAAAAACCCTTTATTGAATTCAACCTGTAGCGGCTAATACTTGAAAAAGAATGACTTGCGTTTGGAGTAGGTAAGGGGGAGGGAGGGGGTAGCTGTAGGCCAGTCATGGCACCAGCAAAGGTCAAAAGCAGCAAAAATGATCAGTGCACAGGAGAATACACCAATTAATCGCCAACAAATCCACCTCAGTTGAAGTTGGAAAGTAACTTACCTTTGACGAGTTGATGAGTACACTTTCCCATTGATGTTTGAGATCACACACACATTGAGAATCTTATCATCGTTCGTGGGGAATGGAAAAGCTTTGGTTCTGTCCCAGTTTGACTTTCAGCCATTTGTATATTTACAGCTTCAGCTCTGGGGTGCGCTCTCGACATCAGTGAAGTAATTGGCAATAAATGCTGAATGGAATCAAATAAAATCCAGCTTTAGGCAAAGAAAGATCTGAGGTGGACATTGGCATTTGGATTTTAATTTGAATATCCTTTTACTTGTGTTGAACAGAGCAAGAAGAAAAAGAAGTCTGACTTCATTCCCTACAGAGACTCTGTTCTGACATGGCTTCTAAGGGAGAATCTAGGTAAGGTGACTGTAACCAAAATACAATGTTGTCCCAACTCTGTCTTTTGTGGTATGGCAATGCACAGGGATAAGAATCATCAAAAAGAACAGTGTCAGCTATTTGATGCAAATTATTTTCTGTATGCTGAAGAGGTACCATAAACCTTCACAATCATTTATCAGTTTGCTCTTCAGTAAACTTGTCCAAGTGGTTTATGGACTAAATTATAATCTGATGGTCTTTATTATTCATCTTCACAGCCAAGGATACCATATGGTGGTCTTTGGCTATTTAATTGCAGTGGAAAAGATTTTTTTTTGTTCAAACCCTGGATTCTGTACGAAACTTAAGTTATAATTGTATTATTTTGGTCTAGCGCATGTATGTATCAGACTAAATGCTTGTACTTCCAAGTCAGAAAGCCTTGAATTCAAACCCCAGTCAAAGAGATCATAAGACCTTAAGTCATAGGAGCAGAAGTAGATTATTCAGCCCATCAAGTCTGCTCTCGCATTCAATGAGATTGTGACTGATCTGATATGATCCTCACTCCACTTTCCTGCTTTTTCCCCATAACCCTCAATTCCCTTACTGATTAAAAATCTGTTTATCTCAGCTTTGAACGTACATAATGACCCAGCCTTTACAGCTCTCTGTGGTAAAGAATTCCACAGTTCACTACCCTGAGGGAAGAAATTTCTCCTCATCTCCTTCATAAATGGATGACCCCGTACTGTGAGATTATACCGTCTGGTCCTAGACTCTCCCACAAGTGGAAATAAAACCTCTGTGTCTACCCCGTCCAGCCTTCTCAGAATCCAAATGTCTCAATAAGGTCACCTCTCATTCTTCTAATCTCAAATGAATACAGGCCCAATCTACTCAACCTCTCATAAAAAAAACAAATCCCTCCATACTCAGGATCAACTGAGTGAACCTTCTCTGGACTGCCTCCAATACTAGATAGATTAGATTTGTATTCCAGTGCAGTATTGTTGGAAAGTAAATTAAATCAGAAGTTATCACTTAGTTACCTGTGTCATTAATGCTGCTAATTTTAAGAATAGGTTTATAGATGCTGATTGTGGTGTGTTTGTCTCAGGTGGAAACTCACGTACCGCTATGGTTGCTGCTCTCAGTCCAGCTGACATAAACTATGATGAAACTCTCAGCACTTTAAGGTATATCTATTTTTTAACATCTTCCAGTGCTTTTTCTTTATTCATTTATTCATTCATGGGATACGGGTGTTGCTGGCTGGCCAGCATTTATTGCCCATACTTGTTGCCTGGAGAAGGTGGTGGTGAGCTGCCTTGGCTGCAGTTCACGTACTGTGGGTTGACCCACAATGCCGTTAAGGAAGGAATTCCAGGATTTTGACCCAGCGAGTGTGAAAGTGCGGCCAATATATTTCCAAGTCAGGATGGTGAGTAGCTTGGAGAGGAATCTTCAGGTGTTCCCATGTATCTGTTGACCTTGTTCTTTTAGGTGGAAGTGGTCATGGGTTTTGAAGGTGCTGTCTAAGGATCTTGAGTGAACTTGCTTAAGTTTTGAGGGCTGTAGTTGTGATGATTCCACCAGAAAGGAATTAATTTGCATCTCCATAGTAGGCTTGAATTCCTGAGAAGGTCAAATTCAGTAAAAGTCACCTTTACCTGACAGCAGCTTCTGATTTGCTCAAGTTTAATTCATTAGTGCGAGTTTCGGGATTGAAAAGTGAAATGAAAGCCTAACCTTAAACCTTTGATATTGCAGTGTCATCTTTTTTTGTATTTTAACACACGGCTAATGCAATTTCAGAATGTCTGATCTGAGGATTTTTAGGGCTGTTATCTGGCCACGTACCTTATTCATTCCCTTCAGTGCGGTGTGGCCATTGTGCGTTCCATCTGCAAGATGCACTACAGCAATTTGCCAAAGGACCTTCAAAAGAATCCCCCCTCCCCACCGCCCCCCAATCTGCGACCTTGCAACCTAGAAGTCCAAGAGCAGCAGACGCAAGGAACGCCATCAGCTCCCAGTCACACACTGACCTGACTCAGCGATATATCACTGCTCCTTCATTCTCACTGGATGAAAATTCTGGAACTCTCCCCTTAACATCGCTTTGGGAGAATCTTCACAACACAAGCTTCAGGGCTTCAAGAAGACAGCTCACCAACACCTTCTCAGCAGCAATTGGGGATGGGCAATAAATGCTGGCCTTACCAGCAACATGAATGTAGAGATGCCAGCGTTGGACTGGGGTAAACACAGTGAGAAGTCTCACAACACCAGGTTTAAGCCCAATCAGTTTATTTGATAGTAATCCCACAAGCTTTCGGAAACGGTGTTCCTTCATCAGGGAGGGAGTTCCTTCATGGACGGAGTGCAGAGAAGGTTCACTAGGCTGATACCGGAGATGAGGGGGTTGGACTATGAAGAGAGACTAAATAGACTAGGTCTGTACTCGTTGGAGTTTAGAAGGATGAGGGGGGATCTTATAGAGACGTGTAAGATAATGAAGGGGATGGATAGGGTAGAGGTAGAGAGATTCTTCCCGCTTAGAAAGGATAGCAGGACTAGAGGGCACAGCCTCAAGATAAGAGGGGGGGCAGCTTAGGTCAGAGTTGAGGAGGAACTTCTTCACTCAAAGGGTGGTGAATCTCTGGAATTCCCTGCCCATTGAAGTGGTGGAGGCTGCCTCGCTAAATGTATTTAAGTCATGGGTAGATAGGTTTCTGATAGACAGGGGAATTAAGGGTCATGGGGAGAAAGCGGGAAAGTGGAACTGATCCACTTCAGATCAGCCATGATCTTGTTGAACGGCGGGGCAGGCTCGAAGGGCTAGATGGCCTACTCCTGCTCCTGTTTCTTATATTCTTATGTATGTGGAACCTGATGAAGGAATACCGTTTCCGAAAGCTTGTGGTATTGCTATCAAATAAACTGGTTGGACTTGAACCTGATGTTGTGAAACTTCTTACTGTGCTTACCAGCAACACCCATATCTCATAAATGAATTTAAAATAAAATGCTTCCCTGGCTAGGCTTTGTGCATGCTGTTCAATTTTATACGTTGATGTATTTTTGTATGGAGCTTCATCCAAAAGTTTACTACTTAATCCTTTCACCACCCATTAAGTGAGTCATTGATCATTATCTAATATTTCTCAGAGGTGGGAAGGATGTAATGAAATTCATGATTTGGTCATGTATAATTGTTGGCAAGTCTTGACACTTGTTCTGTTTTGGGTTAATGTTCTATTTCTGGCATGCTTTGAAACATTTTATTGGCTTTTTCGTTTTGTAGGTATGCAGATCGTGCAAAGCAAATCAAGTGCAATGCAGTGATTAATGAAGATCCGAATGCAAAACTTATCCGGGAATTGAAGGACGAAGTCACAAGATTGAAGGACTTGCTGTGTTCTCAGGGTCTGGGAGATATCTTAGACAGTAAGTAGATTAAACACTAAGCATGACCTTTTAAGATATCCTCAGTAATTAAAGGATGTCTGCTGCTGTGGTCATGAGGATTGTTTAGGGCAGTGGAACCCTCCATTGAGGAAGAAAGAATCTTATTCAAATACCACCATCTTCTATGCTTTTCACTAGGTTTCATTCAGTCTCACTGTTAATGCAGAAATTCTTTTAATGATGGCTATTTAAGATCTAAAGGGTAATCCAATACTAATCTTCTGGTTTCTTTGTATGTGTGAATGACAGTGTGTATTAACACGGCCGAGTGTAATCCTAAGCAATAGCATCACTGATCAAATTCAAGAATCTCAAATAATTTCCTACCACCCAGAGAGAAGAATATATCATTTTCATTTAGCTAAAACAGTTGTTCAGCTCTCGTGACGCATTAATATTGTCACTAATAGCCCATCACCTGGAGAGTGTTGCAAAGTAAACATTTTAAGATATATAATCAGAGTTAAAACATATACGCAGCAAACCCTTATTTTTGTAATGCTGACCACATGCAGTTCCACATTATGTAGAATTCTCAGGAAGGCATCACCATGTAACATGACCATAAAGGTCTTCCTTCTAAAATCAGCATGGTTACTCTTGGTGTGGGCTTCTCTGTACAGACTGAGCCCTGCAGTAACTTGATATGTGACAATATCTGCTGAAGAGGAGAATGTTGAGGGTGCTTAAACACACTCCTTACTGAGCAGAACTCCTTAACACAAATCTATCTCTTTGTAGTCTTCTACTGCAAACCCATCTGTAGCTCTACATGGCACCCTGCTGTAATAAAAGGAAGACATGGTGGATTGCAGTGAACATTTGCCTTGACCTTTCTAGGTGTGTTCTTCACTAAAATTTAATTGGAAGTTACCAGAGAGAAATTAGATGTGTTTGAAGGTGAAATCAGCAATTGAAATTTATATAGTGTCCGAGAGTTTAGACCATGATACGTTGCTTCATTAACTGCTTTTATTTAATATAGTTATCTTACCATCTGAAATTAATTACATGGCTTATTTCTTCCATAACATGCACCTATTTTCAAGGTCTTCCTATATGCAATGTCTTGTGAACTTAAGAAATGCTGCCCAGAGTGATTTTTGTCACAGGAGTGGTCAGAAAACACAGTGGCTTGACTAGTTTCCAAGCTAGGCTGGAGATGGGGAACAAATGCCCAGCAAGGACTTTTTTTTTAATGGGAGTTTCATCCACCTGCCTTCAAAGGCAATTCTTCTTGTGCTGCCTGTCCTGGCAAAACCAGCAAATATCTACTGGAACTGAAACTCTCTGAAGAAAGAGGAAATGGATCCTCAGCAACCCAACAAAGATGACGTACTGCTGATCACAAGGATCAGTCTTGCTCATTGGCACATTTAACCCAGTCCTGAATTCCACCTCAGATAACAATGTTTTCTTGGTGACCTTAAAGACTGAGATGTAGCCGAAATCCACATAAGTAGTATTTTGTATATTTGTGTGGAAAAGGACCTTCAGCCCATTGAGTAACTACCACTAAAGTCACACTAATCCCATTTTCCAGCACTTGTCCTGTATGTTATGATGTTTCAAGTGCTCATCCAAATATTTTTTAAAGGTTGTAAGATTTCCAGCCTCCACTACCTTCCCAGGCAATACGTCACAGATTCCCACCACCCTCTGTGTGGGGGAAAAAATGTTTTCTGAAATCCCCTCTGAATCTCTTGCCCCATACCCTAAAACCATGTCCCCTCATTATTGACCCCTCAACCAAGGAGAACAGCTGCCTCCTATTCACCCTGTCAGTGCCCTCATAATCTTATACACCTCAATCATGTCCCCACTCAGCCTTCTCTGCTCTAAAGTAAACAATCCAAGGCCATTCAGTATCTCATTATAGCTGAAATTCTCCATCGCATGCAACATCCCAGCGAATCTCCTCTGTGCCCCCTCGAGTGCAGTTTCATCCTCCCTATGACTTGTAACTTGCATGTGAACTTTAAGGTTGGCATTTAAGAAATATCATCTGTGTCTGATTCTCAGATAATCCAAGTTTCTTCTTTGTCTAACATAGTGTTAGAAGGTAGGCATTTTAAAAGAAAATGTCCTTCATTCCCATTCCTTAAAAATTGTTATTGATTGAGATTGTGACGATAAAGTTTCAGATTAGAAACCTGAATGCTAATTTTCCACGTACAATTGAGCAATTACAGCTATTCCTTAACGTGTGAATGTTTCGTACTTTAATATGAACAATTACATCTAAAGGTCCAGTATCCCCTATTTCAAGGGAATCTGTTGATGTAAATCTAATGGCATTTTGGGATGGGGGTTGTTGGAAGTCTAGCACAAATCCACGTAGGCATCATTATGGTCTGTGTCAGAGTTGCGTTTTATGAAGGAAGCCTTTCGTGACTTATTTTTGGGCTGTCTTGATACAACTTGGAATGAAAGGGATACTGTACCTTTTTAAGTTTCGGTGAAGTGCTTTGCAAGTCTAATATTCAACTGAAAACGAGTATGCCTGAGTTTTCAGAATGACCTTTGACCCTTCTCGTTCTCCTCCTGCACCCCTCCAGTTGAGCCAATGACTGATGATTACTCTGGAAGTGGAATCAAATGTGTGTAAACATGTGTGTCGGTACTTTCTAATTCTCCCGCCAATCTGCTTTGAATCAGCCTCGCTTCAACGTGAGCTTTGCATGCCCAAGTCAGTGGTGTCGCTTGCAGAGGGATCCCAGATAGATTTTCTGAGGACTATCTGTTTTGTCCTACTTATGTGTTCTGTGCAAGTATTTGGAATAAATGGGGTGGTTGGAAGTCTGTCCGAATATGTGCGCTTACAAGGTGTGTGTGTGTGTGTGTGTGTGTGTGTGTTGCAGACATTGAGTGTTTGTAATTGCTCTGGATTACTAACCTGCTACATTAACCATCAGGAAGCATCTTCTCAGCTTTCAGCTGCCCAACTCCCCTACCCTCTCCCAATTTCTTAACTTATTTTTCTGCAGGTCACTTGATTTATTATTTGATTTAAGAAAGGAATGGCATCACATCACACTACAATAACTTAAGTCATGCAGATATTCGCAAGTAACTTGAGAGAGATCATGCTGTGAAAGTACGTTATATTTATTGTATCTGAATGATGCAATGTTGAACATGCACCCTGAGTTCTGAATAAGCAGATATTTTTTGGAAGCATTTACTCCTCTTTTCTAGTGCATAAAACAATATAATAAATAGTAATTAAACATTTTGCTTTCAGGCAGCTCTGAACTTTAACACCTACTCTGAGCTAATGTTTTATTTCTTTAATACTACTATTACCATTCCCTTTAACTTCCTCCCCCCCCACCTCAATCAAATCGTTGTCATTTAATACCCCCTGCCCACAAACCTATCCTGACCTCTTTTGCTCCGCCTGCCCCTTTTTCAACAGCATAAAACTCTTTACACCTGTCATCAGTTTCACTCCTCTTCAGTTCTGAAGCAGAGTAATGTTGATCTCAACATTAACTCTGTTCCAGCTCCAAAGATGCTGCCAGACTTGCTGAGTTTTCTTGCCACTTTGTGTATTTAATGTAAAAGTAGAAGTTGGATGATAATTTGTCTTAGAATCATATAGTCCCTACAGTGTGGAAGAGGCATTTGGCCCATGGAATCTGCAACCAACTCTTTAACAGAATAAATTACCCAGGCGCCGAAGTGTGGTGACTATGGGATTTTCACAGTAACTTCCTTGCGGTGTTAACCTAAGCCTACATGTGACACCAATGAAAGTAAACTTTACCCAGACCCTCTCCCCCGTGCCATCCCCATAACCTCTACAAACTTCCCATGGCTAATCCATCTAACCTTCACATCTTCAGACACTAAGGGGCAATTCAGCATGGCTAATCCACCTAACTGCACATCTTTGGATTTGTTTAAACAATCGAGTAGATGAAATGTTGGACAAACAGGTAATTTTCTATAGCATAATCTAGATGGTCTGATCAGGTCAAGTGTTCTGCCTGCCAAGTATAGTTAATTCCTTTCTTACGAGCAGTTGAGAGTTTTGACGTAACTTCACAAAAAGAGATATCAGCAGCCAAATTGATTTGACATTTACAAAAGCAAGATACCATGGATGCTGGAAATCTGAAATCTGCGCGTCTGTTTCTCCTTCCGCAGATGTTGTCAGAGTTAACCTTTCAGGTTGATGACCCTTCACCAGAGAACGGTACAGGTGATATGCCAAACAGCCAGTCTGTAGCTGTCTACTTGTACATGTTTTCATAGTTAATGAGTGCAGCTTCAGTTTCAGATTTTTTTGACACATCCATGATGTCTAAGTTTCTGCATTAAACAAAACTGGTGGAATGCATGTGCACATGCCAAATATTATACATGCTTCCTCCCATCAACTTGATTTGAGAAAGAGAGGAGACCCCAAGGTTTGCAGTTTATTTTGCACATCTGGTTAGGTGCATTGACCCGAACAGGCGCCCGAGTATGGCGACTGGGGAATTTCACAGTAACTTCATTGCAGTGTGAATGTAAGCCGCCTTGTGACTAATAAATAAACTTTACATCACACTCTCAAAACCCTTGCAACAAAATCTAAATTTACAAGACCAATAGCTAAAGAAATATTAATGATCTTACTACATCAGTAGATATGTTTACATGTTATGAAGCCATCTTCCACACTGCTAACCTTGTACAGTAAGATGATGAGCATTGTCCATTTATGCGTGTACATTAGATTATAAATTATAGAACCCTACAGTGCAGAAGGAGGCCCATTGAGTCTGCACCGAACACAATCCCACCCAGGCCCTACCCCCATATCCCTACATATTATACCCACTAATCCCTCCAACCTACGCATCCCTGGACACTAAGGGGCAATTTCTTAGCATGGCCAATCAACCTAACCCGCACATCTTTGGACTGTGGGTGGAAACCGGAGTACCCGGAGGAAACCCACATGGACACCAGGAGAATGTGCAAACTCCACACAGACAGTGACCCAAGCCGGGAATCGAACCCAGGACCCTGGAGCTGTGAAGCAGCAGTGCTAACCACTGTTCTACCGTGGTGCCCATTGTAGAATGTAGAATGATTTGATGCCAATTTATAATGATGTCAGTTTACTTCTCCATTTGATCCAGTGTGTTTGCTGTTTTTAACACATGATGTTTTTGTAAGCTTTGTGTGCAAGAGAGAAGTCTGTGTTGCAAGTGCACGTGCAATTTCTTCTGCTATATAACTAACTGCTTTGCCAATTACTTAATTACTTAATAGTAATGTAACCAGATCTGCTACTCTGTCTCTGTATTGCTATTAATACTACACTGATGGTGGTTTTAAAGACTTACTGGGTTTCCATTGTCTGACCCCCAAAAAAAAAGCCTTGGGTATCCTTGAGTTTATTTATTGTAGACAATGAGATGAGAAGGCTAAGTATGATGGGAAACACCTACTCTGGTTCAACTCTGCATATTCAATGAACAGAATCTGATGAGTTGAATATGTAATTGCATGAGTTACACTAAAGTTTGTTCATCTGATGTATTTTTTTTTACATATATACACATTTTAATACAGGGTGTTTATAAATTCCTTGTGCAACATTAAGCTGCAATAACCTTGTGCACATGACAAACTGTAAATGGCAAGATGAAAGAATTTGTAATTTTGAACGTTCGTGATATTACTTAGCAGAAACTGGAGAACAATTTCAACATGTTGGAGAATTGAACTGAACAACATACTACAGGATGGTGCTTGTGTTGAATTTGAACTGTATTGTGTTTAATCTTTCCGAATTGCACTTTCATACTGTTTGCAGTTTGTGTCTATCATGTGTGCATACAAAGTTGCTGTAGTTTCAGTTTACTCAAGGACTTTACAATCTCTGTATTTATTACCATGCACATATACACACGTTTCTTCTGTTTACTATTACTCTTGCCAAAACCAGAATGCACTATTTTAGAACTACCATCTAGTGTGCGTGTCCATTCCATAACCCTGTCTCGTGTGTCTTACGTCTTTCCTTTCCTCTTTCTTTCTTTCCCCCCTTTTCCCTTGGTCCGTTCCTCCTCTCACTCAGATTTGAAAGAGATACAGAACAGTAAGCATAAGTACAAACTAGCTTCAGGAAATCAAAGGCCTGGCCATTTCTCCACAGCACCAGTGGGCTCATTGACAGCATCTCCATCCTCTACTTCGTTGAGCAACCAAGCGGGCATTCAGTCAGTGACCAGCCTGCAGGAGAGAATAATGTCGACTCCAGGTGGTGAAGAGGCCATAGAGCGCTTAAAGGTACGTTGTACTTTATTCAAGCTGTCTGAATCGAGATACTTCCAAAATTGCATCCAGACTAGACTTTAATTTGTATTTGTTAGGACACGCTGGGTTCTGCGCACACAAGGTGATAATGAGCAATTTTGAGGTGGAGCCCATGACATTTTAATATTTAATATTTACAGTTTTCTGAGGAGGAGACCATTCAGCCTCTTGACCTGTCCGCCGTTAAGTGAGATTATGATTACTCATAGAATCCCTACAGTACAAAAAGCACACTTTTTCCATCAGGAGAAATATACAAAAGTCTGAGAACATGTACCACCTGACTCAAGAACAGCTACTTCCCTGCTGCCATCAGACTTTTGAATTGACCTACCTCATTAAGTTGACCTTTCTCTACAACTAGCCATGTCTTCTTCCCCCATCCTATACCCATGGCTATTTCATCTAACCTACACATCTTTGGACACTAAGGGGCAATTTAGCATGGTCAGTGCACCTAACTTGCATGTTTTTGGACTGCGGGAGGAAACCAGAGCACCTGGAGGAAATTCGTGCGCACACCACACAGACGGTTACTCAAGCCGGGAGTCAAACCCAGGTCCCTGTAGCTGTGAGGCAGCAGGGCTAACCACTGTGCCCACCCTGTGACCTGTGTATTACCTGACTTTGTTCCATATCCCTCAAATATGTGGTGAATCTGTGGAATTCTCTGTCCCAGAGGGCTGTGGAGACTCAGTCATTGATTATATTCAAGACTGAGATCTATAGATTTCCACATCTTAAAACATTAAGCGACGTGGGAATAGAGCAGGAAGATCAGCTGTGATCTTGTTGAATGGTGAAGCTGGCTCGAAGGGCTGAATGGCCCACTCTTGCTCCTATTTTATATGTTCTGTGCCCTTTGTTTTCTTTATGTTAAATCTTTTCTTCACAATGTTGCCACATTAGGCAGCAAGCCACAACGTTAACTTGCTTTCATAAATATTGCAGCTTGTGTGATTCATTTCAGCTGACTTTTGTGCTCCATTGTACACCTGTACAACCTTGTGCTTGATGCCGCTTAAGGCAGCGATTTAGCTGGGAGAGCGTGCCTCTTATGGCTACCAGGAAGCATTAGGTGGACAAAAATAAGTCAAAGCTGGGGCTGTTTTCCCTGGTTGGATGGTTCAGAATAGGATTCAGACTCTGTATACGCAGTTAGCCATTTGAGGTCGAGAGGAGAAATCTCTTCTCCTTGGATTGTGAATCTTTGAGATCCTCTACCTCAGGGGGCTGTGGATGTTCTAGAATTGAGAATGTCCAAGGCAGAGACTGAGAGAATTTTGGGTCCAAGGGGTATAGGGATAGGGTAGGAAGGTGGGGCTGACCTGGATGATCAGCCATGAGCATGTTGAATGGTGGAGCAGGTTCGCAGAGCTGGGTGGCCGTTTTGCAAACCCCCTCCCACCCCATCTATTTTCTTTGTAAAACAAAAAGGGAATGCATTGGAATGTGAGTGAGAGAATCTGGCTGGAAAATTGGCTAAATTCTGAAGCTGCCAAAGCTATTTGAAGGATTGCAGAGTGCCCGTGGATTGTTATTAAAACTGAAAGGCAAATTAGTTTGAGTAATTATTGAGGTGAATGTTATTCAAGTGGGGAGGGGGAATATTGAGTTACGTAGCATGAAAGAACAATCAGAAGTTGATCTGACGTTTCATCTGATCTTTAGTTTGCGCAGGGCTCATTTTGTTTGCTTTTGTGTTGGTTGAAAGAAGGCAGTAAAAATGCTTAGCAAAAAATGCTGAAATGTGATCCGTACATGTAGCAGAACCGAGTTTGCGAAACCAATTAGGGACACAATTATTTGCTGCTGTCAGATTACTTGTTCAGACTGAGGATTGATTTTGAGCAGTTGTCATCAGGGCTGCAACAACTTCAGGAAATGTAGAGGAAAACATGCCCCTGTCTACTTCAATGGGGACGAAGTAGAAAAGGTTGAGAACTTCAAGTTTTCAGGTGTCCAGATCACCAACAACCTGTCCTGGTCCCCCCATGCCGACACCATCGGTAAGAAAGCCTACCAACTTCCTCAGAAGCTTCTTCCCTGCTGCCATCTGACTTGTGAATGGACCTACCTCACATTAAATTGATCTTTCCCTACACCCTAGCTATGACTGTAACACTATATTCTGCACTTTCATTTCCCTCTCTATGAATGGTAGGCTTTGTCTGTATAGTGCGCAAGAAACAATACTTGTCACTGTATACGAATACATGTGACAAATCAAATCAACTAGGTCTGGGGATGGGGGAGTGGGAAGGGAAAAAAGGAAGCCACCTCGAACATTTCACTCTATGCCCAGGATGGTTGTAGTAACCATTGAGTGAGGTTGTGTAGAACTTTGAACCAAATCCATGTTCCATTAATGTTTAAAATCTGGAAGAGTGGACCTACCAAAATTACTCTCGAAGTTAGTCATCTGAAAAGGAAAATGACCAAAGATTTGGGGTGTGACTATTTAAATTGCTTTAAGCCATTGTCCCTTCAAATTGAAAATTCCAGGTTTTGACTTGTGTAGAGAAGTTTTTGATTTGATTTACTATTAGAACATAAGAACATAAGAAATAGGAGCAGGAGTAGGCCACCTGGCCCTTCGAGCCTGCCCCGCCATTCAATAAGATAATGGCTGATCTGTCGTGGCTCAGTTTCACATTCCCGCCCTCTCCCCATGACCCTTAATCCCCTCTCTTATCAGAAACCCATCAACCCGCGTCTTAAAAATATTTAGCGAGGTAGCCTCCACCACTTCAACGGGCAGAGAATTCCAGAGATTCACCACCCTTTGAGTGAAGAAGTTCCTCCTCAACTCCGTTCTAAACCGCCCCCCCCTTTATCTTGAGGCTGTGCCCCCTAGTCCTACTATCCTTTCTGAGCGGGAAGAGTCTTTCCACCTCTATCCTATCCATCCCATTCATCATCTTATACGTCTCAATGAGATCTCCCCTCATTCTTCTAAACTCTAACGAGTACAAGCCTAGTTTATTCAGCCTCTCCTCATAGCTCAACCCCCTCAACTCCGGCATCAGCCTAGTAAACCTCCTCTGCACCCCCTCCAAGGCCAAAATATCCTTGCGTAAGTACAGCGCCCAAAACTGCACACAGTACTCCAGCTGCGGCCTCACCAATGCCCTATATAGCCGCAGCATATATTGTCGCATGTATTAACATACAGTGAAAAGTATTGTTTCTTGCGTGCAAGGACTACACAATTGTCATGCATTGAAGGGAGATCTGTCTCTGTACTTGTTTCAGTTCAAACGCAGAGGTGCTGGAGATATCTGGGAGAAGTCACTCCCAGGGTTTGCTGCACAGCAGGAATGGAGCGTAGGGTAGAAACTAGCAATAATGGAGTAGTAAAGTGAAGACCAGGAAATGCTGCAAGAGAAACTAATCAAGGAACTGTCATACTTCTAAACTGAATGACCTGACAAGGGACTACTTAACTGAAAAGGAATTCTGTAAAATAAATTGTACTGGTATTTTTCATTGGTTTTCCATTAATGTAAAGGACTCGTAAGTCATAGTTGCCTCTAATGAAAGAATAGGTGACAGTCATCTCTGGTTAGTGACAATCCTTATCCCTAAGGGACTAGGTAGTTCTTTGAAATCTTAATATGACCTTCAGATTAGTTCGAGGAATGCATCCGTGCTAGCCAATAAATTGCCACTCACACGTTTATTCTGTTGTTTCCTGCTTGCCTGCTTGTTGCAGGATGTTGGACACCGTCACACTGAAGAAATGTCCTCTTAACAGCTGAATCCGCACTGCTTTTGTGAATTCTCGAGCTGCTAACCACGTTCTTTCTGTATAGCTATAATAAAGACTAAAACATGTAGTGCAAACATAGAATCCCTACAGTGCAGAAGGAGGCCATTTGGCCCATCGTGTCTGCACCGACCACAATTCCACCCAGGCCCTATCCCCACAATCCCATGCATTTACTCTAGCTAATCCTCCTGATCCTGAGGGGCAATTTAACATGACCAATCTACCTAACCCGCACATCTTTGGAGAATGGGAGGAAACCCACCCGATAGTCCTGCAAAATGTTTTATGGTAGCGAATTACAGAGCAGTGCTACTTGCAGTGTTTCCTTCAAAAGTAATTCCAGCTTTCTTGATGTTTAGCATTCAATGGTGTGGTCATATCACATAATTGATTGGCATACTTACAGGATGATTATTCTAATGGACTCACCTTCTTCTCTCATTGTAGTCATTTTATTGCTAAAATACTAATCAAGGTATGAAGTATTTGGTTGCAGGAATAACGAGATTGTGGCGCACTGTTATTTGATTTATTATTGTCACATGCATTAGGATACCGTGAAAAGTAGTAATTCTTGCGCACTATACAGATAAAGCACACTGTTCATAGAATACAAAAGGGACAAGGAAAGGTGAAGGTGCAGAATATAGTGTGACAGTCACAGATAGGGTTTGGAGAAAGATCAATTTAATATATGGCAGAACTTTTTAAGTCTGGTGGCAGCGGGAAAGAAGATGTTCTTGAGCCGGTTGGTACGTGATTTCAGACTTTTGTGTCTTTTTTCCAGCATCTCCTGTTGGGAAAGAGTGTGTTTGGGGTGCATGGTTATGCTGGCTACTTTTCTGAGTCAATGGGAAGTGTAGATGGAATCAATGGATGGGAGGTTGGTTTGCATAATGGACTGGGCTACATCCACAACCCTTTGTAGTTTCTTGCGATCTTGGTTGGCGCAGGAGCCATACCGAGCTGTGATACATCTGGAAAGGAAGCTTTCTAAGGTGCATCTATAAAACAAAAAATGGTGAGAGTAGCAGTAAATGCAAACTTGACATGTTTTCCTTCACATTTTGGTTAGATGAATGAAGGTGACTCTGAATCAGAGGAGGTTTCCTGCTCTCGTGTGTGCTGTAGTTGTTCCTAGGGACCTCGGTGAGGAGACACTGAGAGGAAGCTTAGTTAACTCCTTTGGTAAAAGAGAGATTAATTCCAGTTACAGACGGCAACGGCAGAACAAAGAAGAAGAAAGAACAAAATCAGCCCGGGAAACAGGCCCTACGGCCCAACGAGCCCGCGCCGCCATCTCAACACCACCAGTCCACCTCTCTACCCATGACCCCTATCTAATGTTTTACGGCCATCCAGATTGAGGGAAACTGATTTAGGGACAATTTATTCCTGCCAATCAGCCTAACAGCACATCTTTGGGGCGTGGGAGGAAACCGGAGCACCCAGAGAAAACCCACGCAAGCACGGGGAGAATGCGCAAACTCCCACAGACACCGGCCCAAATCCATGTGTCTGCACAGCAATCAGCGATGGTCACTGAGCTGTCGTCTTGCCCAGTATCTGGTCCAGTTTAGGCACACTAACGACATGAAGCACTAGGCCAATCTCGAACAACCAAGAGCAGCCCCAGTACGACCCATTGCGTGTATGCCCCTCGTTGGACTCGAGGTGGACCGACTTAAAACCTGTGAATGAAAAGAGAAAAAACCCATTTACATTACCAGGGACGCCCCAATGCTAATGACCCTTATTTAAAAGGTTCTCCTATATCCACCCATCTCCAACTCAGTCATGTGCCTGTCTAAGTTACTCTTAAAGGACTCTAGCGTGTTTGCCTCCACCACCTTACTTGACAGAGCATTCCATACCCCTACTACCCTCTGTGTGAAAAACCTCCCTCTAATATCTGTGTTGTACCTCTTCCCCCCTCACCTTAAGTCCATGGCCCCTTGTCCTACGTGTCTCTATTATAGGAAATAGCTTACCTCTGTTTATCTATACCCTTCATAATCTTATATACCTCTATTAGATCCCCCCTCAGTTGACGTCTTTCAAGGGAAAAGAGCCCCAATTTCTTCAATCTTTCCTCATACCCCAGTCCTTCCATACCAGGCAACATCGTGGTAAAAGAAGCCTGGTAAGAAGCCTTGGAGTGTCTCCAGTCTGGCCCACTAGGCATCTGCCAAATGTGATGACACGAGATGGGCAAGGCAAGAGGTTAGTTCTTCAAAAAAAAGACATTGGCCTAGCTACTTTTTCCTTCCTTGGGACTGTGTTCAGGCCTGGTGTCTGTTTGGCTCGTGTGGCAGTGCCCCTCCGAACCAGGTTATGGGCTCTAACCCCCACTTCATACACTTGATTCACGTAATCTAGGCTGGCTGTTCAGTGCTGAGGGAGTGCTGCATTGTTGGAGGTACCACTCTTTGATGAGTCACCAAACTTTGGATGGGGTGGGGGGATGGTTAAAGGATCCTGTGGTGCTATTTAGAAGAATCAGAATGTTGTTTTGACTGATACTTTGTGTTAATACAATGCTAACAAAACAGAACTGGTCATCTGTCTAGCTATTAATGCAATCTAGGGTGTGCAGATTGGGTGACGTATTTGTTCACATAACAATAACAGTGTGTCTGCGTGTGTGTGTGTGTGCTTCTTTTGGGTAATAAGATGTGATGGCTAGTCTGCCCAGGATCCACATTGCAGCATTTCTAGGGCAGTGCGGAGTACCTGCACTTACTCTCTCACTCGCAGCATGCTCCCCAACTTGGTTTCATAAGTGTTGGTATGTGAGTGTTTTGTCCAACTGTAAAATATTCGTACTGGCACTGACTCACTCACAGGCTCCTAATCACAAACGTCACACTGTTCTGTGCCAGTGGACCATTGCTAACGCGTTCACTGCATCTTTGGAAGTGGTTGACTGCAGTATTTTTCCAGAAGAAAGAATGGGATTGTTTTGAGAGCCGAGGGGTTTTCTTGGCGTGGCTATCTTCTTTAGTCTTTTCTTTCGCTCCTGCCCCACCCCCCACCCACCGGCAAATATTAGAATGCTAAAGTGCTCTGCACATCAATTGAAGAGTAGTGTTCTCATAATGGTTTCTACAGCAACCACAGAGACCATGCCTTGAAGTCCCTTAAGAGCAAGTCTGTCACTGCATGATGTCATTTCACTGGAAGATGAAAATAACATTTCAAGGTAGATGTAATTAAAATTAGACGGAGACGGTTGTATGTTTACAGTTTGATGCATTATAAGCCCACTCAAATATTAAGAAAAATAGTTTTGATTTAATGGCCTCTTCCCATGGGTCATTTTTGCAGTTATGTATAATGCAGTAATTTTAAATTTCTCATGTTTATGCAACAGAAATTAAATTATAGATCATGAGCATAAAGAGTTCCTTATAAGCAACGTGCCGCTGCTATCAGTGACGAAGGTGACTCAAATGTAACAGGCATAAAATTGTTTTGAGTACACGGTGTCAGAAGAGAGGAGCTGAAATCCAGTGCTTCAGACACATTTTTCTGTAAAATTTAAACACAATCTACTTAAATAAGTTGACAATAATATGAGACCCATTTCAGCACCCAGCTGCACCCCTCCCAATTCTAACGAAACCTTAAAATCTGCAGTCCGTGTCGTTGTCACCTCAAGCGGCACTTAACACTGGGGGAGAAAAGTGCTCTCACATTAAGGAGGTGAACAAGGTAAGTCTGGGACTTTTTTTTGGAAGGGATGCAGTCCATGGCATCTTAAAAAGGAGATATATCTAATGGGCAGCTGATTTAGAGTAATTAGAGTACAGGGGAAGCCATTCGGCCCATTTAACTCATGCCAGCTTTGTTGCAGAGCAATCTAGTCAGTTTGAATTCTCTGTTCAATATCATAAGAACATAAGAACATAAGAAATAGGAGCAGGAGTAGGCCATCTAGCCCTTCGAGCCTGCCCCGCCATTCAATAAGATCATGGCTGATCTGTCGCTGCTCAGTTCCACTTTCCCGCCCTCTCCCCATAACCCTTAATCCCCTCTCTTATCAAGAACCCATCAACCCGCTTCTTAAAAATATTTAGCGAGGCAGCCTCCACCACTTCAACGGGCAGAGAATTCCAGAGATTCACCACCCTTTGAGTGAAGAAGTTCCTCCTCAACTCCGTTCTAAACCGCCTCCCCTTTATCTTGAGGCTGTGCCCCCTAGTCCTACTGTCTTTTTTGAGCGGGAAGAGTCTCTCCACCTCTATCCTATCCATCCCATTCATCATCTTATACGTCTCAATGAGATCTCCCCTCATTCTTCTAAACTCTAACGAGTACAAGCCTAGTTTATTCAGCCTCTCCTCATAGCTCAATCCCCTCAACTCCGGTATCAGCCTAGTAAACCTCCTCTGCACTCCCTCCAGGGCCAAAATATCCTTGCGCAGTTGCGGCGCCCAAAACTGCACACAGTACTCCAGCTGCGGCCTCACCAATGCCCTATACAGCTGCAGCAAGACCTCCCTACTTTTATATTCAATCCCCCTCGCTATGAAGGCCAGCATCCCATTCGCCTTCCTGACCACCTGCTGCACCTGCAAGCTGGGTTTTTGCGACTCATGCACAAGGACCCCGAGGTCCCTCTGCACCGTCGCCTGCTGCAGTTTTTCGCCCCGTAAGTAATAGTCCTTCCTACCATTCTTCCTACCAAAGTGGACCACCTCACACTTGCCAACATTAAATTCCATTTGCCATTTCCTGGCCCATTCGCCCAGCCTATCTAGATCCTTCTGCAGACTCTCCACACCCTCCGCACAATTTGCCTTTCCCCCAATCTTGGTGTCATCAGCAAATTTCGACACCCTGCACTCGGTTCCCTCCTCCAGATCATCTATATAAATGGTAAATAGCTGAGGCCCCAGCACCGACCCCTGGGGCACCCCACTAGTCACCAACCGCCAATCCGAATAGCACCCATTGACCCCCACTCTCTGCCTCCTATTTGACAACCAATCCTCTATCCACGCTAACACCCTACCCCCAACTCCATGTCCCCTGACCTTCTGCAATAACCTCTTGTGAGGTACCTTGTCAAACGCCTTCTGAAAATCCAGAAAGACCACATCCACCGGCTCTCCTCTATCCACTGCCCTAGACACATCCTCATAGAACTCCAGTAAATTTGTCAGACACGACTTCCCTTTAATGAAACCGTGTTGCGTCCGCCCTATCAAGCAATTCCCTTCAAGATGCCTCGCAATTTCCTCCTTAATGACGGATTCTAACATTTTACCTACCACAGACGTTAAACTAACCGGCCTATAATTCCCCGCCTTTTGCCTGGCACCCTTCTTAAACAACGGCGTAACATTAGCCGTTTTCCAATCTTCCGGCACTTCCCCGGAATCCAGCGACGTCTGGAAAATAACCACCAAGGCATCCACTATCACCTCCGCCATTTCTTTCAGAACCCTCGGATGCATTCCATCCGGTCCTGGGGACTTGTCCACAATCAGCCCCTCCAGTCTGTCGAGCACCACCTCTCTAGTAACAGTAATGTCATTAAGACCCTCCATTCCTACCACCTTTCCATCGCTAACACCCGGCAAATTATTCACGTCCTCCTCCGTGAAGACAGAAACAAAAAAGTTATTCAAGACCTTAGCCATATCCCCATCCCCTACCACTAGGTCCCCTTTCTCATCCTCTAAAGGACCAACGTTCACCCTAGCCAGCCTCTTCCTTTTTATATATTTATAAATATCCATGGTCATTTATAATGTGCGCCCCCCCACCTCAACTTCAGTCAGCTGCGCATCAGACATTGGATATATCTCCTTTTTAAGATACCATGTCTGCATTCCCTCCCACAAAATAGTCCCAAATTTGCCTTGTTTACGTCCTTAATGTGAGAGCACTTTTCCTCCCCAGGTGTTAAGTACAAGCGTTGCGCCGTGAGCTCTGCTCTGCTACAAGGCTTTCATTCCTCCAGAATTTTTACCTACTGTAGTTCATATTTGATTTATTATCGTCACATGCATTAGTGAAAAGTATTGTTTCTTGCCCACTATACAGGCAAAGCATACCATTCGTAGAGAAAGAAAGGAGAGGGTGCAGAATTTAGTGTTATGGTCATAGCTCAAGTGAAGAGAAAGATGAACTTAGCATGAGTTGAGTCCATTCAAAAGTCTGATGGCAGCAGGGAAAAAGCTGTTCTTGAGTCAGTTGGTACGTGACCTCAGAGTTTTGTATCCTTTTCCTGACAGAAGAAGGTGGAAGAGAGAATGTCCGGGCTGTGTGGTGTCCTTGATTGTACTGGCTGCTTTACTGAGACAATGGGAAATATAGACAGAGTCTATGGATGGGAAGCTGGTTTGTCTGATGGACTGGGCTTCTTTTATGACCCTTTGTAGTTTCCTGTGGTCTTGGACAGAGTAGGGGACCACCAGAAAAGATGCTTTATGGTGCATCTGTTAAAAATTGGTGAGAAAGTAATGAACATGCCAAATTTCCTTAACCCTTGAGAAAGTAGAAGCACTGGTGGGCTTTCTTAACGATAACATTGGCGTGGAAGGACCATGACAGATTGCTAGTGATCTCAGCACCTAGAAACTAGATGTCCCTCTGCCTTGTTTCCCTCCTCTCCTGTTTTGTAAAACCATCTTGAGACCTTTCTCGTTGCCAGTGGCGGTGACCCTATTGTCCCCCCACCATTACTCCAGATAAATAAATAGGTAGCAAATTATTATGTTGGAAGAACAAAACAGCAAGGGCTATTCACCTTTGGGCAAGCTTGCTGAAGCAGAACCTGTTGGGAATACATAGTACTGTGGCCACATTAAGACCCTTGTGGCTAATCTTTGATTCAACTGATTGAGTTTCTTGTGCTTTGCAATTTATAGCAGCTAAGGCAGTGAGTTGTAATCTGCTTACTTAGATAAAATCTGAAGCTTTTTGCTAGTGGGTCAGATCCTGTTCTAAGATGGCAGCTCCCTTCTTGAAAGTGCTGCAGTTTGTTGATCATGCAGCCAAAGCTTCTGCTCATGTTCACTCCAGGATGAGAAAGGTAGCCAGCTTTTAGCATTTAGCAGTGCAGAGCTGGAGCCAAGAGGGCTTTCCTCTCTTTAAAATATTTCCATTCAGGAGATACTTGATAGCCAATCTTGCCTGGAAGGCTTTGCTGTTGTCTAGATTTGCCAAGCTCACAAATTTGCTTACCTTCAACATCTTCAATAAAGAAAGAAAAACTCACATTGAAGTAATGCTTTTCATGATCACCAGGTGTCTATAAGCACTTACGAACATATGAATAAGAAGCAAGATTAGGCCCCTTCAGCCTGCCCCTCCATTCCATAAGGTTAAGGCTGGTCTGAATGAAACCTCAACTCCATATTCCTGTCTTCCCTAATGACCTACAGTGTAGGCCAATCCATCCAGCCTCCCACCCATTGACTCTGTCTACACTTCCCGCTGCCTCAGCAAAGCTGCCAACATAATTAAGGACCCCATGCATCCTGGGCATTCTCTCTTCCACCTTCTTCCTTCAGGGAAAAGATACAAAACTCAGGTCATGTACCAACCGACTCAAGAATAGTTTCTTCCCTGCTGCTGTCAGACTTTTGAATGGACTTACCCCGCACTAAGTTGATCTTTCTCTACACCCTAGCTATGACTGTAATGCTACATTGTGCACTCTTTTCCTTCTTTATGAATGGTATGTTTATCTATATAGCATGCAAGAAACAATGCTTTTCACTGTATGTTAATATATGTGACAATAATAAATCAAATCAAACCTTTCACCCACCTGCTAATCATGAATCTATTTAGCTCTGCCTTAAAAATATTCAAAGACGTTGTTTCTGCTGCCTTTTGAGGAAGAAAGTTCTGGTAACTGACTACCCTCCGAGAAAACATTTCACCTCACTCTGTCTTAAATGGGCAACCCTTTGTTTTTAAAATGACTGCTAGTTCTAGATTCTCCCATGAGAGGAAACATCCTCTCTACATTCACCCTGTCAAGACCCATCAGGATCTTCTACGTTTCAACTGAGTTAGGGGATGCAGCGGAGCAGTGATATTGTCATTGGAGACCAGGCACCCAGGTTCAAAGAGTCGTCCAGAGACCCAGAGTAATGTTCTGGGGACCTGGGTTCAAAACCCAGCCAGGCAATGTTGAAATAAAGGCAAAATACTATGGATGCTCTGAAGAGTCATCCAGATTCAAAACATTGGCCCTATTGTCTCTCCACAGATGCTGTCAGACCTGCTGAGATTTTCCAGCATTTTCTGTTTTTGTACATTGAAATTTGAATGCAATAACAATATCTGGAATTAAAAATCTAATGATGACTGTGAAACAATTATCGAATGTTGGAAAAACCCATCTTGGCTCATTAGTGCCCTTTGAGGAAGGAAACCTGCCGTCCTTACCTATGCATGACTCCAGACCCACAGCAATGTGATTGACTCTGAAATACCCTCTGAAATGGCCTAACAGGCGCTCAGTTCAAGGGCAATTAGGGATGGGCAATAAATGCTGACCCAGCAGTGTCGCTCACACCCCATGAACAAATTAAAATAAAATTGTCTCTTACCCTTTTAAACTCCAGCCTAGCCTGTCCAACCTTCCCTCGTAAGCCAATCCACCTGTAAACCTTCTCTGGACTGCTTCCAATGCACTTACATCCTCCCTTAAATAGGGAGACCAAGAGACAGCAGTAATTTACAGCCTGTACTCAGTACTTTACAGCCCATAAACCTGCTTGACAATATTAAAATAAAAATCTAAGCAAGTCATTGGAATAGGCTGCAGATCAATCACAATCTCACTGAATGGCAGGACAGTGTGTAAGTGGTCTACTTTACTCCTGTTCCTGTGTTCCTCTTGGGTGATTGTTTTCAGTATAAATCTTGTTACCCACTTACTAGAAAAAAATGTTTAAATGCTATACATGTGTAGATTCCAATTTAATTTTGTAATAAAAAGATGCCCATCCACAGCATAAAATATATGGAGTTACTAATATGCAATTGTTAACTGTATCCCCTAACAGTGCCCATTTCAAGTGACACTCCAGAGACCCGGGTTCAATTCCGGCATCAGGTGGAGTTTGCACATTCTCCTCATGTCTGCGTGGGTTTCCTCTGTCGGTTTCCTCCCACGCTCCAAAGATATGCAAGTTAGGTGGAGCATTAATGATAAATTGCCCTTAGTGTCAGAGGGATTAGAAAGGTAAATACTTGGGGTTACAGGGATAGGGTGGGATTGTTGTCGGTGCAGGCTCGATGGGCCAGATGGCCTTGTTATGAACTGTAGATTCTATGATACAATGATTTTTGATTTGATTTATTATTGTCATCTATTTAGTATACAGTGAAAAGTATTGTTTCTTACACACTATACATACAGAACATACTGTTCATAGAGAAGGAAAGGAGAGGGTGCAGAATGTAATGTTACAGTCATAGCTAGGATGTAGAGAAAGATCAGCTTAATGTAAGGTAAGTTCATTCAAAAGTCTGATGGCAGCAGGGAAGAAGCTGTTCTTGAGTTGGTTGGTACGTAACTTCAGACTTTGTCTCTCTTTCCTGATGGAAGAGAGAATGTCTGGCTGCATAGGGTCCTTAATTATGCTGGCTGCTTTGCCAAGGCAGCAGGAAATATAGACAGTGTCCGTGGATGGGAGGCTGGTTTGCGTTGTGGATTGGGCTACATTCATGGCTCTTTGTAGTTTCTTGCAGTCTTGGACAGAACAGGAGCCATTCTTCCTAGTTTTTAGATATATGACCAATAAGCATTCATTTTAAAAATAAAGTTATGATGAGGGTACTTTGAATAAAGAAAACACAATTTTATTTGTGTATTTCGTGTGCTGAAAATGTGAATCAGTGGCGTTCACCTTCCAGGAAATTCCTTGGGTTATTTCCAGTCTTCTGTGACAGATTTGGTAATTGGATCTATTACAACTTAACAAAACTTGGAACAACAGGTGGAACTGTTGGATGGCGAGTTTTAAACACACAACTTTCTGTTTGCAGGAATCGGAAAAGATCATCGCTGAACTGAATGAGACCTGGGAGGAGAAGCTTCGGAAAACTGAAGCCATTAGGATGGAGAGGTCAGGGTGTTTTCCATGTTCCAAACTTTACTTAAAAGCCACTCCGCAAAAATAAAAAAGTACGATGTTGTTGTTAATCCTGTAGAACATGTTGAATTCAGCTACTCTGCTTCCATAAATACTAAACCTACGATTTTCTGTGGTTTAAAACCAATTTTTGTCCTATTTTCATAAATATTTGATTTTAACATAAAAATGTGCTTTCACCATGGTAGGTGGCCTTTCTCTGTATTTTGGGATATGCAAGAAAAAAGATCTTAAAAATTTATAATCTTCTAAAGTTTAAAAATTAATTGTTCCTTTATTTGATATAATGTACATCTGATGCGCTGCAAAGTATAATTTCGCTTTGCTAACCTGTTCTGTGCAAGGTCGTTCAACTTCAGCGTCATTCTGTTTGACTGAGACATCGGTCCAAGTATCTTAGAATTGTAGAATCCCTACAGTGCAGAAGGAGGCCACTCAGCCCATCAAACCTGCACTAATAACAATCCCACCCAAGTCCTATCCCCATAAGCCCATTTTACCCTTCTAATCTCCCCGACACTATTTACACGGCCAATTCACTTAACCCACGCGTCTTTCAGATTGTGGGAGGAAACCGGAGCACTCGGCAAAAACTCACATGGACACAGGGAGAATGTGCAAACTCCACAGAGAGAGTAACTCAAAAAGCCTGACTCGAACCTGCGTCCCTGGCGCTGTGAGGCAGCAATGCTAACCATCTGCCGCACCCCACCTTGATACATGAATGAGATAATTTGTTGTACTGACTCTGAATTGATGTTTAGAAGCTTTCTTTCATTTTGTGTTCCTGTACAAATGAAATGAAGTCACTATCATTACCAAACAACCACCAATCAACACAAAATAATGCTCCCTTTATTATGCGGCTGCATTTAATGATTATTTATAATTGAATTTCACAAGAAGGTGTCATTTAGAAATAAAAGCTATTCTTCAATCAGAGTGTTGCTTATGTCATATTCTTGTATCCTCAGCATCACTGAAGCTGTCATCTTTTATCTGATAGTCTGGGAAATGACCTGCAACTTTATATCAGCTGGTGATGCTTTGTATAGAGAACAGTTTCTTTAAATATGACGCTGTCTTCAGTGACCATAAGCTATAGGAGCAGAATTAGGCCATTTGATCCATTGTGTCTGCTCTGCTTTTCAATCCTGGCTGACATGCTTCTCATCTCCATTCTCCTGCCTTCTCCCCGTAACCCTCGATCCCCTTATTGAACAAGAACCTATCTATCTCAGTCTTAAAGACTCTCAATGACCTGGCCTCCACAGCCCTTTCTGTGGCAAAGAGTTCCACAGATTCACCAACCTCTGGCTGAAGAAATTCCTCCTCATCTCAGTTTTAAAAGAGCATCCCTTCACTCTGAGGTTGTGCCCTCAAGTTCTAGTCTCTCCCACTAGTGGAAACATCCTCTACACATCCACTCTATCTCAACCTCTCGGTATTGTGTAAGTTTCAATCAGATCCCCCCTCATCCTTCTAAACTCCATCGACTACAGACCCAGACTCCGCAACAGCTCGTCATGTGACAAACCCTTCATCCCTGGGATCATTCTTGTGAACCCCTTCTGGACCCAAGGCCAGTACATCCTTCCTTAAGTGCGGGGCCCAAACTGCTCGCAATATTCCAAATTGGGTCTGACCAGAGCCTTATACAGCCTCAGCAGTACATCCCTGCTCTTGTATTCTAGCCCTCTCAATATGAATGCTAACATTGAATTTGCCTTCCTAACTTCCGACTGAACCTGCATGTTAACCTTAACAGTCCTGAACAGTGACTCCCGAGTCTCTTTGTGCTTCAGATTTCTGAAGCCTTTCCCCATTTGGAAAATAGTCAATGGGCAAACATTTCAGCCACTTTATTGAAAAGAATATTAATCGAACCCTGAATTTTCTTGCAACAGAAGTACCTGCTATCGCTGCAGTCACAGAATCTTTGCAGTGCAGGAGGAGGCCATTCAGCCCATCATGTCTGCACTGGCTTTCTGAAAGAACATTTTACTTAGTCCCAGTCCCCTGTCTTAATCCCTGCAACGTCACACGTTACTTCTTTTCAGATAGCGATCCAGTTCCCTTTTGGATACCTTGATCAAACCTGTCTGTCTCCACCACCCTCCCAGGGAACTTGTTCCAGACTCCAAGCACCCTCTGGGAGAAAAGCTTTTTTCAATGATTTAATTGCTGCAGTTACTATGTTATTACAAAATGTACCTAAAACCTTTTGTGATACATGTTTCATTGTGAAATGTACAGATACGTTGTATGTTTCCGTGACTGCAGTTAATCCAGCTAAAGGTCAGCCAAAACATTGGCTCCATTCTCTCTCCACAGATCTGCTGAGATTTTCAAGCATTTTCTGTTTTTCTTGCAGTAAATCCAGCCTGATTTCCTTTTTTTTTATGGAGCATTGCGTGTACAGATGTATAATGGCTCTTTAAAAATGTTTTCTCTTAAACCTTAGAGTCCCTACAGTGCAGAAAGAGGCCATTCAGCCCATTGAGCTTACACCAACAACAATCCCACCAAGGTCGCATCCCCGTAACCCCATGTATTTACCTTACCCCTCTCCCTGACTCTAAGGAGCAATTTAATTTGGCCAATCCACTGATCTTGCTCATCTTTCAGACTGTGGGAGGAAACTGGAGCACCTGGAGGAAACCCGTGCAGACACAGGGTGAACATGCAGACTCCACACAGACAGTGAATAAGGCTGGAATTGAACCCGGCCCCCTGGCGCTGTGAGGCAGCAGTGCTAACCACCACTGTGCCACTGTACTGCCCTTTCTGAAGTTCCCACTCCATTATCCATTCTTTTGTTACATGGAGCAGCACAGTGGTTAGCACTGCTGTCTCACAGTGCCAGGGACCTAGGTTTAATTCCAGCCTTGGGTCACTGTCTGTGTGGTGTTTGCACTTTCTCCCGTTGTCGGTGTGGGTTTCTTCTGGGTGCTCTGATTTGCTCCCATAGTTCAAAAGACATGCTGGTTATGTGCAGTGGCCATGCTAAATAGCCCCTTAATGTCAGGGGGATTAGCAAGGTGAATTTATGGGGTTACGAGGATAGGGCCTGGATGGGATTGGGGTCAGCACAGAATTGATGGGCCAAATGGCCACCTTCTGTACTGTGGGGGTTCTATGATTCTATGTTCTGAATGCCGGAGTTATAAAACTAAGTGCGTAGCTGAAAAGGTTGATGATTTTTCATCAGAAAGTGAAGCCTTCCTGTGCTCTGTGAACGAGCCTCGAACGCTTTCTCTGCTTTGAAAAGCTCCCTGGTTGTTTTCATTCACTGCACTGATGCTTCTCGTTTGTTGTGACACCATAATCGGGGCTGTTTGTGAGGCTGAGCTGAAACCATTCATTAGAGGCTGATTGGAATGACATTTCTCTAATTCTAGGGAGGCCCTTCTGGCTGAAATGGGAGTTGCGATACGGGAAGACGGAGGCACGTTGGGAGTATTCTCTCCGAAAAAGGTAGATCCCCTTCTCGTGTGGCGCAATCTCGGTTTGTAGAACCAAAGCACTGGCAAGTGTGTAGCAAAGTTAATCACGTGATTATTTCATACAATTGCATTGGGTACTTCCCTCGTAACTATTTTGCTTTATAGTTTTTCCTAAAGCTGCTATTTTTCTAAGCATTCACAGCTTTGTTTTCTCTGCCACTCGTCAACTTGCAATGGTTACATCTCTCATTTCATTCGTACTGTGCATTTTGTGTTTTAATCCTGCACTGGTGTGCACTGGCCAGAACTAAACTTGTCAAAAATTCTTACTGGATATTAGAGTTGTACTTGTTTACAGTTTATTTTGTTAATGTCACAAGTAGGCTTACATTAGCATTGCAATGAAGTTACTGTGATAATCCACCCAGTCGCCATGCTCCCCGTGCCTGTTCGGGCACACTAAGGAAGAATTTAGCATGGCCAATCCACCTAACTAGCACGTCTTTCAGACTGGGAGGAAACCGGAGCGTCTGGAGGAAACCCACACAGACACGGGGAGAATGTGCAGTCTCTGCATAGACAGTGACCCAAGCCAGGAATCGAATACAGGTAGCTGGCGCTGAGAGGCAGCAGTGCTAACCACTGTGCCATTCGTTGGTTGTATACAATTATGTATGTAATCCCAACCACAATGTGCCACAGATTTGGCTTTTTCTCTTCTTTCCTTTGCAATCTTGACATGTAAAATGATAAAGAGTACTCTGCGGCCTTTTTAAAAGCTCAGTTTACTTTTGGCCGCCAACCCAAACTGAAGGCTATTTCCATGCTATAGTGCGTCATCATTTTGCCCAGCAGTAGAACAGATTATATAACACTGCCAAAATACTCTAAGCTTCTTTCTATTATTCCATGGATTATCTGATCTGGTTGTCTTGTTTGTCAGATACCTTCATAAGCATCCATTTGTTTCGTGGGTTGCTTTTACCATGTTTGAAGTTTGTTCTCTAAAAATCACAGGGGTAAACGGCCCAGAAAAGGCCCTTTGGCCCATCATGTCTACACTAGTTAAAGATAAACCACCTAATTATTCTAATCCTATTTTCCAGCACTTGGCCCACAGTCTTGATTGCCTTGGCATCACAAATGCACATCTAAATACTTCTTAAATGTTTGAGGGTCTCTGCCTCCATCAGCCTTTCAGGCAGTGAATTCCAGACTCCCACTGCTCTGTGGGCGAGAAAGTAATCCCTCATTTTCCCCTATAAACCTCTTGTCCCTGACCTTAATTCTACCTCCCTTCCAAACCGCCCCCCCCAGTCAAATCCCTCACACCCCCTATAAACTTCCTGTTCCTGACCTTAATTCTACCCCCCTTCCCCCTAGTCATTGAGTCCTCCGTATGGGGGAAAGTTTTTTCCTGTCTGCTCTATGCCCTTCATGATTATATACACCTCAACCACGTCCCACTCAGTCTGTTCTGCTCCAAGGAAAACAGGCCCAGTCTACCCGATCTCTCTTCATAATTAAAATTCTCCAGCCCAGGCAACATGCTGGTAAATCTCCTCTTCCACCTTTTTCCACCGCTATCGCATCCCTCCTCTAATGTGAACTCCAGATCCCTCCAAAAATGTGGACTCCAGAACTGCACACACTATGTCATAACTTTGTACAACACCAGAACAGATTGTTTACTGAATTGCTGCTACTTGGGTATTTCCACAGTCTTGGTGCAAGACTGCACTATTTTGAATAAAACAAACCCAAAATGTACAGTTTGAGCATTCAACACTTGAGTGCCGCTGTATAAATTAAATGGTTATGCTGCAACTATTCAGTCAATGTGGTATGAGAAAGATTGGCAGAAATTTCAAATTTTGTTTTTGATTCTGTATTTGATTTAAAATTCAAATGTGCAATATAATTTCCTTCCCATATTGAGAGTGCTTCAGCGCCTGTTCTGCTGCTAATAATCCGTCATTCTAGTGACTTTTACATGTCTAAATTTTAGGTGGGTAAGTTGTGCAGGATATTTTAACCATTTTATCAACTATTAGGGAATGATATTTTCCACACTGTTGTGAAACGAATTGGTGTGGAAATATAAAAATAGTAGTTAGCATCATTATTTTCATTAAAACTGTTATTATGCTGGGTTTAAAGATAGTACTTGAGCCATTTATGTGCACACCAGTGTAAAGCTGTTTAATTATTTGTCATTTTCATGTTCTTCAACTTTAAACTTTGTTCCTGTTTTCCTACCATCGCATCCTGTTCAGATTCAAAACCAGACCTCGTCTGACTTGTTTGAATCAGATGAAATGTTTACTCCTAAAAAGGTTGGTTTATCACCCTCAGTTCATGAGTCCTGAGGCTGAAGTTAATAGTGGTGAAACTCTCATTGTGATAATGCCTCTCGTGAAAGAGTTTTGTTGAGTATGTAAGCTCAGGCAAAGCGCCACAGTTTGCCTTCTCTTCTCGTGTATTTAGATAAACAGACAGCTACAAATGAGGGGAGGCAGTGGTGTTTTGATATTGTTGCTGGACTAGTAATCCAGAGACTCTGCATAATGCTCTGGGGAGCAGGGTTCAAATCCTACCATGGTTAAATTTGAAATTAGTAAATAATTGGTTTCTGATGTAATGCTTGTCCAGTGACGTTACCCATTCTCCTGTGCCTTGAGCCCTGTGATTTCTCACCAGCTACACGGACACCAAAGAGTTTGGATTCCAGCTCAATTAGTGTTGCGTATCATTGGGAATGTTGGGTTTTGTTATCAGGGCCATGAAGGCCATGGGGGAATCATCAATGGGCCTCATCAATGCGGCGTGTGACTGGAGGCTTGTTCAATGGGAAGTGGTCAGTTGTGTGTTTTATACAACTGTTATACTCAATGCCCTGGCTGATGAAAGCAAAGATGTCATATGCTTTTTTTCATCACCTTTTCCACCTGTGCTGCCACTTTTAAGGACCTGTACTCCCAGATCTTTGTATGCGTCTCTGTTCCTGAGAGTTCTGCCATTTATTTTATAGCCCCCATCCGAATTGGATTACCTTGGATTTGTCTGTGTTAAATTCTATCTATCATTTCCCTTCCCAATATTCCGGCTGCTGTATATCCTGTTGTATTCTCTGACAAACTTCATCGCTATCTGCAACGTTGAACCTGAAGACAGCTATTCTATTTGCTGCCAAGTTTGGGTAGTGAGAGATTAACTCCTGTAGTGTGAAGCATTCCCTTGACTGTAGTAATTTGGCATAACTGACACAAAGGAATGTGAGCATAGTCACCCTTGTTATAATGATTTTCACTTTTTGGAGTGTGTAATCACAATGACAATGTGCCAGAAGTGGCCAGGTTTATTTTTCAGAGCACAGAACTCTGGTTCTCTCATTTCAACTTCTCCTTCAGTAGAAGATGATGAGAGAGCACTTGGGCCTTTTTAAAATCTCAATTTACTTCTGGCCACCAAGCGAACCGATGGCTGTTTCAAAATTATCTGTGGCATTAGTGTCATCGTTTTGCAGAACAGATAATCAACAGAGGAAAATTAGATTGTTTTGCTGTTTCTTCCTTCCTCATTGCTCAGTTAGAATCATAGAATCCCTATAGTGCAGAAGGCAGCCATTTGGCCCATTGAGCCTGCACCAACGGCAATTCCACCCAGGCCTTTTCCCCATAACCCCACGTATTTACCCAGCTAATCCCCCTGATAATAAGGGTCAATTTACAATAGAGACCATAAAATCATAGAAACCCTACAGTGCAGAATGAGGCTATTCGGCCCATTGAGTCTACACTGACAACAATCCCACCCCAGACCCTATCCCCACAACCCCACACATTTAACCCGCCAATCCCTATATTCTACATATCCCAAGATACTATGGGCAATTTAGCATGGTCAATCAGCCTAACCTGCACATTTTGGACTGTGGGACGAAACCAGAGTATCTGGAGGAAACTTACACAGACACGGGGGAACGTGCAAACTCCACACAGACAGTGATCCAAGCCAGGAATCGAACCCAGATCCCTGGAGCTGTGAGGCAGCAATGCTAACCACTGGGCCACTGTGCCGCTCAATCAACCTAACCCGCACATCTTTGCAGTCTCATTAGTGTGTGAAATTTAAGGAGATTATGTTTTGAAGCAATTGGTGCAACATTCAAAATTGGTGATGCTTGGGGAGGGGGCGGGTTAGAGTTGGAAATGGGTGCAAGTATTTGGGAAGGTCGTTGGGCGGGGGGAAGATGATAAGAGTTGGGGAGGGGGTGAGAGGACCACTGCGAGCATTTCAAAACGAGGTTCAGAATTTTAAAAGTCAAGGCTTGGCTTAACTGGCATCCCATGACTGTCAGCGAGCACAGATGGTGGAAAGAACTCAGTCAGGATTAGGAGACGGGCAGCAAAGTTTTCAATGAGCTGAGGTTTGTGTTGGGTGGATGATGGGAGGCTGATCTGGAGAGCAATAGTCTAAAGGTGACGAGAGGCAAGGATGCAGGTTTCAGCAGCAGATGTGCTGACCCAGAGACTGAATTGGACTGTTATAGAGGTGTAAGGAAGTAGTTTTTATTATGGAGTCATTCCCATTCAAAACAACATACATCACAGGAGATGTAACCAAATCTACTCCTGAGTAAATTCCTGAGGTTACATTGACACTTCTTGTGGCTTTGCAAGAATGTGGCTTCTGCGAGTAAACCTATATATGTGGAGTCTGTCCGTTCTCCCTGTGTGTGCGTGGGTTTCCGCCGGGTGCTCCAGTTTCCTCCCACACTTCAAAGGTGTGCCGATGAGGTGGGTTAGTTACAGTAAATTTGTGAAGTTTCAGGGATAGGGTGGGGGAAAGTGTGCAAGCAAGGTATTCCATTAGAGTGTTAGTGCAGACTTGATGGGCTAAATAGCTTCTTCTGCACTGTAGGGATTCTATAAAAAGAAAACAAAAGGATTTTTAATAAATGAAAAGGGGCTTAGACACGAACATTCTGTAAGTGGTGAGTAAGCGATGTGCATCATCCAATATAGATTTCCTGATTAACTGATGGAAATGTATTAAATTTATCATTGAGGATTCTAATTGCAGACTGTATGACACACTTCTACATTGAAGCTTGAGTTCAATGTTGGTATCTATTTGAAGTAAACTCCGTGTATTGGAACAGAATAGATTATGATTTTGTTAGTACTGAGTCATTGTGTAAGTCATAGTGTTGTTCTCATCGTGTGGCTTTAACTTTAGAGGATTCAATTGCTGGAAGATAGAACACTCAGGAAGTACGTGACATTATCACAGTGATACTGTTTCAAGTCTCATGAACTCCAAATAGATTTATTTCAGTTGTTGTAAGTTCTGTGCAGTCTAATCCCTTCCCACACTAGCTCCTTTGTGTTGCTGACAATTCACGCTCCCTTCACTTGTACCCATTTTGTTGCAGTGTCTTCCTTGTGTGTCTCCTTTCACTCAATGCTTTTCTGTCACTTTTTACTTTGGCATTTCTGCTGCCTGACACACCATGTTGCTTAGATTTTGAAACCAAGGCCATGTGATCTTTATGCCGACTCCTACGGCGTGTTCTCTCCAAAGAAGGTTGGTACATACGATGTGTCGAGACTGTGGTGGTAGATGATCAGTTTATTATGTGCGGTTGAAATATTGCATATGTCAGTATTCAGTCTGTCGTGCCCATTTGATACAGTGCACATCGCAGGAGGCATGTTTTAATCAGCTGATCGCAGTGTTCACTACTTCCATTGCACAATCCTTCTGCAAGCAGGCAGTCTGGACTGTAGAGCATAACATAAGTAGCATTGGTCTGTAGTTGGCTAGTTGGATTGATTCAGAAAGGCAACTAGTATAGGTACAGTGTCTCCAAACCAGCAGACTCAGGACAGACTCCCTGCTGGGGCGGGGTTTGAATTTTTGATTTTGATTTGATTTATTATTGTCACATGTATACAGTGAAAAGTATTGTTTCTTGCGCACTATGCAAACAAAGCATACCGTTCATGGAGAAGGATACGATAGAGTGCAGAATGTAGTGCTACACTCATAGCTAGGGTGCAGAGAAAGATCAACATAATGCAAGGTAGGCCCATTCAAAAAGATTTGATGGTTGGAGGAAAAGAATTGGAATTAATAGGAGTTGCTTGAAATCAAATTGTCCAGGTTTTTTTTTAAAGATTGGAAAAATAATAGTTAAGATATAACATTAAAGGGAAAAAAAATAACCTGGCAAGTAAGGCTGACTCGGGTCAGGTGGAGTTGAGGGTTGCTTGAAGCGTGAGAGAAGAGCAGCATGACCGGCCAATAACTAGACCAACGTACCAACCCGCCAAATTGTCCCAGTAAATTATTTTACTCATTTAATAACAAATTTGATGCAAGACAATTTATAAAAAGTGTCCAGTATTCAGTTAGCTCTGGTTTTTGGAGACACCATACCTGTATTCTAACTTGTGATAGTTTAACCTTAGTGGTAGTTTGTGAAAAAGCTTCCTGGGAATGCTGTTCTGAATATTTGAAAATTCTCTTGGAATATTTTGGAAGGCTGTTAGACCCTTGCATTGTAGGTCAGTTTTGCTCCCTCCCTGTAGTATCGTGCTAGTGTAAAGTGCTCTTATCTTGCTGCCTGCCTCTTTGTTATATATTTGCTGAGCTAAAGTCAAGTGAATATGCGATTTAAAAAGTCATGAGACCAAAAGTGTAGTTTAAGGCTGAACCCTTTTTTTTAATTTAAAGGTCAAATTAAGGATGATCACAGCAAATTTTTTTTTAATTGTCAGTTTTGAAACTGAATATTACGAATGGATGGATGTGGTTGGCATAACTGTTTCCATTCTGCTCTTTCATCTCATTGGATGAATGAGTTTTCTGTTGGCCACGTGGAAGTTTGGGTATTCTGTCGTGTTGTTATAATGTACGCACCAGTTGCACGTAAGGAATTGTACAAACGTGTGCATTCATTTATTAGACTAGACACAAGGTGACATTTATACAGAGGTAGAGTGTGCATGCGTGCATTTTCTATCAAAGGCAAAGATGAAACTAAGGCTGGATTTCATGAGACATTTCCCTTCCGGTGATGTCATGCAGCCCCTTAAAGGCATGTTACAAAAACTCAAGCCTCAATTTCCAGCTGTGGCCATTGTTATATTTCCTCCCCCAAAATTAAAAATTACTGTTAACATTTTTAAATAATCCTATTTCAATTCCATTTGTGAGCAGTGATCATTCACTTTTTCTTTAAAGTAAATATATCCATTATTAAAATTGCCTCCACAAAGCAGCTTCACTGAGCTTGCTGAATAATATGGAAGTGCAGTGAGAAGTTGTATCCATTATAGATTATGTTTATGATGCTATTATATATTTTTAAAAGATAAAACATATAAGCTGTGACTGAGCAGAAAGTTCAAATGTGTTCTAAAATGTGAATTGAAGTCTGTTTTTATTTGGCAATTTCATTTTTGTTGTAAACATTTGGCATTTTTCCAAAGAAAATCACAGTTCTTCGAGCTAAGCTTATTTCAAGGACACATTAGACCCAGACTGATCACTGAAATGCAATCTGATTTCATAGAATCGTAGAAACCATACAGTGCAGAAAGAGGCCATCTGGCCCATCAAGTCTGCACTGACCACAATCCCACCCAGTCCTTAACCCCATATCCCTATACATTTACCCGCTAATCCCTCTAACTTATGCATCTCAAGACACTAAGGGGCACGTTTAGCATAGCCAATCAACCTAACCCGCACATCTTTGGACTGTGGGAGGAAACCGGAGCACCCGGAGGAAACCCACACAGACACAGGGAGAATGTGCAAACTCCACAGAGACAGTGACCCAAGCCGGGAATCGAACCCAGGGCCCTGGAGCTATGAAGCAGCAGTGCTAACCACTGTGCTACCGCGCCGTCCCACAGCATTTCATTCGATCTCTTGTTAACACTTTTGTTAACATAACTTAGTTTTGACTGAGGGGGGAAGGTGGGGTCTGGCGCTCCAAAGAATAATCAAAGCAAAATTTGGCTCTGTTGTTTATAAGCTGTTCTCCTGTTTTTTTTCCCCACTGTTCTCATTTTCATGGCAGACTCCACATCTAGTGAACCTCAATGAGGATCCTCTCATGTCAGAGTGTCTGCTGTACTACATCAAAGATGGCATCACAAGGTAGGTTATATGACTAGATGAAAGGTCAAGTCACTTTGAATAACGTGGCAACCAATGACACTGAATTGCTGACTCTTAACTTTATAAAGCTTGATCGTGATAGATACTTTGCAGATTAAAATAAATTTCCGTTCAGAAGGTTAGATTTTTGTGAAACTGAAGTAGTCAGAAGGTTTTGAAATCTAACCTTTTCTTGAATTTACAAGAATTAAGAAATTTGATTTCAGATATTTTTATAGTTTGATAACTTTTGAATGCATCACACTGTGATTCTTATCAGAATTTTATGCTGTTGAACAAGAAGATAAACATAAGGACGAGGAGCAGCAGTCGGCAGTTCAGCTCCTCGAGCCTGCTCTGCCATTCATTACGATCGTAGCTAATCTCAACCCGGCCTCATCTCCTCCGCTTTCCTGCTTGCTCCCCATAACCCTTCATCCCCAGACTTATTAACGATCTCATTGAAGTCCAGTGTCCAGCTGTTTAAAAATCTTTTAAGCTCTACCTGATATCTCACTGGCAAAGCCAGCACTCAAATTCCTTTTGTCAAACTCTGCCAGGGTGAAGGACATCATTTGAGCATAGGAACAAGAGTAGATAATTTATCCCTTCAACCTTTACCACCATTCATCACAATGGTGATGGTCTATGACCCTAACTGCACCTTACCCAGCTTTGGTCTATTTCCCTTGCTTTTTGTTTATTCATTCATGGGATGTGGGCATCTCTGGCGGGCCAGCATTTCTTGCCCATCCCTAATTGCCCTTGAACTGAGTGGCTTGCGAGGGCATTTGAGAGTTAACCACATTGCTGTGGCTCAGGTGTGGGTCAGACCGGGTAAGGATGGCAGATTTCCTTCCCTGACAGATCTTTGGGGAATGGAAATCTGTCAATCTCCATTTTAGAATTCACAATTAATCCCGCACCAATTGCTGTCGGCAGGAGAGGGTGCCAAATTTCTACTAGCTTTGTGAGCAGAAGTGTTTCCAAATTTGACTGCTGAAAGGCCTGTTGGGATTCTGTGGTCTCGACCCTCCAATGGGAATGGTTCCCCCCCCCCCCCCCTCTCTGTACCCCATCTGTTTTCCTTGATATTTTGATAATATGAACAGATTCTGATTAATAAAAATCGTATAATCAATAAAGGATTTTAGTATATTTTACTCAAAGACATGTTAACCGCATTATACTTTGTTTGGTAATTTGTTGGTACCCCTGGAGGGGATTTCCACCAAAGTAATTGTGTAGAACGTACAGCATAGAGACTAGTTAATCTGTCCAACCAGAGACTTCACCGAGAAAAATGAAGTTGTATATTAAAAATTGAAATTCTGATTGTTTTACAGTCAACATTTTGAACAGACTAATAGTGCATTGTCCTTGTTGTCTAATGAGTGGCACCATTTTTGCTTCAAGGTTTTCTTGTCTGGTAGTAGGATATCAGGAAGAATCAAACATTGAGGGGTATTACTTTAACAAAGTTGTGTTAGTGTAGGCGTGGCACTGTGGTTAGCAGTGCTGCTTCACAGCACCAAGGACCCGGGTTCGATTCCAGGCTTGGGTGACTGTCTGTCTGTGTGGAGTTTGCACATTCTCCCCATGTTTGCATGGGTTTCCTCTGGATGCTCCGGTCACCCAAGGCTGGAATGGAACCTGGGTCCCTGGCGCTGTGAAGCAGCACTGTGCCAGTCATAATAATAGAACATAAGAAATAGGAGCAGGAATAGGCCATCTAGCCCTTTGAGCCTGCCACGCCATTCAATAAGATCATGGCTGATCTGAAGTGGATCAGTTCCACTTTCCCGTCTGCTCCCCATAACCCTTAATTCCCTTATCGGAAATCTATCCACCCGTGACTTAAACATATTCAACGAGGTGGCCTCCACCACTTCAATGGGCAGAGAATTCCAGAGATTCACCACCCTCTGAGAGAAGAAGTTCCTCTTCAACTCTGTTCCAAATTGCACACCCCCGCCTTATTTTGAGGCTGTGCCCTCTAGTTCTGGTTTCCTTTCGAAGTGAAATGGTCAAATAATGAGCTATTTAACGCAGTAGTACATGGAAATTTCACGTGATTCAGGTGTATGTTTAAATGTGGTGAATATGTATTTTTTTAATTATAAGGGTTGGCCAGGCAGATGCCCAGAGACGTCAGGATATTGTCCTTAGTGGGGCACACATCAGAGAAGAGCACTGTAGCTTCAGGAGTGATAAGAATCAAAATGGAGAAGGTAAGAACTAACAAATCAATTCCGCCTTAGATCTGTGCTTAGTCTCTTCATCAAATAAGTGGTTTTTTACCTCATTGTTCTCATGTTTGGATCAAAGTTGCAAGTTCCTGGAATCTGAATAGGGTTTTGTGGACCCTACTATAGATATAGCGTCTCCAAACCAGCTGACTCAGGACAGACTCCCTGCCGGATTTTGACTCTTAACGGTTTTTGGAGAAAAAAATTGGAATTAATAGGAGACGCTTAAAATCAAATTGTCTGGGACCATATATTAGATTAATGTGGCTTTGCATGCATCAGGTTATAATGTTATTCCACCTTTTTAACAGGATGTTGGAATGTTTATGCATCCAATTATCCTTTCTAACAGAGACTCGAATCATGTTTTGAAAAGTGGAGTTTGAGTTTAATTTAATCGCTGGACCCTGGGGTGGATCCTGCAGATTGGAAAACAGAAAATATACACTACTGTTTAAAAAAGAAAGTAGACAAAAGGCAGGTAATTATAGGCCGGTTAGCTTAACTTCTGTAGGAAGGAAAATGCTTGAATCTATCATCAAGGAAGTAATAGTGAGACATCTAGATATAAATTGTCCCATTGGTAAGATGCAGCATGGGTTTATGAAGAGCAGGTCATGTTTGACTAATTTGGTGGAATTCTTTGAGAGCATTACGTGCGCGATGGACAATGAGGAACCAGTGGATGTGGTATATCTGGATTTCCAGAAGGCACTTGACAAGGTGCCACATCAAAGGCTGCTGCATAAGATAAATGTGCACAGCATTACAGGTAATGGGTTAGCATGGATAGAGGATTGGTTCACTGGGTTCGTTGATTTCATCAATGAATGAATAAAACATTTAGATGACCCAGTGAAGAATTTAAACTTACCTGCAGGCTTGCCTTTCCTCGCCACAATAGGTAACAAATTCCATTGTCCTTTGAAAGTCATTCCACTCAATCTGAGTCGCCAAGATCCAATGCAGCTTCCATCAGCAAGGACCCCCATTGCAATTCCTTATTCCTTAAATCTTCAAAGATTCTCATCCTTTACTTTTTAACAGAAGACAAATTCTTACACGTCACCACAGCGACATCTACCTTGTCTCTCCCAGTTTGTGTCTCACTAAAGTAACCATCCCTTTTACTGTGAGTCACTGTGGGAAGATGTGAAAACTGTCACTCAATTTGTGGAATGCCGGCGTTGAGCTGGGGTGGGCACAGTGAGAAGTCCCACAGCACCAGGTTGAAGTCCAGCAGGTTTATTTGGCATCATGAGCTTTCGGTGCCCTGCTCCTTCGTCTCACCCAATGAAGGGGCAGCGCTCTGAAAATGTGTGCTACCAAGTAAACCTGTTGGGCTTTAACCTGATGTTGTGAGACTTCTTACTGTCACTCAATTTCAGTGGGTTTCATAATAACAAGACTAAGCTGAGATACCTCCAGAATTCCTAATTACACCTAAAGTTAAAAGACATTTTAAAATGTAATTGTCTTGAAAAGTCCAGAGTTTGTGTTTTTGGGATATTAGTTAGGGTCAATAAATGCTATAGTGTAAATGTTAAAAATGGAGGGCTAGGTGGTTTTGTTTTTGTTTTGCGAATGGTGCAATTCGCATAAGCCACCCGCAGCTTGTGGATGTGCTGGTGACACTAGGTGCGTGCCTCATACACGCGCGTTTAAAAGGGGCTGCTGATTGTAAAGCACCAGTAGATGCAGAGTACAGATCGGCCCACTGCTTCTCCAGAAGGTCAGCAGCAGCTCCTCGGGAATGTATTTCAGGCATCCGGCAGCGCGGTTTTGCTCTCGCATCTTTATGACTTGGCAATTCTCCAATCTGTTCACTCTCACTTGCCTTTGCAGTCATTGTCACTCTGGTGCCCTGTGAAGGATCTGAAACTTATGTGAATGGCAAACGAGTCAGCAATCCAGTGAAACTACGTTCAGGTAGGTGAAGTAAAGATTGAAGTGTTGGTCTGTATGGTCTAGATTCGCATGGTCTTTAAGACTACATTACGGTACTGTGCTGTACTGTCTGTTGTGGTTTGATACTTTCCTAGTCGAGAGGGAGGGAGGTAGTGGTAATGTCGTTCATCTAGTAACCCAGAGGCTTAAACTAATGCACTTGGGGGTGGGGACACATTCAAATCTCCCCAGGGTAGCTAATAGAATTTATATTCAATTAATCTGGGATATAAGACAACTATCAGTGATTTGTTGTAAAAGACCATCTGCTTCACTAATGTCCTTTAGGAAAGGAAATCTGCCATCTTTATCTGGTCTGGCCTACGTGCGACTCCAGACCCACAGCAATGGTGTGTGTGTTAGGTGGATTGGCCATGCTAAATTGCCCCATAATGTCAGGGGAATTAACTAGCAGGTTATACATGGGGATATAGAAATCATAGTCATAGAAACCCTACAGTACAGAAAGAGGCCATTCGGCCCATCAAGTCTGCGCCGACCACAATTCCACCCAAGCCGTACCCCCATATCCCTACATATTTACCCACTAATCCCTCTATCCTACACATCTCGGGACACTAAGGGCAATTTTTTAGCACAGCCAATCATCCTAACCTGCATATCTTTTGGACTGTGGGAGGAAACCGGAGGCAACCCACACAGACATGAAGAGAATGTGCAAACTCCACACAGATAGCGACCCAAGATGGGAATCGAACCCAGGTCCCTGGAGCTGTGAAGCAGCAGTGCTAACCACTGTGCTACCGTGTCCGGGTTATAGGGATAGGGCCTGGGTGGGATTGTGGTCACTGCAGACTCAGTGGGCCAAATAACAGCCTCCTGCACTGTAGGATTCTATAGTTCGATGTGGCTGACTCTTGTCCTTGGCAATGGCCTATCATAGAATCCTTACAGTGCCGAAGGGCACCTTCAGCCCATCAAGTCTGCACTGACTCTCCAAAGGAGCATCTTACTCCAGCCCTATCCCCATAACCCCATGGATTTATCCCACTAAACCCGCTTCTAACCTACATATTTTGGGACACTAAGGGCAATTTAGCATGACCAATCCACCTAATCTCCACGTACTCAGACTATGAGAGGAAACAGGAGCGCCCGGAAGAAACCCATGTAGACACGGGGAGAATGTGCAAACTCAAAACCTCAAGGCTGGAATCGAACCCGGGTCCCTGGTGCTGTGAGGCAACCGCCCTAGCAAAGCCATTTGGTTTAAGGGTAGTGAGGGGTGAAGGATAAGAAGTCTATCAGCAGGTGACTAACAACGGAGGCCACAGTATCCAAGCTGATGCAAGTACTTGCACATGTCCACTAGCCAGCAAGAGTCAGGAGCCACAAGTGGGAAGCCCAGCTATTTGTCTCTTGCCTTGTTGTGTTAGATCCCACGGGCGCTGAACAGTAGCTACAGACCAAAACATCTTAACATCAAAACCTAATGACACAATCGAATGGATCATTGGAGCCAAGTTTGTGTCTAGAATCACGGCATAATTACATCACAAAAGGAGGTTCCTTAATACTTAAAACCTTCCTCTTTGACCAAGCTTTTCGTCATCTGCCTGAGATCATTGTATGTAACGCAGTATTATATTTATGCTTTTGTATATGCTTTGGGATGGGTTTTTCTTTTACATTAAAGGCGTGAGTGAGATAAATTTTTGCCTGTCCTGATATTAGTTGCCTTATCCTGAAGTATGAAACTGTTGGCTCCTCCTTGCTTTAGGGAATCGTATTATCATGGGCAAGAATCACGTCTTCCGATTCAATCATCCTGAGCAGGCACGTGCGGAACGTGAGAAGACCCCGTCTGCTGAGACGCCAGTCGAACCTGTTGACTGGGCTTTTGCCCAGCGAGAACTCTTGGAAAAACAAGGCATAGATATGAAACAAGAAATGGAAAAAAGGTAAATCCAACCTGGAAACTTCTTTCTCTGAAAACCTATGATTTGGATCAATTTTTATGGTTCGGGTGATAAGATATAGGAGCAGAATTAATCCATTTGGCCCATCCAGTCCACTCCTCCATTCAATCATGGCTGGTATGCTCCTCATCATCATTTTAAGTGATGATGATGCTAAAGATGGACCTTGTAGTAAGATTGCAAGTGCACAGATAAGATGTGCAGGTTAAAAATAGCCAACTCTTGCTACACAAGTGATGCACCTTGTTGCTCACGCTTGCGTGGTTGGGGGTCATTAATGTTCGATGACCCAAGCATTAAATAAAGGTGTCCTACCTGCATTGGCTAGGTTGTATCTGCACTGGATTTCATTGCATGTAGCCATGCACACTATCTTGCATGCTTACCTGCACAGATCCCTCCTTTGGAAGTTTTTAAACTTTGCCTAATGTAGAGGTGTACTTAATTCCTGCAGCACCAGATGTTCATCTGATCAGTATGGAATATTTTTTTGATCAAAAATGATTGGTCTGGTGCAGCTGGACTAGTATATGTAAGGGTGGATGTGTTAATGGTTTAATGTGGACTCTGGGGTGCAATCAACTCCAGTTGTGTCACTGAAAGTGAGATATCACAGCTGTTTTGTGTGGCGCAGTGCAGTCCAAATTCCTGTCTATTTTAATAGCTGCTCGCACACTTTCGTGACTGATGCAGCCTGTTCAGAGACATCGATTAGAGAAAAAACATCATAGTTCTAACAGTTACAGGTAAAACAAAATATTGCTTTCCATTCATTTCATTTGAGCTTTTCAATACTCCAATGGCATTGTTGCATTCTTTCATTATCCCATGCACAAAAGCTGTAGGCAATGAAATATCAAATAAACTCCTATTTCGGGTTTCACAGAATCCTTTCAGAGCAGAAGGAGATCATTCAGCCTGCACCAACAATCCCACCCAGGCCCACATATTTACCCTGTTATTCCCCCTGCCACTAAGGGAAAATTTAGCATGGCCCATCCACCTACTCTGCACATCTTTGGACAGTGGGAGGAAACCAGAGCATCCGGAGGAAACCTACACAGACACGGGGAGAATGTGCAAACTCCAAACAGACAGTGATCCAAGACCGGATTTGAACCCAGGTCCCTGGTGCTGTAGCAGTGCTAACCACAGTGCCAAGTGTTTCAATGCCTACTGTTAAAGAAACATGTGTAAGGATAGACCACAAGTCTTTTTTTTGGAAATCTATCACTGCAATTTGGAAAAATGTTTTGGGGGTATAACTAATATATTTCTTTTCTTCATTCCCAATGAGACCTATTGCATAAAGCCTTGCTCTAGCTGCTGATTGGAACTTTGAAAAGACTCCAAATCTATCTAAAATTGCCTGTGCCCCCATCAGGGTGGCATGGTGGCCCAGTTGGTTAGCACTGCTGCTTCAGTGCCAGGGACCCAGGTTCTTTTCCCAGCTTGGGTCACTGTCTGTGCAGAGTCTGCATGTTCTCCCTGAATCTACATGGGTTTCCTCCAGGTGCTTTGGTTTCCCCCCACAGTCCGAAACATGCGCTGGTTAGGTGCATTGGCTGTGCTAAATTCTCCCTCACTGTACCTGAACAGGTGCCAGAGTGTGGCAACTAGGGGATTTACACAGTAACTTCCTTGCTGTGTTAACATAAGCCTACATGTGGCACTAATAAATAAATTTTAATAAACTTTAAACATTCCACCTCTCTACTCCTGCTGTAGTGTTGTCTACTGTTTATTACTTACACATCCCTCTCAAGAAGGGTGTAACTTGCACACTCTGTGAGCACATACAAGGAACTATTTGCTCGCTGAACTGCTTTACCAAAAACCAGAAATGAGTTTGGCAAACATTTTCAATTGTGCCCATACCTGGGTCTGCAATGAACCACTGGGGCCCTGTATTCACACAGCTAAAATATTATGTTCTCAATAGGCTTCAGGAAATGGAGATTCTATACAAGAAAGAGAAGGAGGAGGCAGACCTGCTTCTGGAGCAACAACGCTTGGTAAGAATTTTTGACTCACTTTAATTCTAACATTTCTTGTGTGTGTCAGATGTTTTTTTATTGCATTATACTGGCCTGAAATGAGTGGATTGTTCATGCTTGCTTTGTTGATTTCCAGACACTACTAATTTTGCACAATACCTCTTCTACCTCTGACTTTCCATTGAGCTCTTTGTGATTGAGTCTTGAAATGGACCATTTAAAACTGCATGGTACGATCCACTTCTCTTGCATGGGACTCGATCTTCCTCGTGCCTTCTGGAGAAATAACGATTTTGCCATATTTGAGCAATGTCCAGCAGCAAGACATATTGAGGGAGACGAGGGCTATCCGCTCAACAAATCTAATGGGATAATTATAGAAGGGTGTCATTTTCTTGAGGAAAGGCAGCTGTTGCGAAATAAAACTATCCTATCTTTAAATGGACATGACTATTTTACATGAACTAGTTGAGTTTTAGGGCAGAACTTGGGAGGAAGGTTGGTGGTGGAAGTAACTAAATGATGGCAAAGTTAGCAGCAAATAATTCTGATCTTGGATCAGTTAGATGAGCCTTTTTCTTGTGAGATTAGGAAACGGGATGGCTCAGATCTGTAACGGTTTAGAGACAAACTTTATTTTAGATCCTTTTTGAAATTAGCCTTTTTTTGAATTGATGCTGTAGACTTGTGGTTTGTTTTGTAAATTTTCTATGATATTACCCTCATAAGCCTATAGATTTGTTCCTGAAATGTGAAGGTGAGATAGGAATTGGCTGGTAGCAAGGCTGGTCTCTAGGGCTTCATTTTCACATCAAGGTTGATGGATGAAATTATCTTCCTGTTCAGATTGTAAGACTCCTTTGGGAAATCTACAGTTCCCAATGGGCAATGAGTCTGAATAATTTGTTTCGAGCTGCTCGTCTCTCTTGGAGAGGCCTAATGATGTTTGGTGTGGAAATTGGAGAGGTGCCACACTGATGCAGTAGGATATTCAGCTTTGTTCCACCAAGGGGTGGCACGGTGACACAGTGATTACTACTGCTGTCTCACAGCATCAGGGACCTGCATTCGATTCCCAGCTTGGGTCACTGTCCGTGTGGCGTCTGCACGTTCTCCCCGTGTCTGCGTGAGTTTCCTCTGGGTGCTCTGGTTTCCTTCCACAGTCTGAAAGACGTGCTGGTTAGGTGCATGCTAAATTCTCCCTCAGTGTACCCGAGCAGGAGCCGCAGTGTGGTGACGAGGGGATTTTCACACTAACTTCATTGCAGTGTTAACGTAAGCCTACTTGTGACACTAATAAATAAACTTAAACTTAAAACTTAATGATGCTGGACATCTAATGGGCAGGCTTGATACTCAAACTGAGTTCCTGAAATGGAGAGAGTTCCTCTTTTTGGTATCAGCATCCCTCACTTTGATCCGTGTGAGCATTTAGAGAGCACTTAAGCCTTCCTGATTGTCCCACACAGTTGTTGAGTCAAATAAGTTATTGGTTTAATCTCCAGTCTATGCTCAGCTAACTGGACTCTGCCAATATTGTAGGGGGGAAATTACATTTGACCTGGGTATGAGGGAAGAGGGAATTATCAAAAGTTCTGAGTGCCCTGTCCACTACCGGTACTTCACTTACCCACCTCTGACTGTTGAACAAATGTAGGATTGGGTGTGGCCTTGACAGGGTAGCCAACTGAGTCTTACTCCCGGGGTTAGTACATTATGAATGGCCACATTGACTTGTACAGCCACTAGAAGGGTGCCTGATGGCTGTGGAACTATAGCCCAGCAGGAGGTACTTGGGGTTCTGATGTATTGTTCCAGGGATATGCTGATTATGGGAGATTTCTGAACATTGTAGAAAAAGGTCACTTGGACTTTTTAAACATCTGATGAAAAAATTGATAGACATTTTAAAAACATGCTGCTAATACTGTTCACCCTGCCTTCCCTAATTGTCCTTGTGAAGCAACTAAGGAAACAGGAAGAGCCATCATGGTACAGCTAGCGTTGTCAAAGATTACCAGTTAGAATCTATTCAATGTTAAAGTGAAACAGATGATAGAATAGGATTCAACGTTGTTTTGTAAGCATTTAACAAAAACAGGATGAGCTTCCCTCTGATGCATTAGCATTTATGTAAATGATATATCTGTAAATTTCAGTAGTATGTGACACCCTACACTCTCCCCAATCCCATTAGCATGGTACACAAATCATCTTTTGAACCCCAACATAAGATCTGAATTCACACTCATAAAAGCGACAAAGTCTAACTGTTGTCCAATTAAGTAGCTAAGTTTAGTTGATCAGCTGATTTGATTCTTTGCCAGTTGATTTTTATTTTTAAATGTAAGTAATTAATCAAAATAAATCAATGTGCACGTCCAGCAAGGGTGATTTTTCTCCTCTTGGTTTTAAAGCAAAATTTCTACCAGGCTTCTAGCACCTTGATCACTTGTAGCAATTAATTTTAAATGCATCTAATGCAGAGCAAAAATTAAGAATTTGAATGCTGTGATTTTATTTCTGAAAAGGACAGCAATGGACCTTCAAGCTGATTTCTTATCTCAATACCTTTATGCTGCCCATAATGGCCTCATTCTTCCCATTTCACCTTGAGATAGTAAACACTTGCTATTTTGAGGTGACAATGTACTGATGCCTTGCTTGTTCCAAAACATTAATCTTCTGAATGATTTGAGTTTGTGATGTTTACTGTGATCAATTATGTTCAACATTCCATATTAGACTGATGATAACTGTTTATGTAGCCGCCTTTCTTATTTTTCCCCAGATTTAAAAGTTGGTAGTAGTATCTCATTCTTGCTTAAGCCTGATCTCCAAATAATTTTTAAGAAAAACCCCCAGCACAAATATTTTCATTGGTCCATGTTGCTAGAATAATGCAACACTTGAGACATCACGAAGGAGTCTAGTGAAATCTTCGATCGAATTTAACCTGTGTATTTTTTAATGAAAGTTTTTTGATCCAAGCCTTTTGGTCTGATGTTAAGTTGTTCAAAGGAATTGATGATGGTCGGTGGACCTCAACAATCCTATTCCCATATGTGCAAGAATGAGAAGCTACTCTAAGACACATCTTGGCTTTGTTTTAGCATTGATCTGAGTATTGGCTGCTCTGGATTTAACTGCATTCATATGTGCACCCGCATTACTAACCCATCTTAACAACATCCATTTGACCTCTGTACCAAACTGGACGCACTACACATTTATCCTGCCGTTTAAAATCAGGATTGCAAAGAGGCAATCACTTTTTTGCATGTTTGTAGCATGCCTCGGGTGCAGCTTTGAAATTCAGAAAGGGGGATAAAAATAAGTTTGAAATTGTCCGTATAAATGTAAAAGGGCAGTTTAACATTAAGCATCAAAAAGTTGACATTTTGGATTTTGTTTCCCTTTTGTTTGTCAAAATAATCATCTGCAGAATTGTGGTGCAGAATGTATAAATGATTGGGTTTATTTCTGCAAATATTTTTGAATGGCCTCGTGCTGAAAATTGCATGTCCACCTGTACAATAACCCAAAGAAACATCTCAAAAGTCACATAAGTAAGCAAGTTGGTAACTAGAAGAAAGTGCTGTTTAACCTTGAACGGCAGAGGCAACATCGAGCTGAGTTTAAAAATATTTGCACAAAGTGTTTGAATCTTTTGGGATTCTGGACCATAATTGTGTATTTGATTTTTGTACCAAAGCTTTTAAGCATGTTCACCTAACTCATCGTAGTTCTTCCATTCCCCGATGTTTTGTTCATGATTTTGAGTTCTTTGTTTTCATTCAATTTGAATTTTTGGGTTTAATTTTAATTTCGGTTGTTTTGGGGCATTTTTTTGGTTTTTTTTTTAAAGGATGCAGATTCTGATAGTGGGGATGATTCAGACAAGAGATCATGTGAAGAGAGTTGGCGATTGATAACCTCCCTGAGGGAAAAGCTACCTCCCAGCAAGCTGCAAACCATTGTAAAAAAGTGTGGCCTACCCAGCAGTGGGAAAAAACACGAACAGATCAAAGTTTACCAGATTCCCAAACGGCGTAAAATTACCAAAGACCCCAAATGGGTGACCGTTTCAGACCTTAAGATCCAGGCCGTAAAGGAGATCTGTTATGAGGTGGCCTTGAATGATTTCAGGCATACTAGGCAGGAGATTGAGGCACTGGCAATTGTTAAAATGAAGGAGCTGTGCGCTGCTTATGGAAAGAAAGATCCCAATGAGAGAGACTCTTGGCGAGCTGTCGCACGAGATGTATGGGACACGGTGGGTGTTGGAGAGGAGCGGGTTGAAGATGTGATAGTCACTGTGAAAACTCCGAGTGATGTGGATGACCTGAAGTGCCATGTAGACAAACTGGAAAATATTCTGCAAGAAGTCAAGAAGCAGAATAATACGAAGGAAGAAGAGATAAAGATTCTTCGTAACAAAATGTTGCAGATGGAGAAAGTCTTTCCACTGATCGATTCTCAAGAGCAGCAAGGGAAGCACGTTTCGAGCAATGACGGAAGCAACAAGAAAGACAGACGCGACTCTGCAAACGAGGATGAGATCAGCAAGGATGAACGTGTTTCGAAACTCATGTCTGAAGATCCAGAGTTCAGGCGTGGTCGTCTGCGATGGATGAGGCTGGAGCAAATTCGTCTGAAAAACCTGCAGCAACAAGAGATCACCAAACAGCTGCGGCGGCAGAGTGGGCCACACCGGTTCATCCCACCCCAGGACCGGAAACTGCGTTTCCCTTTTAAAAGCAACCCCAGTCACCGAAACTCCTGGAGCCCTGGCACGCACATAATCATAACAGACGAGGAGGCAGTAGAATTCGTTGTTGAAAGGGACCCAAAGGGTGGAGGCGGCTCTGAGGAAGATGTCAACGAGAAGAACAACCGCAATCAACCTCGTTCGTGGCGCCCACATGGCTCGGGCAGAGGGTACAACCAAGGCAACAGGCAGCAGCACAGGAACGAGCAGCAGGTTCGCTGGCGGAGCAACTCATTCAGCAGTGGCCAGCAGCAGCACGGCTTGCGTCGGCAGACCTCAAACTCAACTGAGTCGTTACCGTCATCGGATGGTCGTCGGACGCCAGAGTCCCCTACACACCACCAGCGCCGCAACCACCAGCGATCGTATTACTTCAACAGCGGATCTTATGAAAATTGTTTCCAAGCAGTTGAATACTGTAGAACTGACAGATCACATCACAACCATTTCACTACCCCACCAAGAATGCGCCGACAATACTCGGCACCAAACCTTAAAGCACGAGAAACAACTGTGTAGAACCAATCGCTGGAATGAGCCTTTTTTCCTCCCCTTCAGAGTTGCCAGGGTGCTTAAGCTGACATTTATGTCCAGCTGTCGATCTTCCAACATCAATGCCCAAACTACGCAGTGGCCAGATTTTTTGTTTATTAACCCATTTTGGAAACTGAAAAAGCCGAGTCTACTTCATAGAATTCACCTTAATTTTGACCATCCAACCACAATAAGCGCTCACCTTTTGCACTAGTTTTGAAAGCTGACAACCTAATTAAAGATGTACCAAAAATTGGCATTGAGAATTGGCAAATGTCATTTGGTCAGTATGCCCATTTCATTCATTTCAAGATTAATTTTAAGACACTGAAGCTTAATTTCCTCATTATCCCACTTATTTGATTTTAAACTGGACAGAAAAATTCTAATGTGCTTCATAAATCTTTGTGTCCATTGGCAAAGTTCTTGACAAACTGATGTACAGAAGAAAGCGAGTAGCATTAATATTATTAACTGGCTCAAATGCTTCATGGCCAAGATGTCTCTTGATTTTTGCCTTGTTATATTTTTGTCAAATCAATTTTGTCCAAGTGTTAAACTGCCATTTATGATTTTGGGTGGGTTTCCCTATTTAAAATCACAATGCAAGCAAGTGCAACTTCTACAAACCTGCTGCATTAGTTCTTAATGTGTCCAAGTTGGATTTCTGGGGGTTTTTTTGCAGTAAACCCGATGCTAATATTATATATTTTTGTTAAAACCTTCATGGATTACGGGGGGAAGCAATGTAGGGGCCTGAGAATTACTAATTTTTGGGTTCATACAAATTCAACAAAACCGAGTAGTATTTTGTTTTTGCATTTTGACTCCTGTGTAATGTTGTCCCAACTAATTTACAGTAATTTTAGTGGAAGAAACTAGTAGCAAGATTCCGTTTTTTTTAAAAAATAAGTTTACATAGTTAAGAAGTTAAAGCTACCTCCCCCCCCACCCTGCAACCAGAAATGATCCTTGTGTGATTTTTAAAAATGCATCTTGTTATGGTAGTATTCATTACGATTTGAAATATCACCTGGTGAACCGTGGGATAATGCATTACAGTGTTCAAGTTTGTCTATTTCACTCACTGGTGAAGATTGAATAATTCTTGGCGGTTAGGAACAAGTTAGCTTTTGAAAGGTGTGGCATGTTTTAAATGTCTGCGAATGTGTCTCGTGAGGTTGAGAAGAGGCTGACCAGAAATGAACTTTAAACTAACAATGGTGCCTTATCCACTTTAACACATTGCAGCCAGCTCTTAATATGTACTTAGTCTCTCTTTTAATTTAGTCTAAACTTGCTACAGCCATTACTTACCACTTTAATTTCTTATAAGTCACAAGTGCAAATAATAGAAATAAGTAGTTTCTCCTTCAATCATATATCATTTATGTTAGAATAATTCAATTGTGTATCAAAACTACTTGAACTCCCTTTGCATTTCAATCCTAAGCATTTCAAAATCGTACTGTGCTCTTAAACTTAGGAACTTTTCAACTAAAGTAGGAGCCAAATCATTCCAACATTATTTACTTTCTCTTGGAAATTCTAAGCTATCGAATATATTTTTAAAAGTTTCATCCCAAAATACTGGGGAAAGGGGGGATGCTTTCAAAACTTCATAATTTCAGAACTTCAGCATTTACAGGACACACTTTTTTTGGAGATCGATAGTTTGCTTGTGAGCTTCTTGTTTCAGAGTGATTTTAAACTTGACTTTTTTTTTAAGATTTATGTTTTGCTCCCACTTTAACCACATTAACTTTTAATATTTTAGATAATTATGTTCTCTTCTTTAAATACCCAGAATGAGGATTATGGACAATCCACATGATGGGGTTCTCTGCAGGGAAAAATAATCATCATTTTCATTTGACATAATTGAAGTGATAGCCTGGACTACTTAGTCCACAACTAAAGTGCCCTCAATTTAATTTAAGTTTTTATCAGCATGCCATAATTTCCTTAACTTTACATATAATTAGATGCTTTTTTTAGAAAAGGAAAAAATATTATTTGAGCTTATTTCTAGTCTCTGCCTCAATTCACTGAGTTTAAGAAGGTGAGATTTTGAACACCATTAACTCTTTTACACTCTGAAAGCTTTGAATTCTCATTTCAAAAATCTTGGGTACCTTTTAACCTTAAGTCGTGTATTTTTTAATTCAAAGGAAGCTTGAAAATTTCTCTCAGGAAATTTTCTTCTATGTCTTTCGGTCTGATTTAAATATTTAGCTTCGGAGTAATTGAACGCTGAGTAATGAGCATCTGGAATAAGAATTGCTGGATTTGAATAAAGACCGTCATCATAATTCTCAAAGAACCATTTCTCTAGAGGGTTTTATTTTTTAAACAATACCTTACAACTGATGCAGGACACCTGGCATAGTGACATTTTCACTGATTACAAAATGGCCAATTTCTGAAATGTATGGCTTTTTTTGGTTTTAGTTTACAGGTACTGCATAGTGCAGCCTCATTTAACTCCCCTGCTTAATAATTTGAATGCACTTTGATTCGTGCATGCTTGTGCATTCTATTTGTTTGCAAAGAACATTGAGTGCCATGGTGCCTCCAAAGCCACAAATTGACCAGTGCCTTCCCAATATAGTGCCTAATTAATCTCACTCAGAAGATACCCCATTTTCCAGGAACGTTTATGTTGATCTTAATAATGATGCATGCTTATTAGTTTTGTTTCTTTGATTAAATTAGCAGGGTTGTCAAACAATGCAAAATGTTTTTTCAGGACATGGTGCTAGTCAGTTTCTTGTACAGAAAAATGGAAGGAAATCACATGCAATACTGGGACACTTTATCCTCCTGTGGATGGTTCATTATGTGCTCTTAAAGTGGGTCTCTGCAGACATGTGTTACATCATCATCACTTTTTAAGTGAGCCTTAAGAGTTAGCTAATGAAAAGGTAACACCTAAGTATTTGCAAACTTGTTTTACGCAAGTCCAGTTTTGTAAACTTATGACTACCGTGACTTTGGAATTGCAGTAATTACAGTCTGACTGATGCCTCTGTATTTAGTTTCATTTTGGCCTTTCCTGGCTACTGTGCTGTATGTCGGTGCCCAGTTCAAATCATTTGCGACGTTCTGTTGTGAAGGTTTCAGTAAAATAAAGTGCCAAGTCTTCAAGTTTGTGGTGGCCTTTTCTCAGTAACACGCCTGTAATCTTTCAGTTGTGATAGGAATACCCCTCCCCCACACGTTTTGTTTTTTTTCAATTTTCCGCAGTAAATATGGTAGCTGTGTTTTAGATCTTATCTTGCTGAATAATTGAGAAATGCATATGGAGATTGTTTTTAAAAACATGACCAATGGTTTGACAAATCTAAGTTGTTTAGGGTTTCCTTTTATTTCTGCTGGCCATCTCGATCAAACTTAGAAACTGGTAACCATCTGCAAATTTCCCAAAAAAATCATTGTCAACATCTGATGTTGATGCACCTTTCAGTGTTAGAAAAGTTGTCACGTGGCTTTGCCAGATGATGGTTACTGCTGCAAGGTTTCCCTACAACTAAAGATTTCTTAGAGCAAGAACAGAGTACATCTATTGGCAACAATGTTTTTGTCTTGCTTTGATCAAGGTGGCGAATAATAGGCAATGATTCTATTCCCGTTTTGAACATAACTGTTCTAATCTATGATGGACCAATGACTTTCTAAATAATTTTGCCTTGCGCAGGTGAGGAGTTGAGAGAGAAGCAGACCCAGATCACTGCCAATAGCCCACAGCTTCTTAAATCTGTGCTCACCTGTCCTCTCTGGCTCTATTTTCAATTGAATCCTATCAGTTTTTTTTTTCTTGGCCCTGCAACAAAACGGCTGCAACCAAAAGGCCTTTGGGTGTTAACTCCCAAAGTCCAAAGATGTGCTGATTAGGTTGATTGGCCATGCTAAATTGCCCCTCAGTATCCAGGGGATTATCAGGGTAAATGTGTGGGGTTATGGGAATAGGACCTGAGCGGGATTGTGGTCAGTGCAGATTCGATGGGCTGAATGGTCACCTTCTGTACTGTAGGGAATCTATGAGCTGCTTACAATGCCGTGCCATGCATTTATTATGGTAGTATTTAAAAGCGTTCATCTGAGTTACAGTGTACGTACATTCTGAGTGAGTTCAGTTCAAGGACTGTGGGAATAGGGAACAATTTCACACAGGCTGCAGTGGGGAAGTAGCTTGGCCTTGTGTTACCATTCAATGGCTACATGTCTAATCCCACAAGCGAAAATTAGTTCTCTTCAAGTCAGGAGTAAAACGTTTCAAACTGCGAGACTTACAGTACCGCCCCTCCCAAAGATTCTACAACATTTAAAATCTGACCTGCAGCCACCGGATTGAAGTGACTTGAAATGGTGGCACAATGGTTAGCACTGCTGCTTCACTCCACCAGGGACCCGGGTTCGATTCCAGCCACAGCCTGTGTGGACTTTACAAATTCTCCCCGTGTCTGCGTGGTTTTCCTCCCACAGTCCAACAATGTGCAGGTTAGGTAGATTGGCCGTGCAAAATTACCCCTTCGTGTCAGGGGGTCTAGTTAGGGTAAAGAGCTGGGTTTGTGGGTTTAGGGCCTGGGTGAGATTGTTGTCAGTGCAGGCTTGATGGGACGAATGGTGGCCTTCTGCGCTGTAGGGATTCTGATTCTATGTGAGGAGCGGTTGAGGGCTGCTAGTGTGGACGTGGAGAAGAAAAACGAGAATCAGAGGGCACGGCCTCGGGCTAAAGGGACGATCCTTTAAAACAGAGATGAGGAGGAATTTCTTCAGTCAGAGAGTGGTCAATCTGTGGAACTCTTTGCCACAGAAGGCTGTGAAGGTCAGGTCTTTAAGACGGAGATAGATATGTTCCTGATTAATAAGGGGATCGGGGTTATGGGGAAAAGGCAGGAGAATGAGGATGAGAAAAGTATCAGCCATGATTGAACAGCAGAGCAGACTTGATGGGCCGAGTGGCCTAATTCTTCTTCTCTGTCTTATGAAAGTTCCTGTGAATGTCTGATCTTTTGGTGTTATGATTTTGATAGCACTTGTAAAAACAAGATTTTTTTTGAAAAAAATAAAAGTTTAGTTTAAATTATAAAGTGTGTGGGCTGTACAAAGGAGAGGAGATCTGGAGGTGAGTGAAACAGGGATCAAACTTGCGTGAATTTCAACTCTAGGGTCTCGGACCTTTTGCACCCGAAATAGATATTTAATATCTTGCTACCCAGGCTGGTTTTAAGTTTCTGGTTTGGTAGCTCGGTGGAACTGAAAGCATTGCAAGTGTGCATATTTTAATATCGCAGATCTACGGACAGCGAAAACTCTCTACAGCAGTGTTCCATTTTATTGTAGAGATTGTGGTGCTGGCTACATAAAATGGGCAATATTTGAATACTCCCAGTTTATAATAGTTCTTGCGACTGCAAAATTTATAAACCCTACAATTGTGAATGAAGTTCAACACAGATGAATGTGAGGTAGTGCACACTTAGGAAGAGTAAGGATGGTCACTTTGTGACTTGGCAAGGGAGGGGGCAGTGGTGTGATGGTATTTTCACTGGATTAGTAATCCAGAGACCCAAGGCAATCCTCTGGGGACTTGGGTTCAAAGCCCACCATAGCAGATGGTGAAATTTGAATTCAATAAAAAAAAATCTTGAATTAAGAAGCCACTGATGACCGTGAAACCATTGTCAATTGTCGAAGGTCCTGCTCCACCATTCATTATGATCATGGCTGATCGTCCAACTCAATAGCCTGATCCTGCTTTCCCCCTAACATCTTTAGCCAAAGAGCGTAAAAGTGTGGAACCACATGGAGTAGTTGAAGTATGTAGATGCATTTAAGGGGAAACTAGACACTCAGTTGAGGGTGAAGGGAATAGAAAGTTGTGATAGATTTAGACGAGGAAAGATGGGAGGGGGTTTGAGTGGAACATAAACGCCATCATGGACTGGCTGGGCTGAATGGCTTGTTTCAATGTGGTATATCCAACATAATCCTATAACAAAATGATGCGTTAATGCTGGAAGTCAAGTTTTAAATTTTAAATATTTCTTTATCCCATATATGGGAGAGGCGATGGCCTAGTGGTATTAGTGGCTTGTCTATTAATCCAGAAAATCAGCTAATGTTCTGGGGCCCAAGTTCAAATTTGGCCAGTGATGGAATTCGAATTCAATAAAAAGAATCTGGAATTAAAAAGCTACTGATGACCATGAAACCATTGTTGATTGTTGCAAAAACCCATCTGGTTCACTAATGTCCTTTAGGGAAGGAAATCTGCCATCCTTACCTGGTCTGGCCTACATGTGACTCCAGAGCCACAGCAATGTGGTTGACTCTCAACTTCCCATGGGCAATAAATGCTGGCCAGCCAGCTACGCCCACGTCCCACAAATGAATATTGAAAAAAAATGACCGAGGTTCCACTCTGTGAGTGGAATCGGCTGCTGTCGGTGGTGGTAGAGGCGAACTCACTGGGGTCTTTTAAAAGACTTCTGGATGAGTATATGGGATTTAATGGGATTGGGAGTTACAGATCGTTCTATGGCTTGGTGGGTATGGATCGGTGCAACTTGTGGGCCGAAGGGCCTGTTTGTGCTGTAGTGTTCTAGCTTCTATGTAAACCCATTTTTGCCTATGCAGCTTGTGTCTTTGCTGGTGCTGTCTGAGATCAAAACTATCAACATTAATCCTGAACACTTGAATTTAAAAAAATAATTAAACCTAACTATGATACATGATGTGAGGGTGTTTCTGGATTTCACCCAAAGGATCCTAAGTATTTTTGAAGGATGCCTTGGTAAACAGTACATGAGTGGGATTTCTTAATGAATTCCAATTGCCGGTTCTAATATTGATGGATTCTTCCCACCTGCTCCCCGCTATACGTCAGAGCAAATTCAACTTGGTACAAGATGCAAAATCCCAAAGTTTACACAGCTGTGGCTTTATTATGTTAGTGGGCCACAGCCGTTCACAATCCATATAAGTGATTTGGATGTTGGTACTAAATGTAATGTTTCCAAGTTTGCTGATGGTACAAAACCAGATGGGAATGAGTTGAGAGAGGCTGCAAGGAGACTTCAAGGGGATGTAGCCGGGTTAAGTGAAAGGGCAGATGGAATGAAAGCACGAAGTTACCCACTTTAGTAGAAAAGGTAGAATATTTCTCACGTGGTGAGAAGTTGGATGGTATCCGGTCCAAAGGGATCTGGATGCCCCTATTCATGAGTCACTTAAAGCTAACATGCAGGTACAGCTGGTGATTAGGAAAGTAAATAGTATCACAGAATCCCTACAGTGCAGGAGGAGGCCATTCAGCCCACCAAGCCTGCACCACGACAATCCCACCCAGGCCCCATCCCCATGACCCCATGTATTTACCTTGCTAATCCCCCGGACACTATGGGGCAATCCACCTAACCTGCACATCTTTGGACTGTGGGAGGAAACCAGAGCACCCAGAAGAAACCTATGCAGACATGGGGAGAATGTGCAAACTCCACACACACGCGCGCGCGCGCACACACACACACATAGTGATCCAAGGCCGAAATTGAACCGGTATGTTGTCCTTTATCACAAGGGGATTTGACTGCAAGGGTAAAGATGCTTTGCTGCAGTTATATAGAGCCTTGCCAAGGCTGTACCTGGAGTACTGTATATAGTTTTAGTATCCTTATCTAAGGAAGGATATAATTGCCATGAAGCGAGTACAGTGGAGGTTCACCAGACTGATCCCTGGGATAACAAGATTGCCTTAGGAGAAGAGATTGAGGAAACTTGGCCTGAATTCTCTAGAGTTTTGGAGAATGAGAGGTGATCACATTGAAATCTAAAATTATTACAAGATTTGACAGAATAGATGTAAATAGAACATTTTCCCTGGCTGATGAGTCTAGACAGTAAAAAGTCTGACAACACCAGGTTTTAGTCCAACCGATTTATTTGATAGTAAACGTTTACTATCAAATAAATCGGTTGGACTAAAACCTGGTGTTGTCAGACTTTTTACTGTGTTTACCCCAGTCCAACACCGGCACATCCACATCATGATGAGTCTAGAACCAGAAAACACAGCCTCTGAGTAAGGGGCAGACCATTTAGGACTGAGATGGAGAAATGCCTTCACTCAGAGGGTGATGAATCTTTAGAATTCTCCACCCCAGAAGAAAGTTCAATCATTGAGCATTTCAGGACAGAAATTGATAGATTTCTGAATATTAATCACATCAAGGAATATGCAGGAAAATGGTGCCAAGTGGATCAGCCGTGATCTAATGGAATGACAGAGCAGGCTGAATAGGCGGAAAGGCCTACTCCTGCTGCTATGTTCCTACATTCCTACTGCTTTTGATATCTAAACAAAAGGATTGCCAGCTTTGTGAAACGCCGCCTCCTAGGGGCTGTCCAGTAATGGTGCATCCTCCCAAGGTAACGTTTGAAGGTAATTTGTTTCATTTTCCTTCATCCTGTCCCAGGTACGAGCTTTTGATTCTGTGTATGTAGGAAACTTGGAAGCGACTAAGAAGAGCTAATGTTCTGAGTTTCACAAAATAGTCCATCGGCTAGATTACCAGTAAGCTGGTGTTACGATGAGTCCTTCGATTTAATTGGATGAACAGCAAGCTGTGTCAGTGTTAGAACTGTCCTCCTAAGAAAAATACATTTGGATGTTGGTGTCCTTGGCATTGAAACGACCTCCACTCCCAAGCAGATGTGTCTCTAATACTTAATTACATCTATTCCTGTCTATGTCTAGTATAACTTTTAATATGTGGACGTACTAAAATTACCATAGTCTGTAATTAGTAATTAACTCTGCAAGTTAATCAACCTGATGAAGCAACAGTGGAGATTAATATTGGTATCAACTAACATCTCCCCCCCCCCCCCCCAACCCTCACCAGATTTGTGGTACACCAATTCCTTATTAATTAAACTTTATTAATAATGGAGCCATTTCCGTGTTGCTATACTGAAGGGATGCTAATGTCCAAACGTCATGTAATAGTGTGACTGTAAACGGACTGGGTTGGTTGTTAGTTATTCCGGTGGTTCCACTTGCGTTCACCTTTCTGCACCCATGAGATTATTTTAATGATGCATTAAGGAGAACTGTGTTCCTTTGTGTGGCCATCAGTCTCAAGAGTGCTAATCTTTGCTATAAGAGTAGCTATTGTATTTTTGTTCCATTTTCACATGGTTGGGGAATATATTGTATCAACTCATTCCTTGCCCTCTGATTTATAAAAAAAAAACCTAATCCCGCAAGTGAGGGGAAAAGAGACTGCCATTTTACAGGTACTCTGCTTCATAGCGTTTAAGACTTTTCTTGCAGGTCTTTTCTTTGAATCAAACACTTGTTCTTTAGTTTTTTCAACGCAGCTGGTATTTTATACATACCTAATTATGGTAAAGTTGCCATGGTCATTGGCTGCTCTCCCCTTTGAGGGGGAGAGCTGACTGGTGGTGGTTTTAACCTGGAGATCATCACATCTCGGATGAGAGGCAAGGTTGAGAAGGTGGGGTCCGCTGAATAACCTCAGCTGGTTTGTAGATTGAACACGCAGTGTTGGTGTCACTCTGTGTCACAAGCCAGCCATCCAGCCAACAAAGCGAATCCAACCCCATATGTTCGTAATTGCATTGTAAAAGAATTAGAAACCACCCCCTCTCCCCCTCCGCCACTTTTATGGACTCAGTATTTTTAAGATTGGATGATGGCAAGTACCTGCACCTGACTCTGTGGCGTAAGTCAAATCCTGCCTCATAGAGCATGTTACTCCTGTACTGGGAGCAGTGGCCAGTTGATCTTTTAGAATCCCGACTTACGGAACTTTGTTGGGTCTCTGCTGTTGTCCTTTCTTCTACACGTCTTCTGTCTTTATTGCCAGGACTATGAAAGTAAGCTCGAAGCTTTACAGAAACAAGTGGAAACTCGTTCGCTGGCCGCAGAAACAACTGAGGAAGAGGAGGAGGAAGAGGAGGAAGAAGGTGATGTAATTTGATTAATCAGCACGATTTTGTTCATTAATCACCTCTTGTGTCAGTATGTTCTCTGATTTTAAAACCCAATTCAAAATATTCGGAGAAAATTGGTTATAAAACACAACCACAATGTTCTTGACATCTTCTACAAAACAAAATATAAAAATACAATTACATATAAAGTATAGTTTATTTATTAGTCACGACTAAGGCTTACATTAACCCTGCAATGACGTTGCTGTGAAATTCCCCTAGTCGCCACACTCCGTCGCCAGTTTGCTCAATGCACCTCTAACCCACACATCTTTCAGGCTGTGGGAAGAAACCAGAGCATCCGGAGGAAACCCATGCAGACACGGGGAGAACGTGCAGACTCCACGCAGACAGTGACCCAGCTGATCCCTGGTTCTGTGAGGCAGCAGTGCTAGCCATTGTGCTGCCCCATGGAATATGGAATAGGGCTGGAAAGGAAGAGTGAACTCTGATTCATTCTGTTTGGGTTTTGGAATGCAATCTTTACAAAGTGTGCTACCTGCAACAGTCATATGACCTTTTACCATGAAGGAATCCCTGGGGGCAGCGATGATACAGGCAGTTCAATAAAGTCTTTTACTGAGAACTCGCAATTGTCTTTAAACATGAAACATGAATTCCAGCCAGCAGGATTTTCCGGTCCTGCTGCAGTGAACTGAGATGTGGCTGAGTGCCAAATTCTCCATCCGTCCTGGTGGGAGGGGGGTGGGGACAGCTGGAAATTCCAGCCATGGTGTCAGGGTGTAAAGATAAAGATTGTTGAACCCTGAAAATGGTGCAGAGTGGCCACAGCTCAGAAAAGCACACACAAATGTTCAAATCTGAAAAAAAAATGGTGCTAAAAAAGGAGTTCAAGAAAAGCATTGAGCTCTTGAAAATGGCAAATGAAATGCAAACAAAGGCTGCAAACGAATACAAGGTGAGTAAACTGGCTGCAGTAAATTTTCCACTTCCAATGGCAAAACTCTGAGATTGCAACAGACTTGATTAATAAGCTTGCATTGATAAGAATAGCCACGCTCCTAACACAGCTGGGGAGGGAATGCTGCAAAGTGCATACCATTCCTAAATGTAACCAACAAAGAAAAGACAACAGGTTTAGAAAGCCTTGAATGGACACTCTACCCTAAGGGAATGTTAGATGTGAACGCTATGCCTTCAACACTAAAGAACCACGAGAAGCCTCAATGTTAGGTTAAAAGCCAACAGGTTTATTTGGTATCACGAGCTTACAGAGCACTGCTCCCTCATCAGGTGAGTGCGAAGCCACTGGAAATTCCAGCCACGGTGTCAGGGTGTGAAGATAAAGATTGTTGAACCCTGGAAATGGTGCAGAGTGGTCACAGCTCAGAAAAGCACACACAAATGTTCAAATCTGAAAAAAGATGATGCAGGGGCTTTCATACTCGCCTGATGAAAGGGCAGCGCTCCGAAAGCTCGTGATTCCAAATAAACCTGTTGGGCTTTAACCTGGTGTTGTGAGACTTCTTATTGGGCCCACTCCAGTCCAATGCCAGCATCTCCACATCATGTTCAACAGTAGTGTCAGGGTGATAAAGAGTCCATTGAACGATATTTGGTTGCAATAATAGGGCTTGCAGAATCATGTGAATTTGGCCAGCTAAAAGATGAACCAATTAAACATTAGTTTTCGGCATGCAAAGCCTCTTAGTGAGAGCAGGCCTACAGAAAGATGAGAAACTAACACTAAAGAAAGTGATGGATGTATGTCCAAATGTGGAAGTTGTGAAATGTCAGCTCAAACATACATACGATAAAGGAGACCAGGAGATACATTATGCCCAGAAACATTCCAGGCTGAAAGAGTAGAGCAATCACAAACAAAGTGCAGGATGTACATACTGTGGATAACATCATGCGGAGGAAAAGGAGGATTGCCTAACATGGGGAAAGCAGTGTTTTAATTGCAGGAAAGTTGGACCTTTGGAAAGGGGGATGTTTGGGTTTTGAAATACTACCAATACGAAGTGTAGTACCTGGCTTGCCATTGGCATGTAACCTCTACCATATGATAATATCTGGGGTCAGCCATGATCCAGGCAGTTCAATAAAGCCTCACTGAAAACACCAAAGAAGTACAGCTGTCCTTAAAACATGACACACAATACATTTAGTGACACCTCTTTGTTATGTCTGGTGTCTGCACTCTTTGTTATTCTATTCTGGGAATCTCCTGCTAAAGCTTACCTTTACAGAATCATAAAGCCCTTTCACATTTTAACAAGACAGTCTGTCAAGCAACTATAGTCGGTGTTCAGCGCATTCAAGCTGAACAATAGTAAAATGAGTCTTGTCAACTTTCCCTTTAGTCGACTGATAGAACGTTGGACAAGTTTTCAAAGGCAATGGGATCCTGTTGCAATCCTGTTGAGTAATTAAATGAAATGCCACACTGTTCAGCTAGATTGCTCTGGGAGATTGATGGAATAGATACTTTGCTGCATCTTCATGCCATCATGAATTGTTCACTGATCAAGGCTGGAATGGTTACAATCCCGCACTCTTTTTGGGAATGAAAAAAGTCTTCACATTCATCCTGCATCGAAGACGTGAGCGGTTCAGCCCTGTCGAGCCTTTAGATTGGAAGAAAGAGTAGAAAAATAATACTAAGCTTGTCAATCTTGCCTTCTGTCAGGTGGCAAAATCTTCAGCACTGCCTTTCCTCAATCATCACTAATGCACACTTCTGAAGGAGGTGAAAATGCATAGCCAATCTGTGGAAAATCACTGGGCAAACGCTCCTTAAATTATTCAGGCAAACTCCAGGGGACCAGATGCATTTGTGACCCGTAACTAGATGTACTTAACTAATAATATAACAACTAATGTTTAACCTTCCCTGATCTATTTCAATTTGTTGGGGCACAGAATTGTACAAGATTGGGAAAGGCCATTTCCATTGAGCAGGCTGGTCCCAAAGGACATCTATTCCCTAGGAATCTATTCACTTCAATTTCACATTGGTCAGCTTCACTTTCTGTCCAGAGTTGATCCTTGGAGTACAATGTGCTACATACTGTTTCTCCTCCCCCATTGCGTCTTACAATTTGATTGGACCATATAGTTCTGGTGTTGCACATAAGGTGAAGTTATAATCTCCCTAGGGAGTGGGCTCAGAGGCAGTGGTGATCACAGAATTGGGAGAGAAGTCAGGGTGCCTATTCCCTTAAATTCAGGTAGGGCTGGGAAAGGGCAAAGATAGCCTTCCTACTGGGAGAATGTTTAAGGAACTCAACTGCTACCAGCAAATGTGGGTAGGGAGTGAGGGGGTGTTTGGAGTGGAAATCCGTGATCAAGGAGAAAATAGCGAGGCATCTTGAGAATTGTTTGACAGAGCAGACGCAGCATGGTTTCGTTAAGGGGAAGTCGTGTCTGACAAATTTATTGGAGTTCTATGAGGATGTGTCTAGGGCGGTGGATAGAGGAGAGCCGGTGGATGTGGTCGGTCTTGATTTTCAGAAGGCGTTTGACAAGGTGCCTCACAAGAGGTTGTTACAGAAGGTCAGGGGGCATGGAGTTGGGGGTAGGGTGTTAGCGTGGGTAGAGGATTGGTTGTCAAATAGGAGGCAGAGAGTAGGTGTCAATGGGTGCTATTCGGATTGGCATTTGGTGACTAGTGGAGTGCCCCAGGGGTCGGTGCTGGGGCCTCAGCTTTTTACCATTTATATAGATGATCTGGAGGAGGGAACCGAGTGTATGGTGTCGAAATTTGCTGATGACACCAAGATTGGTGGAATGGCAAATTGTGCGGAGGGTGTGGAGAGTCTGCAGAAGGATCTAGATAGGCTGGGCGAATGGGCCAGGAACTGGCAAATGGAATTTAATGTTGGCAAATGTGAGGTGGTCCACTTTGGTAGGAATAATGGTAGGAAGGACTATTACTTACGTGGCAAAAAACTGCAGCAGGCGACGGTGCAGAGGGACCTCGGGGTCCTTGTGCATGAGTCGCAAAAACCCAGCCTGCAGGTGGTCAGGAAGGCTAATGGGATGCTGGCCTTCATAGCGAGGGGGATTGAATATAAAAGTAGGGAGGTCATGCTGCAGCTGTACAGGGCACTGGTGAGGCCGCAGCTGGAGTACTATGTGCAGTTTTGGTCGCCGCACTTACGCAAGGATATTTTGGCCTTGGAGGGAGTGCAGAGGAGGTTTACTAGGCTGATGCCGGAGTTGAGGGGGTTGAACTATGAGGAGAGGCTGAATAAACTAGGCTTGTACTCGTTAGAGTTTAGAAGAATGAGGGGAGATCTCATTGAGACATATAAGATGATGAATGGGATGGATAGGATAGAGATGGAGAGGCTCTTCCTGCTCAGAAAGGATAGTAGGACTAGAGGGCACAGCCTCAAGATAAAGGGGGGGTGGTTTAGAACGGAGTTGAGGAGGAACTTCTTCACTCAAAGGGTGGTGAATCTCTGGAATTCTCTGCCCATTGAAGTGGTGGAGGCTGCCTCGCTAAATATTTTTAAGATGCGGGTTGATGGGTTTTTGGTAAGAGAGGGGATTAAGGGTTATGGGGAGAGGGCGGGAATGTGGAACTGAGCCACGACAGATCAGCCATGATCTTATTGAATGGTGGGGCAGGCTCGAAGGGCTAGATGGCCTACTCCTGCTCCTATTTCTTATGTTCTTAAAAATGAGGCGGGTGGCCTTATGCCACATGGGCAGGCCACCCAGTAAAAGCTGACTGCTTCCTTGTGGGCGGGTAGTTGTGGGGTGGCCCTCATGATTGGACTTGCAGAACATCCATTGTAGAGACCCCTGTCCCCAGGACCTGTCTGATTGGGCCCCAGCAAGCCCCTGTACATTTGCCTTCATTTTGGAGCTGCCCTCACTGCTGTGGGGTACACTGTGTTACCAACAGCGACAACTGCTCCCAGTGGGATTGCAGGCACTGAGCTCTTGGTTGTGGGGAAGGGAGATGGGGGGTTGACGGCAATGAGCAGTGTCATCACCAGAGTCATAAAACTCAGTCCCCAAGTGTCACGTTACTATGCAGAACTTAGTTCTATGGTTTCTGTGGAATATTGAAGCTGCGATTTCTGCTGGGTTTAAAACAAAATTAGCAAAAATGATCATTGATCTTGAAGTTCCCACTAAATATGATACAGAGATGCCGGTGTTGAACTGGGATGGGCACCATAAGAAGTCTTAGAGCACCGACTTCGAATCCAACAGGTTTTTCAGGCGAGTTATTCACCTGATGAAAAAGCAATGGGTCTGAAAACTTGTGATTCCAATTAAACCTGTTGGACTTCAGCTTGGTGTTGTGAGACTACTTTCTGTTCCCGCGAAATGAATATCAAATAAATTGATTGATATGTGATTGTGAAAAGTTGTTACCAGATCTGAGCTAGCAGTTTAATGGTTTTCCACTGTTTAGTTATTAATGGCCTCAGCTAAATTTCTGTTCTAAATGCCGTGTGAATTCTGGTTTGCCTCCATAGCCCCCTGGACCCAACGTGATTACGAGCTGGCTGAGTGGGCATTCAGGAAATGGAAGTATCACCAGTTTACGTCTTTGCGTGACTTACTTTGGGGAAATGCTGTCTACCTAAAGGAGGCTAATGCTATTAGCGTTGAGCTGAAGAAAAAGGTACTGCATGTACTGTTGTTGTGCGCCATTCTGTAGCGTTAACTCCCTCATTACATTTTTAATGCCTTTTGTGAACTGTCCTAATACCATTGTTCAAATTAAATCAATTCTAAACTGAAACCCCTGTTGACTGCTCAAAAATGTTGGCCTTCAGCCTGCGCTGCTGCTGAATGTTCTGGGCTTGTGCTGACAGCTTGTGCTATTCTGGTCTAGAATGTACTCTTCAGAAAAAATCTCTGAAGCTACTCGACAAAAGGTTATTGCTCCACAGAGCTGATGTCGGGGGAAAAAAGTGCTGATGTTTCTCTTCAATTATGTACTGGTGTTAGTGCTGCCTGATAGAGGTATAAAAACTGTGTTGGACTGATCAACATAATTAATCACCAGTTTTAGGGGATGGAGGAACATGCATAATTAACTCGTATTTAAGGTTTAAACTCTTACAGAGAGACAAATCTAGCTGTTTTGGATTTTTAGAGGCCGAACATACCTTTGTCAAGCTTAGTCTGTTACTACAAACCAGAAGCGATTTGGATCAAAATTTCCAAATGCGTGACTTGGACATCAACTCACGATTAATAAGACCATAAGTTATAGGAGCAGAATTAGACCATTCAACCCATCAAGTCTGCTCTACCATTCAGTTATGGCTGGTATGATTCATTCCCATTCTCCTACCTTCTCCCCAAATCCTTGATCCCCTTATGATCAAGAACCTACCTATCTCTGTCTTAAAGACACTCAGTGGCCTGGCCTCCACAACCCGCAGTGGCAAAGAGTTCCATGGATTCATCACTCTCTGGCTGAAGAAATTCCATCTCATCTCAGTTTTAAAGGACCATCCCTTCACTCTGAAGTTGTACCCTCGAATTCTAGTCTCTCCCATTAGTGGAAACAACTGCTCCACATCCACTCTACCTAGGCCTCTCAGCATTCTGTAAGTTTCAATTAGATTGCCCACCCTCCGCTCCCTCCTCTTCCTCCTCTTCCTCCTCCCCTCCCCCCCCTTTCTAAATTCCATCAAGTATGGACCCAGACTCCTCAACCGCCCCTCATTTAACAAACGCTTCATTCCTGGGATCATTCTTGTGAATCTCCTCTGGATCCCCTCCAAGGCTATAACACATCCTTCCTTGGGTATGGGATCCAAAACTGCTTGCAGTATTCCAAATGGAGTCTGACCAGAGCTATATACAGCCTCAGCAGTACATCCCTGCTGTTCTAGCCCTCTAGAAATGAATGCTAACATTGCATTTGCCTTCCTAACTGCCAACTGAACCTGCATGTTAACTTTGAGAGTCCTGAACCAGGACTCCCAAGTCCCTTTGTGCTTCAGATTTTTGAAGCTTTTCCCCATTTGGAAAATAGTCTACGCCTCTATTCTTCCTACCAAAGTGCATAACCTCTCACTTTTCCACTTTGTATTCCATCTGCCACTTCTTTGCCCACTCTCCTAGCCTGCCCAAATCATTCTGCAAGCTCCCTACTTCTTCAATACTACCTGTCCCTCTACGTATCTTTGCGTCATCCACAAATTTAGTAACTGTGCCCTCAGTTCCATCTTCCAGATCATTAAGTTTTAATTTGCAGAATGCTGTGAGGGGAATGTCATACTGAGGTTTAACATCCATGTTGGTTGCAGATTATGACACACTTTGCATAATATGATGATGGATTTTCATACTGTATATAAATTAAATAGGAGCAGGAGTAGTTCTCACAGCCCTTTGAATCTGTGGCACCATTCAGTTAGATCGTCTACTTTGCTTCATTTTTCCGCGCTATTCCATCAGCATCTACAAATCTGCTGGTGTCTCTCTTGCCTAGACTTGATGACTGAGCACCCAAGGCTCTCTGGGGTGAAGAATACCAAAGGTTCACAAGTGTCCCAGTGAAGAAATTTCTCCTCATCTCAGACCTGAATGTGCAGCCTCTATTTTCTGAGACTGTGACAGTCTAGTTGTGGACTTGCTAGGCAGGAGAAATAACCTCCCAGCATCTACCCTATAAAGCCCCTTGAGAGTTTCGTTTTTTGATGACCTTGCACCTCATCTAAACTATCGTGAATTTATGTCTGGCCTACTTGATCGCTCCTTGCAGGATTATCTCCGTATCCCAGTAATCAAGCTAGTAAACCTAGGTGACCTCCCCTTTTAATAAGTTCATAAGGTGTAGGATCAGAATTGGGCCATTCAGCCCTTTGAGCCGCTCCGCCATTCAATCATGGCTGATATGCTCTTCGTTCCCATTTTCCTGCCTTCTCCCTATAACCCTTCAACCCATTACCAATGAAAAATGCCTAACTCCTCAAATCTACCCACTGTTGCAGCAAATGCAAGTGCATCTTTCCTTAAAGTTTATTTATTAGTATCACAAGTAGGCTTACGTAAACACTGCAAAGAAGTTACTGTGAAAATCCCTTGGTCACCACGCTTTGTTTGGGTACGGTGCATCTAACCACATCTTTCGGAATGTGGGAGGAAACTGGAGCATCCAGAGAAAACCCACACAGATACGGGGACAGCATACAGACTCGCACAGACAGTGACCCGGGCCGGGAATCGAACCCGGGTCCCTGGCGCTGTGAGGCAAAAAGGAGACCATTTTGTGCTGTGTTTTATTTTGCCATCATACCGTGTATTATTTCAGTTATTGGATTTGGGAAAGAAGGGGACGTTGAGCAGCTGCCACAATAGAGACATTAATCCAGCTGGTAGATTCATGATTGACTTGTTTTCTCCAACACTGACCCCTTCTCCCCCCTCACTTCTGTATTCAGGTGCAGTTTCAGTTCGTATTGCTCACAGATACACTCTACTCCCCGCTTCCACCCGAATTGCTCCCTGTTGAGTCGGAATCTGATCGGGAAGCTCAGCAATTCCCAAGAACTGTTGTTGCGGTGGAGGTACAAGACTTGAAGAATGGTGCAACGCATTATTGGTCCTTGGAGAAACTCAAGTAAGGATGTCTTGAATACTTGCCCAACCTTCGGGCATGCTAATGATGTTGCATGTTACAGTACCCCATTTTAGAATTGGGTTGAAGTGTCTTCTGTAACCAAGATGCTATATTTCCTAGACTGGGAACAACTAGACTAGTTGTTCTCCATCTAGAAAGAGTGCAGAAAGGATTTACTAGGATGCTACCGGGACATGATGGCTTGAGTTATGAGGAGAGGCTGGATAGACTGGGACATTCTTCCCTGGAGCTTGGGAGATTTAGGTGTGATCTTACTGACGTCAATAAAATAATGAGGGGCACAGATCAGCTAGATAGCTATTATCTTTTCCTAAAGATAGGAGAGTCTAAAACTAGAGGGCATAGGTTTTAAGGGGAGAGGGGAGAGATATAAAAAGGTTCCAGAGGGGCAATTTTTTCACACAGAGGGTGATGAGTGTCTGGAATGAGCTGCCAGAGGTAGTAGTAGAGGTGGGTACAATTTTGTCTTTTAAAAAGCATTTAGACAGTTACATGGATAAAATGGTTATAGAGGGATATGGGCCAAACACGGGCAATTGGGACTAGCTTAGGGGTTTTAAAAGAAAAAAGGGAAGCATGGACAAGTTGGGCTGAAGGGCCTGTTTCCATGCTGTAAACCTCTGGGACTCTGACTGCTTTAACAATCTATTTCTAGAAAGCACTTCCAACAGTGCATCATGATATCACAATTAATGGGAGAGTTCCAAATCTTCTGCTATTTAATGGTGTATGGGTTTGCTGTCTACAGTGCAACTGAAACACCTTTCTCTTGACCTTAGTAACGGCCTACTAAAGATGAAATAATTTCCTGCTAAATAACCTTCCTTGTGTCTGAGACTCCTGCTTTTAGAGAAATATATCTAATCCATTAGTCTCCACTATGTGGTGCCAGGTTACAGACGAATGGGGTGGGGTTTTGGATTCGTGTAGGTGGAGTTGCAAGATTTTGCAGTATGCGCTGCCTTGTGCTCTGTGGGGCCATGTGCCACACAAAATAGCCGTGCCATTGGCTACTAACGAGGAGTGTTTAATTCCATGAACTGCTTTGAGAGGTTGGAATGAGATAAGAGGCTTATAAACAAAAATTATTCAACCCTCACATCTACTTTGCCACATTGTTGTTTATTTCAAACTATTGATTGTATTGAAGAATTTACTCCCCAACTAAAATAGGAAATTTGATCTGGAGTTATTGTGTGATGTGCTCATCTCATCTGCCATTTCCTTATTATCTACAACTAATTCCCCATTGTCACTCTCTGGAGGACCAACACTCAGAACATCGTACAGCACAGGAACAGGCCCTTCAGCGCATGATGCTGTGCCAAGTATGACGCCATATTAAAGTAATCTCCCTACCTATCCTTGGTCCCTGCCCCTCAAATGCCCCTATTGTATCTGCTTCCACCACACCTGGCACTGCATTCCAGATACCCACCATGCTCTGTGTACAAAAACTTACCCCTCACATCTCCTTTGAACTTGAGGGAAAATGTAGGAAAACATTGCGTTTTTCCTTTGCAACTCAAATCCTAATGTTAATTTCTTTAGATTGTTTAGTTCTAGTCCCAATCCCTAAACAATTGATGCATAGACTTCATTAAAATTTCCTCTCTCGTTCTTCTTGGGAATTACCTCGTTGCTGCCTTTTTTTTTGCTTTGCTTTACTGGAGTGGAAAGGGAGAGAGAATGTTCCTACCAGTGTATACTACAGAATATCCAGTACGTAGCTTAATATGTCTGTCAGTGAGCTGCTGGCTCTGGCTTGTGTTGCTGTTCATTCCTTGGCCCAATCTGCATTGATGCCTAGGGAATCAAAGTGTAGACAAATGATCTCCCCATCTCTTAGTTGAGCAACATTTGTACGTGCACGCAGTTAGATAAACTTCAATCTTCCCCCAATGTCTTTGTGAAGGGAAAAGCTCGGAAGAAAGCCGCACAAAACATTGCAGCATTCTAACCACGGAGTGTGCATTCTAGACAAGTGTAACTTTGTTTGTGCAGGCAGAGATTGGAACTAATGCGTGAGATGTATGATCGCGCTGGAGAAATGGCCTCCGCCACGCAGGACGACAGTGAGAGCATGATGACAGGCAGTGACCCGTTCTATGACCGCTTCCATTGGTTTAAACTCGTGGGAAGGTATGTCAGTGTTTTTCCTTCACGTCAGAACCATGTGGCAGTGATGGCAGCAGCTGCAGAGCTTAGACCTCCAACATACAGATGAAATAGATATATTTTTTATTGGAGATTTTACACCGATTTTTCCTTCCGCAGCGCACTTATTCCTGTTACAGGTTCGACATCAACAAGTCCAATCAAGCAATCCTGTGTAATTGATAAATGCATGGAATATAATTCCACCCCTCCCTCCCCAACCCAAGCCCAAATAAAAACCTACTGAAATTGTTTGGTTTACTTTCAGGTTTGTATTTTTTAAATTCTGAAGCTACATTCCTTCAAGCATTGAGTCTGATTATTGAATGTGATGGAATTAAACTCTAGCCCATGGAACCATTGTTTTTTGATAATGTTGCACCTCTTGGGTTAATGTATAATTCATATTGACAGTTGTTTTCTTAGCAAACCATGGATTGTCGCTTAAATTTATGGCAGGTTACAGCTGTTGAAACATTTATCAACTGCATGACACACTCTGGTTGGCCAGGAAAGATGAACATTGTTTTTGGGTGTTCCTATAGATGATGATTGATTAGCGGACTGAGATTTCACCTTCACCACAAACTCTAATCTGAAATGACTTGAGAACATCTTGCCCCCGGGTTCTGGTGGGTGTGGGCTCACAGCCGGTTTAGCACCAACACAGCAATGGAAAGGCAGCAATGTGGTTATGTTACAGAACTGGCAATCCAGGGGGCTATTCCAACAACCCGGGGCTATGAGATCATATCCCACCACTGCAGCTGGGATGACTTAAATTTAAGTTACGAAATCAGGAATGAAAAGCTTAGTGTCGGTAATGGTAATCATGAAACCACTGTGGGGAGGTGGTGGCGTACGTGGTATTGTCACTGGTCTAGTAATCCAGAGAGCCAGGGTAATGCTGTGGGAACCCAGGTTTGAATCCCACCATGGCTGATGGTGAAATTTGAGTTCAGTAAAAATTTAGAATTAAAAGTGTAATAAGAACATAAGAAATAGGAGCAGGAGTAGGCCAACTAGCCCTTCGAGCCTGCCCCGCCATTCAATAAGATCATGGCTGATCTGTCGTGGCTCAGTTCCACATTCCCGCCCTCTCCCCATAACCCTTAATCCCCCCTCTCATCAAAAACCCATCAACCCGCGTCTTAAAAATATTTAGCGAGGCAGCCTCCACCACTTCAACGGGCAGAGAATTCCAGAGATTCACCACCCTTTGAGTGAAGAAGTTCCTCCTCAACTCTGTTCTAAACCGCCCCCCCTTTATCTTGAGGCTATGCCCCCTAGTCCTACTATCCTTTCTGAGCGGGAAGAGTCTCTCCTCTCTCTATGGGCTGCCATTAGCAGCCTTTCCCCTTGGTTTTGTGACTGACTCATCTTTCATTCCCTCACCCTGCAGTATAAACATCTCCCACTTTCTATGCCTTTTAGCTTTGACAAAGGGTCATCTGGACTCGAAACATCAGCTCTTTTCTCTTCTTACAGATGCTGCCCAGACCTGCTGAGATTTTCCAGCGTTTTCTCTTTTGGTTTCGGATTCCAGCATCCAGTAATTTGCTTTTATCCTAAAACAGAAATGCTTTTGATTGCATGACACTGAGAATCTCTCACCTTGAACGCACATTATTTTTCTCTCAAATCCACTCCTCCCCACCTCACGCCCCCAACATGCTCACCTGGTCTCCTGTCTGAGGATTGAATGTGCTTAGGAAAGATTATTTGACTTCAGGGACGTCATAGCCCAGACTTGCCCTCACTTCAGATTTGTGAATGCATGTGTCTCGCAGAGATCAGTCATTAGAAGCCTGGTCAATGTGTCCTGGTCCCAACCAAGGAAGGCTGGGGACAGTGGCAGCACCACTTTTGCAATGACGACTGAGATTGACTGAAGATCAGATGTGGAACCTTCTAGAGATCTATCATTGAATAGCTTTGGAAAGAAAATGAAGAATGGTGGTAGACAAGTGACCCTCATCGGAAAACCTCACTTCAGGGGTCGAGGTGCACTTCGTGTTTTTCATTTCTGGGGCCACTTGACCTCTGAATTAGATTACCTCATAATCACGCTAGGATGTCAGTTGGTCGTTCTGTTGTGCAAGGGGAGGCCATGGCCTTGTGGTTTCATTGCTGGACTATTAATTCAGAAGCTTAGCTCATGTTCTGGGGATCCGGGTTCGAATCCCTCCACAGCAGATGGTGGAATTTGTGTTCAATTTAAAACATCTGGAATTAGGAATCTACTGATGATCATTGCTGATTTGTCAGAAAAACCCATCTGGCTCACTGATGCCCTTTAGGGAAGGAAATCTGCCAATCATTACCTGCTCTGGCCTGTATGTGACTCCAGAGCTACAGCAATGTGGTTGACTCTCAACTGCCTGCCAAGGACATCTAGGGGTGGATGATAAATGCTGGCCAGTTAGCAACGCCCATGTCCCATGAGTGAGTTTTTTAAAAAATTCTCAAATCAAGTGCTTGCAATTTTGGCATCATCTATCCAGGATGCATTGGAATTTAAAATGCTAAACAATCTTGCAGTCTTCAGTAATCTATCAACCTTTAATGGAAATCAAAGACACCAATGGCAGAAGTTTGCAGCTTATTTAATTAACCAAGGACTGTGATTTAGTTTTTAGCTGAAAAGGAATATTCATTCCAGAATTACCATGTTTGCTGTCATGTTGGACATGGGGGAATGGCAGATAAAACGTCAAAGAGAAAAGAACAAAGAGAATTACAGCACAGGAACAGGTCTTTCAGCCTTCCAAGCCTGCACCGACCACGCTGTCCGACTTAACTAAAACCCCCTACCCATCCAGGGACTATATCCCTCTATCCCCATCCTATTCATGTACTTGTCAAGACGCATCCCCCCCATAAAATATCCCATATCCGCTTCCACTACTACCCCCAGTAACGAGTTCCAGGTACCCATTACTCTTTGTGTAAAAAATCTGCCTTGTACATTGCCTTTAAACCTTGCACCTCGCACCTTAAATCTATGCCCCCTAGTAATTGACTCTTCCACCCTGGGAAAAGTTTCTGACTATCCACTCTGTCCGTGCCCCTCATAATCTTGTAGACATCTATCAGGCCTCCCCCTCAACCTCTCTCACTCCAGTGAGAACAAACCAAATTTCTCCAAACTCTCCTCATAGCTAATGCCCTCCATACCAGGCAACATCCTGGTAAATCTTTTCTGTAACCTCTCCAAAGCCTCCACATCCTTCTGGTAGTGTGGCGACCAAAATTGGACACATTTTGGTGATTCCAAATGTGGCCTAACTGAAGTTCTATAAAGCTGCAACATGACTTGCCAATTTTTAAACTCAGTACCCCGGCAGATGAAAGCAATCATGCCGTATGCCTTCTTGACTACCTTCTCCACCTGTATTGCCATTTTCAGTGACCTATGTACCTGTACACCAAGATCCTTTTGCCTATCAATACGCTTAAGGGTTCTGCCAGTTACTGTATATTTCCTATCTGTATTAGACCTTCCAAAATGCATTACCTCACATTTGTCCGGATTAAACTCCATCTGCCATCTCTCTGCCCAGGTCTCCAACTGATCTACATCCTGCTGTATCCTCTGATGGTCCTCATCACTATCTGCAAATCCACCAACCTTTCTGTTGTCCACAAACTTACTAATCAATCCAGTTGCGTTTTCCTCCAAATCATTTATATATGTTACAAACAGCAAAGGTCCCAGCCCTGATCCTTGAGAAACACCACTTGTCACAGCCCTCCATTCAGAAACACACCCTACCACTGCTACCCTCTGTCTCCTTTGACCAAGCCAGTTTTGTATCCAGCTTGCCAGCTCACCTCTGATCCCTCGCATTGGGAAATGTTAAGCTTCTGAAGTGTTTTTGGAATATTGTGAATGAAGGGATAGAATCAGAAACTCACAGTCCATTAAACATGCTCTTTCTGAAGAATATTTGTATTAGAAAGAATTCCCAATGCAGTGCTGTTTAGGTGCATCATATCTGGGCCATATATAGACTGATGTGGTATTTGTCATTTGCAGCAGACATTTGCTGAGCCTCTACTGATGCAGAAGGATTAACCAGCTGCTAAAGTTGAGTTAGTGGCTTCTAAGGTTTCCGATCTCCCAGCTCAGAGCTGCTTTAGCAACACGTACAACCATCTGCTGAAATGTTTGTGTCCCTGATGAATTTTTAAGAGCAAGCCACAGAACTTGGAAGGATATTTTGAGAATGTGTGGCATCAAAAATCATTCAACTTCTGTTAGAGTGTGGGAGGAAACATGTATTTGGGAATTGCCTTGGTCTGTCTGAATGCACTTAAGTGACAACTTTGTGCCACTCTTCTTGGCGACCCATGACTGGTCAAGGATAGACTTTTCCCAGCCTGCAGCTGGTGTGTGTGCACATGTGTGGTCCCAGTCCCTGGATTGTTTGGAGAAGGCACCAAGCTGGAATAAGCTACCTGCCGAGAGAGGGAATACTGTGAAGGCATAATCAACCTGCAAGAGTCTTAGACATGTCCCAATTGTTTACTGGAGAGCAGTATTCTTTAGTCATTGAACCCTCTTGGTGTTGTGCATTGTAGCCCCTAAAAAGGGGATAACACCCAGAGGAAGGGAAAAGGAGAAAATTCTCCCACCTTTGACGCATGGATCACATCAACTGGCTCTACCCCCTTCCCTTATTGAGTTTGTTTCCAGCTATATTGAGACGTTCCTTACCCTGGCACCAAGTGGGTAACTCTTCCTACTGACCCCTTCAATCATGATTGCAGATGTTATCCCCTAATTATCAAATCCTAATCACAAATAGTCTTATTGTCTTCCTTTGGACTGCCTCCTTCTCCCTCCCTCCCTTTCTCTCACTCTCCCTCCTTCCCTCCCCTTCTAGCACCCTCCCACTCCCATTTCTTGCGCGCCCCCCCCCCCATTTCTCACATCATCCCCCTTATAAACAAAATAACCAGTCATTTGTCTCATTGCTGTGTTGGGTTCTCACACAAATTGGCTGCTGTGTTTACCTGCATAAGAAGTGAGCAGCTGCAAAAGTAATTGGCTGATTGTAGAGTATTTTTGAATTTCCTAACAACGTGCTGGGAGCTATTCCATCATCGTTCTTTGTTTATTTTCCTAAACACGAAACCTGCACCAAAAATATCCCATCAAGTAATTTTTTAAAGAATTTTAAAAATTAATGCTGTGAGTCACTGCTCAACAAATGTATTTATTTTAAATGAGAGAAGAGATTTATGATGCCATTAAGAAGGGATCTATTTCATTATGACGTGCTTTGCAACTTTTGGTTCTGACTTTTTATTGCTTTTATATGTTTGTTAAAGGAAGTGAAATATTATTGGTCAAATATAGTTTTACTTCCTAGCTGGAAGAGATTGAAATAATCATTAACACCCATTTTTCTCTTGAGTCGCGTTGGACTTGTGCATTGGAAAATAACCCTTTCTTGCCCTTAACTGTACTCCAGTTCCCCAATTTTCCACGGCTGTGTGAACGAGCACCTTGCCGATCGCACGCCCTCGCCCACCTTCTCCACGGCAGATTCAGACATCACTGAGCTTGCTGATGAGCAGCAAGACGAAATTGAGGACCTGGACGAGGAGGCCTTTGTGGACGATACTAGCTCAGACTTGGGCAACGAAGAAGGATCAGACATCTTCGGCGATGGGCAGGATCCGTTTTATGACCGGTCCCCCTGGTTCATTTTAGTGGGAAGGTTGGTGAGGTTTTTTGGAGAACAGTGGGAAGGGACTAGCTCTTTTCATTAAAGCCCTACAATTTGCGGCAACTAAACCTCTCTGTATTTAACCATGTACGCAAAGCCTTTTTCTGTCTATTTAGCTCATGGAATTAAGGTTTTTGAAAAATGAATCAGCTTCACTTAAAAAATCATAATTACCCCCAAAGATGCCTAATGTCTGGGGAAATGTGTAGGTTGGGTGGATTGGCCATGATAAATTGCCCCTTAGTGTCCAAAGATGTGTCGGTTAGGTGGATTGGCCATGATAAATTGCCCTTTTGTGTCCAAAGATGTGTAGGTTAGATGGATTGATCATCAGAAATATGTGTGGTTGCGCGGATAGGGTGGTGGGTAGGGCCTGGGTAAGATAGTATGTCACATGGGCCAAATGGCACTGGAGAGATTCTGTGATTCTAACTGCTCATTTATAAATTGACTTGGGTGTTCCCAAGCGAGAACTTTTAACATTGATTTCAAAATAAGTCCAATTGACCCTGTCACAAATTCCTGTCAGCGGCCGTTCCGGTATAAGATTAGAGGATTTATCAACTGCCTTAAGCTGGCCAAATCTAAAATTGTATTCTGGTTCTGAGGATGCTATCACCACTGCAGGTCAGAATAGTAACTCCTGGGTGCAGTAAATTGGGAAGCTATATTATTGGGAAAATGTCTTTCCAACACAAGGCACGTAATGCACACTGCATTTATGTTGTGAAATTTATTAATTTTTTTCCTTCGGACCTATTAACCCCGCCTCCACCAATCCCAGTAACTAAAGCTGGGCTGATCACAGGCTTCTGTACCACTGGATGAAATAGATTTGTGAAATTGTCCTCGCAGATGTATCGTTTGTGGATGTACAGCTGTGTTATCCGGTTGCAGATGTTTAAATCCTGATTAGATAGAGTTCTGACATGCACTGTGCTGCTGCTGAAATTGGATTTAGGCAGTGTGTGTATCTTCCACTGGGCACTAAGCCTTTGTATAAATATCTCCTTGTGGTCCAAAGTCCCCTCTAGCTCCAGCTAACACATGGTGCTATTGATGGCGTGTGACCCAGGCTCGTCCTTCCTGAACATGCACAGCACCGATACCGGCAGTGATTAGTTGGAAATAAAACGTAAACTTTTTTTTTGAACTGTCTGATATCGTGCAGCAATAAGAGTGCAAGCTGCAGGATGTGAAGGGTTGTCGTATTGACCCGACTCAGGGTAAACGGGGAAAACCTTTTTTTCAGTTGCCATGTTGCTGCTGTCAAGCATTTATCCGACTATTTGGCACAAACCAGATATTAGATGTATGAACCTTGCACCAAACTCCATGAGCTAAACTCGGTAACTGTGTATACACAGTACAGTAAGTGAAACCAGATTGGATTTGAAGAATTTACATGAACTTATGAGCTATTGAATGAGAAAATGAAGTGTTATTCTGTTGTAAATTTATACAGCATACCTTTCTTATTATCTTATCCGATTTTGCCAGGCAAATTTATACCAAGTGTGTATTGATTGGTCTAATTTGTTTTTACAAATCCAAACCTCATCTTCGCCATTTTGGTTCCAACTCCAGCAAGAACTTAAAGTGGAAGGTGTAGAACAGGGGAGGTTATAAAAGTAAGGAAGGCTAAGCACATTTGCAGGAAGCGTATTACGTTAGACCAAGGTCTGAGATAACTCCTGGTTAGCACACACTTTTTTTTTTGGAGTGATGTGAAGGTCCTTGGGAGGGTTCATGGGGGAGATTTCTCAGAATAGCTCCAGGGATGAGAAATTTTAACTGCAGGGAGAAGCTGGAGTTATTCTTCTTGGAGGACAGGACATTGAGGCGGGAGACTTAATGGAGGTTTACAAGATTATGATAAGTTTGGCTAAAATAAACAATAACAAGCTCTTCCCATTATAGCGGCAGCACGATGAGTGGCACTGCTGCCTCAGTGCCAGGGGCCTTGGTTCAATTCTGGCCTTGGGTGACTGTCTGTACAGAGTTTGCACTTTTTCCCCTATGTCTGCGTTGGTTTCTTCCAGGTGCTCCGGTTTCCTCCCACAGCACAAAGGTGTGTAGGTTAGTTAGATTGGCCATGTTTAATTGCCCCTTAGCATCCAAAGATGTGTGGATTAGTGGGATAAATGGGTGGGGTCACAGTGATAGGGCGGGGCAGAGAGCCTGGGTAAGATGCTCTGTCAGAAAGTTGGTGCAGACTCGATGGGCCGAATGTCCTCCTGCATTGTTGGGATTCTATGGTTTTCTGATGGTGCAAAGACTCAGATTTAGGGTTTTGGAAAAGAGACACAGGGAGGGATGTGAAGGAAAACCTTCTGCAAAGTGTATGGCAATCACTGTGAGGGTGGGGAGGAAGTCGAGACAATCGATCATTAAATAGGCTGGGCGCTCGAGGGAAATAAATTGAGGGATTAAAGCGGGGGTGGAGGTGATGGGGAATGGACTGACTGGATTACTTTACGGAGAGCTGGCCTAGACTCGATGGGCCAAATGGCTGCCTTCTGTTCTGCAATGACTCTCCAGCCTCGCTTTGCCAACCTGCGCCAAACCAGCCGATCTTAATTGCACTATTATTTCCCTTTTGGTTATGACCGTGTAGTTATATTCCACGGCCTGCAATGTCTTGTGATCTGAGCCGGAAGAGAAATCCCAGAATGGGTTGTTCCAGGATTTTGGAATGCTCAAGGTGATGTGCAGTATAATAAGCGAGATCTGCTGTGTGAATATTCCATCGAATTTACTTCCATCACTGAAAGAGCTCGTCCCATCAACTGTCTCCCATGGCATGCTGGGACTGTATGACAATTTTACACTTTAGATGAATTTATTAAAAAAGAAATAATTCTGTCTGGTGTCCTCAAACTGCATATTTGCGTGTTCCTAATACAACATTCCCTTTACTATTTGGCTGTAACTTTTACTTTGGTTCAGAGTTTTATTTGGACGGTTGTTTTGTTTGGAATTTGTTTTGTCAACATGCCATTTTTTTTACCTCACCAATCTTACCGCTGATATTGTTTTAACCTCTTCAGTCTGCTTAAAGAAAGAAAGGCACATCGAGGGTAGACCTTGATACACTGGATTTCTCAAACTGTGTCTGATAAGAGTGACCTTGTTCCGCTAGCCGTCTCGAGAGCCCTCAGCACTTTTTTCCCCCTCCCTCTCTCCCCACACCCCCGCCAAATATTTTTCTTGTTTGCTCTTCCTAAAAACAAAAAAAGGGGGAAAAGGAAATATGCTTGTCTGTGTGGGAATGAGTACAAAGTAGAATAAATGACATGACTGCATTCTAAATATCTGTTGGCATTTCATAGATGACAAATGGTCCTTGGGGCTTCTGGCTAGTCCTGCAAAATAAGTGCTAAGATTGATTGTCAGTGGGAATACATGTTTCAATTACTTAAGAGACTGCAGTTGTTGTATTATTATTTCAGTTCTTTTTTTGCCATTCCTTACTAAAAGTATAGTTGTGCTGATTAATGCCGCAACTGATACTAATTATTCCCGCCAACCTTTTGGATTGTTTCTGATTATATTCAAATATGTAAACATTAGCGCTGTTTTGCTTGTTTTATGTTTTCCCCAGTAACCTTTTATAGTTGAGAGCGGTTACTGGCTCAAAGCAGACTGAATAAGGCACATGTGTTGTTTTGTTTTTGTTCCGTTTCGGGTCTTTCTTTGTCTCATTATTTTTAACCCTCATAATGTTTAGCCGTTTGCCATATTTTTCCTGTTTTTATTTTGTTCAATGTTTACTTCAGTCTGGTTACGACTCATTTTTTCACGTTTAGTTTTCATTTTTACAGCATCATCTTCTTTTCTCTCTCACTCTCTCACCCAGTTGGAAGATATATTGTTGGTAAACGTGTATATCCGAAGCATTGGCCACCGTGGTGGGGTGGGAGGGGTGGTGTAACAGACCGTAGTTGTAATTACCGTTGTCTAGACTGTCTATCTGAACAGTAGGGCTTTGCAGACATCCCATTTTAAGATGAACTAGTGTTGCCTGAAGTGTCACCAAGTGTTATTTTAAGAGTCTTTTTTTTGTAGGTTCTGAAGTCTGTTTCTAAATTAAAATGCAGAAAATAAAACCTTTGGCTATTTTTGATGTGATGGGAATCGTCTAATTGTGTTTCCCAGTTAACTTGAGTTAGTTAACTTGAATTAGTTGAGCAGGAGTGGGACAGGGAGATAATCAATGACATTTAGCATATCAACAATTGGGGAGGCGATGGTCTAGTGGTATCATCACTAGACTATTAATCCAGAAATTCAGCTAACGTACTGGGGACCCAGGTTCAAATCCTGCCACGGCAGCGGGTGGAATTTGAATTATAAAAACACCCGGAATTAAGAATCTACTGATGACCATGAAACCATTGTTGGAAAAACCCGTCAGGCTCACCAATGTCCTTCAGGGAAGGAAATCTGCTATCCTTACCTGGTCATGTGACTCCACAGAACATAACATAAGAAATAGGAGCAGGAGTAGGCCATCTAGCCCTTCGAGCCTGCCCCGCTATTCAACAAGATCATGACTGATCTTAAGTGGATCTGTTCCACTTTCCCGCTTTCTCCCCATATCCCTTAATTCCCTTGTCTATCAGAAACCTATCTACCCGTGACTTAAATATATTCAGCGAGGTAGCCTCCGCCACTTCAACGGGCAGAGAATTCCAGCAGTGTGTTTGACTCTCAACTGCCCTCTGAAATGATCTAGCAAGCCCCAATTCAATTCAAGGACAACTAGGGATGGGCAATAAATGCTGGCCAGCCAGCGATGCCCATGTCCCACGAATGAATGGAAAAAAAAAACTGATTCTACTGAATTGGAAATCACACCAGGAGAAGTTGCTGCCTAATTATGGGTGTTTGAGATATCTGACAGAGGAATTGTTATCTGTGCTTTGCTGCTGACTTGTCGTAGCAAGACAGTCATGTTAATTTTGAATTGCAGTCATTTATGGAGATGGTTCATGTCCCTCAGAACTATCAGAGGTTCATAAATTGGTAAACATATAAAACTTGCCAAATCAAATCAAATCAGAACGGATTTCAACTAAAGCTTTGGGTAATTTAATGTGATGAAGGAAAGCTACGACCAGGTTCAATTATCCTGAATAGGAAGCGCATCTTCAGATCATGAAATTAGGTCAAATTCAGGCTTGAAATAAAAATGCCTGTTTTTTAAAAGTATTTTGTAACTATCGCTATCTCTTTAAAAAATAGTAAATCAAGTCACTAAAATTGACAACCTCAAAGCTGGGCTCTCTCAAAACTAAAACATGCATTTGATTCAGTGAGACATTTTTCCTGTAACGCCTCAAGTTATTTAATAAACAGCTGAGATATTGTCTTCGCTGAATGCTATCACACTGTTAAATCTGAAACTGTGTACACCGATGACTAGAAATTTGCTTGGATTATGTTTCCTGCTGTTGAAATTAACAATTTATCAGAATTTTAAACTATAATAATATTTATTATTGATTCCATTTAGTTGAACCTAATTGTCCCAGTTTCCAAAAAAGGACACATTCTGAAGATATCTGCACATCCCTACTGTCAGCTGTTGCCAACATTTATGCAACTTTCAAGCGTTTGGCTAAATTATAGTTTTGTGTCTGTTTTCTTTTTGTTCACAGAGCATTTGTGTACCTCAGCAATTTGCTGTATCCAGTACCCCTTGTTCATAAAATTGCCATTGTTAGTGAGAAGGGTGAGGTGCGAGGTTTCCTCCGAGTGGGTGTACAGGCTATCACAGGTGGGTTTTCATGAACTGATTGGTTTTTCCCAAGACCGAGATGCAGTATTGTTAATAACCCAGGGGTGGGGTGTAGCATGAGGCTTCAGTTATGGCTTTATTATGTCTTGGGGATGTAACATGTTTGTGAAGATTGATGGATAAAATAAAGTTCATTTATTAGGGTCACGTGTAAGGCTTGCATTAACACTGCAATGAAGTTACTGTGAAATTCCCCTAGTTGCGACACTCCGGTGTCTGTTTGGGCCAATGCACCCTTACCAGCATGTCTTTCAGAATGTGGGAGGAAACTGGAGCACCTGGAGGAAACCCATGCAGACACTGGGAAAATGTGCACATTCCACACAGACAGTGAGCCAAGCTGGAAAGTGAACCCGGGTCCCTGATGCTGAGAAGCAGCAGTGCTAACCGCTGTACCACCGTGTTCCATTTATCCACCGAGAGAGAATTTTGATTCTTTCTGCGATTTGATGCCCATCCAATTCTGTTTGCTTGAATTGGAAAGAACTATGGGTGGCATAGTTCTGCTGCCTCTCAACGCCAGGGTCCCAGGTTCAATTCCAGCCTTGGGTTACTGTCTGTGTGGAGTTTGCATGTTCTCCTGCATGGGTTTCGTCTGGATGCTCCGGTTTCCTCCCACAGCCCAAAGATGTTCAGGGTTAGGTGGATTGGCCATGCTTCGTGTCGGTGGGGGGGGGGGGTTAGATGGGTGAATGCGTGGGGTTGTGGGAATGGGGCCTGGGTGGGATTGTGTTTGGTGCAGACTTGATGGGCCAAGTGGCTTCCTGTACTGTGGGGGTTCTATTATTTAACTTCTTGTGTGATGGCGTTGTCTAATGGTTCAGAAAAAAAAAATTCTCCTTTTGAAATCCTGTCCTCGGTGTTGACTGTACTTTTCTAGTCCTGCCACTTTGTAGCAGAGTCTGTGCTTAACTCAGATTTGTTTGGATTTCATGCTGAATCTCTCGTCTCTTGTCTAGCTGATGAGGAGGCACCAGACTACGGATCCGGTGTACGCCAGTCCGGCACTGCTAAAATCTCGTTCGATGATGAGAACTTCAGAGAGGTACAGTGCGGCTTTGCTGAGCCTGAACCGCCGCTACGGATTTGTGTTTCTCAGTTGGCACAAGCCTGGGCTATTGTTACGCTCTTCATTTTGTTCTCTGTTCTCCTGTTCACAGAGCGACATTTCCTCCATAGCGATGTCGCGGTCCGGGCTGTCGCTGGAGGAACTTAGGATTGTGGAAGGGCAGGGTCAGAGTATGGAGGTCATCACCCCGTCGGAGGAGCTGAACAGAATTAACGAACTGGGTAAATTATTTAGAATTAGCTTGAAGCAACATTGACGTTACGGGCAGCGGCAATTGCTTTTGCAGATTGAATCAGAACGTAATAAGATTACATTGGATGTACAAATGAGTTCACTTGAACCTCTTGATTACGTTCAGTGTAATCCAGAAAGTAAAGCCACTTCAGTAGTGAAGTCTTGTCAGAGTTTAGTCATAGAAATCAGAGTATAAGCTGCTGTATAAATCTTACTGTTGAGGATTTTACAGAAATCCTATTAAGAATAATGGACTGAACGCAGTTTGCTTCTCTCTATTTGCAGAACTTAGCCCAAATCAAATCTTTTTAACTTTGCAATGAAAGTTGCTATTGAAATGTTGTTCTCCATGTGAATTCACGTTTATATTGGTGCCCAAGTAATACATCAAAGGAATTTACAAATGTTAGAATTGGAATTCAGTAAAATTCCATTTTTTCGTCTGCAGAAATGGATCAGCCTCACAGGGTCTGTAATTTTATAGGGGGAGGTGATGGCCTAGTGATATAATCGCTGGAATATTAATCCAAAAGCTCAGTTAATATTCTAGGGACCCGGGTTCGAATCCTGCCCACAGCAGACGGTGAAATTTGATTTCAACAAAAAAAAAATCTGGAATTAAGAATCTACTGGTGACTATGAAACCATTGTCGATTGTTGGAAAAACCCTATCTGATTCACTAATGTCCTTTAGGGAAGGAAATCTGCTGTCCTTACCCAGCCTGGACTACCTGTAACTCCAGAGCCTCAGCAATGTGGTTGACTCTCAACTGCCCTCGGAACAAGGGCAACTAGGGACGGGCAATAAATGCTGGCCCAGCCAGTGATGCCCACGTCCCACGAATGAATTTTTTTTAAAAAAAGTCTTTTTGAATATGTAAATGTTTTTAAAGGGATTGATAAAGTAAATGTAGACCAATTGTCCCCTCTTGTGGGGCAGGCCCGAACAAGAGGTCACAGGTATAGGTTGAGAGGCGATAGATTTCAAAATTGAGATGAGGAGAAACAACTACTTGTAGAGGGTGGAGAATTTGTGGAACTCGCTGCCCATAGCACGGTGGAGTTTGAATCATTGAATGGTTTCAGGGAAGAAACAGGTTATATTTCTAATTTTTAATAAAGGGGGATAAGGGGAACAGGTGGGGAGGTGGATTTGAGCCCAGGATCGACCATGATCTGATTGAATGGCGGAGCAGGCTCGAAGGACTGAATTTGCCTTCTGCTCCTAATTCCTGTGTTCCTATATGTAAAGGAAAATGTACCATGGTTGAGTTGATTCAGTTCTTAGTCACACAAGGTTCACTGAAGCTGCGCCTCCTCCACCTTCTCCAAGGAGAGTGACCTTTGTTTGATTTTGCTGATGAATTATTAAAAATGAAGGTTAAGTGACACATTGAAACCTCTCGAGAGACGAGTTCTAGACTTCACCGAGAGGAGGTTATTAACCTGTTGTGGTGTGCCGTGAGCTTAATAGTTTAATTCGTGGTCGGGTGTGGTTATTCGATTAATTCGGGGTCTTTTTGAATGACAGATTTTAAGTCCGGCACAGAGTTGGACCCCAAGCTATCCCTGGAGGGAATTTCTGACAGTGTTGGTGAACACCTGAAAATTGGCAGCGTTTTTACTTTCCGCGTCACGGTGCTACAAGCCAGTGGGATCCCACCAGAATACGCAGACATCTTCTGTCAGTTCAAGTAAGCAACTTATTTGTAGTTTGTACTTTGTGATTTACACCTGTGCTGAATGGTCTGGGAAGAACGTTGTCTCAGGTTGTCCGATGGTTAAGAACATAAGAAATAGGAGCAGGAGTAGGCCATCTAGCCCTTCGAGCCTGCCCCGCCATTCAATAAGATCATGGCTGATCTGTCGTGGCTCAGTTCCACTTTCCCGCCCTCTCCCCATAACCCTTAATCCCCTCGCTTATCAAAAACCCATCAACCCACGTCTTAAAAATATTTAGCGAGGCAGCCTCCACCACTTCAACGGGCAGAGAATTCCAGAGATTCACCACCCTTTGAGTGAAGAAATTCCTCCTCAACTCCGTTCTAAACCACACCCCCTTTATCTTGAGGCTGTGCCCCCTAGTCCTACTGTCCTTTCTGAGCGGGAAGAGTTTCTCCACCTCTATCCTATCCATCCCATTCATCATATGTCTCAATGAGATCTCCCCTCATTCTTCTAAACTCTAACGAGTACAAGCTTAATTTATTCAGCCTCTCCTCATAGCTCAACCCCCTCAACTCTGGCATCAGCCTAGTAAACCTACTCTGCACTCCCTCCAAGGCCAAAATATCCTTGCGTAAGTGCGGCGACCAAAACTGCACACAGTACTCCAGCTGCGGCCTCACCAATGCCCTATACAGCTGCAGCAAGACCTCCCTACTTTTATATTCAATCCCCCTCTACTTTTATATTCAATCCCCCTCGCTATGAAGGCCAGCATCCCATTAGCCTTCCTGACCACCTGCTGCACCTGCAGGCTGGGTTTTTGCAACTCATGCACAAGGACCCCGAGGTCCCTCTGCACCGTCGCCTGCTGCAGTTTTTTGCCACGTAAGTAATAGTCCTTCCTACCATTATTCCTACCAAAATGGACCACCTCACACTTGCCAACATTAAATTCCATTTGCCAGTTCCTGGCCCATTCGCCCAGCCTTTCTAGATCCTTCTGCAGACTCTCCACACCCGTAACAGGTAACATTTCCTTGAGATTTTCTGAGTTTCAAAGTGATGACGCACTGTTGAGTTTCTTTGTATCCTCACTGGTGAGCAAGCTGTTATTCTGTCATTTGAGGTTGTTGCATTAAGTGGCTGATGATGAAATTTTTAAGTATGTTCACAAGTATTTTAATTCTCACTATTTCCCAAAATAGCAGCTGAGATGTGGGATGAAAGAAATAATTGAAGTAGAATTAAAATAGTCACCTTTTGTTTTAAAGGCTGATTGAAAAAAAAATTAATTTCTATTGTTCTAAATCTCTGATGCAACAAACTCATGCATTTCTTTTTCTCCCCCTATTTTTAGACCACCCTCCATACTCTTGCCCACATCCCTCTTTCCCTGCGTCTCCCGTCTCATCCTCCCTCCCTCCCTCCCTCCCTCCCTCCCTCGCTCCCTCGCTCCCTCCCTCCCTCCCTCCCTCGCTCCCTCCCTCTCTCGCTCCCACTTTCCCTCTCTCTCTCTCGTTCCCACTTCCCCCCTCTCTCTCCTTCGCTCCCCCTTCCCCCTCTCTCTTTCGCTCCCCCTTTTCCCTCTCTCTTCTCCCCCTTTTCCCTCTCTCTTCTCCCCCTTTTCCCTCTCTCTTCTCCCCCTTTTCCCTCTCTCTTCTCCCCCTTTTCCCTCTCTCTTCTCCCCCTTTTCCCTCTCTCTTCTCCCCCTTTTCCCTCTCTCTTCTCCCCCTTTTCCCTCTCTCTTCTCCCCCTTTTCCCTCTCTCTTCTCCCCCTTTTCCCTCTCTCTTCTCCCCCTTTTCCCTCTCTCTTCTCCCCCTTTTCCCTCTCTCTTCTCCCCCTTTTCCCTCTCTCTTCTCCCCCTTTTCCCTCTCTCTTCTCCCCCCCCTTCCCCCTCTCTCTCTTCCCCCCCTTTCCCCCTCTCTCGCTTCCCCCCCCTTTCCCCCTCTCTCTCTTTCCCCCCCTTTCCCCCTCTCTTTCTTTCCCCCCTTTTTCCCCCTCTCTTTCATCCCCCCCCCCACCACTTTCCCTCTCTCTCTCTCTCTGCCCCACCTCCCCCTCTCTCTGGTGTTGAATACAGATCAATAGTTTAAATGTCTGCGGTTGCCAGTGGGTCCAGTTAGATTTCCCTTCTCCCTGATTAAGGTTATTCCTCTACCAGAGTGAACTTCTCCATCTAGTGGCCTTACCAGGAGTTTGCAAACTCTGCCACTGAACCAAATAATTCCTTCGGTGTCAGCCTTCCACTAATTGGGAGCAAAACGCAAAGTACTTAAATTTTTCTGGTAGATTTCAGTTTTGTGACATTGGTTAAATTATTTGAGACCGGAGTTTGACATTTTCAAGTGTAAATTGTGGATTTTCTTTAGTGTTTTAGGTCTGATATTCCTCCTTCATGTACACAGTAGTTTCACACACAACGAGGGGAAAGCCAGCTTGAATAGTAATAATTTCAGAAATTACTCTAACACCAGCAGAACCAGAGAATCTTACAATCCAGCTTATTTTCCGATAAGTTTAAGGGAAGATAGTGGTATTGTCACTGGATTAGTAACGTAGGGATCCGGGGCATTGGATTCGAAACCTGAATTCAAGTTCAATAAATATCTGGAATTAAAAGTCTTAATGATAACCATGGAAGCATTGTTGATTCTTGTAAAAACCCAGCTGGTTTCAATGAACCCCCCTGAGGGCAGAGAATCTGTTATCCTTACCACAGCAACTGACTCAGGAATGGCGTAGCAAGCCACTCAGTTGTATCAAGCATATCAGCACTGTGGAACTGATTTGATTTATTCTTGTCACATGTATTAACATACACTGAAAGATATTGTTTCTTGCATGCTACACAGACAAAGCATATCGTTCATAGAGAAAGAATGGAGAAAGTGCAGAATGTAGTGTTACAGTTATACCTAGGCTGTACAGAAAGGTCAACTTAATGCGAGGTAGGCCCATTCAGAAGTCTGACAGCAGCAGGGAAGAAGCTGTTCTTGAGTCGGTTGGTACATGATCTCAGACTTTTGTAACTTTTTCTCATTGGAAGAAGGTGGAAGAGAGAATGTCCGGGGTGTGTGGGCTACTTAATTATGCTGGCTGCTTTGCTGAGGCAGCAGGAAGTGTAGACGGAGTCAGTGGAGGGGAGACTGTTTTGTGTGACGGATTGGGCTTCATCTTGGTAGTTCCTTGCAGTCTTGGGCAGAGCAGGAGCCGTACCAAGCTGTGATACAACCCGAAAGAATGTTTTCTATAGTGCATCTGTGAAAATTGATGAGAGCTGTAGCTGACATGCCAAATTTCCTTAATCTTCTGACAAAGTGGAGGCATTGGTGGGTTTTCTTAACTATAGTGTTGGCATGGTGGGGGGGATCAGGACAGGTTGTTGGTGATCTGGACACCTAAAAACTTGAAGCCCTTGACCATTTCTGCTTTGTCCCCAGTGGTTCATGCTGGCTGTTTACCATCACCTTCTCTAGAGCAGTAATGGATGGGCAATAAATGCTGGCTCAGCCACATCCCATTAAATAATAAGAAATAACAGTGGCTACACTTTGAAAGTCATTAATTTACCGTAAAGCATGTTGAGACATCTAGCTGTCAAGAAAGGCACTTATATAAAGGCAGGGTGACGTTACAACTGTGTAGCTTGCTCAGTCGCTTGAGAAAGTTGTTTAAAGCTTGTAGGGTAGGATGGAGTTGTACCCAAACCAAACTGGGTAGGGTGGCAGATTTCCTTCTCCAGAGAACATTAATGAATTGATTCTAGCTTTTTGATCACTGCTGTAAGCTTCTTGTGACTCCTCCGGTGTTTTTCCTGAGAACTTAACCTTCATGGAATACAGTTTCATTAAATAAAAACCAGAACGTGCTGGGAATACGCGGCAGCTCTGGCAGAATCAGTGGACAGAAACAGAGTTGGTATTTCAGGTTTGTGACCCTTCGTCAGAATCAAGAATGCAGCATAATAACCACCATACTGCAAAACCCACTGTAGTACCGTGATTCAGTGCTGAAAGCTGATAATTTGTACATGGCTGTAACGTATCAGCACTGGCTGTTCTTATACAAATCAGGAACTGGAGTTAGAAATTGTTACTAACAGTTGCTTGGTGGAACAGAACGTGAACATTGCTGAAACGGAAGACAGGTTGCCGAAGATTTTCATTTTGCACTCATCGGGTCAAATGCAAGAATACCAAATTTCAAATGGTCTCAGCGATCATCCGTGCTTGCTAAACGCAACATACATTCATACACAGGGATCCACTCTCTGCAAACTAAAAGTATATGTTCCAGCCTTGAATCTTTTTTGAATTGCGCGAGAGTTTGCAATTTTTTGTTGCTTTCCCCATGGAAACAGCTCAGCCAACCCCATGCACCCCGGACATTCTCCTTTCCAACTTGTTCCGTCAGGAAAAAGATACAAAAGTCTGAGGTCATGCATCACCTGACTCGAGAACAGCTTCTTCCCTGCTGCTGTCAGACTTTTGAATGGACCTATCTTGCATTAAATTGATCTTTCTCTATATCCTAGCTATGACTAACACTACATTCTGCATTTTCATTTCCTTCTCTGTGAACGGTATGCTTTGTCTGTATAGCCCACAAGAAAGAATACTTTTCACAGTATGTTGATACAAGTGACAGTAATAAATAAAATCAAACCAATCACAATCTTGCCAACTCATCAGCACCCTTTTCTTCAGTTGTGTAAATCATCATGATAGTTTGAAATTTGGCGTTCTTGCGTTTGTCCTGACGAGTGAGACACCGAAACATGTGTCCTTTTTCAGCCATGTTGAAATTGCTAAGAGCAATGTCTGATACCTTAATGTGCTGGAGTCGCATCTCCACACCCAGCATTTCAACTGAGGCATTGGCTTGTTTGACTCGATTGTAATTGTATACATTTGTTTGTTACCAGCTTCCTGCATCGCCATGACGAGGCCTTCTCGACTGAACCCCTAAAGAACAGCGGTCGGGGTACACCCTTGGGCTTTTACCACGTGCAGAACGTGAGTCTGAGACAGCAATGTTTTGTTTTTATTTTGCCAACACTTGAGCTAGCATTTCACCAGTTACATGTCTAAATTTTAAAAGTCTTTCGTAAAATGGCCTCCATTGTTCATTTAGGTTGCTGTTGAAGTAACGGAGTCATTTGTAGAATACATCAAGACAAAGCCAATTGTATTTGAAGTCTTTGGACACTATCAGCAACATCCTTACCATTACCAAGGACAAGATTTTAAAAGGTAAAGTGAATGCAGGGAATTGGAAAAAGCTTTGAATGTTTTGATGTTTGTCATGTGAATAATTGAATTAGCTCAACAAGGATTAGGTGAAAGCAATCCTGTCAGCCCTGTCTACATGTCCGCACGCCTCTACCTTTCCTCAACTCTGTAGCTTTTTTAAAAAATCCATTCATGGAATGTGGGCCTCTGTGGTGATTGTCCCTTTAAGGGCAACGCAGCAGAGTAAGGGTCGCATGGCCTGGGCGAGCTATCAGGAGTGTGTGGAATCAACCCCCAAGGTGAGAACAGCTCTGAGGCAAAGAGGCATTTTGGGAGCTGGCTACAGCCTTGAGGTTGTGCAATTCTTATTAATAAATACCTATTGTGTTTACTAATGATGTCTGTGAAAGTGCATCTTTACCTCTGGCAACAAGGATAAATTATCCTCATGCTGCCTTTGGCCCAACACCAGTGAGTATCCTGCTTTAACTGAAGTCTGAGGGAAAAAGTAGTATTCTCCAGAATGCCTCCCTTTGGGCGAATGGATCCATTTGATCCTCTGTGGAGAACTGGATCCAACACATTAAATACCTTGGCTATTATTTCCAAGCAAACAAAATAGGAGAGGAGGCAAAACACAGAACAATTCTTCTAAGTGTTTGTACAACTTTATTTACTACTGTGTACTGATTATTGATTTAATGCAAGGTAATCAGCTCTTTAATTCATGGGTAGAATATTGGACAGTTATTTTTCTTTATTCACTCATGGAATGCTTGCAAAGCCAGAGTTTATAGCCCATCTCTAATTTCCCCCAAGAAGCTGGGAATAAGTCACCACCTTGATTCCAGCTGAGTGACCTTAGACCACGCCAGAGGACAGTTCAGAACCAACTGGACTGCTGTTGCTTTGGAGTTGCATATAATTTAGGGTGGGCAGGAGTGAACCAAATGGATTCCAATCTCGCCAGTACTGATTTCAATTTTTTGTTCTGTATTTATTTAATGAAATGAATGCAAGTTTCTCAGTGAATGTGGTGGTGAGATCTGAGCTTGAAACTGCAGTTTATTATTCCAAGCCTCTGGTCCATCAACACAATCCTCTGTGCTATCATATCTCCTGTTGTACAGTAATCTCACACCCAAGAGAATATGCACAAGCATGTTGTCCAAAATCAAATCACAATGTATGGGAAAGGGGACAGAGAATAAAGTATAGTTAAAAGAGGATGTCAGTTCAGTGGTCTCTCTCCCCAGTTTATTTTATTATTTATTAGTGTCACAGGTAGGCTTACACTAACACTGCAATGAAGTTACTGTGAAAATGCCTTAGTTGCCACACTCCGGCACCTGTTCAGGTACATGGAGGGAGAATTTAACATGGCCGATGCATTGAACCAGCATGCCTTTCGGATTGTGGGAGGAAACCAGAGCACCCAGACATGGGAAGAATGTACAGACTGTGCATACAGTGGCCCAAACGGGAATTGAACATGGAGCCATCAGGCTGCAGTGCTAACCACTGTACCATCTGCCATCCCAATTATGCATTCTTGGATTTGTGTACGTTTCGATTTTTAGTTTTGAAAGTTTTTGCTCAGAGTTGGAAGATGAATAAATTCATCTTTTTCTATTGTATTTTGCCCACAGTCCACCACAACCAGCTCGCAAGTATTTCCCTCCTCCAATGCCTCTTTCAAAGCCAGGTGAGTCTGTATAGAAGCACCTTTTGTTGATGTGTATTAGATGTGGTCACTTTCTGTAATGTCAGTGATGTCTAATCTCTCTTTCTCTTGTGCTGCCCATTCCCCTCAACAACTCTGTTTATCCTTTCGTACCAACCTGTATTTTGTTCCTCCAGCATAGGTCAAACTTCTTGGTCATGTTATTGTTCACAGTTGGACCCCACATTTGTACACTGGGGCGATACAAACATTTTCAGTAAGAATATAGTCTAACCCAGGCGTCTTATTTTCCTTTTTGTAATATTTTGATCTTTATCTCTTTCTTTGATCATGCTCCTGTAATTTTGTGTTGATTTCTTTCCCAACTTGCAGCAATTAATGAAGGTACATGTGGGCTTTAATTTTCAGAATAGAATGTAATACTTTGTAAAATATGCAGCTGGCAACTAGGGTCTTCAATTCTTGTCAATAACAGAGTAAATTTCAGTGGGTTAACTGCAGAAATATATTCACACAAACATGAACAGATCCCTAAAGCAGCAAAAGAAAGGAACTTCAGTATTCATTTTATGTTATTAAATACCCACTTAAAGATATGGAATTGTTTTGGAATTAGTCCCAAAAAAGGTTTGAGTTTCAAAGAAGAAGAACAGGTTATAATTAATATCAAGACTTGTAAACCAAAATATTTTTTATGCTTTTTTTTTTTGCATGTTAAACATTTCTCTCTTCTTTTATTTTCCCCCCCACCTCCACCCTTTGCCCTCTGCACCATCCATGTCCTTGGTTTCTTTTCCATTTCAGACCATGAGCGAAAGATTGAGTTGATTAGATATCTGATGTCTGGCTATGTAAATGTACAGTTGCTTGATGCCCTCTCTCAGAACGCCAACACGTTTGTCTCATCCGCTGCCGGCTCATTCATCGACAGCGCCGACCAGCTGCCAGCATTTCTCTTGCATCCTCTGCCCATTTGTCACGTTCTGAAAATTCCAAAGCATCATGGTTGGTAACCAGCACAGAGACATGGCAAATTAGCGATGCCTTAGGATCCCCACCCAGTGTTGTGTCCCCCACCCCCCCTCAATCTCTCACTTTCCCTCTGTAGTTCCGATGTACACATTACAGCCTCCGTTGTTCATGATCCACTAGTGCTCCGTGCCTTACTGAAGTAGATGCTCCATAAGTGTAGAGAGAACTTTGTGAAGCTTATTCTGTAGCTTAGAATGTATCTTTCTTTTAGCAATGTTGTGTGTTTATGCCTTACCTTGGATGATCTTTGATTATCTCGTTGTTCCATGATTTACTCTTAAATTAGCTTTTTTTTAAAGTCTTGTTTTCTTACTTTTCTTTTTGAAGTGACATGAAAAACGTAATCTGTGGAACAACAATTTGAAGTCCCAGGAAAGTGATCTGGGCGTGAAATATTTCACATTTCCTGCCATCAGAATTCATAGTAGAAGATTATCCAGAGGGGACTTAACACCCAACTGGCCAATTTTCCCTTTTAAGTGATTATAGTTAAAAGTTGCACAAACTTGAATGTGGGGTGTATTGTAGAATTTATTTTATTCTTTCATGGGATGTGGGCATCACTAGCAAGACCAGCATTTATTGCCCATCCCTAAATGCCCTTGAGCTGAGTGGCTTGCTAAGCCATTTCTAAAGGGCAATTAAGAGTCAACCACGTTGCTATGGATCTGGAATCACTTGTAGGCCACACCTGGTAAGGATGACAGGTTTCCTTCCTTAAAGGGCATTAATGAACGAGATAGGTTTTTACAACAGTTGACAGTAGTTTCACGGTCATTATTAACTTTTCATTCCAGATTTTTAATTGAATTTAAATTCCAACATCTGCCTTGGTGGGATTTGAACCAGGACCCCAGAGCATTACCCTGGATCTCTGAACTACAAGTTCAGTGACAATACTACTATGCCACCGTGATTATCCAAGCCACCTATTTAATTATGATTTAACTTTAAAATAGCTACTTTCTCCAAATTAACCATCTGTTAAATGGTTGGCTGTATTCTGTCAGCTGAGAGAGGGACAAAAATGGAACATTTCAACTTTTCTTATCATTTAGTTGTAATGACAAGGACCATACTACAGCGTAGCACTAAGGTTGCAAAGAGTCAGGACGTCATGTTGGGTCTGACGAGATTTTCTAGTGGTGCTCTGGGAAAGCTTGGAGAGAAAACTACAATAAATCTTCATCCCAGCGTGAGGGGAGAGGGGCTTGTCAGGGACGAGAGTAAAACTAATGGAGTAGACATGATGAAGGTTATGTATCGGGGAGAGACTGACAAATTAAATAATGAGTGAAATGATGGGATTGGGATAATGAGTGGAAAGGGGCATTGAAGGAGCAACCGGCCTGTGAAGCTGCTGAGTTGATAAAAGAGGGCAAAATGAATTGTCAACTGTGCTATAAATGAAGCCAGATAGATATCTATTGACGTAGCTTAGATTGAGGATGTTATTACATGCAACCTGCCTTGAAGTGAGGGGTGCTGGACCCTTTCCAACTTTTTAGAGATGTGCAGGGAGTCAGTAACAGGCAAGATGTCTTGGTCATTGGAGTGACCTTGCTGAATGCCATACTGGGTTAGATCGCCCCCTTGTTGTTTTGCCTCTCAGTCAGGGGTCTGAGTGAAACCTGGTGTACGGAACAGACATGTACAACAGTGAAATTTTTCAAAAAACTACTACAGATGCGAGAAATCTGAAATGAAATCAGGAAGTGTTGGACAAAGGTTTGGCAGCATCTGTGGAAAGAGAAGCAGAGTTGATGTCTCGAGTCCAATTTTATGTTAAATGTAATACACCAACTTATTATAAAGGAAGGTACTTAGCATTGCACTCTGACAGATTGTATTTTGTGAATGGAAATGCATCAGTTAAAGTCCATGGGTGTTTTTGTTTTACAAGCAGAAAAAATATTCTTCCAAAACATTTGAACATATGAACTCAGAGCAGGATTAGGCCATTTGATCCCTCAGATCTGCTCCGCCATCCAATAAAGTCATGGCTGATCTGACTGTAACCTCAACTCCACATTCCTGCGGACCCCCAATAATCTCCCCCCACCGCTCCCCCAGTGTGTGCTGTTGAACCAAGAAACATGTTCAACCTTTTATTCTCTACTATTGCCAAATTGTCACCTAAAACCATCCAACAAAAATCTGCTTTCAGAAAAAATATTTCACAAAAGTATAAACTTTGGTGACTACTTGTCTCTCTCTGATAGATTTAACTGTCAATTATGTTACTCTTGTCCTGCTGTTTTCCAGTAGATAGTATTGATGTGCACCAGTAATCAAAAGTGTGTGCGTCCAAGATTTGCCATGGTCTGGTGAAATGTATTTTTTATGCTTTCTCTACATTTTTAAGCTGTGCGTATTTTTAAGATGTGAAAATATTTGTTTTCTTGCCAAATAAGTTAGATACCAATATTTTAGCTCCTGCCGTGGAAACCAGCAGTTCATTTGAAGAAAGTTGGATTTTCTAATATATCTGCCCCCTCTTCACCAGAATTTGCCAACTGGGGGTTTGCTTTGAACAATTTTGTCAGAACTTCTGTGAAGTGAAAATTACTCTTGTGCTGTAATCTGCCTTAAAGCAGTCTTCTCGTTTTCTGTACTGTTGAGCCATTGTATAGTTCAAAGCACTCCAGCAAGCTCGTGTAATTTCAAAGCCACATACGTTAAGGGAAGGCACGATGGCGCAGTGGTTAGTGCTGCTACCTCATAGGCTCACTGCTGCCTGGAGTTCGATTCCAGCCTCGGGTCACTGTCTGTGTGGAGTTTGCACTTTCTCCCCGTTGTGTTGCGTGGGTTTCCTCTGGGTGCTCTGGTTTCCTCCCACACTCCAAAGATGTGCAGGTTAGGTGGATTAACCATGGTAAATTGCCCCTTTAGTGTCCTAAAATATATCGGTTAGGGGATTGGTCATACTAACTTGCTCCCTTGTGTTCCAAAATGTGTAGGTTAGATAGATTGGCCATGCTAAATTGCCACTTTGTGTCCTAAGACGTGTAGGTTAGAGGGATTGGTCATGCTAAATTTCTCCTTAGTGTCCTAAAATGTGTAGGTTAGGGGGATTATGGGGGTAGGGCCTGGGTAAGATGCTCTGTTGGAGAGTCGGTGTAGATTCGATAGGTTGAATGCCTCCTTCTGTACTGTAGGGATTCTGTGATCACCGATGTTGTTCAGTTGCACCTGACCAGGTGATTAGTGAGCCTTCCGTCACACTGACATCGGTGGCAGATAGTGGAGTGGCCCCAGACGGTCGAGGGATGTGCTTCTCATCACAAAGTGCCCTGCTTTGGTAGCCACTGTGCTGAATGGCTGCAATTTTAACTGCAGCAGCCAATGTGACCCATGTTCCTTCCCAGTATTAAGCCCCCAAACCCACTTTCGACTTTGCTCATTTTCACTGAGAACAAAATCTAACTGTAATTGATTAATGACTTAGCTGCAGTTCTTGTGATTGGCCGGATTGGCAGGCTAACCCGTTCATTTAGGCCAATCAAGGAGCAGCTTTCCCTTTGCGCTCTTCAGCCCTCTAACCGGGAAGTTTAAAGATTGAGGATCAAAGTTTATTTATTAGTGTCACAAATAGGCTTATGTTAACACTGCAATGAAGTTACTATGAAAATCCCCTAGTCGCCGCACTCCAGCGCCTGCTCAGGTACACTGAGGGAGGATTTAGCATGGCCAGTGCACCTAACCAGCACGTTTATCGGACTGTGGGAGGAAACCTGAGCACCCAAAGGAAACCCATGCAGACACGGGGAGAACGTGCAGACTCTGCACAGGCAGTCACTCAAGCTGGGAATCGACCCCAGTTTCCCGGCACTGTGAGGCAGCAGTGCTAACCACTGTGCCCCCACCCCCTTGCCCTCCTTCCCAATTTTCAAGAATTGATTCTGTTGTGAAGGATTGGGGAAGAAAAGACTGGTTTATAGAGGAAGAAGGTTTGACTTGCTTTTGTGTATTTGAGGGGTTTGAAATCGAGGATAGTGGTTTTTCTCTTTTGAGTTGGGACAGCCTGCCATTTATGTGCCTGCATGTGTGTGAGTGACCTCAGATTACCCTGGACTGTGCTGCAGTTTTGTGTTCACTGTCTTGCAATGTTTACTCTTAATATTTACCGCCTCTCTAAGTGTTTAGACCTCAGCTCAATAGATGGACATCCTGGTTTATCCAGCATGCTATCTGTCTTGGAAATGGAGTATCAGACAGGAATACAATTTACCAGGACACCTCAAAGTTGCATTTTAACATTCTGTCATTATAGCATTCGAGAGATTAAGTTGCCATCATATTTCATAGAAACCCTACAGTGCAGAGAGAGGCCATTCGGCCCATCGAGTCTGTACCAATAACAATCCCACCCAGGCCCTATCCCTGTAACCCCACATATTAACCTACACATCCTAGGACACTAAGAGGCAATTTAGTGTGGCCAATTAACCTACCTGCACATCTTTGGACTGTGGGAGGAAAGCAGAGTACCTGGAGGAAACCCATGCAAACATGAGGGGAACATGCAGACTCCACACAGGACACTGACCCAAGCCAGGAATTGAACCCAGGCTCCTGGAGCTGTGAGGCAGTAATGCTAACCACTGTGCCACCCAATCCAATTTCCTTCCATACTTCTTAAATTTAGCTTTGGTGAATCAGTTAGTTCATTCTTTTGTGTTCTGGCATCAAGTTGTTACTTTCCAGCAACCTGATACTTTGCTGCTTATCTATCGCGTAATATATGGGGCAGAATAAATAATGCACTTAACTCTATTTGAAAGATCTTTAATATTCAGAGGACTAAAGTGGGAGGAGGTGAGGAGATGGGTGTCTGTATTTAGAATATGTTTGCTTTATATTTCCTCTTCCTTGTCAAAGATGTTTTATTTCAAAAATAATAAAATAAATGGAAAAGGGCTGCAGGTTATTGCAGGCTCTTGCTACAAGTCAAGTTTCATGTGTTGACCTTCCTTTTCCTTTGTGTTTCAGTTCCAGCCACTAAATTAAATGCCATGAGTAAACCTAATCTAGGACAATGCGTCAGCAAATATGACTTGCTTGTCTGGTTTGAGATCAGTGAACTGGAACCTACAGGAGAGTAAGTTGATAAATGACAAGGTCTGTTTTTAATGATCAACACACAATAAGTCGAGCATAATGCAATCTGCAGGATCTTATCCTCATCATGTTCAGAGTGTCGTCTGCGATGAGTTTCATTAGCTGGGCAAATGCTTGGGCAGATTTGCGTACAGATCAAAACTGAAATGTTTTGAGCAGTTGCGTCAGCGCAAAGGTATTATTATCATCTTTGAACTTGAGTGCACAGAGAGGGGGTACAGTCCCTCAATGAGATAATAGTGCAGCGGAAATTGGGTCATCCGCTTTGGGCCTAGCAAAGGATCAAGCAGGGTGCATTCTCCTGATGAAAAGCTAGAAACAATGAAGGCCCAAAGAGACTTGGGTACGTAGGTCATTACAAGTACAGAAGTAACCAAAAAGCCTAATGAAATGCTGACCTTGATATCTGGAGAACTGGAATACTAGGGACAGAGGATGGTGTGGATAGGAACGTAGAAAATAGGAGCTGGAGTAGGCCACTCAGCCCATGGAACCTGTTCCCACCATTCAGTGTGATCATGACTGATCCCCTATCTCAGCGCCATACTACCACCCTCTCCCTGGAGGAAACCCACACAGACACGGGGAGAATGTACCGACTCCACACTGACAGTGGCCCCAGCCGGGAATTGAACCCGGGTCCCTGGTGCTGGGAGGCAGCGGTGATAACTCCTGTGCCATCTTAATGTTTTAAGTTTCCTGTCTGTTTTGTTTTGTGCAATTTTCTTCTATTTGGGGGCTGCCCTCCCTGCTTTGTCCCTGAGTTTGTTCAATTTAGTTTATTTGGTTGGCATCAAAAGGAATGCCCTCTACCCAGGTGTACAGGAGTTTTGTTTTATTTATTTGGGGGACATGGGCATCGCTGGCTGACCATCATTTATTGCCCACCCCTACTTGCCCCTTGAGAAGGTGGTGGTGAGCTGCTGCCTTGAATCGCTGAGGTCTACATTCTGTGGGTTGGCCCACAATGCCGTTAGGGAGGGAATTCAGTGCACCCCCACCTGAGGATTTCCCACAGGTGTGGGCTGATGTAAACGGGAATTCCCGTGGGACCAGAGAATCCCACCGCCAGCAAACTGCGCACCACCTCCCACCTTCAGGAAACACGTGGCTGAGAAACCAGAGACTCGCGCCTGTAAACTGTGATTGATTTATAAAGTTATTACAATGTTTTCCTTTGTATAAGGTTTATTAGGCCAGGTGAGCAAAGAAAGAATGGTTTCATAAGAACATAAGAAATAGGAGCAGGAGTAGGCCATCTAGCCCCTCGAGCCTGCCCCGCCATTCAATAAGATCATGGCTGATCTGTCGTGGCTCAGTTCCACATTCCCGCCCTCTCCCCATAACCCTTAATCCCCTCTCTTATCAAAAACCCATCAACCCGCGTCTTAAAAATATTTAGCGAGGTAGCCTCCACCACTTCAACGGGCAGAGAATTCCAGAGATTCACCACCCTTTGAGTGAAGAAGTTCCTCCTCAACTCCGTTCTAAACCGCATCTTTTCCCAGCTTGGGTTGACTCTTGCCGTGACGATATCTTTTCCTGTTCTACAGGTACATCCCTGCTGTAGTGGACCACAGTGGAGGTTTGCCATGTCAAGGCACTTACCTGCTTCACCAGGTAGGTATTTCAGATAAACTTACCTGTTTAATACTGTTTATGGTAAATAATTTATGCCAGATGATGTGGTCCTGGAAGTGTTAAACTTTCAAACTACAAAAACATTTAAATCCATATGTTCAGTTGTAACATTATCTTGAAATATCATTCTTACTTGGTATGTGTGCCTTCTCCAGCTGTGTAGGTGTTCTACTACACTCAGCTTGAATTCTGTAGAACTGGTTCTTCATAGATTCATAAAATCTCTACAGTGCAGACGAAGGCCGTTTGGCCCATGAGTCTGTACCGATTCTCTGATAGAGCATTTTACCCAGACCCTGTCCCCATAACCCCATGTATTTAATTCACTAATCCCCCTAATCTACACATCTTGGGACACTAAGGGGCAATTTAACATGGCCAACCAACCTAACCTGCACGTCTTTGGGCTGTGGGAGGAAACCGGAGCATCCGGAGGAAACCCTCACAGACACGGGGAAAATGTGCAAACTCTGCACAGACAGTGACCCGAGGTTGGAATTGAACTGGAGTCCTTGGTAATGTGAGGCAGCAGTGCTAACCACTATGCCATCATGCCACCCATTTTGGCTCACTGGGTACAACAGGATTCCTCTATGAAGGTTAAGCCTTGGCCGAATGAACTCCCAATTTGTTGATATTTGAGAAGTAGCTGCTGTTGGGTTTGACATTCAAACCATTCCAAACATTTCTAAATTCAAAAATATAAACTTGAAACTTCAATGTGGTGAGTCTCTCAGTTTCAGTGAAGGAAGGGGAGAAAAGGTGACATGAGATTCTCTAAATCAGTGGTGCAGTGTTGCCAGAGTGCACTGGAGCTCTGCTCCGGAACCTTCGATTTCAAGCCTCCCAAACTTGGACATTCAAGTGACCAATATTTGAAAAATGCTGTAAAGCTGCAGAAGTCCAATCACAAGCTGCTTTCTCTCTATACTTGCTGCTAATAAGCTCAGCAGTGATGACGAATGAGTGTATGACAGCGATGTGCTAAATATTCTGGCTGTCTATCGCACAGAATCACTGATCCAGATTTAGTCTGGTTTCCTCTGTTGTTTTCTGTGTTTCTAAGTACAAACCACCTGAAGCATTTTGCATCTGTCACCCTCGTCCACTGAGCATTGCAGGATGGTGATCTGACCAAGGGCAACACAATGGCACAGTGGTTAGCGCTACTGCCTCACTGCGCCAGGAACCCAGGTTCCATTCCAGCCTCGGGTGACTGTGCGGAGTCTGCATATTCTCCCTGTGTCTGCATGGGTTTCCTCTGGGTGCTCTGGTTCCTCCCACAGCCTAAAGATGTACAGGTTAGGTGGATTGGTCATGGTAAATTCACCCTTAATATCAGGGAGGGGGGGGGGTAGTAGCTAGGGTAAATGCATGCATTTGTGGGGATAAGGTCTTGGTGGGAATCTGGTTAGTGCAGACTCAATGGGCCAAATGGCCGCCTCCTGCACTTCTAGAGATTCTATGACTAAGATCAGAAAATGTTTTGGTATACAGATTTTTATCTCTAGAATACCTGTTCTAATTTCTGATTAAATAAAAACAATTTGATACAATTAGTAATTTAGTTTTCTTTAGGCTTAGTTGGCTGAGAGAGCTGCTTTTGTTCATCTTTACCAAAGCTCAGATCCAGTTTACACACAGGTCCCCTTAACGCAGTGATCTCGATGACCAGGTTATTTATTCTGCTGCTGTTGGTTGAGCCATAAACGTTGACCAGGATACCTCTGCGCCTCTTTGGAAAGTGCTACAGATCTCCTGCCTGACCTGATAGGCTATGCAAAAGGCTGGAGCTCAGATTGTGCTGCACTCCCTCAGCACCGCAGCAAAATGACAGCATTGATTACATGCTCAGGCCCTGGAGTGTGGCTTGGACCTGCAACTTCCTGACACAACAGTGAGAGTGTAATCACTGAACCACATAGAAACTAGAAGCAGGAGCAGGCCACTCTGCCCTTGGAGACTGCTCTGCCATTCATTATGATCATGGCTGATCATTGAATTCAATATTCTGATACGCCCCCTTCCCCCCCATATCCCTTGATCCCTTTTAGCCCCAAGAGCTATATCTAATTCCTTCTTGAAATCGGACAACATTTTGGTCTCAACTACATTCTGTGGGAGTGAATTCCACACATTCACCACCCTCTGGATGAAGAAATTTCTCCTCCCCTCAGTTTGGAAAGATTCACTCTTTACCCTGAAATCAGGACCCCTGGTCCTGGACTATACCCACCCCCCATTATCACCAACATTGGGAATGTCTGTTACATGGTAATTTGGAACATTTTCTTTCTTTCAATAGGGAATTCAACGCAGGATTACGGTGACAATTGTACACGAAAAGGGCAGCGAACTTCATTGGAAAGATGTTCGAGAGTTGGTTGTTGGTGAGTTGTTTCTTCAAAATCTTTTGCCCTTTACAGTGAGGTAGCTGGATTGAAAATATTGAGCTTTGATTTGTGAAGTAGTTTGCTGCTTAGTCCATTCTATTAAAATTTTTCACTTCAGTTTCTGAAGTATTTCTCTATAGGCTGCCAAAATTACTGTAATTAATGATGTTTGAACTAATTAATAGCATTCTCATCATAGCCTGAACACTACATCTGGGCATTTGCAATTAAAAATGTTCACGTTCTTGCATTAGACAAACTAACAAACTTGTAAAATTTCCTTATTGACGTCATGCACAAAAGAGAGAAACATCTGAGTTTGGAGCAGAAGTTGGCAAATTCACCCCTCCGAGCCTCCCCTGCCATTCGATCAGATCGTAGCTAATCTCTCCCAGGTCTCATTTCGACCTCACACCTGTTTCCCATATTCCTTTTTTTTATTAGAAGTAAATCTATCTCCTTGAAACCATTGAATGATTCAGAATCCACCGCACGATGGGGCAGCGAGTTCCACAAATTCACCATCCTCTGAGAGTAGTTCCTCCTCATCTACCGCCTCTCAACCTATATCTGTGACCTCTTGTTCTAGATTGCCCCCACGTGACGAAACAGTTGATCTACATTTGCTTAATCAATGCCTCTTAAAATTTTATATATTTCAATCAGATCCTCCCTCATCCTTCTAAACTTTAGCGAGTACAAACCCAAACTGTTTAATCTCTCATCATACATCAACCCTTTCATCCCCGGAATCAATCTGGTGAACCTCCTCTGAACTGCCTCCAATACCACCACATCCTTCCTCAAATAAGGAGACCAGAACTGGGCTCGAAATGCCAGATGTGGTCTCACCAACACCCTGTACAATTGCAACATCACTTCTCTACTGTTATATTCCAGCTCCTTTGCAGTAGATGCCAACATCCCATTGACCTTCTTTATTACATGTTTTCTCTGCGCACCTACTCTCTGCGTTACCTGGGAAGAAGTTTCAGAGCCAGTAATTTTTGTGCTTTTCCTCTTGTTTCCCAGGGCGCATAAGGAATAAACCAGAGGTGGACGAAGCTGTTGTAGATGCTGTTTTATCTTTGAATATTATTTCTGCGAAACATATCAAATCTTCTAACGAGGCTCATAGGTATGTTTGCGCACTTTTTTTTTCAGAAGGAGAAGTGCACTCTGCGGTTCAGTTCTTTTGCCCATACTTTTACGAAATAGTGTTCAGGATCTGATAATTGTTTGTTTGTTTGAAACAGCACTTGTAATGAAGCATTTGACTGGCTGGATTGTCAGTGTGGTTTTGAGTTTTAAGCAACTTCCTTTTTTTTAAAAAAATGGTTTTATTTGCCAAAAATCCTGTTCCAGGGACCAACCAATTAAAACCACAGCTGTGAAGATTGCCATCAAGTGGCTTCTGTTGCAAGGTTGATCTCTTAAAAGTTAAGAAATTGATGAGTACAGAATAGACTGTTGATATGAGTGTACTTGGGTGACCCAAGTTTGCCCTGATGAGTACTGCATCTGTTGGGGATTGAGGATTATTAATAGCCTGAATGTTCTAATATGTAAAGAGATTTTATACTGAACAAGTTTGGGAATTTTAAAATAAAAAGTTTATTTGTTAGTGTCACAAGTAGGCTTACATTAACACTGCAATGAAGTTGCTGTGAAAATTCCCTAGTCGCCACACTCTGGCACCTGTTTGGGTACTCTGAGGGAGAATTTAACACAGCCAATGCACCTAACCAGCACATCTTTCAGACTGTGGAAGGAAACCGGAGGAAAGCCATGCAAACACGGGTAAAACATATAGACTCCACACAATTAAATTAATGTCTTAGCGTCATTAGAAAATATTCAGAAATAAAGTAATTCTGTGATCAGGAAGCCTCTGACTTTTACATTGCAAATCATTGACCTTTTTTTTGCAGTTTCTTTTATTGCTTAAACAAAGTCATGCTTGGTTGCTTTTTATTTTAATGAAGTTGTATTTTGTACTCTTCTCCATTTCACTCTGTCTTCATTGCTACTAATGGATGCTTCTTGTATTTTGCAGGCTGTTTCTTGATTTGGATTTACCTAGGTATTTTTGTGTGTTGTTCGCTGCTGCTTGTTTATTCTGTTGCATGTTAGATTAACAATCCATCTCTTAAATCGCATCTAATTGTCACTTTCCTTTGCTTTTTTTTAATAAAAATGCATTCCTACTTTAGTGCCGCCCCCAAACGTGACTTTATATCACAGGCGTGTGAAATAATCGAGGAAGACGGTTCACTTATTGGGCATAGCAACGTGAGAGTGAGGGATTTGGCACTCTTACCCTATTGGTCTGAGCTTTGAAAAATTAGGGTTCAGTTCCACAAAGCCCACGTGCTGGGACCGTGATTACAGAAAGTGTTGGAAATACTCAGCAGGTAGGGTAGCAGCAGTGAAGAGAGAAGGGGAGCTAGCATTTCAAACTGTTCAACTTTCATTGTTGACCTGAACCATTAACTTGTGTTTCTCTCCTCAAAAGGTGCTGTTTGACCTGCAGACTTTTTCCAGCATTTTCTATTACCTTTTCCAGATTTCCAGCATCTGTGCTATTTTGCTTTGGAAATGAAATTGTTCAGCAGTACAGTTTGCCACCATTCTCACGATTTAACTATTTGAATTCAGTTAAGGAAGATGATCCTCTTCTGGATCTAGAATCCCTACATGCTGCAGGAGGCCATTCGGCCTGCACTGACAGCAATCCCACCCAGGTCCTATCCCCGTTACCCCATGTGTTTACCCTGCTAACCTCCCAGACAAAGGTGCAAATTAGCATGGCCAGTCCACCAAACCTATACGTCTTTGGGCTATGGGAGCAAACCAAAGCACCTGAAGGAAACCCACGCAGACATGGGGAGAGTGTGCAAACTCCACACGGACAGTCACCCGAGGCTGGAATAGAACCCAGGTCCGTGGTACTGTGAGGCACTAGTGCTAACCACTGTTGCTGTAGACTTGTGTACACCGCTATATGCACAGTTAATGGAGTCTGGGTGCCAGTCTTCACAGGTGGAGTGGAAGTAACAGAACTGGATCGGTGTGAGATACCAACAAGAACTTAATCTTTAACTTGAAACTATTCTAATATTTAAGAGGGTAATTTGCCCAAGAACTCGTAAAATAAATGTATACAGATCCACAATGATGTGGAATACAAGTGTTGGCGACAGTAAGATTGCTGCCAACTTTACATTCGAGGAAATTAGCTCAATAAACAGGGCCATCCGTTGGACGATTGCAATTAACCCTCGATTGGCTGGATGACTGGTTTGTGATGCACGGCGACACCAGCAGTGAGGGTTTAATTCTTGTACCAGCTGAGGTCATTCATGAAGGCTCTGCCTTGCCCCCTCGCCTGAGGTGTGGTGATCCTCAGGTTACACTGGCACCAATCAGTTCATTCCCAAAGGGGGAAGCAGCCTGTAATCATCTGGGACAATAGTGACTTTACTTTTACAATTGACCTCAGTATCTTCAGGGTAAGGAGAAGGTAAAGAGAAGAACTGTGAGCTGTGTGGACACCCCAAAACAGAGCCTGGCTCACTGTGACATCCCACAGGATGTAGTAACCTCTAGACAGTCCCAGCCTTAAATTCACACTTCGAGGGACTAATCTCCCTGAGGGTGAGAGATGACAATAGAGAAATTAAACTCTGAGGTAATGGAATATTGCATGAGTTATACCTCTCCTAAACTTCCACAACTGGTGAAGCATCTCAACATTTTCCAGATTGTGACCACTTAGCACGAAAGAGAAGTAAGCCAACTGAGATGGGACTAATCAGAAAAATAGAGAGACCATTACCCTAGTTTTAACCACACTTGCAATCTTGGAGAAGTTTTGAAGGGAAATAGCCTGTGATATAAACTATTATTCCTACTGGCAGCACCTGTGACTCCTCAAGACAATGTCTCCAGCAATTCCAGGAAGGTCTGCTGCTGGAAAATATTTCCTGTACGATATTCCTCTTGTACAATATCCCCGTGTCATTCCTCTAGTCTCAGTAGTGCCAGTAGTTGTTCAGTGTAGCTGTGAGTGTTCCAGCGATGTTTACCTTTTAATACGCAATCCACATTATAGACCATATGTTTTGGTGTTAGTTACCCTGTGAATTCAGCACACTATTTTAATCAACTGATGTGTAGATGTTATTTATAACTATAATCTACAGTCAAAAGAAAACTGATGTCTTCCTTCTTTCTCCCACTCAATTCTGCATCACTTCTCTCTAGCAGACTGACGTGGATACCGAGTTCCCCAATGACTTCAAATTTAAAATTCTCATCTTTATGTTTAAATTCTTTTCATGGACTGGTCACTCCCTATTTCAGTAATCTCCCCCAGTCACCTCCCTAAGCGCTCTCTTCCTCTGATTCTGTCTTGTGGTTGTGTTGTTATTTTGGAGGGGTGAAAGTGAATTCATTTAACTTCACAGGGTGGAATCTTCAGCCATCCATGTTGGTGGGATTTTCTGGTCCCGCTGCAGTGAATAGAGATATGGTTGCACACCAAATTCTCCGTCCTCGTTGTAGCGGCAGTGGGGCGCAAACAGCCAGTAAGATCACCCCCATAATGTTTATGGTGAATGTGGGAGAAATTCCCCACGTAATTTTCTCTCGGTTCTTGGGGGCAGTTAGAATCATAGAATCCATACAGTGCAGAAGAAGTCCCTTCAGCCATTGAGTCTGCACCAACCACAATCCCACCCAGGCCCTATACCCATGAGCCCATGCATTTACCCTCACCCATTCCCCTCAACTAAGAGACAATTTAGCACGGCCAGTCCACCTAACCCACACATCTTTGCACTGTGGGAGGAAAGCCACGCAGACATGGGGAGAACCTGCAAACTCCACACAGACAGTGACCCAAGCTGGGAATCGAACCCTGGCACTGAGACAGCAGTGCTAACCATATCACCAAACAGCAAATCATATTAGCATTTCAAATTTTTAAGATATGAAGAAAACTTGGGCTGAAGATGGACTGATTCTGTTCATTCCAATAGTATCATTTATATAACTGGTTACATTCTTCATCACTGCCCTGATGTACTGACATTGACTTGTAAAATTAACATTAGCATAATGTCCTGCTTTTTTTCCCCACATCTATCTTCAATAAAGCACATTCAGATTATGAATTCCATGTGCAGCTTGTATGTTGATGTTGGTTTTCTCAATGCAGGCATTAGTTAATAACTTGATATGGTTTCTTCAGTTTTAAGAGCGCCTTGCACAAAATAATTTTGAGCCTAATTCAATTGAAAGCAGTTAATTGAATCCATTACCAAAGACGTACCATCAAAAGCTCACATTGCTGAATGTCGAATTTACTGCAATAATTGTTTTTTCACGCGAGGGAGGTGTCTGAGAATCGATCCTCGGGTGAAAAGCCCCCCCAAAGAATGACAAGAGGGTGAGACAGAAAGGAATGGTGCAGTACCAGAATGTAATGGTTTAACATAATGGCCTGTGCTGTTGTCTGTTGGGAAGGTAACATTCCTGAGCAGGGAAGGGGAAACATCAGTGAGGGTTCTGCTTCTGATTACCACCCAACTTGACAGTCAGTGGTCTCACAACACCATATTAAAGTCCAACAGGTTTATTTGATGTGGTGAGACTACTTACTGCGCCTACCCCAGTCCAACACCGGCAACTCCACATCACAACTTGACAGTGTGAGATGTCTGATAAAGAAATGTTCTCCACCGCAGAACAACTTGCTTAGTTGTGCAGTACATCTCTTGTAGAGAGTATCACTGTTTATATTCTTGTTTTCAAATCCCTCCACGACCTCGACTCTCCACATCTGTAATCTGCTCCAGCTCCCGTCCTTCTGGGATACCTGAGCTCACCTAATCCAGGCCTTGTGAGCACTTCTGTGTCACCGTTCGTGGCCATGCCTTCGGCTGCTTGGGCCCTGAGACCTTGAGTTGCCTCTTCAAGTGTCTCTACCATTGTTTCCTCCTTTAAAATTCTGCTTAAATCTTACCCCTTTGACCGAGCTTTTGGCCATCAACCTTAATTTCACCTAATGTAACTTTGTGTCTAATTTTGCTTTCTTCTCCTGTGAAGCTGCTGGTGCTACATAAATGCAAGTTGTTATGGAGGGTTGCCAGTGTCTGAAACCACAGTGAGACCAAAGCCAGTAACTTTAGCCAAGGAAGGCCACAGATTGTTACAAAAAGTTCTGGATTCTTCTAAAGTGTCACAAGGAGCAGATTTGTTGCAGATTTATTACAGGATTTGTCTGGAGCTGCAATAATAGGTTGTCCATGCGTGTTGGAAGCTCCTCACAAAGGTGACTTAATCCCAGTGTACATTTCCCCACAAGGACAGCAGGAGAAAATGTGAAGCGTTGCCTTAGGCAGCCCTTGTGCATTTCTTGGCTTCTGGTTTCAGAGCAACATTTGGAAATTCTTTGGAATAGGCCAGCTACCCATCAAATCACCCAGAAATCTTATAGTATTGGGGTTGGGTTGGAGGGATGAGGGTAGTATTAGGAAGGCAATGGCAGCAAGCATCAGGGACAACAGCTCAAGGTAAAGTTGTAACCTCTCGAGTACAGAGGCTGGTTACCTTGCACACGAACATATGAATTAGGAGGAGGAGGAGACCGTTTAGCCCCTTGAACCTGCTCCGCCATTGAATGAGATCTTATTGTAATCTCAATTCCACCCTCCATCCTACCCCAATAGCCATTGTATTGTGAAAGCACTGACATTGCAAGATAAACATGTCCTCCAGGTAGGATGGAGACGTTTATAGAAAAAAGACAACCTTTAAATGCGCGAATAAACCAACTTCTCACAAAGTAGGAAAATTCTGCCTTTGTAAATGCAACCAAACTTTCTCTTTTCCAGTTTAATTAAAGTTGCCTGATTTTAGTTTCATCCATACTGAATTTAAATTACAACCTGACATTGTGGTGGGACTGAGCAAAAATATTTACCAGCAAATATGTTTGGAAGATATCTTTTTATTTACTCCACGTGTCAACTGATCATTGAAAAGCAGTTGGTTGTTTGACTTAAATTGTGGAGCGTGTAGTTTTATTTTGTTATTGTTTAGTCTAAAATCTCACAGTCACTCTGCTGAAATATGATGCGTGGCAGAGACTTGCATGTTGCAAATGGAATAACACTTTTTTAAAATAATGTTATTTTGCAAAATGCCTCTCATTAGTCAATTTCCTTACAATGTGTAGGATTCTGACTTAAACTACAGACAAGTGAAAAGTGCTAGGAATATAAAATTTCTGGCTTGGTTAATAGCCTCTCTTCTTCCAATGCCCCTCCAAACAGTTAGTGTTATGGGGCTGTTATAATGTTTTATTGTTGTTGTAGTTAAAAACTACCGTTCCCCTCGAGTAGCCAGGCAAAATCAGAGTGGATTCAAGGTGATTTATTAATTGTAGGGCGACAGGATCCTGATCGGTCAGAGTGCAACATTAAGAAATACACAAGCAATTATAGCTTCAACTTCAATTACAAATAATTAGCATATACCAATAAAAGTCTCGGAGTTATCTCTATCCAATCACAGTTACTGATTAAGGTTATATCATGCATACGTTAGAACATAGAACATTACAGCGCAGAACAGGCCCTTCGGCCCACGATGTTGCGCCGACCAGCTTTTTAAAAAAAAACACTAACCCACTAATCTAAACCAATCCCATTTCGTCCATAAACCTATCCACAGATCTCTTAAACGCCCCCAAACTAGGCGCATTTACAACTGCAGCTGGCAGGGCATTCCAGTCCCTCACCACCCTCTGGGTAAAGAACCTACCCCTGACATCAGTCCTATAACTACCCCCCCTTAATTTAAAGTCGTGCCCCTCGTGCTAGCTTTCTCCATCCTAGGAAAAAGGCTATCACTATCTACCCTGTCTAAACCTCTAATCATCTTATATGTTTCAATAAGGTAAAGTTGGAGTATAGTGTCCATTTAAGACTTATGCATGTTACATCATCGAGAAATGAGAGCTGTGTGTCTGACCAATGAGATCTCAACCTCCCTTTCCATTGTTCCTTGTTCCATTGAGCAAACTGCAGCTACACATCATTCGATTGAATGGTCCTTGACTCTTATCTGGGTCTGCTTTTAATCAAGACCTGTGGTTTGGACATATTTCTCCCTTTGTGACTGAGATACAGCTTGCAGCTTATGTGATTTTTAAACTTGAGATTACTAACCCTTTCGGTCAGCCTCCAAAGATCATGCCCATCAGCGACTTTGCTGTCTGGTTATCTGCCACTTTTATGATCTCGCTTGTCGGTGTCCTTGTAGTGGTATGGGTGGCTAGGAAGGCAAGACTAATGGCCAGTTCACCAGGTCTTTGGCTGTCATCCAGCCTATGGACAGTAACCAAGACAGCGCAGATGTCATTGACTTAGCATTGAGTGTATGCTAATGGAATTTGCATGCTTCAGAACATCGGAGTTGGTGACCTTGCACTGCCAAGAGATGCTATGGATACGTCCTGGGACAGGGAAGGTGGAAGCTGTTTTGCTGGCCCAGAATATTTTGTCCAAGTCTTACTGCTGTAGAGGAGCGTGCTGAGGACTCAACTTGGTAGACTCACTATTTGATGTTGGTCAGATCAGGATGCTGTTGTGTTGTTCCGTACTCTCTCTCGGGTTGGACAAAAGAGCGGCAGCTTTTGCCAGGCGCGTGTGACAGATTGCTGATGATTTTGGAGCCTGGATATGTGAAGCTGTCGATAACCTCCAGCATCTAATGTCAATTCTGTTGGAACGGCAACATCCCGGACCAGGACAATGATCTTCCTGATGCTAATGGAACCAAACGCTACAGAAGTGAGGAACTCAATATTTGCTTTTATAGCAATATATTGGAAGATTACTGCATTTTAAATCAGTCCATGTTGTTGATATGTTGTTGCTATTTCTACGATTCTTGTGCCTTTTTAATTCTGAATTCATGAATTGACAAATAGCTCCACTTGTAAAACAAAATCAAAGTAGTATATAACATCATCAATGGCACAAATGATATCATTCAACGTATGTTGTTTACCTTTCACATCACTGTCTCTTGGGATCATTTTGCAGAGCTTTGTGTAATTACAAATAGAAATAGAAATGACAGAGTAACACAACGTAACTCAGCAGTGCTCTCTCTCACACGCCGCATTGTTACAATCTGGAAGGCAATGCCTGATAGGGTGAAGGAAGCAGAAAAACCAGAGGTATGGGACTAATGTGGGCCAGAATTTTCCAGACGTTCTGGAAAATGTGGCGTCTCCCAGTCCTGCCGACGGTGCACTCCCACTGCAGGTTTCCCAGTGGCAAAGGTTGTGTTCAGTGGGAAATTCCATTGGCAATGGCAGAACCGGAGGATCCCACCAATAGCGGGCCACTCCCACATTGCTTGGACAATCACTCTTTCAAGCATGAAGGTCAGAATGGGCTCCTTCTCTGCCGTGGGACGACTGTCCTTTTACACTTTGTCGTTTCATGTATCAAAAATTCGGTGCTGTTTGGCACAGAGAGGAACTAATTATGGCGCAAAGGCTGCCTGACCTTCCACATCAACTTGACCTTCGCACACGATCCCACATCACTCGATTCCCTCTGAGCGTGCAGAGTGATTGATTTTTGAATAATTGCAACATATCAGCTTCTAGAACTCTCTCAGGTAGAGCATTCCAAAGATTAAGAACCCTCTAAGGGAGGAAACATCTCCTCGTCTCAATCCTAAGTATTGACCATAAAGTTAGGGGGATGGTTTTTAGCTGAGAGGTGGGGTTAAGAGCATAAATACTTTAGTCAGATTTCCTGAATTATATTTTTTCTTCAAACTATTTGTGCATACATTTTTTTTTCTGGCAGCCCTTTGACTCGCGAGATGATAGTTTGTGTTGTGGTGGAGAACTCTGTTAAATATCACCTGGTGTGGCTCAGAAGTCCTGTTCTAGCATGCAATCTCTGTCAGTCCTAACGCAGAGGAAGACAATGGGCTGAGAAGATGCTGACTGCTGCTGCTTTGGGTTCTTATCTCAGCCAGCTGAGCTTTCTGTTTGGTCTCTCTTCCGTTGCGCCCCGCACCCCCCCACCCCCCACCTCAACTGTCAGTTTCCAAAGATCACTGCATCCCTTGTGTCTGAGTCAATGTCTGCCATCTTCATATCTCACTTCCAAATGTTCTTGTGGCAGAAGCTTGGACACCCAGGAGACTGTGACCCTATGGACAAGTTCACCTTACAGGTCCTTGAGCCTGGCCAACGTTGCATATACGTCATTGATTTAGCATTGTGCGTTTGCTGTTGGACTTAGCACGCTCCAGCACCTCTTGAGTTGGTGACTTTGCTCTGCTAATTGATGCCAAAAATATGACCGGTACAGCAATATGGAAAACTATTCCACCTTTTCTCTGCCTAGCATCTGTTGTCCAGGTCTCGCTACTGTAGAGGAGGGCATTGACGATGCAGACTTGGCAGATATGCTATTTGGTGTTCTCTGTCGGGTTGCTGTTGTTCCATTCTTACTCAGTTAGGTGATAACAGCTGCAGCTTTAGCTGTGCGCATGTTCATTTCAGCATCAAGTGACATTTGCTGGTGATTAAGTCTGGACATGGGAAGCAATCAACAATCTCCAACATTGCATTGTCAATGCTGATAAATGGCAGTACGACAACATTCTGGACCATGACTGATGCTGATGGTCAAGTACTTTACAGGGATAAGAGATTTAATCCATTTTCTGCTGAAGTTGTTCCTCAGTGTGGAATGCCGGTGGTAATAAACACTCGTATGCCCTACATAGAATCCCTGCAGTGCAGATGGAGGCCATTTGGCCCTTTGAGTCTGCACTGACCACAATCCCCCCCAAAAAGGCCGCATATTTACTCTGCTAGTCTCCCTGATACTAAAGGACAATTTAGCATAGCTCGCACATCTTTGCACTGTGGGAGGAAACCCACGCAGACACGGGGAGAATGGCAGATTACACACACAGTCACCCAAGCCGGGAATCGAACCCGGGTTCCTGGCACTGTGAGGCAGCCGTGTTAACCGCTGTGCCATCATGCCACCCCTATGTTTTAATGACGAACAGCCACTGGATATGGCACCACAGAATTGCCAACACTTGTGGGACTGCAGAATGGGTAGCTTGAGGAAAGGTTGTTGGGTAAAGTGACTATTCCAAAAGGAAAATAAGTGTGGATCCACATTGGTTGTTTTGAATGTATTCTGGGAATGAGTGGGTAAAACCAAGCAGCGATTTTTTTTTTCATAATTAAATTTTAGAAAGGATATAGTGTTCAGAAGGTCGACACTGAAGTATATTTTCACGTGCAGAAGTTTCAAAGTGTCACATTGTGTTGCCGTTGTGATGCTGTATTCTTAGGAAGCACCTGTAAAATGTCTGTCTCAGGTTAGTCAATAGAATCAATGTAAAAACACTGGATATTCTGTTCTGTTTGTCTTCCAGTTTAAGATGCTAATGTATAGTATTGACCAATTTTGCTTGTATCTCTCTCTGTCTCCAGAAGTTTCTATCGGTTTGAGGCCGTTTGGGATAGCTCTCTACATAACTCCCTCCTTCTAAACCGTGTGACTCCGTACGGTGAAAGAATCTACATGACCCTCTCTGCATACCTGGAGGTTTGTCTCCTCATCTGTTTCTAATAAATCAGCGATATTTTTTGATGACCAGCTTCATTTCACAGCATCTCAAATGTAAGAAAAGATTCACTAGGATGCTACTGGGACTTGATGGTTTGAGTTATAAGGAGAGGCTGGTTAGACTGGGACTTTTTTCCCTGGGGCGTAGGAGGCTGAGGGGTGATCTCATAGTGGTCTATAAAATAATGAGGGCCATAGATCAGCTAGATAGTTAATATCTTTTCCCAAAGGCAGGGGAGTCTAAAACTAGAAGGCATAGGTTTAAGGTGAGAGAGGAGAGATACAAAAGGGGCAATTTTTTCTCAGAGGGTGGTGAATGTCTGGAACAAGTTGCCAGAGGCAGTAGTAGAAGTGGGTACAATTTTGTCTTTTAAAAAGCATTTAGATAGTTACATGGGTTAACATGGATGTAGAGGGATCTGGGCCAAATGCAAGCAATTGGGACTAGCTTAAAGGGTGGCATGGACAAGTTAGGCAGAAGGGCCTGTTTCCATGTTGTAAGCCTCCATGGCTCTGTCTAATGTTCTCCTTCTGCTGACTTTCCAGTGGAAATTGGGCAGTATTTAACAGATTACATGTACAATGGCTTCTTTATATATACCAGTTGATCTTCATATACAGTGAGTTGAGATCTAGTCTAGTCTCCAAGTTGTTACGACCCCAGCTGGTGTTACAGCTGGACAGGAAGATCCCAGAATGGAACCCTGGCTCAAAAGACCATGGGTGGGATTTCCTGACCGCACTCACCCCAAAGCGGGAAAATCCCACTCGAGGTTAACAGAACTTTGCGTGGTCCATGTCTCACCCACTACGATTCCCATGGCAGGCAGGATGGGAAAATTCCACCCCATAACTACTTTACTTTTTTAGAAAATGTGAAGGAACAGAGTCACAGGCTGGCTAATTAATTTTTAACAAGTAAAACACTTATAAACATGAAGTAATTGGATTATCAAAGAATAGAATACCAACAGTCCAGAAGGAAGCCATTCGGCCCATCAAGCCTACAGTGACTCCTGGGATGCATAGGTTAGAGGGATTAGCGGGGTAAATATGTGGGGTTATGGGGATAGGGACTAGGTGGGATTGTTGTCAGTGCACACTTGATGGGCTGAATGGCCTCCTTCTGCACTGTAGGGATTCTATGCCTGTCTGACAGAGCATCTTACCTTATCAACATAACACTATGAATTTATGTTGAAAATCTATCTAACCTGCAGATCTTTGGACTGTGGGAGGCAACCAGAGCACCTGGAGGAAACCCACATAACATGGGGCGAATGTACAAACTCCACACAGATAGTGACCCAGGACTGGAATTGAGCCTGGGTCCCAACTCCCTAATTATCTCCTTCCTTAGGAAGCCTGGATCTTTCCAGCTCCCTTGTCTTGTCCAGCTTCTCCTGGCAGAGTTGAGAATGTTCACTCCCTGGTGTCCTGTCTCAAACTGCAATATACCCAGCTAAAATGAAGAACAAAAAAACCCTTCCCTTAAAAAGGGCCTCCAGTTGCTCAGCAATGACTTACTTCTATTTACCCTTCATGCAGTAACCATCTCTAAACATAATAGAATCACAGCTGGAATTGAAACCAAGCCCCACACATACAAACCACTTTGTCCAGCATGAATCTAACTGTAGGTTTCACCTTCCTAAGTACAGGAACATTAAAATAAACCTATTTAAAACTATGCCTTATTTCTACAAATATAAATCCCTTAAAACAAAGGTAGATTTCCCAAGAAGGTGAAGTGGAGCTGACGAGAAGGTGAACAAGGCTATGAGATGCAAGACAAGGATCTGAAGTATAAAACATTCATGAGAATAGGATATTCTGACCTTTTCTTCATCCATTCAACTTCAATGGTATCCTAGTTAAATAATAAAACTCTTTAGGGTAATACAGATGTGATGCTGTTTGGAAAATGGATTTCTCTGCAATTTGAAGGGAGATGAAATCTGAGATGCAGAGACACCACGGTTCAGCATAGAAAACTGTAGGAATACCTCTGTGCTGACCATCACATCTTGCAATAACCTTTTGCGACAGTGCATATTTTTGAATCAAGCTTTCATTTTCATGGCCCCAATAAAACCTCATCTCTGCGAGTTGGCCATCTTACTCTGACAGCATGTTTCCTAAGTGCAGAATGAGGCCATTTGGCCCGTCATGTCTGCACCAACTCTCCGACAGAGCATCTTACCCAAGTGCTACCCACGTAACTCTATGTATTTACCCCACTAATCCCCCTAACCTAGACACCTTGGGGCACTAAGGGGCGATTTAGCATGGCCGGTCCAACTAACCTGTATGGTTTTGGACTGTGGGAGGAAACTGGAGCACCCGGAAGGAACCACGCAGACACAGGGAGAACGTGCAAACTCCACCCAGACAGTCACCCGGGGCTGGAATTGATTTGTATCGTAACTTGTTTTCTAGAGGTTTGCAGTCATTTTGTTGTCTTCTTGAGACATCAATTTGACGTGACAGTTCTGATGTCAAATTGAGTGACAGAAGAGTCAGAATTGGTATCATCATATTCTGATGCACAGTCTATCTTTTTACTGTGTCGATGATGCGCCAGACCTGGAGTCATGTGCAGTCACCAGTAAGATTCAAGAACACCTGCTTCCCTGCTGCCATCAGACTTTTGAATGGACCAAACTTATTTGAAGTTGATCTTTCTCTACGTCCTAGCTATGACTGTATATAATCTCCACTCTCTCCTCCCCTATCTACTCTATGAACAGTATGTTTTGTCTATATGGCGGGCAAGAAACAATACATAAGAACATAAGAACATAAGAAATAGGAGCAGGAGTAGGCCATCCAGCCCTTCGAGCCTGCCCCGCCATTCAATAAGATCATGGCTGATCTGTTGTGGCTCAGTTCCACTTTCCCGCCCTCTCCCCATAACCCTTAATCCCCTCTCTTATCAAGAACCCATCAACCCGCTTCTTAAAAATATTTAGCGAGGCAGCCTCCACCACTTCAACGGGCAGAGAATTCCAGAGATTCACCACCCTTTGAGTGAAGAAGTTCCTCCTCAACTCCGTTCTAAACCGCCTCCCCTTTATCTTGAGGCTGTGCCCCCTAGTCCTACTGTCTTTTTTGAGCGGGAAGAGTCTCTCCACCTCTATCCTATCCATCCCATTCATCATCTTATACCATCTTATGCCAGCAAACAGTGCCTGTGGCATGGTGGCACAATGGTTAGCACTGCTGCTTCACAGCGCCAGGGACCGGGGTTCAATTCCCGGCTTGGGCCACAGTGCAGAGTTTGCACATTCTCCCCGTGTCTGCATGGGTTTCCTCTGGGTGCTCCAGTCTCCTCCCACACACCAAAGATGTTTGGGTTAGGTTGGTTGGCTATGCTAAAATTGCCCATTAGCGTTAGGGAGACTAGCTAGGGTAAATGCATAGGTTAGTGGGATAGGGCCCGGCTGGGATTGTTGTCAGTGCAGACTCGATGGGTTGAATGGCCGTCTTCTGCACTGTAGGGATTCAATGTGACAAATCAAATCAAAGTAAGTTGGTCCTGCATTTGACTATGGATTTAATCATTGCTAATCCCTAACTGCCCCAGTGGGATGTTGTGAGGTAAAGAACATAAGAACTGGGAGCAGGAGTCGGCCGTCTGGCCTCTCGAGCCTGCTCCGCCATCCAATAAGATCATGGCTGATCTTTTTGTGGACTCAGCTCCACTTACCCACCTGCTCGCCATAACACTTAAATTTTTGAACGATAAAGAAATTATCTATCCTTGCCTTAAAAACATTCAGTGAGGTAGCCACAACTGCTTCACTGAGCAGGGAATTCCACAGATTCACAATCCTTTGGGTGAAGAAATTCCTCCTCAACTCAGTCCTAAATCTGCTTCCTCTTATTTTGAGGCCATGCCTCCTAGTGCTAGTTCCACCTGCCAGTGGAAACAACTTCCCTTTTCTATCTCATCTATTTCCTTCACAATCGTATATGTTTCAATAAGATGTCCCTTCATTCTTCTGAATTTCAGTGAGTATAGCCCCAGTCTACTCAGTCTCTCCTCATAAGCCAACCCTCTCAACTCCGGAATCAACCTAGTGAATCTCCTCTGCACCCCCTCCAGTGCCAGTATATCCTTTCTCAAGTAAGGAGACCAAAACTGTACACAGTACTCCAGGTGTGGCCTCACCAGTACCTTAGAAAGCTGCAATATAACCTCGCTGTTTTAAGACTCCATCCCTTTAGCAATGAAGGACAAAATTCCATTTGCTTTCTTAATTACCTGCTGTACCTGCAAACCAACTCCTTGAGATTCTTGCACAAGGACACCCAAGTCTCTGCACAGCAGCATGCTGCAATTTTTTACCATTTAAATAATAGTCCATTTTGCTGTTATTCCTACCAAAATGGATGAGCTCACATTTACCAACATTATACTCCATCTGCCAGACCCTTGCCCACTAAGTTAGATTATCTATATCCCTTTGCAGACTCGGGGTCCTCTGTACACTTTGCTGTGCTACCCATCTTAATGCCATCTGCAAATTTTGACACACTCCAAATCATCTATATAAATCATAAACAATTGCGGTCCCAACACTGATCCCTGAGACACACCACTAGTCATTGATTGCCAACAGAGAAAGATCCATTTACCCCCACTCTTTGCTTTCCATTAGTTAATCAATCCTCTATCCATGCTAATACATTACCCATAACACCATGCCTCCTTTTTATCTCATGTAGCAGTCTTTGGAGGGGAAATCTTGTCAAAGTCCAGGTACCCCACATCCACAGGTTCACCACTATCCAGTGCACACGTTCTCACAGAATCCCACTAAATTAGTCAAACGTGATCGTCCGTTCATGAACCTAGGTCATAAACTCAGGACACAGCTAGCTGTACTTTTTCCAACTGTTTGTGCAATGATGTCGATTTGCTGGACTTGTAATACTTTTGTGCGCTTTGACTCTTGATTTTGTTTCTTTCAGCTTGATCACTGCATTCAGCCCGCAATAATCACCAAGGACATCTGTATGATCTTCTACTCGCGGGACGCCAAGATTTCACCTCCGCGATCCCTGCGTAACCTGTTTGGCAGTGGCTATGCCAAAACACCCGACTGGTACTTAACCCTCTCACAATCCAATAAGGGAAGATGCTAAATGGGGTTTTAAAACGTTACCGGCTTAAAAATAAATTAGGAAATACTTTGTCAAATTTAACCCAGTCACATTTCTTTATGTGTAAGTGGGCTATATATTGTTGCTTTGGGACTTTAAAATGACTGTCAACTTTTGTAAGCAGACAGTGTGAAATGATCTGTTTTGGGCGGATGGTGGAGGCAGGTTGCCTCGCAACCTTTTAAAAAATACCTTTCTAGGGGAAGGCAATGGCCCAGTGGTATTATCGCTAGACTATTCTAGAAACTCAGCTAATTGTTTTGGGGACCCGGGTTTGAATCCCACCACGGAAGATGGTGAAATTTGAATTCAACAAAAAAAAAATCTGGAATTAAGAATCTGCTGATAGTTTCATGGTCATTGTCCGAAAAACCCGTTTGGTTCATTAATGTCCCTTTTAGGGAAGGAAATCTGCCGTCCTTACCTGATCTGGTCTCCGCATGATTCCAGAGCCACAGCAATGTGGTTGACTCTCAACTGCTCTCGGGCAACTTAGGGCTGGCCAATAAATTCTGGCCCAACCAGCGATGCCCGTGCCCAGCGAATGAATTTACAGTAAAAAGGATGAGCACACGGCACATCAGAACATTCAAGGCTACGTGCCAAATGCTGGTAAATGGAATTAGGCGGGGGATTGGGTGTTTCTCGCGTGTAGGTGCAAGCTTGATGGGCCGAAGGGCCTCTTCTGCACTGTTTGATTCTTGTGACTTGTGGTTGCGTATGCGATGGGTGAAGGGGGGTATTAAACGATAAGGACAAAAAGTGGTAATTCTGTTTATCGTTGTTTCAGTAACCGAGTCAGCGGCGTCTACGAGCTCAGTTTATGCAAAATGGCTGACACGGGGAGCCCTGGTAAGGCCAAGATTCTGGTGATCTGGTATCTGATTATTAAACTGTTCACCTCATCATGACAACGCACACATACACGGACGTGCACCCCAGGAACGTCTGAGTAGAATATGAGTTTTGCTGGCGAAGGGTGTGTTTTCACCTGTCCCTCGTTATCCTGAGGAAGTGGTTGAACTCACGTTCTCAGAGTTATAGCAGCCATTGTGCAGTGAACGTGAATGCCATCAAAGTCAGTTTTTCCAGTTACGTCCACCCCCCAGGACTGGAAATTCCTGCCGGAGATCAGTGGACCTTTTGAACGTCTGTCACGTTTTCCATTCCACCTGTCACAATTCCCGTGGCAATGGGGCAGGAAAATGTACCCCCACATGTCCATTTGAACAGAGCTTTGTTTAAATCTGCTCCGGTTTCCACCCAGCCCATTGAGTTCCCAACCCGATGTTTTTTTAGGTTGTCCAGATCATAGAATCCCTACAGCGCAGACGGCGGCCATTCAGCCCATCGAACCTGCACCATCAACAATTCCACCCAGGCCCTATCCCTGTAATCCTAGGTTTTTACCCTCCTAGTCCCCCTGACACTAAGGGTCAATTTATCATGGCCCATCCACTTAACCCACACATCTTTGGACTTTGAGAGGAAACAGGAGTACACAGACACGGGGAGAATGTGCAAACTCCACACAGACAGTGACCCAAGCCGGGAATTGAACCTGGATCCCTGGCGCTGTGAGCCAACAGTACCAACCACTGTGCTGCCCTTGTGGGTCACTCTTTAAAGTTCCTGATTTCCTTCAGTCATCAGAAAGGCACATGCAATGACACATGTCACAGTAACCATCATGCTATTCTTTGACCACCCAAACTCATGCATCTCATCAGCTTCAAATCTAATTTGTGCCTTTTAGTTGTTCAAATTATTTTTCCCAGAACTATTGCCGTATTCAAAGAGATGTACCATAACCATATCATAGATTCCCTACAGTGCAGCAGGAGGTCATTTGGCCCATCAGGTCTGCACCGACTCTTCAACAGAACATCCTTCCCAGGCCCGATCCCTGCAACCCCACATATTTACCTTAATCCCCTAACCTACACATCTTGGAACAATAAGAGGCAATTTACCATGGTCAATCCACCTAACCTGCATGTCTTTGGAGTATGGGAGGAAACTGGGGCACCTGGAGGAAACCCACACAGACACGGGGAGAACGTGCAAACTCCACACAGACAGTGACCCAAGGCCGAGAATCGAACCTGGGTCCCTGGAGTTAAAAGGCAGCACTGCTGGCCATGGATAGGTGACATCTCTTTTTAACTGACATGGTGGGTGTCTTTTCACAGTTTATCGTTAAAAGTCTAGTTTCTTGTCCATCTGTGGTTGGATTAAAATTCATCAATTTCACAAGACCCTGGAATGTTTGACTTTGACTATTTTTGCAGTCGTGGCCTGACTTTTATTTGGTGAACTTTGTCCCATCTTACACCTACAAACAGCGTGATGGAGGAAGAAGCAATGAGGTTAATACGATCTCCCTTGAAGTATATTTTCAGGAAGTATATTGATCAGTGGATACTGAGAGAAGATTAACCGTCATTAACCATGATGCACATCCTGAGTGTTACCTTGTTACAAGCCTTGAAAATGTCGTTTTATCATAACACACAATTGATTTTGGTTACAGGAAATTGCAGGTTTCTAGAGAGGGTCTCTTCCCCACCCCTCACCACATGCACACTCTCTCTCTCTCTCTTTGCCCCCACCACCACCACCCACACACACACCACCCCACCCCCCCCCACCCCCCCCCCCCCCCGCCCCGCCCCTCTCTCTCTCGTTTTTCCCCTCTTTCTCACCCTTTTTTCGCCCTGCACCTCAAAAGCCGCCAGGACCATCATGGTAAAACAGTTCATCCCAACCCTGCAGCTAGGGTAACCCCAGGGAGAGAGACAAATGCAGAAATAAATCCAGAAGGAGGAAAATACTCTGTAACATTCCTCTCCACCCTCCTCAGACAGTCGGGAACAATCCCAGGAGGGCTCACCTTGCCTTTTCAATGTTGTTATTGATTGTCAACCTCATTTCAGTGATTTTTGTATTTAGTCCTTTTTTTTTTGTTTAGTTTTGCTATCTTTTCCACATTATTTCAATCATTCTCTTATGTCCTGTAACCTGAGTTTGGCTCTACTATAGTTTGACCATGGCACCACTTAATTCTGTCACCAGCAGTGGTGTGAATGTACGTTACAGCAACCGGAAATTCGAAAAATGGTTTAGGGACACACAGTAACAGCCTGCAAAGATGACCAACCGAAACATCTATAAGATAGAGATCTGTGAATAGTGCCTGTGCCCCTGGGTGCGGCAGACAGAGTGTCACGTAAGTTGCCCACCTACATATAATCTGACTCCACAAATCCTCACTCCACGTGGGTTACGTTTCTGACGTATGTTTCCCACGTGTGTGTGGGTGAAAATGTATTTGGCGGCAGTTGTGTTTGTGCAACACAGACTGGTTAACGTGGATGGAACAATGGTCTGTTCTGCTCCAGGAATGCAAAGGAGACGAAGAAAAATTTTGGACACCTCGGTTGCCTACGTGCGAGGAGAGGAGAATCTCGCTGGATGGAGACCTCGCGGGGATAGCCTCATCTTGGAACATCAGTGGGAATTGGAAAAACTGGACCTCCTGCACGAGGTAAGCAGAGCGCGGAACAGATTTACAAAACCAAAAATACGTGGGGGCAGGAGATCTGAAATGCAAACGTGCCACACTCAGTCTGGTCAGGCAGCGTCTACAGAGGCTGGAATTTTCCAACTGTTCACGCTGACGGAATTTTCCCCATTCCCCTGCAGCGAACGGAGATTTGGCTTGTTGTCAAATTCTCTGTCTTCGCTGCAGCTCGAGCGCGACGTGAATGGGCAGTAACATCGTCCTCGCAGAGTTTAACGTTTCAGGTTGATAACCTATTATAACCTCCAGCTTCCTCCCACAATCCAAAAGACATGCTGGTTATGTACATTGGCCACGCTAAATTTTCCTTCAGTGTATCCGAACAGCCGCTGGAATGTGGCAGTTGGAGGATTTTCACAGTAACTTCATTGCAGTGTGTTATGGTTCAGGTCAGAAACTGTTTTATGGAGCCCACCTGGATCATAAGTTTTGCAGCTTGAATTTGGTTCGAATAAACATGATATGTTTCACTTCAGGTTTGATTCGAATGACCCACTAGGGAGCTTTTATCAAATAAGTTTATTTAAGAATATAGTTAAAATGTATAGTAAGAAAATTAGCAACAATTTTTTACCAATTACAAACAAGAAACAGAGCAACCACTATAATATAACCCCTTAACAGATACATCTAATGTGTTCCAATTGAAACTAAAAACTCCCATAGACAAAACCCTTTAAACAGATTCAACACAGCAAAGACTAATGCTCACATGATACTGGAAATTGAGTCCTTTGGCTGAAATCTGCAGTCCTCTGGATTCACTCAGAACAAGTTGAAGTCAAAATAGCTTATCAGAACCCCCAGGGAGAGACTCTCTGGTCAAGCTACCAACTGTAGAATCTTTACTACAGAAAGGTTAAGAATTTGCTTTCAGATAACCAGCAGAATTTCCAAAACAATAGGGAGAGAGTGAAAAGGTTTTTTTAGTTTGCTGTCCCTTCTAAGACTACAGCCCAGAATTGAAAATGAAGGAACTTCTGCCACTTGACCTGCAAAACCAATTTTTTTTCTCCTAACAGTGCAGCATCATAAAACAAATCCCGGAGTAAACACAAACAGATCCCATTTAAGCAACATTAAAAGGACTCTCGTAGACAGCCTGGCCACAATGAGAAAAACAAACTGAGGCTGTAAGAGCTGCAGAGATCATGATTTAAAAAAAACTTCCTCAAAGTATGCTAACGTCACAAGTGGTAATGTCAGCCTACTTGTGATTCTAATAAATAAACTAGAACTATTGTCAGAACAGATTTGCAGTGATGTCTAGCAAAGAAGCTTACACTTGGGAGTTCTTCGAGTTGAGAGCAGTGTTCAGAAAGTGCAGGTTTTTCCTTTTGCTTGTCTTCCAGCCCTGTGCTGGAATGGTGCATTCACCTTCAGTATTCCAGGATAAACTATTGCTTCTGGATAAAGTAAGATTTCAAAATTTTCACCTACAGCTTGGAAACAAATGTTTACCCACAATAGCCTTTGAAAATGCTCAAAGCAAACCCAATTAAGTTAAGTAAAAGTTCCCCACCAGGAATTGTGTCCTTGTGTAAGAAATGCACCTGCAACGTCACACTGAAAGCACAAGAAATCTACTCCACCCCCTTATCTGTCCCACGTTTTATCCTCTGATTTAAAGCATAGTGCAGTGGAGTCTGAATCGTTAAATGGTTTCAGGACGGAGATAGATATATTTCTAATGGAGAAAGGGGTAAGGGGATATGGGGAACAGGTGTCGAGGTGGATTTGAGACCAGGGAGAGATCAGCCATGATCTGACTGAATGGCGGAGCTGGCGCGAAGGGCTGAATTTGAGAATATTTCTACTTTTCTCCATTTATGTTGAACTGAAAATTAGCTTTGGAAATTGTAGAAGGAGGCCATTCATCCCATTGTGTCCATTCTGGCCTTCTGTAAGACCAGTCCCACATACCTGCCTTTTCCCCATGGCCCTGCCCCTGTGCAATTTTTCCTCATGTGACAAATGAACACAGGTGTTTAGTATATCTCAGTATCATGCTTCTGTACTTTGAACACTTTTTTTTATATGTTCAGGCCGCTAACCTGTGGTGTATTTCTGAAGGTTGAGAGGACACGCCATCTGCTGCTGCTGCGTGAGAAACTCGGCGAAACGACTTCCAAATCTCTCTGTGATTCCCTCTCGCCCAGCATGAGCAGTGGTACGCTCAGCACCTCGACCAGCATCTCCTCACAGATATCTACCACAACGTTCGAGAGCGCTGTCACGCCCAGTGAAAGCAGCGGATATGACTCAGCAGACATTCAGAGCCTCGTGGATCGAGAGAAAGAACTGGCAACCAAGGTACAGCTCAATGAGGCACAGCCTTGAGAAGCCATTCAGGGTGGGATACGTGTGCTGTGATGGAAAAAAAAAACTCATGGGTCATTCACCGTGCCAACTGGAATAAAGAGTGTAAAGGGCTGGATAAAAGCAAATTACTGCGGATGCTGGAATCCAAAATCAAAAGAGAAAAATCTTAGGTCTGGCAGCATCTGTAAGGAGAGAGAAGAGCTGACGTTTTGAGTCCAGATGACCCTTTGTCAAAGCTTTGACATCTGGACTCAACCTCAGCTCCTTTTCTCTCCTTAGAGATGCTGCCAGACCTGCTGAGATTTTCCAGCATTTTCTCTTTTGGTTAAAGAATGTAAAGGTTGTATTAAAAATTTAATGCGTCAGCTCAGAGCTTGCATTCAATTTTGGTACAATTGTTTTATTGTGAGCAGACTTGGAACTTTGGCTTAGTGACAGTTAGTTTTGGAAGAATTCTTGCTGGCCTCTTGTTGTTAAAGGTTTCAGTTCTTTGGTTTTGAAATAATTGAATGGTCTCTCCATTGGCCCTGGCCAAAGATAAACAGATTTTTCTGATGCTGTGCTAGGAACTGATGGGCTGTGAATTAAATGATGGGTTCAATTCCGGCTTAGGGTGACTGTGTTGAGTTTGCATGTTCTCCCTGTGTCTGCAAGGATTTCCTCTGGATTCCTCCCACAAAGATGTATAGGTATAGATGGATTAGCCATGACAAATGTGCAGGATTATGGAGATAGGACGGAGAGGGTGTGGGTGGGGGGTGAGGCTGGGTCCAGGCAAGATGCTCTTTTGGAGAGTCAGTGGAGACTCAATGGGCCAAATGGCCTCCTGCACTGTAGGGATTCTATGGTAATAATTTACATGTTGCTCACCTGTGCCTGAGGCTGGCCCAGGTTCTTTTACCACAAGTTCACTGTCTTAGTTCTCCAGGCAACACTGTTCCATTTGGAGGCAGTGTGGTTAGCGCTGCTGCCTCACAGCACCAGGGACCCAGGTTCGATTCCTGGCTAAGGTCACTGTCTGTACGGAGTCTGCACGTTTCCCTCTGTCCCCCACCGTGTCCGCAAGGGTTTCCTCCCACAGTCCGAAAGACGTGCTGGGTAGGTGCATTGGCCGTGCTCGATTCTCCCTCAGTGTACCCGAACAGGTGCCGGAGTGTGGCAACTAGAGGATTTTCACAGTGACTTCATTGCAGTGTTAATGTAAGCCTTACTTGTGACTGATAAATAAACTTTAAACACTTCTTGCCTAACCATCTGAAATACAGCAGAGGATTGTAGCCAAACACATCCTCAGTGAAGTGAGAAGTTGGAAAGGAAAAGTAGCTGATTACTCTGGCAAATCCCCCAGTAGCTAATTCAGTTCACTAATGGTGTGGTCCAGAAAGCAGATTTTTTTTCTTTTGCTTCAGAAAAATACGTGAACTGGGAAACAAATAGTGAAACACTTCAAAAACAAATGCTAAAATTTGCTTTATTGCAAAAATTGTGCCATGTATCGAAATAGGTCAGTTAGCGAGATTCTTACACTCAGGCAGCTTGTGATTTGGACTGTGTGTGTTTTTTTTTCTTTTGAATCTGTTGCCAATTGAACATGAAGGAGAGCCAGCCATGCTAATCACAGAACACTACAGTTCAGAAGAGGCCCTTCGGCCCAGCGAGTCTGCACCAATGCATGAAATGCGCTGACCTGCCCACCTAATCCCACTTGCCAGCACTTGGCCCATAGCTTGAATGTTACGGCCTGCCAAGTACTCATCCAGGTACTTTTTAAAGGATGTGAGGCATCCCATCTCCACCACCCTCCCAGGCCGCTCTTTCCAGACCCTCACCACCACCTGAGTAAAAAATGTTTTTCTCAAATCCCCCCCTAAACCTCCCAACCCTCGCTTTTAACTTGTGTCCCCTTGTAACTGACCCTTCAACTAAGGGGAACAGCTGCTCCCAATCCACTCTGTCCATGCCCCCTCATAATTTTATACACCACAACCAGTTCGCCTCTCAATCTTCTCTGCTCCAGCGAAAACAATCCAAGCCTATCCAATCTCTCTTCATTACTTAAGTGTTCCATCCCAGGCAGCATCCTGGTAAATCTCCTCTGCGCCCCCACCAGTGTGATTACGTCCTTCCTATAATGTTGTGACCAGAACTGCACAAAGTACTCCTGCTGTGGCCTCACCAAAGTTCAATATAACTCCTCCACGATCTCCCTCTTTTTGTAATCTATACCCCGATTGATAAAGGCAGATGTGCCATATGTTTTTTGCTCCACCCTATTAACCTGCCTTTCCGCCTTCAGGGATCTATGGACAAACACACCAAGGTCCTTTTGTTCTTTGGAACTTCCCAGTGTCAGACCTTTCATAGTATTCTTCCTTGTTGAATTACTCCTTCCAAAGTGCATCACTTCACACTTTGCAGGGTTAAATTCCATCTGCCACTTATCTGATCATTTGACCATCTCGTCTATATCTTCCTGTAATGTCCCAGTCAACCTCCGTTACAATGTGTTTTTATGCAGATGATCCTTTGCCCTAGCTTTAACAAAAAATGTCATCTGGATAGGAAACGTCAGCTCTTTTCTCTCCTTACAGATGCTGCCAGATCTGCTGAGAGTTTCCAGCATTCTCTGTTTGACCTCCCCCCTCAGATCTGGACATGTTTTCTCATCAATAAGTTCTCATGGTCTACTCTCTTGCCAATTTTTCTTTGGTGAAACAGAAATTTAGTGTATTTTGTTCACCGTACCAGGTCCAAAGGTTTTTCTTTTGTCAGTAAATATCACTGAGACGGACTTAATCTCTAATGCTGTTGATTTATCCCTGGTAAAATTCAATTTGTGCAATCTCAGATGAGTTTTAATTCTTTTGTCTGAACTCTTCCGTGTTTTTCCTACATTAAAGCGATGGGTCATATAGAGACACTCATGACATATGTGTTCCTGACCATCTGAAGACATCCAAAATTGTGCAGGTTAGGTGGATTGGCCATGCTAAATTGACCATTAGTGTCAGGCAGACTAGCTAGGGTAAATACATGGGGATACAGGGAATAGGGTCTGGGTGGGAATGTTGTCAGTGCAGACTTGATGGGCCGAATGGCCTCCTTGTGCACTGTAGGATTCTATGATGCTAGGATTCTGCATTTTTTTAATCTCTCTGGTCTGTTCAATATTCCTCATGTGCAATCATCTGTTTCAGTGTCTGCGACTTCTAATGCACACATTTAACAAAGAACTGAACCAAGTCTGCAACAGCATCAGTGACAGCAAGGTAAATATAAATTCACATTGCAGGAAAGTGCTTTAATACAGAAGATGATCTGAAAATGATGCAGTGTAATGTTGCATCTGATTCCCCAGTGCTGCCTTTCTGGGATACATACCAGGTGAAGGCTCAGGAGGGATATTTCACTCCTCCATGTCTCCCTTCTAACAATTAATTTCAGACAGACAAAATAACGTTTTCTATACATTTCAAGCTCCTTGGCCCATGTTTCTCCTGCGTTAAAGTGATGGGTTACACACACAGACCCTCATGACGATTCTGTTCCTGAATTGTCTGAAGACAGTCTATTCATGGAAACAGTCATAGTTTGCTACAAAGCTGCTTCTCTCAAACCAGACTTCCTGATGTTATTATTTCTAACCTCTTTGAAGAACAGGTTTTATTAAGCACATTCTCTCTTCCACCCCTCCCATCTGGAAAAAGATACAAAAGTCTGAGGTCACGTACCAACTGACTCAAGAACAGCTTCTTCCCTGCTGCTATCAGACTTTTGAATGGACCTACCATATATTAAGTTGATTTTTCTCTACACCCTAACTGTGACTGTAACACTACATCCTGCACTCTCTCCTTTCCTTCTCCCCTGTGTACTCTCTGCTTTGTCGGTTGGCACTCGATCTGAGACTTCGGTATATTTTTCCTGGGGGAAGGAGGTGGAAGAGAGTACATGGTTTATAAAGCCTGCTCTTCAAAGAGGTTGGAAAGAATAACATTAAGAAGTCTGGTTTGAGCATGGGGTCCTGGATCCTGCTGCCCCAGAAAAGCAGCCAGCATAAAGTGTAGACAGAGTCAGTGGGTGGGAGGCTGGTTTGAGTGATGGACTGGGCTATGTTCACAATGCTTTTTAATTTCCTGTGGTCCTGGTCAGAGCAGGAGTCATACCAAGCTTTGATACATCAGGAAAGGATTCTTTCTATGGTGCACCTGTAAAAGTTGGTGCGTATCGTAGCGGATTTCCTTAGCCTCCTGAGAAAGTAGAGGTGTTGGTGGGCTTAACTGTAGCATCGGGTTGGAGGGACCAGGGCAGGTTGTTGTGATTGGGACACCCAATGCTCTGTGGCACAGTGGTTAGCACTGCTGCCTCACTGTTCAATTCTGGCCTTGGGTCACTGTGTGGGCTTTGCACATTCTCCCCATGTCTGTGTGGGCTTCCTCCGGGTGCTCTGGTTTCCTCCCATTGTCCAAAGGTGTACAGGTTAGGTGAATTGACCATGGTAAATTGTCCTTGGTGTCAAGGGGATTATCAGGGTAAATCCAGGGGATTGTGGGGATAGGGCCTAGATGGGATTGTGGTCAGTATGGGCTCAATGGGCCAAATGGCTGTCTCCTGCACTGTAAGATTCTCTGATCATTCCATTCAGGTGGACAGACATGGCACTTTGAGGATTGTAAATTTTTACCATTTGACAGGTTAATACTGGCACTTCTCTAGATCAGAAAAGATGGTCATTTCTTCAAAGTTTGATCTTTCTAAAATGGTTGGGCCCTGTGATGTACCTGGCTAAGTGCTTTTTGATATTTTTAATCATTTCGGGGTAAGTTAAAATGAAAAGCTTCTTGTGTTGGTGCCGTTGGGAGTGGATTACTGAGAAATGCTTTGTGTTTCAGCTTTCAGATGTAAACTCCCCGATTGGCCGTGATGCTTCTGTGTCCAGTTTCAGCAGCACCACCCTCACTCCTTCCTCCACCTGCCCATCACTGGTGGACTCCAGGTGTAACTCAGTGGATCAGAAGTAAGTCTGAATGAATACTCCTTTGTATTTGAGGGATGCTTGCACTGAAAAACTGAATATTGTTCTCATTGACTGACGCTGAAGAGAGTTTTTATTTAAAAAATCTTACAGCAATGTGCCTTAATCTTATTTTTAATGTAGTATCTCCTGTACCAGTGTGTACTTTTCCACTATCTTATCACCTTATACTTGTGCTTTTGACTGGACAGCTGGCTAGTGATACAGAGCAATACCAACAGCACAGGTATGGGCCCCATATCTAAGGAAGGATGTGCTGGCCTTGGATAGGGTCCAGAGGTGGTTCACAAGAATGATCCCTGGAATGAAGAGCTTGTTGTGTGAGAAACGGTTGAAGCAAATTATGGGCTGCGTCCCCCACACCACAAAGAGCTGAGTTGAGACAAATGAAACTCATTTCAGAGAATCCTTACTGCAATAGGAATGAAACTTCCCAAAGTTTGTTTTCCTCTCTTTTTTCCCCTCTCCCTGCCCCTAAATATGGTCAGTTGTTTTTCAGGGTTGACCTACATTCAAAAAATGGAGAGCAATGGTCACAAGTGCAATCCAGATGTTCAGCCCATTCATTGTATCCTGTTTGTGTTTAACGTAGATACAAAGATCATTGCTCCCTCCCCGACCCCAGCAGATGAAGTCCAGTCTTTTTGTCTCCTTTCTGTCTCCACATGGCCTACATCCTGAACTGACAGTCGTTGCAATTCATAGAAATATTGAATCCCTACAGTGCAGAAGGAGGCCATTTGGCCCATTGAGCCTGCACCAACAATAATCCCCGCTAGGCCCTATCCCTGTCACCCCATATATTTATCCTGCTAATCCCCCGACACTAAAGGGGAGTTCAGCATGGCCAACCAACCTAATCCGCACATCTTTGGAACATGGGAGGGAACTGGAGAAAACCCATGCAGACACGGGGAGAACATGCAGATTCCAAACAGACAGTGACCCAAGGCTGCAATTAAACCTGGGTCCCTGAAGCTGTGAGACAGCCGTGCTAACCCCTGTGCCACCGTGCCGTTACAGTTTATGTATTGGTAATAACCGCCTTGTTCAAGATGTCAACATCCCAGGGCCAAGTAACAAAAAGACTGGAAATATAATTGGAGCATTTTTCTTCCTCCAAAACTCGGATACTTAAATTATTTTCTGTAAATCTATCCCGATTTACAACTGTAGTCAATCTTCAATTTCATAGAATCATAGAATCCCTACAGTGCAGAAGGAGGCCATTTGGCCCATCGAGCCTGCACTAATCACAATCCCATCCAGGTCCTTTCACATAACACCACATATTTACTCTGCTAATCCCCCTGACACTGGGGTCAATTTAGAATGGCCAGTCAACCTAAACCGCACACTTTGGACTGTGGGAGGAAACTGGAGCACCCGGAGGAAACCCACGGAGAGAACGTGCAGACTCCACACAGACAGTGACCTGAGGCTAGAGTCAAACCCGGGTCCCTGGCTTTTTGAGGCAGCAGTGCTAACTACTGTGCTGCCCTTGTGCGGAAAAGAAGCCCCAGTGATTGCCAATGTGTTCCATGCCTTTTATTCTCAATGACCATTATTTGGGGCTCCTTTATTTGTTATTGCGTCAATTGTGAAGAACTTTCATTCTTGCATGACTGTTTCAAACTCTTACTCTTTCTCTTTCCCATGTCAGTGTTGTAATGATTAAATGTGGACATTTTCAGTTGGGTATGTTTCGGCCCTTGCTGCTTTGTAAGCTAAGACTATGCTCATATTGCAGGACTCCTGAGGCCAACTCTAGGTCTTCTAGTCCGTGCATGGAGTTTGATGGCTTCCCCATGGTTTCTCGAGTAGAAACTTCATACCTGGCCAGAGCGGGAAAGCACGAATTCCTGAACCTGCTTCCTGATATTGAAGAGATTAGGACTGGGTAAGAGCTTCTTGCTAGATTCCCAATTGGTTTCTTCCAACTCATTCCAAGGATGTGTAAATGCTGCAATTGTCTTTGACTTTTTGATGTCTGTGCTTCTTTTCATATGCCTTAGTCCTGTGGTGTCAAAGAAAGGATATCTGCATTTCATGGAGCCCCAGTCTAATTCTTGGGTGAAGCATTATGTTGCCATTCGGCGTCCGTATGTGTTTATCTACAATAGTGATAAAGACCCTGTGGAAAGAGGTATTCTCAACCTGTCCACAGCTCAGGTAGAATACAGTGAGGATCAACAGGCGATGCTGAAGGTCAGTAAGTTGTTGCGTTGTTTATTTTGTGTGTGTCTTCACCACAGAAAAAGATTCATTGAGACATAATCTGCAAAGTCACATATGAGTCACATATCACTGAAATCCCTAACTAAACCTAGCCATGTGGGTTCAATGCCAATCCTCTGATTATGCTGGCTGCTGATTTTCTGCAATACCTCACTCTATATTTAGGCATCCATCTACTCTGGTAATCCAATACTCCTCGTGTACCATTTATACTTGCATGCTCGTATTTTATAATCTATTGAAATGTGTAATTAAAATATACATTAAATGGGTGGCACAGCAATTAGCACTGCTGCCTCACAACGCCAGGGACCCGGGTTCGATTCCAGCCTCAGGTCACTGGCTTTGTGGAGTTTGCACATTCTCTCCGTGTCTGCATGGGTTTTCTTGGTGCTCTAGTTTCCCCTCTCAGTCCAAAAAACTTGCAGATTAGGTTGATTTGGCCGTGCTAAATTGCCCCTAAGTGTTGGGGGACTAGCAGAATAAATACATTGGGTTACGAGGATAAGGCCTGGAGGGGATAGTTGCTGGTGCAGGCTAGATGGGCTGAATGGCCTCCCTCTGCAAGTAGGGATTCTATGATTCTACAGTTACATAAGACATTCCAAATAAATCATTTTAAGATTCCTTCCATGGCTCAGTCAGTAAAGATGGTGTGTAAAGTTGTGATGTGGCCATATAGATCAGGAGATCTCGGGTTTAACCCCTCTGCTCTATAGGGTTATAGTTGATTTTGGCTATGGTGCTTACCAGAAACAACAGTCTGTCATCTAGGGAGGCCAAGTTCTGATTGCTATCCAGTGACATGTGCTACTAAATGTATTTGAATGGATGTTAGGTGAGGACAGGGTCAGTTTATATGGCCACAGTCAAATTAGTCAAATCAAGGTAGGAAAATAAGTTGTGAAGAGGACATCAGGAGTCTGCAGAGGGACATAAACAGGTTAAGTAAATGGGCAAAAACATTGGTGGATGGAGTATAATGTGAGAAATGTGAACTTGTCCACTTCAACAGGAAGCATAGAAAAGCAACATCTTATTTAAATAGAAAAAGATTACAGGATTCTTGAGGGTACAGAGGGATCTGGGTGTCCTGGTATATGATCAGGAAAAGTTAGTATGCAAGTACAGCAAGTAATGAGGAAGGCAAATGGAATATTGTCCTTCACTGCCAGGGGAATAGATGATTAGATGGGCAATGGTTAGCACTGTTGCCTCACGGTGCCAGGGACCCGGGTTCAATCCCTGCCTTGGATCATTATCTGTGCGGAGTATGCACGTGCTCCCCGTGTCTGTGTGGGTTACTTCCGGGTGCTCCGATTTCCTCCCACAGTCCAAAGATGTGTGGGTTAGGTTGATTGGCCATGGGAAATTGACCCTAGTGTTGGGAGATTATAAGGGTAAATATGTGGGGTTATGGGAATAGGGACTGGGTGGGATTGTGGTTGGTGCAGACTTGATGGGCCAAATGGCCTCCTTCTGCACTGTAGGGGTTCTATGATAAAAAGTAGAGATGTTTTGCTATAATTGTACAGGATATTGGTGAGACAGCATCTAAAGTACTGTGTACAGTTTTGGACTCATTATTTGAGAAGGATGTGAATGTGTTAGAAGCTGTTCAGAGAAGGTTCACTCATCTGATGCCTATGATTGGGGTTTTTAGGAGGAGGAAAGGATGGATAGGTTGGGCCCAAATCCACTGGAGCTCAGAAAAATGAGAGGTGGTCTTCTTGAAACATGTAAAATTCTGAGGGGACGTTGACAGAGTGGATGCTGCAGGAGAGACTGGGGAAACAATTTAAAAATAAGCGGTCCTCCTTTTAAGACGGAGATAAGGCTATTTTCTTTCCTGAGGGCCTTTACAGCTCTCTCATCCAGCAAGCAGTCAAGGCAGGATTATTGAACGTTTTTAAGGCAAAGGTAGATAGATCCTTGGCTAACAAGGGAGTGAAAGGTTATCAGGGCTAGGTGGAATCTGGAGTGGAGGCCACAATCAGATCAGCCATGATCTCATTGAATGGCGGAGCAGGCTCGAGGGGCTGAATGGCCTCCTCCAGCTCTTCATATCTTTGTGTATAAATCTTCTGCCACGTTGTCAAGGCTCATAAAGATTGGCCACTTAGCTGCACCGCCACTACCTACTGGACTGCAGCTTATAAATGGTTCAGTACCTTCTGGAGAGATGTAGGAAAGGTTAAAATTGGTAGCAAAGAAGCACTTTCAATGATTACATTAGGAATGCAACATTCTTGGTTAGAAGCGAAAGGTGAATAAAGCTCCCTGGTCTTGAGGCCGAGTAAATAACCATTTGTTAATTTATTTTTCCGCACTTTTATAGACATCCAACACATTTGCAGTGTGCACGAAACATCGTGGAATACTTCTGCAGGCAAGCAATGACAAAGATATGTATGACTGGTTGTACGCCTTCAACCCACTGCTGGCTGGCTCAATCAGGTAAACCCCTCACTTACCTTCCAGCAAAACTTCCTCTCGTCCTCATTCCTGCTCCCAATATCCTGGAGCTCGCTCTTAGAAAACCTGGAAACATCATTCGAATTAACAAATTTTCATTTTATTTGAGAAAGATGCAATTTCGTCAGTCAGCACCTTCTAAAAGCCAAATCGCTACAAGGACAGTAATTAATCTTTTCTTTATCTTGCTGTTGGTTATTGGTAATCTTGTTGAGCAGTGAGCAGGGCTTGTGCTGAAAGAGATCTTTTTCATTCATTGGGATATGGGTGATGTGACCATTGTTGCCCTTGAGAAGCTGGTGGCCAGCCCACCTTCCTGAATGGGTGCAGTGTTGTTCGGAGGGAGAGGGTTCCTAGATCTTAACCCAGTGATAGCAGAAGTCGGGACAATGTGTGGCTAATTGAATTGAAAAGTCAATCAAAGAACAAAGAAAATTACAGCATAGGAACCTCAGCCCTCCAAGCCTGCACCGACCATGCTGCCCGACTGAACTAAAACCCCCTCCCCTTCCAGGGACCATATCCCTCTATTCCCATCCTATTCGTGTAGTTGTCTAGACGCCCCTTAAAACTCATTATCGAACCTGCTTCCACTGCCTCCCCTGGCACAAGTTCCAAGCACCCACCACCCTGTGTGTAAGAGAAAAGACTTGCCTTGTATGTCTTCTTTAAACTTTGCCTCTTACACCTTAAACCTGTGCCCCCTAGTGATTGACTCTTCCACCCTGGGAAAAAGCTTGACAAGGTGGATGCTGGAAGAATGTTCCCCTGGGTTAATTTGTTATAACGGATGTTTGAACAGCTCATTCATGATGTTTCCTCCCGTTTTCTCTTGGTTGTTCACCCAAAAAAATGAATCTCAAATCAAACTGGGCTTGCCTGTGCTTGATTCGTTGAGTCAGTGCAGTGTTCTTTTAGCATTGGAGTTGAATGACCCATACCAAGGTGATGAGTTCTGAAGGTTCGAGGTGGGGAATAGTCTTGGGCTTCGGTTCTGGTGGGCGTGGGTCCGTCGAGCAGTGTGCTGCAAACTAAGATTGAGATGGCAGAAATGCCTGAGAGGTTGTGAAGGATAGCAGGTAATGGTAAATTGATGCAGTTCTAGAGGTGGGATTAAACACAATATTAAAACATCAAGGAGGCGGCACAAGGGTTAGCACTGCTGCCTCTCAGCACCAGGAACCTAGATTCAATTCCGGTCCCGGGTCACTGTCTGTCTGTGTGGAGTTTGCACGTTATCCCCATGTCTGTGTGGGTTTCCTCCGGGTGCTCCAGTTTCCTTCCATAGTCCAAAGATGTGCGGGGTAGGTTGATTATGCTAAATTGTCCCTCACTGTCATGGTGACTAGCTAGGGTAAATGAATGAGGTTTTGGGGAATAGGGCCTGGGTGGGATTGCAGTCAGTACAGACTCTGGGCCAAATGCACTATAGGCATTCTGTGGTTCTAACTAGAATGTTCCTCCAATCTATACCATATGTGACATGAGAACTGTCAAGGGCTGTTACAATGGTTTTCTTGTTGTATTTAAAAACTATTGTTCCTCTCAAGTAGCCAAACAAAGTAACAGTGTTTTTAAGATGATATTTACTATAACCAGCTATGAGACCCATTCCAAGTGAAAAATTCAAAAATACAAATGCTAATTACTTGCATATACCAGTAACAATAGGAGTTTACCTTAATCCAATCATAGTTATGGTTACATCTTGAATGCATAAGGATACAGTGTCTGATTATGAACAGCACGATGGTTAGCACTACTGCCTCACAGCACCAGGGACCCACGTTCAATTCGGGCCTCGGGTGACTGTGCAAACTCTGCACGGTTTCCTCCCACACTCCAAAGATATGCGAGTTAGGTTGACAGGTCATGATAAACTGCCCCTAAATGTCAGAGGGATTAGGAGGGTAAATATGTGGGGTTACGGGGAGAGGATGGGATATCTGGGTGGGATTGCTATCGGTGCAGGTTCGATGGGGCAAATGGCGGCCTCCTGCACTGTAGATTCTATGATGATTAAAACTTGTGTGTTATATCATCCAGAAATGATAGCTATATCTCTGACCAATGGCATCTCAACCTCTTCTTTTCCTTGTTCTAATGGGCAGACATGAACTGCATCATTCGATTAGATTGTCCTTGAGCCTTATCAGGGCTTACTTAAATCAAAATGTGTCATTTGCACAGTTTTCCCTGTGTCACTGAGGTTCAGCTTACGGCTTATGTGATTTTTAAACTTGCAATTTTTAATCCTTTCAAGAACCTTTGATCCTGATGCTGAAATGTCCCATTTTCACAGTGCTAGCAAGCTCATTCCTCCTCCTTTAGGTACCATGCCTTAGGGCTTTGGTGACCATGAACTTTCAATGGAATGGTCCATTATCATGCTTGGCAAAGCACGGCAGTGGTTTGTTCTGCAGTATGGCTGACCAGGAAGCTCTCCCACTCTTGCCATCTGCCATTAGGCATGTTGAGGGGGAGCCGATAGCCTAGTGGTATTATCACTAGACTATTAATCCAGGAACTCAGCTAATGTTCTGGGGACCCGGGTTCGAATCCCGCCACGGCAGATGGTGGAATTTGAATGCAATAGAAAATATCTGGAATTAAGAATCTGATGACCATGAAACCGTTGTCGATTGTCAGAAAAACCCATCTGGATCACTAATGTCCTTTAGGGAAGGAAATCTGCCGTCCTTACCTGGTCTGGCCTACATGTGACTCCAGAGCCACAGCAATGTGGTTGACTCTCAGCTGTCCTCAGGCAATTAAGGATGGGCAATAAATGCTGGCCAGCCAGCGATGCCCATGTCCCCCAAATAAATGAAAGATCTACAGACCAATGATCAACCTGTTTGGCCCCATTATCAACTCACCTTCTGTGGCCATCAAGTCCTGAAGTGGAACTTGAACCCGAGCTTATGGTGCAGAAGTAGGTATTCTACCAACTGCACCACAAGACCCTAAATGTCACCAAAAGTACAGACTTTGAGTTGGTGAGTTACACTTGGGAATAATTACGTTTTAGCACTTTGAGGCCTGCCATTTATTTGTGGTTTTTTTAAGTAATTAAATGCCTTGAAATTTCTAGCACTGTAGTTCTGGAATTCCCTCCCTAAACCTTGCCAACTCTTTTCCTTGCTTTCCGCCTGGAAGATGCTCCCTAATGCCTGCTGTTTGATTAAGTTTTGGTGTAAATTAACAAATCTTTTCCTATTTACATTATCCTTAATTTATCATCCATGTTTAGCTCTGTAAAGTATTAAAAGGTTACACGGTAAGGTGTCAAATTCTGCCTGGTAATGTTCCTCTAACGTTTTACTGTTGCCTGTCACTTTTACAGTTATTGGTGACTCCATATATTTGTGCCCTCCAATTACAAACTTTCTTTTTGCCTTTTTAGGTCAAAACTCGCTAGGAGACGTTCAGGGCAACAAACGATGTAAAAGGAAACCTTTCACCGAAAGCAAGAAATGAAGTAGTAACTCTGACTTGCCTTTCAAACGAGTACAATTGTTGCTCTTAACCTTTTGTGATATTTGACGGTTTCTCATGTACATGTACACGTGGCTTAACTCTCTTATCCGAGCACCTTTCTTTTCTCCTAGTTACCAAAATACCGCTTTTTCTTTACACCCATTCCAGATCTCGTGGTAGCATGTTGTAAAATAGTCAAGTGTGTGCACGATTCTCAGCACCTCTTTTCCCCCATTTTTCGCTTTCTTCTCGTGTCTGTGGGATATCCTTGTCTGTGCTTCCTGTCAAACTGTAGCTTTTAATTTGCAACCATAGGGTAACTGCAGTTGACCCTCGGGGACTCGTTGCTGTAAGACGATGGGGGTGGGGTGGGGTGGGCATGGGGAAGGAAGAGAACTTCAGGCTGCTCTTCTGATGGGTGATAGCTTATAAGGAAAGTATATACCTTCAGGTATATGCCTTCACCTGCGCGTTCTGGAACATCTTGCACAGTAATCTCCAGTATTCTAGAATGTCACAGCTGCCAGAAGATTTTTGGAGTGAAGGTTTTTGGTGATTGCCGTGAACTTTGTTGGATTGTTAAATGTGGGTTGCTGGGGTCAGAGTGAAGCTCGCTCTGAGGAAATGTACTCCTCCTACTTATTCAGTTGGCAGGAAAGCTAGTCGATCGAGAAAGCTGAACCACTTGAAATGGTGAGTTCACCAGTAAATGGTGTAACAGGAAGACAGCAGAACCTGCTGGGGGGTGGGGGAGCAATCTGGGTAAGACACTGCTATTTTAGGCACACATTGCAGTACTTGAAGGACTGTCCCCATAGCTAAATATCTATCTACTGTTTGCATGCATGTTTGAAGGCAAAAGGTTGCTGTAGGTTCCTCCTCCTTACCTTTGGGTAAAAAAAGCAGAGATAGTGGCAGACTTTCACAAATAGTTATCCAGACTTGACTTCAGCAATGCATGCAGTGCTCACCTTCAAGTGGACATAACTAGATACCTGCATTATTTCAGTGATAAACGCTTCCTTGCAGCGTAATCATCATCAATCAGGAGCAACATCCGAGAATAATTGACCCGCGGTCAGGTAACTCTACATCGCTGCTGGGCCAGACAGAGGGGTGAAAATGCTCTCCAAGTCCCACAATATGCTGTATTCCTGCCTTCAACTAGATGCATTAGAAATAAAATTGCCTTCTAACCTAATATGCCACAATGAGGTACTTGCTAACCCTTTAATAGCTGCTGGCCTTAGCCCATCTGATAACCTGCAGCTGAAGTTGCTATTTTAAAACCAAAAGGTGCAACTTACAAAGTAACAAAAAGGAAAATGAAACCCTGCAGACCAGTATTCATGCCAGTGGCTGTACCAGTGAGCTTGCTGCATACAGATGTTGAGGCAATCCTCCCAACATCTCATCATGAGATCACCTTTAACCCGTTTCAGTCTCAACAGTTGTAGTTTTTCAGAAGGGACTAAGATTTAATTCCCCTGAAGTTACACACACTCAACATTTTTGTAATCCATTTTTGTGTCTTGGCTGTCACTGAGGCGTTCCGTAGGGTGTGTGCTAACGTATCCCTTGCCAAATGCTTTGTCCCTTCCAGCAAACAAGGTGTAACACAAGCTGACCACGACCCTGTTTACAGGCAATTGCATGTCAGTATTTCTCAGTAGCTTTGAGCTTATTGTCCTAAAAATGTCACCTTCCAACCAAAATGAAATGCGTCAGCCTGCATAACTGCAGGTCGATTGGAATAAATGATATTGAGGAAATATTGATTAACTACACAGCAATATACCGAGTGAAAACAGAATGGTATGCGATGATAAGCAAACTTCTTATCGAAAGGAAAATTAATACATTTAGGATACGATTGGCCCACATGTAGCATTTTGTCAAATCTGAGCACTGAGGAAACGTTTCAGTAATTGTAGTTTTGTCCTTTGATCTATTCCACCCAGCCCCCGAGGATAACATAGGCTTCCCTGGATATCTCGGCAACCTCCAGTCGATGTGGGGCTTTCCCCTCTGTTTGTTTTCACGTGTTGCTACACTGGAAACGTGTATTTCTAATGCATTACAGCCGCCTAATAAACCGTGTGGCGTGGGAAATCTTTTCCACTAATGCCGAATGGACGTAAAGTGGAATCTGATGATGCGCACAGACCTCGTGGTCACAAGCGGTAGAGATTAGACCACACTTAGCAAACCAGCAGAGATAACTTGGCATCGCTGCAGATTTATTTTTACCGTACATATGCACTTTTTCTTACCAATAATGGATGACCATGATATGCATAATTAAAGCTTGATTAGATGGGATCCTAGTGGGGCTATCTACTGGATATTCTGGCAGTTTGTCCACTCAACAGTTACCAGGAGATGTTAAGCTGCTTTACGTGCTAATCAGCACTGATTCGTGGAGTGGAGCTGAGGGGCATTAATAGTCTTAACGCGACAGAGAACCATTTTGATGCTTGAATTGTTTACTACGAGAGTTACCAGGATGAAAGCTGCCTCAGCAAATCAAAAGTGAGAATTTCAGTGATAATATTTGATTAGTGTACTGTTTACAGTTTAATTTTATTGCAGAAGGAACAGTGCTACGAAATGAGAGGGAGGAAATGTCTAATCTTTGCTTTGAACAGCTTAAATCAAAGAAGCTAAAACGCTGAAACTGGAATTTCAATCCTTAGCGTGCGTCCTATCCCCTAATCCCAACTCGATTTGCGCTACCCTCAACTGATTTTTGTTCTGAAGTTTAATTTGTACAAAAGGATCAGAGTGTTTCCGAAATTTCCTTTGTACACAAGATATGCCTAGTCTGTGACTATAACTTAACTTTGCCTCTCACACTATTGTAGTATGGAGCAAGTAAAATCGGATATAACCTCGATTCTGCAAACCTAGGTGACCAAATAGCAAACAATATTTATTTAAATACGTAGATTCTTTTAGATATAACTATTTATAATTAAGATGTAGCTTTATTCTCTGGTGCATTTTTTTTAAAAACTGTTTGCTAAAGAGAGCTGCTCAAAAAGAAAGGAGGACATGACTGAGGCTAGCAAACCTACAGATCATGGTCTGCGCTGGTGTGAAAGTGGAAAGTGGCATGGTGGCACAGTGGTTAGCACTGCTGCCTCACAGTGCCAGGGACCCGGGTTGGAATCCTGCCTCGGGTCACTGTACAGAGTCTGCACATTCTCCCTGTGTCTGCGTGGCTTTTCCCTGGTTTCCTCCCACAGTCTGAAAGACATGCGGGTTAGGTGCATTGGCCATGCTAAATTCTCTCTGTACCCGAACAGGCACTGGAGCATGGCGACTAGGGGATTTTCACAACAACTTCATTGCAGTGTTAATGTAAGCCTACACCACAACTTAAACAATGTATAGCTTCATAATGTAAGGTGCCCAGTATACAGAGGTTGTGGCATGCATAATATAGCCAATTGCTTATAAATGCCAGCCGATGATTTAACTTTGAGTTAATCCCTTAATGTGCTGCATGGCTTTTAATGATCATGAACTATGGAAATACACCATTTCTACTAAAACAAAACTCAGCTAAGTTTTGTCACGTGACTTGACAAAGCTTGACTATTGTTAAAGTATTACTTCTGTTTTTAAATTTGGATATAAAAGCTGAATCTAAACTAAAAGCTGGTAGTTATTTAGTAAATACACTCAAATATCCGAGTACAATAGGACCCTCCACTACTACTTATCTGCAATTCACTTCAGATAAATTTTCAAGATACAGAGCTTAGCTGTGAACACTTATGGATTTTGTATTTAGAGTCAGGTTTAAGTATGTATGCTCAGTTGAACCAGTACAATGCGTACTCTGAAGTCAGCCAACTTCCAGAGCACACAGTGAGATGGATCATGCCAAAGGCCAGACAACCTCTTGAGCATGGGCAATGTGTGGAATTTTGGGAGAGCTGAGTAAACCATACTTTGGTCAGCTAATGTTTCCGTGTCTGAAAAAAGAGACTCATTCATTTTTGTACACCTTAAGCACCAGATATTTTAAATCAGTGCATTTAAGCTGGTATAAAATAGATACTGATTCTTGGATGAAGTTTACAACTAAATAAAGGTATAATGAAGGATGTCGTAGGAGTAAACTTGAAGTCTTTGCTTTCCACTTTAGTTACCAAACAAAATTTGCACATCTTGCACTTTTAATATCACATTTCCAACTGCATCACACCATAACCAGCACTGCTTATAAGAACAAAGAAAATTACAGCACAGGAACAGGCCCTTCGGCCCTCCAAGCCTGCACCGACCATGCTGTCTGACTTGATTAAAACCCCCTACCCTTCCAGAGACCATATCCCTCTATTCCCATCCCATTCATGTATTTGTCAAGATGCCTATCTTTTAATGCCAACCTAATATTAGAAAAAATAAAACCCCAGATACCTTCAAAATGTATAATGTACAGTTTAGTACGATGAGGGTGAAACTGCTTTAACATATCGATTACACAAGGTAAATACTTGGGTCTTAAATGGTGAGAGAAGTAAAACTTGCCCATTGCTTAAATCTCAACCTTGTACCCTTTCAGGAAGTTGAAACTGATCCTTAAGGTATGAAACCACATGAAAACAGAGTGTTAATTCTATCTGAGAGTTGGCCATCTCTACAGCTGGGAGAAATAATGCTCACTTTTGTTTCCGCTATCAAATCTCATAAATTGAGACTCAAAAGTTACCAATCTCTTAGCAAATCAGATAAAGGACACATGTAAGCAGAATTGCTTAAAAAAAAATGTACTTGGCCTTCCGTACTTACGAATTGTACAAGAAAAGAAATCCAGGTGGATCGGTAAATATTTGTTGACCTGAGTAAATAGAATTCACAGAATGAGTGTGCTGGAAATTTTTATTTAGTACTAACTGTTTCTTGAATTAACATTGCAAGATTCCTATGTTGCAATCCCTTTTGTCAATTCTTCCAAATGGCAAATGCAACTTCTACTGGAGAGCAGAGTCTGTGCACGTGTTAAACATATCGAGGATTCATCAGAGCAAAGATTCTCCCACCTCCTCTCATTTCTAGCTTCTGTGTAATTTTTAGCGGGTGCACATTGGTGCACAATTTACTTTGTATGAATTGTTTGCAGTGAATTGCACACCTTTTATTAAGGGGTAATTGTTTGGGAAGGGATTTGAAAATTGCTGTGGGACATTGTACATTTTCTCAGCCCTTTCACCAGTACTGCACATTGGGAAATGAAACATACAGCTAGTTGTTTTGAGAGAGACTGTATACCTTTTTATAAAGTTTAGAGTAGGGTTACTGTATTCTAACAGTTGGGCTTTTTGTTTTTCCGATAAGCCAGATTGTAAGTGCTGTAGCACTGGGCTATAGTACTCATAAATGCGATCATTTATTTGAGAGCATTTTGCATGAAAATTTGAAATCTGGCAAACCCAATGATCAAATCCACTCTTAATATTTCAGCCACACCGAAGCATCCTGTACATTTGTTTATGGGAATCACTACTGAGATCAGATTGTTTTGTAGATTTGGATGCGTGAAGAACTTGTACATAAATTAATGAGTTGTACCGTCTCCCTCAAAATAAAAGACTTGTGGGTATTGCCATTAAAAGGGAAAGATACTGTAGCTGCTGTCCGTAGGTTTACTGAATGTGCTGATAATCAGGAATTTACCTGTGTGTTTTTTTTTCTAATTTTAATTTTGTCTGTTGTGGCTGGTTAACCACAATCCATTGTAGTTTAAGGGTAGTTTTAGTTGCGATTGATTTATTGTGCTTCCTATCAATGCCAGACCCTTCACAGGAGTGCATCAACACTGTACATTATTTATTATATTTTGTCAGGGTGGCTACACATTCATAATTTTTATTTTGTAAATATGTGTTGAACCAAGCTTGAGGTATAAAGACTTAAAAATGTAAATATTTCATTTATTTGTACTAATTATAATCCATTCGCTGTATAGCATAGACGTGTAATGCAGATATCTAATTCTGTGTATGGTAACCTGCACCACTGAACTGTTAGTGAATAAGGTAACAATAAAGGTACAACCAGAGCATAAATAAACAAAATAAACTTGTCTTGTTTTTATTTTTACTTCATAAAACACCAAAAAGCAAGTAGAGGGGGGATCTTATTGAAATTTACAGGATTCTGCAAGGCCTGGATAGAGTGGACGTGGAGAGGATGTTTCCACTAGTAGGAAAAACTAGAACCAGAGGCACAACCTCAGGCTGTTTAAAACAGAGATGAGGAGGAATTTCTTCAGCCAGAGTGTGGGGAATCTGTGGAGCCCTTTGCCGCAGAAGGCTGTGGAGGCCGGGTCACTCTGTGTCTTTAAGACAGAGATAGATAGTTCTTGATTAGTAAGGGGTTCGGCGGGTATGGGGAAAAAGCAAGTGAATGGGGATGAGAAAAATATCAGCCATGATTGAATGGCGGAGCAGACTCAGTGGGCCAAGTGGCCTAATTCTGCTGCTATGTCTTATGGATCAATGGATGTTTCAAGTCATCTTCATTCTATCTGGTTAAAAGACATTTGTATTTGTGTAGTGACTATGACCCAATTTTTCCTCCTCCTCCTTGTCAGTCTCATCCTTCTCCAGCCCCCTACCCTGTCCTGCACAATTGAAAATGCACATTCTTAGAGGACTTAGGTAGTCATTTCGTCAAATGGCACCAAACCTTGGCTCTCCCACAGTATAAATAACTTGCTTACCAGCTAATCAGCTGAAATCTTTCACAATATAAGGAGCAACAATTTGGGCCAATTTTAAGCCTTCACACCCCTGTAGCAGCCTACAAGCCACTGCTGAGCATTACTGTCTGAATGAAAGAGTTACTTGTAAGGATGGGTCCTAGTTTTAATGGCTCTTGTATACACTATTATTTGTGTCACAAACCTATTAGTTACCCTTTTTCCAGTCGATTAAGCACCAGATTATTTTGTACATTAATTTTTTTTATTCATTTGTGGGACATGGGTATCGCTGGCTGGCCAGCATTTATTGCCAATCCTTATTTGCCTGAGGGCAGTTGAGAGTCAACCACTCTGGCCTACATGTGGCTGTGGAATCACATGTAAATCAGACCAAATAAGGACAGCAGATTTCCTTCTCTAAAGGACATTAGTGAACCAAATGGGTTTTTACAACAATTGACAATGGTTTCATGGTCATCAGTAGATTCTGAATTCCAGTTTTGTTTTATTGAATTAAAATTCCACCATCTGCCATGGTGGGATTCGAACCCAGGTCCCCAGAATATTAGCTGAATTACTGGATTAATAGTCTAGTGACAATACCACTAGGCCATCACCATCCCCTGCCCATAATTTTTTTAATTTGACTTATTGTCACATGTACTGGGATTTGGTAAAAAGCATTGTTTCTTGCATGCTGTGCAGAGAAAACATACCATTCATAGAGTAAATTGGGAAGAAGGAAAGGAGAGGGTGCAGAATATAGTGTTACAGTCATAGCTACAGTGTGGAGAAAGATCAGCTTAATATATAGTAGGTCCATTCAAAAGTCTGATAGCAGCAGGGAAGATGCAGTTCTTGATTCAGTTGGTTTACGATCTCAGATTTTTGTATTTTTTTCCCAACAGAAGAAAGTGAAAGCATGTCTGGGGTGCATGTTGTCCTTGATTTATGCTAGTTGCTTTTCCAAAGCAGACAGTCAATGATGGGAGACTGGTTTGTATGATGGACAGAGCTACATTCACAATCCTTTGTGGTTTCTTATGGTTGTGGCCAGAACAAGAGCCATACCAAGGTGGTCCACTTTGGTAGGAAGAATGGTAGGAAGGACTATTACTTACGGGGCGAAAAACTGCAGCAGGCGACGGTGCAGCGGGACCTCGGGGTCCTTCTGCATGAGTCGCAAAAACCCAGCTTGCAGGTGCAGCAGGTGGTCAGGAAGGCGAATGGGATGCTGGCCTTCATAGCGAGGGGGATTGAATATAAAAGTAGGGAGGTCTTGCTGCAGCTGTATAGGGCATTGGTGAGGCCGCAGCTGGAGTACTGTGTGCAGTTTTGGGCGCCGCACCTGCGCAAAGATATTTTGGCCTTGGAGGGAGTGCAGAGGAGGTTTACTAGGCTGATACCGGAGTTGAGGGGGTTGAGCTATGAGGAGAGGCTGAATAAACTGGGCTTGTACTCGTTAGAGTTTAGAAGAATGAGGGGAGATCTCACTGAGACGTATAAGATGATGAATGGGATGGATGGGATAGAGGTGGAGAGACTCTTCCCGCTCAAAAAAGACAGTAGGACTAGGGGGCACAGCCTCAAGATAAAAGGGGGGTGGTTTAGAACGGAGTTGAGGAGGAACTTCTTCACTCAAAGGGTGGTGAATCTCTGGAATTCTCTGCCCGTTGAAGTGGTGGAGGCTGCCTCGCTAAATATTTTTAAGACGCGGGTTGATGGGTTTTTGATAAGAGAGGGGATTAAGGGTTACGGGGAGAAAGCGGGAAAGTGGAACTGAGCAGCGACAGATCAGCCATGATCTTATTGAATGGCGGGGCAGGCTCGAAGGGCTTGATGGCCTACTTCTGCTCCTATTTCTTATGTTCTTATGTTCTTACCAAGCTATGATACATCCATAAAGAATGCTTTCTATGGTGCATCTGTCAATGTTGGTGAGAGCCATAGCTGACTTGCCAAATTTCCTTAGTTTCCTGAGAAAGTAGAGGCATTGTTGGGCTTTCTTAACTATAGTGTCGGCATGGGGGGACCAGGACATGTTTTGGTGATCTAAACACCTAGAAACATGAAACTCTCGACCTTTTCTATTTTGTCCCCATTGATGTAGACAGGGACATGTTCTCAGTACGTTTCTTGAAGTTGATGACAATCTCCCTTGTTTAACTGACATTGAGGGAGAGATTATTGTCGTCACACCATTTCATCAGATTCTCTATCTTTTTCCTGTTCTGTCTCAATAAAAATGAGAACAATTTTCTAAAGTTCCTGTGGTCTGATTTTATTTTGCATTATACAATCCAGCTAAAGTCGCAGAGCCTCCCATCACTGAGCTTTGATCTTGGACAGGAGTTGACATTTGCAAACAAAGTTACATTTCAAAGTTTTAATTGTGGATTTAAAGTTGAAAAGAAATCAACTGGCTTGTTGTGATCCAATCAGTATAAACTTAAGATACCAATTGCATTTGGCAAAACAAGATAGAGGACAAGATGGAACCAGGAGTTATAGCTTGGGGAAAAGAAATTATGATGCAATTAGGCAAGATTTAGGATGCATAGGATATGGAAGGAAACTGGAGGGGATGGGCACAATTGAAATGTGGAGCTTGTTCAAGGAATAGCTACTGCGTGTCCTTGATAATATGTACCTGTCAGGCAGGGAAGTAATGGTCGAGCTAGGGAACTGTGGTTTACTTAAGAAGTTGAATTGCTTGTGAAGAGGAAGAAGGAGACTTATGTCAAGATGAGACTTGAAGGCTCAGGGTGCTTGAGAGTTACAAGTTAGCCAGGAAAGACCCAAAGAGAAAGCTAAGAAGAGCCAGGAGAGGACATGAGAAGTCTTTGGCAGGTAGGAACAAGGAAAACCCTAAAGCTTTCTATAGATATGTCAGGAATAAAAGAATGACTAGGCTAAGATTAGGGCCAGTCAAGAACAATAGTGGGAAGTTGTGCGTGGAGTCTGAAGAGATAGGAGAGACGCTAAATGAATATTTTTTGTCAGTATTCACACAGGAAAAAGACAATGTTGTCGAGGAGAATACTGAGATACAGGCTATGAGACTAGACGGGATTGAGGTTCATAAGGAGGTGGTGTTAGCAATTCTGGAAAGTATGAAAATAAGTCCCATAGGCCGGATGGAATTTATCCAAGGATTCTCTGGAAGGCTAGGGAGGAGATTGCAGAGCCTTTGGCTTTGATCTTTAGGTCATCATTATCTACAGGAATAGTGCCAGAAGACTGGAGGATAGCAAATGTTGTCCCCTTGTTTAAGAAGGGGAGTAGAGGCAACTCTGGTAATAGACGAGTGAGCCTTACTTCTATTGTGGGCAAAGTTTTGGAAAGAATTATAAGGGATAGGATTTATAGTCATCTAGAAAGGAATAATTTGATTAGGGATAGTCAGCACGGTTTTGTGAAGGGTAGGTCGTGCCTCACAACCTTATCGAGTTCTTTGAAGGTGACCAAAGAGGTGGATGAGGGTAAAGCAGTTGATGTGGTGTACGTGGATTTCACCTTTGATAAGGTTCCCCACAGTAAGCTACTGCAGAAGATATGGAGGCATGGGATTGAGGGTAATTTAGCGGTTTGGATCAGAAATTGGCTAGCTGCAAGAAAAGGAAGGAGTCTCACAACACCAGGTTAAAGTCCAACCAGGTTATTTGATAAACCCAGGAGCTTTTGGGGTTTGCCTTTCATCAGGTTAAAGTCCTCACCTGACAAAGGGGCAAACCCCGAAAGCTTGTGGGTTTAGTATCAGACCTGTTGGACTTTAACCTGGTGTTGTGAGACTTCTTACTGTGTTTACCCCAGTCCAACACCGGCATCTCCACATCATAGCTGCAAGAAGACAGAGGGTGGTGGTTGATGGGAAATGTTCATCCTGGAGTTCAGTTACTAGCGGTGTACCACAAGTACACCTAAAACAGGATCTGTTTTGGGGCCACTGATTGTCATTTTTATAAATGACCTGGATAAGGGTGTAGAAGGATGGGTTAGTAAATTTGTGGATGACACTAAAGTCAGTGGAGTTGTGGACAGTGCGGAAGGACGTTGCAGGTTACAAAGGAACATAGATAAGCTGCAGAGCTGGGCTGAGAGGTGGCAAATGGAGTTTAATGTGGAAAAGTGTGAAGTGATTCACTTTGGAAAGAGTATCAGGAATGGGGAGTACTGGGCTAATGGTAAGTTACTTGGTAGTGTGGTTGAGCAGAGAGATCTCGGTGTCCATATGCATAGATCCCTGAAAGTTGGCACCCAAGATGATAGGGTTGAGGGTTGTTAAGGCATACGGTGTGTTAGTTTTTATTGGTAGAGGGATTGAGTTTAGGAGCCATGAGGTCATGTTACAGCTGTACAAAACTCTGGTACGGTCGCACTTGAAATATTGCGTACAGTTCTGGTTGCTGCATTATAGGAAGAATATGAAAGCATTGGAAAGGGTGCAAAGGAGATTTACCAGCATGTTGCCAAGTATGGTGGGAAGGTCTTATGAGGAAAGGCTGAGGGTCTTGAGCTGTTTTCATTAGAGAGAAGAAGGTTAAGAGGTGACTTAATAGAGGCATATAAGATGATCAGAGGATTAGATAGCGTGGACAGTGTGAACCTTTTTCCTTGGATGTAGATGGCTAGCATGAGGGGACATAGCTTGAAATTGAGGGGTGATAGATATAGGACAGATGTCAGAGGTAGGTTCTTCACTCAGAGTTGTACGAGTATGGAATGCCCTACCTGCAACAGCAGTGGACTTGCCAACATTAAGGACATTTAAATGGTCATTGGATAAACATATGGATGATATTGGAATACTGTAGGTCCGATGGGCTTTAAATTGGTTTCACAGGTCGGCGCAACATCGAGGGCCGAAGGGCCTGTACTGCGTTGTAATGTTCTATAAGATGCCGTTTTGGATCTGATGAACATGTAAGATTGGAGTTTGTAATCAATTGTAGATCACAAGCAGGAAGTAAAATGATCAGATTAAAGCAACAATCGGATTTGGGCGAAGCTGTCAAAAATTCCCCAACCGTTGCAGCCAGGTGGTTTATAGTAAAGACTTATTTGATCTCGCTGACATTGATTTAAAGTGGGGTACCCTTGTGGTGGTGGTGGTGGGGGGCGGGGGGGCGTGGGGGATGCTGGGGGACAGGAGTCGTGAAGCAGAGCATATTAGCAATGGTAACTTGATAAATTCTGGGCACCCATAACAACAGCTATACAATGTTTAGTGTTGGTAGAGGAATTATTAGCCTTGGGATTGGACAACTGATGGAGTAAATCTGAAGCAAAGACAAAAAAAACTCAGCAGTGGCATCTGTGGAGAGAGAAACCTGGCTGGATTTTCCCTGTGGACACCATCAGACTCAAAAGCTCAGAGTGTGGGGAAACAGCCACTCACCTGAAGGCAGGTTCTCAAAGGGGATAATTCAGAAGGTACAACATAAATTCATTCCAAGGAAAAGGAAGCTTGTTAAGGGGAGGACAAGGCAACCATGGTTGATAAGGGAAGTCTGGAAAAGCAAAGGAAAGAGCATACCGTGAGGCGAGGAATAGTGGAAAACCAGAGGATTGGGAAACTTGGGATTGGGAAGCTGAGGCTAACTAAAAGAAAATATAAGACTGGAGAAGATGAAAAATGAGGGTAAGCGAGTCAGGAATATGGAAGAAGATTGCAAGAGTGTTTTTAGATTATATAAAAGGTAAGAGAGAGGCAAGAATGGACAATGGACTGCTGGAAAATGAGGCTGGAGAAGTAGAATTGGGAGACAAAGTAAGAAGTCTCACAACACCAGGTTAAAGTCCAACAAGTTTATTTGATAGTAAACCCATGAGCTTTCGGAACACTGTTCCTTCGTCAGGTGAGTGGAAAGTTCTGATCAGAAACAGGGCATATAAAGGCACACACAGTTTACAGAATAGTGATTAGAATGTGAGTCTTTACAGCTAATCTATTATTCAAGTCTTAAAGGTACAGACGATGTGAGTGGAGATAGCATTAAGCACAGGTTAAAGAGATGTGTATTGTCTCCAGACAGGACAGTCAGTGAAATGTTGCAAGTTCAGGCAAGTCATGGGGGTTACAGATAGTGTGACATGAACCCAAGATCCCGGTTGAGGCCGTCCTCATGTGTGCAGAACTTGGCTATCAGTCTCTGCTCAGTGACTCTGCGCTGTAGTGTGTTGTGAAGGCCGCCTTGGAGAACGTTCACTCAAATATCAGAGGCTGAATGCCCGCGACCGCTGAAGTGTTCGCCAACAGGAAGGGAACAGTCTTGCCTGGTGATTGTCGAGCGATGTTCATTCATCCGTTGTCATAGCGTCTGCTTGGAAACAAAGAAACGACAGAGGAACTGAATGGGTACTTGTATCAGTCTTCACAGCGGGAGACACCAGTAACACGCTAGAATTTCAAGAGTCAGGGGGCAGAGGTGAATATAATGGCCATCACTAAGGAACTAGGGAAGCTGAAAGAGCAGAAGGTGGATAATTCACCTGGACCAGATGGAGTACAGCTCAGAAGAAGATAGCTGAGGAGATTGTGGAGGCATTGATGGTGATCTTTCAGGAATTACTGGAGTCAGAGAGCTTCCAGAGGACTGGAAAAAGGCTGATGTAACACCCCTGTTTAAGAAGGGAGGGAGGCAGAAGGGAAATTTTAGGCCAGTTAGCCTGACCTTGGTTGTGGATAAGATCTTGGAGTCCATAAGGATGAAATTGCGGAGTACTTGGAAATGCAAGGTAAAATAGGACTGAGTCTACATGACTTCATCAAAGAGAGGTCACGTCTGACAAATCTGTTAGGATTCTTTGAGGAGGTAACGAAGAAGTTAGACGAAGGAGAGCTATTGGATGGGATTTATTTGGATTTCCAGAAAGCCTTTGATAAGGTGCCTTACAGGAAGCTGCTAAATAAGCTTAGAGCCAATGGTGTTAGAGGTGAAGTACTGTGTGCAGTTTTGGTCGCCGTACTTACGCAAGGATATTTTGGCCTTGGAGGGAATGCAGAGGAGGTTTATTAGGCTGATACCGGAGTTGAGGGGGTTGAGCTATGAGGAGAGGCTGAATAAACTAGGCTTGTACTCATTAGAGTTTAGAAGAATGAGGGGAGATCTCATTGAGACATATAAGATGATGAAGGGGATGGATAGGATAGAGGTGGAGAGACTCTTCCCGCTCAGAAAGGACAGTAGGACTAGGGGGCACAGCCTCAAGATAAAGGGGGTGCGGTTTAGAACAGAGTTGAGGAGGAACTTTTTCACTCAAAGGGTGGTGAATCTCTGGAATTCTCTGCCCGTTGAAGTGGTGGAGGCTGCCTCGCTAAATATTTTTAAGACGCGGGTTGATGGGTTTTTGATAAGCGAGGGGATTAAGGGTTATGGGGAGAGGGCGGGAAAGTGGAACTGAGACACGACAGATCAGCCATGATCTTATTGAATGGCGGGGCAGGCTCGAGGGGCTGGATGGCCTACTCCTGCTCCTATTTCTTATGTTCTTATGTACTCACATGGATAGAAAATTGGCTGACAGACAGAAGGCAGAGAGTGGGGATAAGGGGGCCCTTTTCAGGATGTGACCAGTGGTGTTCCATTGGGTTTGGTCAGTTGAAACCACAACTTTTCACGAAATACATTAATGATCTGGAAGATGGAAATCAGGGCATGGTCGCTAAATTAGTGGATGCTACAAAGATATGTAGAGGGACAGATAGTGTTGAGGAATTGGGGAGCTTGCAGAATGATTTGGGCAGGCGAGGAGAGTGGGCAAAGAAGTGGCAGATGGAATACAAAGTGGGAAAGTGAGAGGTTATGCACTTTGGTAGGAAGAATACAGGCGTAGGCTATTTTCTAAATGGGGAAAGGCTTTGGATATCTGAAGAACAAAGGGATTTGGCAGTCCTGCTTCACGACTCTCGAGTTTAACGTGCAGGTTCAGTTGGCAGTTAGGAAGGCAAATTCAATGTTAGCATTCATTTCTAGAGGGCTAGAATACAAGAGCAGGGATGTACTGTTGAGGCTGTATAATGATCTGGTCAGACCCCATCTACAGTATTGTGAGCAATTCTGAGTCCCTTGCCTAGGAAGGATGTGCTGGCCTTGGAGGGAGTCCAGAGGAGGTTTGTAAGAATGATCCCAGGAATGAAGAGTTTGTCATGTAAGGGGCGTTTGAGGAGTCTAGGCTTATACTCAATGGACCTTAGAAGGATGAAGGGGGGGATCTAATTGAAACTTACAGAATACTGAGAGGCCTAGATAGAGTGGATGTGGAGAGGCTGTTTCTATTAGTGGGAGGGACTAGAACCTGAGGGCATAACCTCAGGATGAAGGGACGTTCCTTTAAAACTGAAGGATGAGAAGGAATTTCTTTAGCCAGAGAGTGGTGAATCTGTGGAACTTATTGCCACATAAGGCTGTGGAGACCAGCTCATTAAGTCAGAGAGGCCAGGTCATTGAGTGTCTTTAAGACACTCATAGATTCTTGATTGGGAATGGAATCAAGGGTTACTGAGAAAAGGCAGGAGAATGGGGATGAAAATCATATCAGCCACGATCGAATGGCAGAGCAGACTCAATGGGCTGAATGGCCTAATTCTGCTCCTATATCTTATGGGCCATAGGATGCCCTCCAGCTCTGAAGCAACAGGGTGCCACTGGTAGTTAGTGTGAGAAGGCACCTTTTCCCAACTTTTTAATATCTTTAATAAAAAATCCCCATGCTGGCCTGAGCACTGGTCCCAGAATGTGGTCAGGAGGTCATCCCCAGGCAATCACAGCGCTTCCTTCCTGCAGGGACCTGCACACTGACTGGAGAACCCTCGAATGGATATTAACTACCTGGACTATCACCCTCGCAACTAAAAAATGCCTTGGAGGGGGTGGGTGGAATGGTGATGGGGAACAAATATTTTGGCATAAAATTGCATCAGTGGCTAAAGGTTGAACCCAAAGTTTAGGTTGATGACCTTTGATCCGAGTGAATCAGGCTCTGGCTGAACTGGTGACTGATGACATCAAGAAGGCCGATGTTCATTGGCTAAACCTGACGTTCCAGATTGATTGGGTGTTTTCCCTTCTGCAGTTCTGAATAAGTCAGGTTAGACACAAAATATTCACTCTGCTTCTTTCTCCACAGATGCTGCCAGACCTGCTCAGCACCTTTTCCAGCACCTTGTGTTTCAACTCCCATTTCACGGTGCTTATACGAACGAACTTAACTGGTAGCTGTGATGAGAGAGTTAGCTCCACAACCGCCCCCCACTTGTACGCAAGGAGAAATTTGGTATTAAGAGAATTCCAGCTGGCTCCAGAGCACGGTGTCACAGTGGTTAGCACTGCTGCCTCACAGTGCCAGAAACCTGTGCTCCATTCTCAGCTTGGGTCATTGTCTGTGTTTGCACGTTTCCTGGGTGTGCATGGGTTTCCTCCCACAGTCCCAAGATGGGAACAAAAAGCGGGGTAGGAAAATTCAGTCCTTGGAGCCTGCTCCGCCATTCACTCAGATCATGGCTGATCTTTGACAAAAAGTCATCCAGACACAAAACGTTAGCTCTATTCTCTCTCCACGGATGCTGTCAGATCTGCTGAGCTTTAAGTTTTTTCAGATTCCAGCATCCGCAGTCATTTGTTTTGATCTTATTATAGGGCTGATCTCTCCCTGGTTTCCAATCCATCTCCCCGCCCGTTCCCCACATCCCCTTGTTTATTAGAAATATATCTATCGCCTTCTTGACACATTCAACAATTTTCAAATCTCTGCCGACCACCCTGAGCCCAGCTTCCTGTCAGTGCCCTGCTCCCTGCCAGTCTCCCTGTGCCCAGCTCCCTGCCAGTCTCCCTGTGCCCAGCTCCCTGCCAGTCACCCTGAGCCCAGCTCCCTGCCAGTCTCCCTGTGCCCAGCTCCCTGCCAGTCTCCCTGTGCCCAGCTCCCTGCCAGTCTCCCTGTGCCCAGCTCCCTGCCAGTCACCCTGTGTCCAAAATGTTAAGTCATGTTGACTTGCAAGAAATTGCAGCTCAGGCCATTCGCCCCAAGCAATCGATTGCAGATTGAGTCGATTGGGCCTGTCCCTGGCTCAGCGCCCCGGGGTGGGGCTGAGGGGGCTGGAGCTCAGGCCTGGCTGTGTGCCTGAGGCTCAGGCTGGGCTGGCTCCCCGGGCCCCGGTGCCTCCCCCCGGGACCACGATGGATGCAGTTTCCGCTGCTTCGGCCGCGGAGTTTCCGGGTGGCTGTGATTGACAGGCGGCGCTGACCAATCAGAGCGCGACTTCCGGGAGCAGGCCATGTAGCAATTTGGGAACCGGCCAATGGGAGGCGGGGGTGGGGCCCGAATGGAACAAACGCGCAGCAGCGGCTCCTTGTAGCCACTGAGCGGAGAGATCACCATGGCTGAGTGAGTATCACCCTCATTGAGGGAGCATTACCCCGAGTAACACCCTCACTGAGGGAGCATTACCCCGAGTATCACCCTCACTGAGGGGGTATTACCCCGAGTAACACCCTCACTGAGGGAGCATTACCCCGAGTAACACCCTCACTGAGGGAGCATTACCCCGAGTATCACCCTCACTGAGGGAGCATCACCCCGAGTATCACCCTCATTGAGGGAGTATTACCCTATCACCCTCACTGAGGGAGCATTACCCCGAGTAACACCCTCACTGAGGGAGCATTACCCCGAGTAACACCCTCACTGAGGGAGTATTACCCCGAGTATCACCCTCACTGAGGGAGTATTACCCTATCACCCTCACTGAGGGAGCATCACCCCGAGTATCGCCCTCACTGAGGGGGTATTACCCTATCACCCTCACTGAGGGAGCATCACCCCGAGTATCGCCCTCACTGAGGGGGTATTACCCTGAGTATCACCCTCACTGAGGGAGTATTACCCTATCACCCTCACTGAGGGAGCATTACCCCGAGTATCACCCTCACTGAGGGAGTATTACCCTATCACCCTCACTGAGGGAGCATTACCCCGAGTATCACCCTCACTGAGGGGGTATTACCCCGCGTATCACCCTCACTGAGGGGGTATTACCCCGCGTATCACCCTCACTGAGGGGGTATTACCCCGCGTATCACCCTCACTGAGGGGGTATTACCCCGCGTATCACCCTCACTGAGGGGGTATTACCCCGCGTATCACCCTCACTGAGGGGGTATTACCCCGCGTATCACCCTCACTGAGGGGGTATTACCCCGCGTATCACCCTCACTGAGGGGGTATTACCCCGCGTATCACCCTCGCTGAGGGGGTATTACCCCGCGTATCACCCTCGCTGAGGGGGTATTACCCCGCGTATCACCCTCGCTGAGGGGGTATTACCCCGCGTATCACCCTCGCTGAGGGGGTATTACCCCGCGTATCACCCTCACTGAGGGGGTATTACCCCGCGTATCACCCTCACTGAGGGGGTATTACCCCACGTATCACCCTCACTGAGGGGGTATTACCCCGAGTATCACCTTCATTGAGGGAGTATTACCCTGATTATTACCCTCAATATCACCCTCACTGAGGGAGTATTACCCTCAGTGTCACCCTCAATGAGTGTTACCCTGTGTGAGGGAGTATTACCCTCATTGAGGTATTACTCTGAGAGGGAGTGTTGCCGTCACTGAGGGAGTATTGCCTTGTGTGAGTATTTTTTTTTATTAACCAAAAATATACTTTATTCATTAAAAAAACTCTATTAATCTATTTCAAATATACAGGGCTTTGAGCAGCAAACACAACGTGGTATTGCCCTCATTGAGGGAGTATTTGCCCCTGCCTGAGTGAGTGTTACCCTCAATGAGTATTGCCCTGTGTGTGACTGTTATCCTCAGAGTGAATATTGCACTCGGTGAGTGGGTATTGCTCTGTGTGAGCATCACCCTCATTGAGGGGGTATCCCCCTGTATTGGTGAGTGGGTATTGCCCTCAGTACCGAGAGTCTACTCAGCCCAGGGTCTGCTGTTTCTGTGTTATTCACAGTATTTTGTTTGCTGCTTTGTTCACATTTTTATGTTTGTTTCCTGGCTGATTCTGTACATTTGAATGCAGAGTTGACTGATAAACTAGTCAACTTCCTTTTCCCTTCTTCCCATATTCCTTTCGCAAGTCACTTTCCTCCATTTCTCGCCGGGTTTCTGGGCTAGCTGCCTGTTCCTGGAAAGGGAATGAGAAGATCAACAAGCTGCTCGGCCTTGCCCAGTTCTTACACGAATGAAGAGTTTCACAGTAACAGGTTGAGAAGCCAGTTCGATGGAGCCACTGCCAGTTAGAAATGGCCACACAGAGAGGATTGTCAGAGCACGGAGTACAGCGGTTGTGTATTTTAATGAAAAGTTGCCAGAATGTTTGAAATGTTGAGTACATAATGGAGTGGATGCTGGACTCTGGGATTAGTTTTGTATTCAAGACATAGTGCTGTCAGTTCCCATTGTCCTGTTGCACTGGGAACTTGCTGCATGGGGAGAATGATAACATTTGTAATGCAGAAGGTAACTGTTTAGCCCATCAAGTTCCTGTTTGTTGATTCTGTTCCCTCTCTACTTTCACGTTATTTTTCTTTTCTACCTATTTATCCACTTTTTTCGGAAATTCCATTGCTTTTCACCTGCCGTCTCTCTCGGATCATTTGCTGATAATTGAAGGTTACTCTCAAATCTCTGCCGTTTCTCCTGAGCACTTTGATCAGGATTTTATAATATGCTTCTCTGAGCTCCACTGTCCACCTTTGCGACAATGGTGCAAAAGCAACTTTCTCCAAAGTCTCTCCTCCCTGGGTTCTGCGGGACAAGGAGGAAAGGAGTTTTCAACCTCCAATATGTGTGTGGAAAAAGTTGCCCCTCTGAACCCTTCTGCATCTCTCCCTGCTCACCTTAAACCTGTGCCTGTTTTAGACTCCCCTACCTTTGGGAAAAGATGTTGACTATTCTGCTGATCTGTGCCCCTCATTATTTTATAGACCTCTAAGATCACCCCTCAGCCTCCTACGCTCCAGAGAAAAAATTCCCAGCCTATCTGGCCGCTCGTTATAACTCAAATTGTCTTTCCATCGATATCTAAATGGAAGCACAGATTCAGCTGAACGCAGACGATCAGAATAATTCTCCTCTGAAAGGGAACAAAAAAACTTCAAAACTCAAACCGCAAAGTTAAACAGTTCTAAAGAGCCCCAGTAAATCTCAACCTTCCAATTTAAGAACTTGGCTGTCTCAGTGAAGAAATCAACTTTGATTAGTGAGGCCTCAGAGGAACTATTTGTATTTTGAAAGCTGGAGTAGGAACGGTAAAAAGGAAACTGGCCTTAAGTTTCTCTGACCTCGAGTGAAAGCTGTCTATGAGCTGGACAGAAGCGGTTTTCCCTGCCTGGTTTAGTTTCTTGAAGGAGATGCTATGTTGACATGTGGATTATTTCGTTTATTGGTGCAGAGACACCATTTGTAAAATCCCTTTGTCAAATGTTCCTGAAAGTCTTACACACACTTTCAAGGGATGTGCGTGCCCACTGGCAAGGCCAGCATTTGTTGCCCATCCCTAATTGCCCTGAAACTGAGTGACTTGCTAGGCCATTTCAGAGGGCAGTTAAGCGTCAGCCACACTGCTGTGGGTCTGGAGTCACATGTAGGCCAGATCAGATAAGGATGGCAGATTTCCTTTCCCAAAGGACATTAGTGAACCAGATGGAACCATTAAGTCCCTACACTGCACCAACTCACCAAAAGAGCATCTTACACAGACCCAACCTCCCCACCCTATCGCTATCACCCCATGCATTTGGCATGGCCAGTACACCTAACCTGCACATCTTGGGGCACCAAGGGGCAATTTAGCAATGCCAGTACACCTACCCTGCACATCTTGGGGCACTAAGGGCTAATTTAGCACAGCCAATCCACCTAACCTGCATTTCTTTGGATTGTGGGAGGGAACTGGAGGAAGCCCATGCAGACACGGGGAGAATGTGCAAATTCCACACAGACAGTGACCCAAGGCCAGAATCAAACCTGGGTCCCGGGCGCTGTGTTGCAATATTGCTTGCCACTGCACCACCCACTATTTCTGCAACAATCTGCGATGGCTTCATGATCACCGTTACTGAGACTAACTTTCAATTTCAGATTTTATTGATTGAATTTATGTTCCACCAGCTGCCATGGTGGGATTTGAACCCAGGTTCCTGGCCCCTTTAAATCTGAGATGAGGAGGGAATTCCTCAGCCAGAGAGTGGTGAATCTGTGGAAGGCTGAGGAGGTCAGGTCACTGAGGCTCTTGATCAATAAGAGGATCAGGGGTTACGGGGAGAAGGCAGGAGAATGGGGATGAGAATTGTATCAGCCATGATTGAATGGCGGAGTGGACTTGATGGGCCGAGTGGCCTAATTCTGCTCTGATGTCTTATGGAGCAGTAACCCACTCTCTGGGTTACTAGTCTAGTAATAATACCACTATTTCACTATCTCCAAAAATGTTGGAAACGTCCCTCTCAATCAGTGGTCATGCAGATCTGATCATTTTTGAGCATTGAATAAACCTTTCTCAAAAGGTATCCCATCGTGCAATCCCTGACAGCAGTAATTTTAATATTTTACAGTGCAAGTTTGAATATATTTTATGTAGCACAGACACAATGGGCCAAATGGCTTCCTATTGTGCTGTAATGTTCTGATGTATCGCTCTGTAACTTTAGCTGCAGTGTTTCAGTGACAGATGTGTAAGGAGTCACTAAAGTTGAATCTTTGAATAGTACTTCTGTAGCAAGTTGAAAGATTTTTAGTTCCTGATTTGGTAGGTGGGATGGTACCAGGAAATTCCAGGTCAGAAGCTAACCAAATGACTGTGTTATTGCCTCATATCCTGAGGATCCTCGTCCTGTGTTTAAAGCTTTTGTGCTGTTTTGCAATATTGTATTTTGGGTTTTGTTACGAGTGTTTGGCTAAATATAATATAGTTCTCTGGCTAGGGGAAGTTGTGCAAACGAGGAAATGAACATGAATAATCAAATTGAACTTGCCTCCTGACTAAAACTGTAACATTCAAGGAGGGGCAAGGCAGTTACACAAGAGTAAACCAGCAGTACTGGGCTGGGACGTACCTTATTGCACCTTTTACAAAACAGTTCTGCAATGGCTTTTATCTTCCTTCCACAAGAGTGAAGAATCGGGGTGGCACAGTGGTTAGCGCTGCTGCCTCACAACGCCAGGGATCTGGGTTCAGTTCCCGGTGTGGGTGACTGTCTGTGTGGAGTCTGCACATTCTCCCCACGTCTGCGTGGGTTTCCTCCGGGTGCTCCAGTTCCCTCCCATGGTCCGAAAAATGTGTTGCTTCAGTGGATTGGCCAGACTAAAATTGCTCCTTAGTGTTAGGGGCATTCGTGTGATAAATACATAGGGTTATGGGGATAGGGCTCGGGTGGGATTGTGGCCAGTGTAGACTGAGTGGGTTGAATGGCCTGTTTCTGCATTATAAGATTCTATGATAATTTCCATTTCTGGAATTTGAGAGCAAGCGTGCTCTCTGTCTTTCTCATCCCCGTCTCACCTTGTTGATCATGTTTTTTTCAAAATATTTTTTGTTCATAAATTTATAAGTGTGTTACAACAGGATGCAATAAAATTCAACTTCTAATGTATGAGCAAGGGTACCGAGTGTTGCTGCTGATTCAGTCTGGTTCAGGATGCTGGGGTTTTTCAGGTTCCAGGGAAGAGGAGGAGAGGTTTAAGATTCTGGTCGAGGGGCAGAGAGGGGAGAGGAGGAGGGTGAATAATCCTGTCCTCACAGTATGGACATCCAGAAACCCTATCCTTTCCCCACTGTTCCAAGATAATTGGGGACAATCTCCAGCTGCCTGGGTCAGGGAAATTGGTCATTTATTAACTCAAACAAAACATTTCTTTTATTCATTCTTGGTACCTGGGCGTCGCTGGCAAGGCCAGCATTTATTGCCCATCCTGAGTTCCCCTGAATGGTGAAAATGATCTGCCCATTGGCAACAGGTGCCTTTCATTGGAAAAAATGCCATTACTTTCTCCAGAATATCTCCTGAAATCATCCGAATGGGATTGTTCTCTTTTCCATCCCTTTGTACGGAGCAGATGCCTGTTGTTATGAAACAATTCTCCAGCCCCTCATACAGTCCCCAGAGTTACATGAAGGACAGCGTTTCCCTGATGAGCCATCACTTGTGCGTTTACACAAACAGTTTGGCCACAAGCCAGAAATTTTCAGCCATTTCTCGTCAGTTTCTCTTGGAGATTGCATTCTGATCGTGGGCACGATTCAGACAAAGTCACAGACCATCTGAAGATGTGCCATTGTGTACTATTGTAGAATAGAATGGACACTGATACTGTGCTGTTGATATATTTATATTTAAGGGGAATGTTTAAAAATGTAACATTTTCCTATAGGCGGTCAGTATGTTTGGAAGGAATACAGCTCAGATGCTGAGAGGGTTGAGCAGGATAATTACTTATTGTAGTGATGTAGTGTTTACTTAGGACAGAGCTAATAGATTTTTGTTTACTTAAATTCCACTGGGATTTCTGAGTCGGGTGATTGACAGGGTCATGAGGTGATGTGGATTATGTGCAGACAGAAAAGGTTTTGGAATAAAGCAATTTGGTTTGCAGCTGAAGCCTGGTTGAAGTTAGGAGGATTTTGCAGACTTCTGGAAGTCTATCTCTAAAAGACTGTTAACAAATGTTAAAGTAAATATGCCAGTGTTTGCTAGCTATTTGTTTAACAGTGAATTTGATTTATGCATGGATTGTGCTTATTTGGAACTGAAACAGTAATAAGTTGGAAATTGAAGTTGTTTCTCTTCATTTTTTAACCATTGTTCAACTTCTAAGAGTTAAGCTGGTTCATTTTGTTAGCATTATACTGAAACTGTTATTAAATAGAGTTTATTTTACTATTAAAGATCCCTAGTTTTTCTGCTGAATTACTCCCAGAGTGAAGTATCCTATTGCCACATTTATGTCAAGAAGAAAGTGGTTCGGGTCTATTCTGGCTTCCTAATGTAACTTGGGATTCTGATCCAGGTCCTTAGCAACACATCAAGGCCTGAAAACTAAAAGCTCAAGTTTTGGAAAGACTGTTCTATCATTTAATGTACCAGCTGACTTTGTCTGCATCCAATGCTACAATAGGGAATTCAGACGAAATTTCTTTACCCCGAGAGTGATGAGAATGTGGAACTCGCTACCGCAGGGAGTGTTTGAAGCAACTTTGTCTAGTTAAATACGTAGATACTCGTCTATGCAAATGAGGGTCCCCTGGGTTACCATGGTAGATATGGATGAAAAAAGTGGGAGGAGACTTGAATGGAGCATATTATGGTCTGGTTAAATAGCCTGGCCCTGAGCTGACCATTCCAATTATAAGAACCACCATGTGACTAACTGAAATTGGGAGTCCAGTTCACTCTGAAAGGTCTTTTATATTATCCACTCAACTATAAATACCCATACCTTGTGTAACCCTCCTAACAAAGCCTGTGGGCAAGGACTGGTGGTGGCTCAGTGTAATGTCACTAGACTAGCAGCCCAGGCTAATGCGCTGGGGGACGTGGGTTCAAATCACACCCAGGCAGCTGATGAAATTTAAGTTGCATTCATAATTTAATTCTGTCCAATTAAAAGCTAATGCCGGTAATGATGATCATGAAGCCATTGTGAAAAGGACACACCCAACCCTTTCAAACCTACAAACTCATCCTTACTGACATCTTGGGGGAGGGGGGGGGTTTCCGAAATTGGGAAATTGAGTAGCTGAGCATCAGAATGACATCGCTAAATTCAGGGTTGTACCTTATAGACTGTGACCTAGACACTGCTATCAGTATCCCTGGATACATCCTGTCCCACTGGCAGGACAGACCCACCAGAGATCACCGTGATGTACAGTCAGGAGGGAGTTAATGCCACACCCCATGAAGTCTTGTGGCATCAGGTCAAAAATAGACAAGGAAACCCCCCCCCCCCCCGATGACCACCCACTGCCCTGCTCTCAGTTGATGAATTGGTGCCTTTTCAAATCCAACAACAGTTGGAGGGCGACAAGGGCACAATGCATTCTGGGTGGGGGACTTTGATAATCGTCACCAAGAGTGGCTCAGAAACACTTTACTGACCGAGTTAACTAAAGGAACGTTCACCAGGCTGGATCCACAGCAGGTGGTGAGAGCACCAACAAGAGGGAAAAACATACTTGACCTGGATGAGTACTTGGCACACCATAATATTCAGGGCAATGGGCCAAGTGCAGGATTAGGTGGGCAGGTCAGGGCCTTTCCTGCATCAGTGCAGATTTGATGGGCTGAAGGGTCTCTTCTGCATTGTGGTATTCCGTCACCTCATCCTTACCAATCCACCTGTTGCCACATTTTCATCCTGACTGTATCAGCAGGAGTGACCACTCTTGTGCGGACAAAGTCCTCCTTCATATTGAGGGTACTCTCCATATTGTGTGGCCCTCCCACCATGCGAAATGAAACAGATATCAAACATCTCTAAACTGGGCATCCTCGAGACGCAGCAGCAGAATTGTACTCAGCCACGATCTGTAACCGCGTGGCCTGGCATTACTTCAATCCACTGTTACCACCAAGCCAGGGGATCGATCCTGGTTCAGTGCAGGAGGATGTGTCAGGAGCAGCACCAGGCATACTTGCAAACAAGGTGTCAACCTGGAGAAGCTACCAAGCAGGATTACTGCAGAACTTAGATCGGATCCAAGGATTGTGGGATCACTTTTTGTTCTATCACTTGCTGCTTAAGAACATAAGAAATAGGAGCAGGAGTGGGCCATCTAGCCCTTCGAGCCTGCCCCGCCATTCAGTAAGATCATGGCTGATCTGTCGTGGCTCAGTTCCACATTCCCGCCCTCTCCCCATAACCCTTTGACTTTTTTTCTTGTTTCCTTGGAATTCAGGCGACAGCGATGCTGCCACTCACACTTCCTGATTCAAGGATAAATCTAAGCGAGATTAAGAAGTGACCATGTTTTTCTCTTTCTCCCCCTCACAGAGCTGATATCGCCCTGATTGGACTGGCCGTGATGGGCCAGAACCTGATTTTAAATATGAACGACCATGGTTTTGTGGTAAGTGTGAACTGAATGATAATTCGATTCCATTCACTGCCACCTTGCTGTGCTCTCACTGACTGCTGTTAAACCACTGAGCGTGTCCCAAACATTACTCACTGAATGCAGTGCGGTTTGTGTGACAGGGGGACCTGGTGACAGGCTGTAAAATGAAAGGTTTTGCTTGTTTTTGTCCTTTTGCCTGTCTCTCTGCTAATTTACCATTGCCAGAGTGTGGCTGGCAGGAAGGCCATTGGCTGTCGGTGGGTAAATGGGTTGTGCCAATTCTGTTTGTGTTCATTTCAAGAAGAAACTTAGATGTCATTCTTGGGGCTCAAGGGATATGGGGAAAGGAGGGGGGGTGGAAATCAGGATATTGAATTGGATGATCAGCCATGTTCATAATGAATGAATGTATTAGAACCAGAGGGCACAACCTCCGGTTAAAAGGACGATCCTTTAAAACAGAGATGAGGAGGAATTTCTTCAGATAGAGAGAGTGGTGAATCTTTGCCGCAGAAGGCTTGGAGGCCGGGTCATTGAGTGTCTTTAAGACAGAAATAGTTAGGCCCTTGATTAATAAGGGGATCAGGGGCTATGGGGATGAGAAAAATATCAGCCATGATAGAATGGCAGAGCAGACTCGATGGGCCGAGTGGCCTAATTCTGCTCCTCTGTCTTATGGTCTTATAAATCAGTGGATATTTCAAATCATTTTCCGTTTACCTGGTTAAAAGATGTTTGCATTTATATAGTGCCTATGACCCAATTTTAGGCCGGAGCAGGCATGAAGGGCCGAATGGCCTACTCCTTCTAGTTTCTATGTTTGTGGAAGATGGTCTGGTTTATCTCTCGCTGTCTCACCAACGCACGTGCTCAGCGCACTCTCTGTATCCTCATGAGCTTCTGGTTTTGAATGAATGTGGTTTTTCTGAGGGATTTTGTGCATAAAGAAGGGATGGGGATGAATCTTAGTAAGAGCTTCGTGACGTAGGCCTTTCTCACGGTGAGGTGAACAGGATTGAAACTTGCTGAGTTTATTTCTGCTGAGGCCTGACATCAGGAGCCAGGATGCAGATAAACTCCAGGAGTCTCTCCATGAATGTGAAGACTGTTCTCCTGATTGTGAACTATAATCCTGCCGCTTACTGCTCCCAACACTCCCGTGAAACAGTTTTAATGTCCTGATGGTGCAGGTTTCATTGTGTATTCCGACAGGGGGTGCTAGCTGTACGGGGTTGTACTGTAATAAGGTGTTGGAGAGAGTGTTAACTTATTGTTGCTGTAGGTCTGTGCCTTTAACAGAACCGTCTCCAAAGTGGACAGCTTCCTGCAAAACGAGGCCAAAGGGACCAAGGTGGTTGGCGCTCACAGCCTGGAGGAGATGGTTTCCAAGTTGAAGACCCCTCGGCGTATTGTCCTTCTGGTCAAGGCTGGCCAGGCAGTCGATGACTTCATCCAGAAGCTGGTACGTTGACTCCAGCGCAGGTTCTGTTTGGGATTATTGTACAAAATGCGACGTCCGGAACCCTCTGCTGGGCGAGGCAGGAAAGGATCTGTTTTAAGGGCTGTGTGGGGAGCAGGGGAACAGGAGTGGTCAAGGCATTTACCCTCGTACCAGAACGCACAACCTTTCCTCTTCCTTATTTCCCCATTTGAGTTCAACTCCCAGCCCGTGTCCCTATTGGCCAGTGTGGTTGGTCTTTATTACTCATTCTGAAAGTCAAGATGCCAAACTGCTTGCTTCATCTCCCCACACTTCCTGCCAGGCAGTGTAAGCAGTGCTGTTACTGGGCTAGTAACCCAGAGGCCCAGACTAATACCCTAGTGATGCCGGTTCTAATCCCACCATGGCAACTCGGAACAGTTCTATCGTTAATTTGGACTAAAATGCTGGACTTGTTACTAACCCTGAAACTACCAGATTTTTGTTTAAAAACCCGTGGGTTTACTGATGACTTGCGAGGGAGGAAATTGTCACCCCTGCCTGGTCTGGTACAATGTGGCTGCCTCTTAGCTGCCCTCTGAAATGATCACTGGTATCAGCCCAATACAGAAAAGAAGCAGCACTGTGGACTGTAGTGGTTCAAGATGTAGCTACCCATCGCCATCTCGAGGGCAGTTAGGGATGGCTAACACGTCCTGATCTTACCAGCGACGCTCCGATCCCTAAAGCACATTTTTAAATGTATCTGCAGAATGGCCACCAGTAAGCAGTCTGTTGTACCCCTCGTACATGGCATTGCAAAGCAGGGTAGGGTTAGCAGAGATTCTTTATCAACTCCTTACTGCACAGACCCCTAACTCTTACTGTGATAAACTGAAGAAAACGCAAAGTTTGAGGGTGTAACGTCCAGCCCCTAATCTAGCTTGTGCCACAGTCTAATGGAAGAACTTGTTTGTTACAAATAGATGTTTTCTCCCTTTTACATTGATTCTTTTAACTGGATGTGTGTATTGCTGCCCATGCCAACATTTATTGCCAATCCCTAATTGTCTTTGAGACAGCAGTGGGTGAGCTGCTTTCTTGAACCGCTCCATGTGGTGTAGGTACACCCACAGTGCTGTTAGGGAGGGAGTTCCAGGATTTTGACAGTGAAGGAATGGCCGATATATTTCCAAGTCAGGATGGTGAGCGGCTTGGAGGGGAATTTGCAGGCGTTCCCATATATCTGCTGCCCTCGTCTTTTTAGGCAGCGGAGGTTGTGGAAAGTGTTGTTTAAGGAGTCTTGGTGAGTTTCTGTAGCTCATCTTGTGGATGGTACACATGGCTGCCACTGTGCATCTGGGCCAAGAAGAGAACTTGGTTACAATATAAACAAAGCAAACCGAAATGTCTCCTTTCTAAACACATTCCAACCATCAGCTAAAAAGATTTTCATAGTCTGAAAAATTAGAGACAACATGTAATTCGTGTATTTTACATATTTTAGTATGTAGGAGAATCTGGAGCTAGGGATACCAGCTTAAATTAAGAGGTGGCACAGTGCTTAACGCTGCTGCCTCACAGCACCAGGGACTTGGGTTCAATTCCCGGCTTGGGTCACTGTGTAAGTGGAGCTTGCACACTCTCCCTGTGTCTGCGTGGGTTTCCTTTGGGTGCTCCGGTTTCCTCCCACAGTTTGAAAGCCGTGTGAGTTAGGTTGATTGGCCGTGCTAAATTGACCCTAACGTCAGGGGGATTAGCAGCGTGAATGAGGGTCGTGGGAATAGGGCCCGGGTGGGATTATAGTCGGTACAGACTCGATGGGCCGAATGGTGGCCTCTCCTTTAGTAGGGATTCTATGATTTTTTTTTTTCGGAAGTTGAGAGTCCCTGGAACTCTCTCCCTCGAACGGCAGTGGAAGCAGAGTCTTCTTAAGGCGGAGCTGGAGAGATTCTTGATTAACACGGGGGTGAAAGGTTACTGGGGGTTAGCAGGAATGTGGGGTTGAGGTTATAACCAGACCAGCTATGGTCTTATTGAATGCAGAGCAGGTTCGAGGGGCTGAGTGGCCTATTTGTCCATTCGCTGGTTACTGGTGCATTTTAGGAATGCGTTTCAGGTATTTTGAGAACCGTTTATTTGGCTGCTAGTTGATTATTTGATGTTCGCCAATGATACCTTGCCCTTAATGCAGTACAATCCCGGGAGCTCTGAGTTGCTGTTTGCTGCTGCCCTCCGGGAAGGAATGTCACTGTTGGCTCTTCCCTCGGGTTTTAATTACAGCCGAGGGAACGTCTCTCCTTTCAGTTAGGATTCCGTTTGGTTTTCTCCCTGATCTTCCGTGTTCCCGTATCTGCGTTAGGAAATCCTTATTCCTTCAGTCTCCTCTCGTGGCCCAGTGACGCTTTGTCTAATCATTGTGCTCTGTCCTCCGTCGGACTTTGGCATTGTCAACCTGAGCTTTACAGTCAAATTCTAGAATGATCTCGCACAGGACGAGGTCATTTGGTCCGTCATGCCCGTGCAAGCCCTCTGGTGGAGCTACCCAATCAATCCCACCTCCCTTCTCTTCCCGAAAAGTGAAGTTTTACCTTCAAATACCAACCACTTTTCTTCAATCTGTTTCTGCACCCTTTGCCAATCACAACAACTAGTGCTGTTTTTTTTTTGGGGAGAAGAATTTCTTTTCTTGTATCGTAGAAAGTGGCCGGAATCGAACCTGGGTCTCTGGCGCTGTGAGGCAGCAGTGCTAACCACTGTCCCACCTCTCTGTCCTAAATGGGCCACTACCCAGGTACTCCTCGTTCCAGATTCTCCTACACACTAAAATATGTAAAATATACAAATTACGTTTTGCCTCTAAAATGGGGCAATTTTTCAGACTGATCTTTTTATCTGATGGTTGGAATGTGTTTAGAAAGGAGAATTTTCGGTTAGCTTTGTTTATATCGTAACCAAGTCTGCTTCTTGGCACAGACGCACAGTGACAGAGGCCGCTCGGCCCATCGATTATACACCAGCTGAAAATTGAGCTGCCCAGCCTAATCTCTCACCTCTGGCCTGTAACCCTGCAGGTTATGGAACTTCAGTTTTAAATGAGATGAAGGTTTTTGTCTCTACTGTCCTTTCAGGGCAGAGAGTTCCGGACCTCAGCAACCCTCTGGGTGAAAAAGCTTCCCTCACCTTCCCTCTAATCATTCTCCCGATCACTTTAAATCTGTCACTGACCTCTCTGCCAAAGTAAACAGGCCTTTCCTATCCACGCTACCCGGGTTCCGCATAATTTAGGGAATCTCAATCAAATCTCCCCTCAGCCGGCTCTCTGTAACGGGAAGAACCCCAGTCTATCCAACCTTTACACACAGCTGCAATTTTACCAATCCTGGGTGGCAAAATCCTCATAAATCTCCTTTCTTGTATTTGCCCTAAACCAATGCTGTCTGGTTAATCACCATCAAAACAATTTCATAAGAACATAAGAAATAGGAGCAGGAGTAGGCCATCTAGCCCTTCGAGCCTGCCCCGCCATTCAATAAGATCATGGCTGATCTGTCGCTGCTCAGTTCCACTTTCCCGCCCTCTCCCCATAACCCTTAATCCCCTCTCTTATCAAGAACCCATCAACCCGCGTCTTAAAAATATTTAGCGAGGCAGCCTCCACCACTTCAACGGGCAGAGAATTCCAGAGATTCACCACCCTCTGAGTGAAGAAGTTCCTCCTCAACTCCGTTCGAAACCGCCCCCCCCTTTATCTTGAGGCTGTGCTCCCTAGTCCTACTGTCCTTTCTGAGCGGGAAGAGTCTCTCCACCTCTATCCTATCCATCCCATTCATCATCTTATACGTCTCAATGAGATCTCCCCTCATTCTTCTAAACTCTAACGAGTACAAGCCTAGTTTATTCAGCCTCTCCTCATAGTTCAACCCCCTCAACTCCGGCATCAGCCTAGTAAACCTCCTCTGCACTCCCTCCAAGGCCAAAATATCCTTGCGTAAGTACGGCGACCAAAACTGCACACAGTACTCCAGCTGCGGCCTCACCAATGCCCTATACAGCCGCAGCAAGACCTCCCTACTTTTATATTCAATCCCCCTCGCTATGAAGGCCAGCACCTGATATTAAACTATTGTCGGGTTTTCCTCAATCCAGTCGTTAGAATAAAACCTTCTTTGCTCCAAGGAGGAGCCTGGCCTCTGAATCCCATTTCATAGAATCCCTACAGTGCAGAAGGAGGCCATTCAGCCCATCGAGTCTGCACTGACCACAATCCCACCCAGGCCCTATTCCCGTAACCCCACATATTTACCCTGCTAATTCCCTGACACTAAGGGTCAATTTAACATGGCCAGTCCGCCTAACCTGCCCGTCTCTGGACTTTGGGAGGAAAAAAGTTTATTAGTCACAAGTAAGGCTGACATTAACACCGCAATGAAGTTACTGTGAAATTCCCCTAGTTGTCACACTCTGGTGCCTGTTCGGGTCAGTGCACCTCACCAGCACGTCTTTCAGACTGTGGGAGGAAACCGGAGCACCCGGACAAAACCCACACAGATACGGGGAGAATCTCGGATCTACACAGTGAGAAGTCTCACAACACCAGGTTAAAGTCCAACCAGTTTATTTGATAGTAAACCCACAAGCTTTCGGAAATACTGTTCCTTCGTTAGGTGTGTGCAAGGTTCTGATCAGAGAAGGGGCTTGTGGGTTTACTATCAAATAAACTGGTTGGACTTTAACCTGGTGTTGTGAGATTTCTTACTGTGTTTACCCCAGTCCAACGCCGGCATCTCCACATCAAGACTCTACACAGACAGTGACCTGAGGTCAGAATTGAACCCGGGTCCCTGGTGCTGTGCCAGCATCCTGCCCCTTTCTTCGGGTTTTTGCCTGTGACCCCGGTTATACCGGAGAGGGCAGGCGGGGTAACCTCTCCTCCGGATCAGCGGTCAGTTCTTTTTAATTATATTCTCCCTCTGCTAACGGAATCGTTTTGTTCCCCTCTCACCAGGTCCCGCTGCTGCAGACGGGCGACATCATCATTGACGGTGGGAACTCTGAATACAACGACACAACGGTTAGTATCGGACCTTCCAGAACCATCCGGTTTAACACACAATCTTAATACCCATCTCTCGGTCGATGTGGGGGGCCGGGGTGGGGTTTAGTTGGGGGGGGGGAGACTGGATGGGGGAGGGAAGGAGGTGGAATTCAATCCCCACTCTTAAAGTTGTGCCTGCTGGTGTTATTTCTGTTACGATGGCCATGCCAGTAATTCGAATGGATTTGGTTTATCTAAACATGCCGCACTGTGCAAGGCCCTCCAATAAATGGTGCTGCAGCATCACTAGTGGTGGGAGGGTATAATTACACCACCATCTATTTACATTGGTAATCTCCATGATCCGTGTGGATTATGGGAATATTAAAACTGACACGCGTGTCACAAAACGTGACTGAGTAACTTGATGAAACTTTACTAATTATTGAAAGATTGTGGTGAAGTTCCTCCAGATGTGCAGTATTTCTGAGAAGTGTTTAATGGAGAACCTACAATTCCCCCTTTTTCCCCCCCCCAAGCTTCTGGCAATAGTTTGTAACTTTCTTTATTCTATCGATTTAGTTTTTTTTCTCCTGATTTTAATAAACAGCGATCCCAAAATCTGTAGTTATTAAATCCAAAAAAAATCTGTAGATAAACTGTGTGCAAACCTCTCCAAAAGATTGTTAACATTTAAGTGTTTTTACGTTTTGCCTGTGTGGAATCCCTACAGTGCGGAAGGAGGCTATTCGGCCCATCGAGTCTGCACTGACTCTCTGATCGATAACCTCCGCACCCCCACTTCCCTCCCAGTAATCTTGGGACACTAAGGAGAAATTTGCCCTGGCCAATCCACCTGACCTGTCCATCTTTGGACTTCTTGCCTAAATTGTACAACATGGAACCGTCCCAGCCGGCACTGTGAGCTGGAACGGAACGTCCCAGAGGCAGTGAAAGATTTGGTAAATGCTGTGCTGCTCCCGGACTCTTTAATTGTTGAACGAAACGGTGTGTCTGTCGGTGCTGGGATGTGAACAATGTTCTTTATTTCTCCCCCCGCTAGAGGAGATGTAAGGAGCTGAAAGCCAAGGGCCTGTTATTTGTTGGAAGTGGTGTCAGTGGTGGAGAAGATGGTGCCAGATACGGTCCTTCTCTAATGCCTGGTGGTCACAAAGAGGCTTGGTATGTCGTCATCCGGTTAATTACGATTGCTTCCTGTTATTTTTTTAATAATCCACAAAAATGCGAGTATTTCTGAACTGTTAATATCTGGAACTGAACTCTGGCTATACTGATTAATCTGTGAGGTGCTTCTGATATAAAATATCATCTTTAGTTGCTTTTCTCATATTCCTCTGTTAGTTAGTGCTTTAGTTGAAGAGGATTTTCCCACTCCAACAGCTTCTGTGACGGTGGAATGCTGAGCTGTCCCTTCCACTGGATGAGTTTCGTGTCCACACCTCGAGCATTGTTACTGACTAACCCAGAGTAACTTTATTCTTTGGGCCTGATACCCAGTCTGAGTGTGGGGCCGGTGAGGGACAGGACATCTCCGCTTATTTACTATGGCCACAGTGAGGGCTACAGCTCCAGTCACTGGCTTGCCCAGGATGGGGGACGATTCTGTTCCCATCAGGATGATTTGCTGCTCTTCAGAACCCATCGCCTGACCAAGGATGGAAGGATTGTGGGGAAGGGGGGGGGGGGGGAACGTAGTTATTCCAGGCAGCTCACCTACCAGCCAATCACAGATTGACATCTGAAGGGATCCTGGGGGAGGCTCTGTTGTCCAAGGTTGATGATCTGGTAATAATCTGGAGCAGGGGAGATGAAAAACTCCACAATCTGGGAGTTGTAAATTGTAAATCCTTGCTATAAAAGTGCAGCAAAGGTTAACTTCTTCACTCAAAGAATCTCTGGAATTCTCTGCCCGTTGAAGTGGTGGAGGCTGCCTCGTTGAATATATTTAAGTCACGGGTAGATAGATTTCTGATAGACAAAGGAATTAAGGGTTATGGGGAGAAAGTGGAACTGATCCACTTCAGATCAGCCATGATCTTATTGAATGGCGGGGCAGGCTCGAAGGACTAGATGGCCTACTCCTGCTCCTATTTCTTATGTTCACCAGACCAATGTCTGGAATGGCAGACCTGTCCAATGAGGAGAGACTAAATTGGTTAGGATTATATTCACTGGAGTTTAGAAGAGTGAGAGGAGACCTCATAGGAACTTATAAGATTTTAACACGGTTAGACAGGGTAGATTCAGAAAGAATGTTCCCAGTGGTGGGGGGAGTACAGAACTAGGGGTCATTGTCTGAGAATAAGGGGTAAATCTCTCAGAACTGAGGTGAGGAGAAATTTATTCACCCAAAGAGTGGTGAATGTGTGGAATTCAGTCCCACAGAAAGTAGTTGAGGCCAAAGCATTCTGATTTCAAGAAGAAATTAGATATAGCTCTTGGGGTTAAAGGGATCAAGGGATATTGGGGGAAAGGGATCAGGATATTGAATTTGATGACCAACTGTGGCCAAAATGAATGGCGCAGCAGGCTCAAAGGGCCAAATGGCCACCTCATGCCTCTAGTTTCTATGAGACAGTGCATCCTAATCTCCTGTGTGTGGGACTGGACACTCCTTCAGCACTGATCAGCTGTGTTCAGGTTAGAATGCTGTCAGCAAAATCTTAACCGATTTTTGTCATTCTGAGAATTCTGAATGTGTTTTCAGTGAGATTGCACACGAACGTGTGAATTGTCATCCTCTCTGTCCCAGTAATGATGCAGTGGGAAGCACTGAGCAGGTGGGAGAGGAACAACCTCATTTCAGAATGGGGTTGGAGAGAGAGAGAGAGGTGGATGCTTGAAATCTCAAATGTGATTGAAACAAAGATTGGGAGCAAAGAAAAATTTGATTTATTATTGTCCCATGTATTAGCATACAGCGAAAAGCATTGTTTCTTGCGTGCTATGCAGACAAAGCATACCGTTCATAGAGAAGGAAAGGAGAGGGTGCAGAATGTAGCGTTACAGTCACAGCTAGGGTGTAGAGAAAGATCAACTCAGCGCGCGGTAGGTCCATTCAAAAGTCTGACAGCAGCAGGGAAGAAACTGTTCCTGAGTCGGTTGGTACGTGAGCTCAGACCTTTTTCCTGACTGAAGGTGGAAGGGAGAATATCCAGGGTGTGCAATGTGGAAAATAAAATAAAATGTGGGATTCTCTTTTTTTTTTTACACGCGGTGCTCGACTGCAACCAAGATTTAACAAAATTCGGGAAGAATTCGTTCACCCAGGCTAGGAAAGGAAATTTAACACAAAGTTTGGTTAATGTTGATGAAACTTTGCAGTAAATGCCAAGTGTGAACTGTGATGTCCGTAACGTATACCCTAATTCACCGTGCTGAAGGGTTCGCTTTTATAAAAAATCGTGTTGCTCCCGTGTGATGATGGATAAGTATAAAGTTTAAATCAGGAATCCTCTATCAGCGTTCATCTTTTATAGGAGAGGTGTTTGTTTCATTTGCCCTGAGGTTTTCAGTGTCTTGGTGACAGCTTCCAGTGATTTTTTTTTGTTGATTTGATTTATGAGTCTTTCACTAGTTGCGCAATGCGGTGTTGCTGGGAGAGGGGAGGGGAGGGGTGGGTGTCTGTGTGGACAGATTAGTCAGGTTCAACTCTGCTTTCTGATCCACTTCAGATCAGTCGTGATCCTGTTGAATGGCGGGGCAGGCTCGAAGGGCTGGACGGCCTACTCGTGCTCCTATTTCTCATGTTCTTATGTTCTATCTACCTCTCACAGGCCTCACATCAAGGACATCTTCCAGAGCATTGCTGCCAAGGTTGGGACTGGCGAGGCCTGTTGTGAATGGGTAAGTCTCAACTCAGTCTCAAGTCTGTCTGAGCGTTGCTGAAAAAACTTGTCAAAGTTTTTCACCTTGTGGGAGAAATCAACAGATTTATTCTGAGAAGGTTCAAACTCCAAGATTCAAGAGTGAGACATGTTTCAGTTCTGTAAAGGGACAACATTTGCTAAATAATTCTCTGTGCTAAGAATCACCCTGACACCCAATGTAAGATTGTCAGTCGGGCTGGCCGTGTACTGGCGCTATGCATGCTAACATGCAAACCTGTTCTTTGCAGATAAAGATGTGTTGCACCTGTTTCAGAGAAACAAAACGCGTGACTGAAAGCTGTTTACTGGTCAATCCCTGGGAGCAATGCCTTGACTAATCAGAGTCGAGCTGTCTGGTTTTAAATTTCTCGCAATTATCGGCAGTTAACTGTCAGTCATCATCAACTGGTGCATTTTTCACTGCAAAGTCTCTACTTGCCAACCAATCTGTGCACTCTTTTCATACAGTATAACTTTGTCGATTTCCCTTGCATTGTATTCTTGTGAAATGTCCTGATAAGTGAAGGTGAAAAACTGTGGCAAAAATGGTCCTTTCTTCAGTAACTAAATTTTCATTTGCTTTTTGACGAATGTAATTGTGCTTGTGTATGTGCAAAATATCAGCCTGTGGAGTAGAATTTTGTTATCCTTTTTTTTATCCTCTCATGGGATGTGGGTGTCCCTGACTGGGCCAGCGTTTGTTACCCATCCCTGATTGTCTTGAACTGTCTCACTGGGCCATTTCAGAAAGACAGTGAAAGAATCGACCACGTTGCTGTGTGTCTGGAGTCATATGTAGGCCTGACCAGGTAGGGATGGCAGATTTCCTTCCCTAGAGGAGATTAGTGAACCAGGTGAATATTTCACAGTGACCGTTGCTGGTACGAATTTTCAATTCCAGATTTTTGTTAATTGATTTTTAATATCATCAGAGGCTGTGGTAGGATTCGAACCCGGGTACCCAGAGCATTAGCCTGGGCCTCTGGATTTACTAGTCCAGTGATATTACCGCTGCATCCACTTGGGTTTTTTTTTCCCCATAATTCCAGCATTGCAGTAAGAGGTTAGACAATTTTGAAATTAACATGATCATTAATTACTTTTTTTTTATATATTGGGTTCTCTTTTCTTGCTGAATTTGATAGAGATTGCAGCAGTAGATGTATAGTTAAATTGTAACGGTGTTTTGTAGTTTAGTGAAGCCCAGATGGAAGTGGTTCTGATCTATGTTTGATCTCTCCAGGTGGGCGATGACGGAGCGGGTCACTTTGTCAAGATGGTGCACAATGGTATTGAGTATGGGGACATGCAGTTAATCTGTGAGGCTTATCACCTGATGAAGGATATTCTCCACATGGACCATGACGAAATGGCGAAGGTTAGCATGCTGTATCTGTGCTGTTGTAGTTCCCTTCCAAGGACACACCTCTGCGTAATCCAGGCACCCCCAGGATCTGAAACATTGATTTCTCTTGGTCTAAATGCTAATTTAGTGCTCACCATTATTGAGACTAGTTTTCAATTCCAGATTTTTATTAATTGAATTTAAATTCCATCAGTTGCTGTCGTGGGATTTGAACCCATGTGTCCCAGAGTATTAGCCTGGCCGTTTTGGATTGAGTTCAGTGACACTCTGCCACCATCTCCCCTTAGTTTGAATGGAAAATCTCAATTTCTTCTTGCGTGTCCAGTGTTCTGAATAATATTATTTGTTATTTTGTTTTCCATTATCTGGGTGACAGGGTGGCACAGTGGTGAGCATTGCTGCCTCACAGTTCCAAAAACTCTGTTCGGTTCTGGGTCACTGTCTGTGTGGAGTTTGCACGTTCTCCCTGTGTCTGCGTGGGTTTCCTCCAGGCGCTCCAGTTTGCGCTCTCAGCCCAAAGGAGTGCGGGTTGGGTTGATTGGCCATGCTAAATTGCCCCTTAGAGTCCTGGGGTGCGTATGTTAGAGGGATCATGGGGTAAATATGTGGGGTTAGGGGGATAGGGCCTGGGTGAGATTGTTGTCGGTGCAGCTTCGATGGGCTGAATGGCCTCCTGCACTGTAAGGATTTTATGATTTCTTTGTTTCGAGTTTTAATGAACAATGGTAGCTTAAAATTCTTTAATTTTTACTGGTATTTTTGAGATGTAGAATTAAGTTGGTGGCGAATGCCGATTGTCGTCGTTTGTGTGGCTGGTTATCAATAAAAAGGGGGGAAGAAATTGGTCTGTTGTTTTATTCCCCCCCCTCAGGCATTTGAGGAATGGAACAAGACGGAGCTCGATTCATTCCTGATTGAAATCACGGCAAATATCCTGAAATTCCGGGCTTCCAACGGGTGTACCCTGCTGCCCCAGATCAAAGACTCCGCTGGGCAAAAGGGCACCGGGAAATGGACTGCTATCTCTTCACTCGAATTTGGGGTGCCGGTTACACTCATTGGTAAGGAAGTGTTGGTTTGAGTGCTGCTAAGTCGTGGTATCTGTAACTACACCTGTTGGTCACCACCTACTGATGGTCGCCTAGTTTAGGGTGAAGTTTGTGTAACCTGGAAACCGAACACTGACAACCTGCCCCGACCTCTATACAGGTTAGAGGGATAAATACATGGGGTCACAGGGTAATCCTGGGTCAGGGTCGGTGCAGACTTGATGGCACAGTGGCACAATGGTTAGCACTGCTGCTTCACAGCACCAGGGACCTGGGTTCGATTCCCAGCTTGGGTCAACTGTCTGTCCAGAGTCTGCATGTTCTTCTCATGTCTGCATGGGTTTCCTCCAGGTGCTCCGGTTTCCTCCCACAGTCTGAAAGACGTGCTGGTTAGGGTGCATTGGCCGTGCTAAACTCTCTCTGTGTAACCGAGTAGGGACCAGAGTGTGGTGACTAGGGGATTTTCACACTAACTGCATTGCAGTGTTAATGTAAGCCTACCGGTGGCACTAATAAAACTTTAAAATGGCCTCCTGCACAGCACTAGGGATTCTACGACCTGCCCGTACAGGTCAGCAAGATCCCATGTTTGATCCCTGGACCGAGCAGAGCCTCTGAGTGAAGGAGAGGTGAGAAGCTCCAGTCTTGTAGGAGGGAGCAAGATCAACCAGTGTCTCTCCGGGGACCTCTGGAAAGTGTGTGTGGACATTTGGGCGAGATTAATAGTGTCTTAATTTTTATTGTTCCTTTTCCACTTCCTCACACAGTTTGCATTTATATAGCACCTTTCACTGTCTCAGCATCCCAAAGTGCTTTACAACAATGAAAACTATTTGAGTCACAGCCGCTGTTATAATGGCGGAAATGTGGCAGCCAGTTTGTGCACAGCAAGCTCCCACAAGCAATACTGTGATAAATGACCTGATAGTTTTTACTGATGTTGATTTGCTGGATGAATCTTGGACAGGAGGTTGGGAGAAACAAACCTTTGATTTGACGTGTCTTAAGTTTCCTTAGTACTTTTTGTTTCTGTTCGGGCCGTTCCCCCTCCTTTTGGGGAGCTGCCCCCTTTTTCTTTGTCCGAATGTAATTTAAGTTTGTTTACTTGGTTCGACCCGAAAGACCGAGAAGCAGAGTTAACGTTTTGAGTAGGCGTGAGTCTTCAGGGCTAAAGAGAGGGAGAAATGTGCTGGGTTTGAACTGGAGAAAGTACAAGGTCAGGGGAAATAGACGAGGAGAGATTGGGCAAATCTGTCACAGACACAAGGCAAAGGAAGTGTTAGTGTTAAAGACCAAAGGAGGTGCTGATGGTGGTATAAAGGTAAAAAGGCAGAATGTGTTAACAGAGCAAAGGTCCGGATTCTGAAAATAAAACTTAAGAACAAGTAACAGCTGGCCTTGTGTGGGGGGGGCATTGGGATTCAAAAACAGATGGAGGAGAGAATTCATTGCCTGAAGCTGATGAAGACAGTGTTAAGTCCGGAAGTTTGTAAAGTGCGTTCTGCATGAAGGAATCTTTACTTCCAGCTGAGGAGGGTCTCAGTTTAATGTCACATCTGAGAAAAGGCATCTTTGGCAGTGTAGTGATACTCTCTGAACAGCACACATTGTGATGAGAAGCTGAAACCCACATCTTTCTAACCTAGAGACGTGAAGGTTTGAGCTAATAAGCACAGCCAGTAGGATTAACTCTCATCCTCATAGAATCCCTACAGTGCTGTAGGAGATCATTCAGCCCATTGAACTTGCACTGGCAACAATCCCCAGACCCTACCCCGTAATCCCACGCATTTACCCTGCTAGTCCCCTTGACACTAAAGGGCAATTTAGCGCGGCCAATCCATCTAACTCTCTCTTCTTTTGAACTGTGGGAGGAAATCGGGGGAAAGCCAGGCAGACGTGGGGGTGAAAGTGCAAACTCCACACGGACGGTGACCTGAAGCTGGGAATCAAACCCGGGTCCCTGGCGCTGTGAGGCAGCAGTGCTAACCACTGGGCCACCCAACATCTTAGAGGGGGAAAGAAGAGTGAAATGGAGTAGAGAATGGAAAACAATACACACATCACAAAAACTAACAACACTGCCAGCGTTCATTTGGAGAGAGAATTGAAATGGGGGGGAAAACCTGCCCTGAATCTTGGTTAGAGCACACAAGAGAGTTCTGGTCTCAGTGTTTATTTGAAAAAAAGGATAGAGAAAAATGGGAAATTTGTAAAAAGATTTACAAGGTTGACAGCAAAGCTGAAAGGCTGATAGACATTTCTGTAGATAAGACAAGGTTGAGAGGTGACCTGATGAAGGTTTTTGATATGAAAGTGTACAATGCGGTAGATGTAAAGATGATCCCAATTGTAGGGGGCTCAAAAACTAGGAGTCATAAATATAAAATCCTCCTGGCCAAGGACCTCCATTGGATGGCTCCATAAAGAACTGCGGTGCTTTGCCATTGGGCATTTTGGAAGGATTTACAGGCTGCTGTTTGACCATGTTATAAATCCATGTGTTGTGATGTCCCATCAAGTCCTGAAGCTGGATTTGAACCTGAAGCTTGGATCAGAGGCAGGAGGCCACCCACTGTGCCCCAAGACCTCCCAAATATAGCACGGGCATTAATAAATCCAATAGGGAACTTGGATGAAACCTCTACCCAGGGAGTGCTGAGAATCTGGAATCCAGGGAAGGTTCCGGATTCCACGAGGGACAACAGAGCAAGGTTTACCAGGATGTTGCCTGGTACGGAGGGTGTTAGCAGTGAGGAGAGATTGAATAGACTGGGATTGCTGTTCCTGGAAAGATGGAGGCTGAGGGGGGGGGCGACCTGATAGAAGTTTATAAAAATGCTGAGAGGGATGGATAGGTTGAACAGTTGGAAGCTTTGTCCCAGAGCAGAAATGACAATTACAAGGGGGGAAAGGTTCAGTGGAGATGTGCCGGGGAAATAGAGGGAAGCTCAATAGGTGCCTGAGGGAGGGAGGAACAAGAATACACTGATGAGGTTTGATGAGAGTTGGGTGAAGTCTTGTGTCTGGGATAGGTTTGAGCTAATTGACTTGGGTTCCTGTGCCACAAACTGTCTGTAACCAGCGTGGTTTATTGTTTAGGTGAGGCTGTCTTTGCCAGATGCCTGTCCTCTCTGAAAGATGAACGGTTGATAGCTGCCAAGAAGCTATCGGGACCTAAAGACCAGAAATTCTCTGGGGATAAGAAGAAATTCCTGGAAGATATCCGCAAGGTGAGGTTATTGAAGAGTTGTTTGTGGTGTGTGCTGTGTTTCAGATCTACAATCTTGGTGCTAAAACCAGGTGAGGAAACGTGCAGGCAGTTCGTCCCCCACAGTCTTGGTAAGAATCCAGGTGTGTTTTTGGGGACAGTGGTGAGATACGTGGACTCATCCTGGTTTGTTTGCTCAGTTACTGACCGTGTCGAGATTTAGGCCACATTCCGATTTGACCAGCTGGTCTTTGAGAAGGATTTTCCGGATGATTCCCGTGCCCTTGGCATCATCCCAGCTTCCTGGTAACCATGGTGGGGCTGGATATCCAATGAGGATAGGGTTGGGCATGTGATGGAATAATCTGCCCTCACCCACAGGCCAATAGACAAATTAGGCCGATATGGGAATTGAACTCACTCTGGTGGCACTGTGCATCATCCAGGACTGCACAAGCAATTGCATTTGGCCAGCACGGGGATTGAACTCATGACCTCACTGTTGTTAGCACCGTGCTCTGACTATCTGAGCTAAGCAGCCACTGACATAAGCAGCCTTCACTCTACCTCAAAGCTCCCCGCAGGGGAACTGAACCCTGCTCTCCAAGATGACCGGCTGAAGGAGAGCTGGCTCGCAATCGTTTACAGTATCGCTACACCACCAGCTCCTTAAGGATGGCCGTGGGTTCACTTCAAGGAAATTCACACAGCTGTGCTGGAGTCCAGAAGTGGAATCGATTCGGGTTGCCTAGCAACCTAACTTTTAAATGAGTTAAGGTGTGAGTTAAGGTCTGTGTGTCTGTTTTGGGATGAATCACTACCCTGCGTCTAACTTGATGCTACTGTTATGAGCAGCACAGAGGTTAGCACGGCTGCCTCACAGCGCCGGAGACTCAGGTCACTGTCTGTGTAGAGTTTGCACATTCTCCCTGTCGGTTTCCTCCCACAGTCTGAAAGACATGTTGATTAGGGAGCATTGACCGTGCTAAATTCTCCCTCAGTGTACCCAAACAGGCGCCAGAATGTGGCGACTAGGGGGTTTTCACAGTAACTTCATTGCAATGTTAATGTACGCCTACTTGTGACACTAATAAATAAACTTTTAAACATGATGTTCTTGTGTGAATTGTTCAGTTTAACAGCCCCAAGTACAGGTAAAGGTTGCTTGTCTATAATCCGATTTCATAAGTCATTGTACAGGCGAGGGGAAGTTTTATCGAGCTCTCACGGTGTAGTCCGTGTGTATATTTAAAGTGCTGAGTATCTTTATGTCCTGTTTACAGGCTCTCTATGCTTCGAAGATTATCTCCTACGCCCAGGGATTCATGCTGTTGAGACAAGCAGCTAAAGAGTTTAGCTGGTCTCTGAATTATGGTGGGATTGCCCTGATGTGGAGAGGCGGCTGTATCATCAGGAGGTGAGCAAAGCAACCTGCATTTATGTAGCGCCATTGCAACGGGATCTTGTTCAGTTGGGCCAGTGGGCTGATAAATAGCAAATGGAGTTTAACTTAGATAAATGTGAGGTGATGCATTTTGAGTAAGTCCTGCTGTGGTTCAATCTACCAATTAATGGTAGGGCACTGGGGAGAGTTATAGAACAAAGAGATCTCGGAGTACAGGTTCATAGCTCCCTGAAAGTGGAGTCACAGGTGGACAGAGAGGTGATGAAGGCATTGGACGTGCTTGGTTTTGTTGGTCGGATCATTGTATACAGGAGTTGGAATGCCTTGTTGAAGTTGTACAAGACATTGGTAAGGCCACACTTGGAATATAAAATAATGAGGGGCACAGATCAGCTAGATACTCAACATCTTTTTCCAAAGGTGGGAGAGTCTAAAACTAGAGGGCATTGGTTTAAGGTGAGAGGGGAGAAATACAGAAGGGTGGTGAGTGTCTGGGACAAGCTGTCAGAGGTAGTAGCAGAGGTGGGTATGGTGTCTTTTTTAAAAAAGTGTTTAGACAATTACATGGGTGAGGTGGGTGTAGAAGGATATGGGCCAAATGCAGGCAATTGGGACTAGTTTAGTGGTTAAAAACTGGGTGGCATGGACAAGTTGGGCCAAAGAGCCTGTTTCCATGCTGTAAACCTCTATGACTCTCTGGCACAGTGAAAGATCCAGAGGGGCTTCGCAGGACTGTTACTGAGTAAAGTTCCACAGCTGAGCAAAAGCTCTCAAATGGGTGGGGGCCAAGGAATGAAATTGTACATAACTACCTGCTGTCGATTATCGTACATAATTTTAAACATTAGAATTCTTCACAAATCTAATAGGAAAAGATTAGACTTTTCTTCAGTATGGGATTTGGATGTTGTGAGCTTCATGAACTTCGGAAGGGTAAATGTCTTCAAGTGAAATTTGGGATTTGTAGATTTCAGTCGATCCTGCATCAACTCAATTCAAACTCCTGTATGTGATTCTGTAATTTTCAGGTAGTGTTGCTGCAGTTATTGTGCTGTATTGGGGCGAATGGGATCAAAGGTTATGGGGAGAAAGCAGGATGAGGCTATTGAGTTGGATGATCAGCCATGATCGCGATAAATTGGGGAGGAGGCTCGAATGGCCTCCTGCTCCTATCTTGTACGTCTGTCTTTGGGTATCTGACACTGCATTGAAGCTCGGGTTCCTCTGGAACAGGATGTCTTTGCCAGCTATTTTCATGCACGCATGCCCATTGTTTTTAAAAGGAAGACTGTGTTACAGGAAAGTATCTGTAAGAATTGTTTCTCTTTCTTCAGTGTCTTTCTGGGAAAAATTAAAGATGCTTTTGATGCAAATCCTGAACTGCAGAACCTGCTTCTAGATGACTTCTTTACCAAGGCTGTTCAAGATTGTCAGGTATTTACACACTTAACTGAAGCAGTTTTAATGTCATAGAATTATTATTTAAATCTAAACTTGTATAAATACATTGTGGCAATAAAAAAGTGAGAAGAATCTCTCAGAATCCCTACAGTTTAGGAGGCTATTGGGCCCATTGAGTGTGCACCAACTCTTATCCAGGCTGATGCTAAGTCCCCATATATTTACCTCCTACCTAATCCCCCTAACCTACACATCCTGGGACATGAAGGGACAATCTAGCATGGTCAATCAACCTAACCCACGCATCTTTGAACTGTGGGAGCACGCAGAAGAAACCCACGTAGACACGGGGAGAACGTGCCAACTTCACACAGTCACCTGAGGCTGAAATTGAACCCAAGTTCCTGGCGCTGTGAGGCAGCAGTGATAACCAATTTTGAAACAGTACTCGCTATAAACTAGCATCTCTCTCACTGTGGCCAATGCTGAGTGATCCACTGGTGTACAATTTTGAGACAAATCTATCTCACTTCATTGTGACCTGCTGATGTGTTACTAATTCCCTTGAACAAAGGAAGCCATTAGTGTGAAAAGACTTTCCCTTTGCACAAAGTCAGTGAGTGTAAACAGGCTTTGGAATGTTCTAGTATGTCTTGCTTTTCCAGCGCTTTGGACTGAGTTTGGTTTTGGATTTGGGCTGCGTTCACACAGCAGTGTTGGTGTGAGGCTTAGGCTCCTTTCGCAACTGACAGAAGGGCGGTACAGCGGGCACAGTGGTTATCACTGCTGCCTTACAGCACGAGGGTCCCAGGTTCGATTCCAGCCTTGGGCCACTGTCAGTGCAGAAACTGCACATTCTCCCCGTATCTGCGTGGGTTCCCTCCGGGTGCTCCGGTTTCCTCCCACAGTCCGAAAGACGTGCTGGTTAGGTGCATTGACCAGGCTAAATTCTCCCTCGGTGTACCCGAACAGGCGCTGGAGCGTGGCAACTCGGGAATTTTCACAGTAACTTCATTGCAGTGTTAATGTAAGCCTACTTGTGACTAATAAATAGACTTTATCAACTTTAAAATAATGTCATACGGACAAAATTCTTAAACCTTCAGATGGTGTCTGTCGGGAGAGAAATAGGGTTAACGTTTTCTCAGTTAATTCAGTTTCTCTCTCCACAGTTGCTGCCTGACCTGCTGAGTATTTCCAGCATCTGAAAGCATTTTGCTTTTGTAAAATTTCTCTGCCCACCAAACCCCTTCGCTTGTCCTCCACTAATTCTCTGAGTTGTGCGGCTTGGATTTTTCTGGATTAACGCTGAATGTTGTGTCTGCAGGAATCCTGGCGCCGTGTTGTCAGCACTGGGGTACAGATGGGCATTCCAATGCCTTGTTTCAGCACAGCTCTGTCCTTCTATGACGGTTACAGACACGAGAAGCTGCCAGCAAACCTTATACAGGTAAAGAAACGACAGGCTGTGATATTTATAAATGCCTCCTTTTTTGTGTAGTATGGACATAATGGGCTGAAAGGCCTCTTTCCGTGCTGTAAAGCTTGATGGATGGTATTTTACCATTTTTAGCCTGTTTTGGGTGGGCGTGGAACTAGGAAAGTTTCAGATCCGTCTTTTGGGTGTGTTTTCAGGTCCCCCTCCTAGCTGTCTGGCTGCAAAATTCTGAGCCAGTCTGTTACTTGCTGCAGAAGCCTGTGGGCAGGGCTTAACATGCCCGAAAGCCTGCACTGGGAGCTAGTGCGCACGTGCAGGCCTCTGATGCTGCACATATGCATTAGCAGCAGCAGCAGGGGTCTGACAGAGTGGTCAGGCTCTTGCTACTGCCTGCAGGCAGCCTGAAGCAGCAATGGCGGGGGCCAGCGGCCTTAGATGGAGCCCCTGCCGACTCCCTGCTTCCTCCTCCACTGATCATTGCAGAGTGGCAGCGGGCCCCTCCCCTCATTAGTTACTGTCCAGTGGGCATTGCCCAGGTGCCAGGTTGGCACTGCCAGTCTGACACTGTCCAAGGTCTTGAGTTAGATAATCAGCCATGATCATAATGGCAGACCCCTTACCTCCTGGGTCACCAGCTCCACCAGCAAGGCCCTGTCGACTGCTCCCCGTTCATGGGGAAAATGTTTATTCTTCACCAGTGAGAACCTTCCCCGGCGAGGGCATAAAGGGGACCGATCCCAGATGAAAGAACGCTGACCTCGCTAATGACATCTAAATGCTTATTTTAGTACATTAACCCGCCTCTCTCCCATTTCCGGCAAGAGGCCAACTGCACTGGAAATCCTACTGTTGTAAAATGGCACCGGTCACAAAAACCGGCACCAATCACGCTAATCGCTTTGTGCCCCACTTTAGGACTGTGTCACATCCAAAAACAGGTGCAACACGATGGTAAAATCCTGACTGATGACCCTCCCCTCCATCTTGGGGACATCATTGAACTCAAACCATCACTAGTTACATTGGTGTCTCATATTTCAGCACATCATAAACATTGATGCTGCAAGATACTAACAAAGGATGTTTATACTCTAGAGGGAGCGCAGAGAATGTTTACCCGATTGATTCCTGGGACACATGAGAAGAGATTGAGTCGATTAGGATTATATCCACTGGAGTTCAGAAGAATGTTAGAATTCAGAAACTCTAACAAGACCTGACAGGGTAGATGGAGGGAGGATGTTCCTGATGGCGGGGGAGTCCAGAACCAGGGGTCACAGCCTGAGGATACAGGATGGACCATTTAGGACTGAGATGAGGAGAAATTTCCTCATCCAGAGAGTGCTCAGTCTCTGGAATTCGCTACCACAGAAAATTGTTGAAGCCAAAGCAGTGAACGTTCTCAAGGAGTTAGAGCACTTGAGGTGAAGGGAATTAAAGCGCATCTGGGTTGGGGGGGAGATCAGACTTGTTAGATAATCAGTCATGATCATAATGGCAGAGCAGGCTCAACAAGCTCTTACTTGCTATGTTCCTATGTAAAGAGAAAGCATGTTTCCCTCCCCCCACCCTCTTGGCAACAGAAGCTCATACACTAAAACTGTCCAGGGTTTGACTCTTGTGTTTTTGCTGGGGATTGGGTTAGATCTGGAGTTTGATTTAACCTGTTGGGGAGAGGTTGAGGATTGAGTTTGTTAGCTCCACGCGGTCCATTAATCTAATCTGTTTTGCCCCCAGGCGCAGAGGGATTACTTTGGTGCCCACACCTATGAGTTGCTGTGCAATCCGGGGACTTTCGTTCACACAAACTGGACAGGCCACGGTGGAAATGTCTCCTCCTCTTCGTACAACGCCTGAGCTACAAACAGCAAACACTAAAACATTTTGGTAAAATAACATTCCATAAGAGTAGATACTTTAAACAAACAGAGACTGTAATTTTGGCCACTGTAACTTGAGGCAATTCCCTGCTACCTTGTGCCGGTGTCCCTTTTAGATGTAGAGGTGCCGGCATTGGACTGGGCTTAACACAGTAAGAAGTCTCGCAACACCAGGTTCAAGTCCAACCGGTTTATTTGATAATAATCCCGCAAGCTTTCGGAAACCGTGTTCCTTCGTCAGGTGAGTGGAAGGTTCTGATCAGAGAAAGGCATATAAAGACACACACAGTTTACAGTATTCTGTAAACTGTGTGTGTAAACAGAACGCAGTATTCTGTAAACTGTGTGTGTCTTTATATGCCTTTGTCTGATCAGAACCTTCCACTCACCTAACGAAGGAACACGGTTTCCAAAAGCTTGTGGGATTATTATCAAATAAACTGGTTGGACTTGAACCTGGTGTTGTGAGACTTCTTACTGTGTCCCATTTAGAGCCTGGGAAATTAACTTACTGTTGAGTTTTCAGTAGGATCCAAATCTTTGCGACTAATTGAAAAGTTTTGATGAATAATAAAAATCTGTCCAAATTGTGACTGTTGGCTTTCAATTAAAACCTAATTATTGCTTCCCTGCAGTAACTGTACAAAGGTAACATTTTAAGAGTAAAAGTGTCATAGACAAGGCCAGTGTGTTTTGTCCATCCTTAATTGCCCCTCGAGAAGGTGGTGATGAGCTGCCGTCTTGAACTGGCTGCAGTCCATGTGGTGTAGGTACACCCACAGTGCTGTGAGGGAGGGAGTTTCAAAATTCTGACTGTGACAGTGAGGGAACGGCGGATACATTTCCAAATAGAGGGCAGTTGAAATGGACAATAAATGCTGGCCTTGCTAAGGACACTTATCCCAAGAACAAATATATTTAAAAATAAAGGTCAAATTGGGGTGTGGCTTTAGAGGGAAACTTACAAGCAGTATTTCCACCTCCCCCATATGTGTGCTGCCCTTGTCGTAGAATCCACTCATTAACCCCATCGGATCTGCAGCGACTCTCTGACAGAGAATCTTACCCAGGCTCCCTGTAAGCTCACACACTTACCATGGCTAATCCATCTAACTGCACATCTTTGCCCTTCTAGACAACAGAGTGTGGGGATGAAAGGTGCTGTTAAGGGAGTGTTAGTCATTTCCTTTTTGCAGTGCATTTTGTAGGTGTCACACACGGCTGTCACTGTGTGTCGGTGAAGAGGGTGCCTTGTCCTAGATCTGATGTTTTGCTTTTTCTGTAACCTTTACTGATCAATAAAATTCTCCAAACTGCATGAAAGTTTTTATTTTGATTCATTCATGAGCATCGCTGACAGGGTGGATTTGCTGCCGTCTGGGGATGGAAGGTGGGGGAAGTGCCCTCTGTAGGGATGGGCGAGGCGGGGAGCACCCTCTGCTGGGGACGGGCTGAGGGAGAGCCTTCTGCTGGGGGTGGGCCATGGAGGGAGGGGGGGGTGTCCTCTGCAGGGGACAGGCCAGGGGGAGGGGGGAGCCTTCTGCAGGGAATGGGCCAGGGGGAGTGCACTCTGTGGGGAAAGGCCAGTGAGGGGTGGAGGGGGGGAAGCACCCTCTGTAGGGATGGGTGGGAGGGCATGCCCTCTGTGGGGATGGGCGGCGGGGAGATGGGCTGGGGATGGGAAGTGGGGGAGTGCCAAGTGGAGATGGAGTTCTGGGATTAAAGTGTGCACCAGACGAGTAAAGATTGGAGCCACTAAGGCCCCTACATTGAGTGGTTTGAATGATCAGAGCTGCAGGATATTTAACGTGGTGAAAACGGGGACCTGTCGCCTTCGTGTAAGTGAGGAGAACATTGGCATTTCAGGAATTTTTGGGAAGCTGGAAATTAAAGGGCGCAGTCACTTCTTGAGGTGAGAGCCGCTGTTCCACACCTTCTCAAGGGACCTGAGTGAAGATCAGAATGTTGGTACCTATCAGATGTGGGGAACAGGCCCTGTTACAATGTGACTGCAATGAAAGGGGGGTCTGTTTGACCTTCCACCTTCCCCTCCACACAGCACCTTTCTAAGGTCACTGATGAACTGGAGAATGGAGCCTGAGACAAAACCTGCCTTGGGGAGAAAAAGATTAATGTGGCTCCCAGATAGTGTTCATAAATACATGTATACTATTGAGGATAGGTGGTGTATAATTGTATATTCCCTGTACTATTTCTCAACCTCGGGCTAAAAGGACGATCCTTTAAAACAGTGATGAGGAGGAATTTCTTCAGCCAGAGGGAGTGGTGAATCTGTGGAACTCTGCTGCAGAAGGCTGTGAAGGCCAGGTTATTGAGTGTCTTTGAGACAGAGAAAGATAGGTTCTTGATTAATAAGGGGGATCAGGAGTTATGGGGAAAAGGCAGGAGAATGGGGATGAGAAAAAAAAATTAGCCATGATTGAATGGGGCTTAATTCTGCTCCTTAGACTTAGAATGTCTGCAGCACAGAAAGAGACCATTTGGCCCATCGAGTCTGCACCAACCACAATCCCACCCAGGCCCTACCCCCATATATTTACCCACTAATTCTTCTGACCTATGCATCTCAGGACACTAAAGGAAATTTTAGCATAGCCAATCAACCTAACCTACACATCTTTAGACTGTGGGAGGAATCTGGAGCACCTGGAGGAAACCCACGCAGACACAAGGAGAATGTACAAACTCCATACAGTGACCCAAGCCAGGAATTGAACCTAGGTCCCTGGAGCTGTGAAACAGCAGTGCTAACCACTGTGCTACTGTGTCACCCCTATGTCTTATGGTCTTAGCTGAGGAAAGATGTTCTCATTATGGAAGGAGTACAGTGAAGGTTTACCCAGATTACTGTAATTACATTGTCATTCATTCAAGATTCCTTATTTGTATATACTGTAGCGTGAGGAGTTGATGCTGAGGTCAGCTTGATGTCAAGAGGCAGTCTGCCCTGAAAGTCAAGTACTCGTCATGAATTCTTTGGAAAAAGTTATTAAATAGTTTCAAGAAAAGCTAAATACTGACTAATCCAAAGTTCTCTCATAGAATAGGCAAAACCTCAAGATATGGTGACACAGAATTTACAAAATGGGAAATGGGCTGATTCGATTAACCAGGCCCAATTGGTGAAAAGTCTCCATATAATCAATAATGCTAATCCTGGTGTGCACTCTGTGCCCATTTCCTTTCCGTCAAGCACCTCTCAAGCCAATGCTGACATGAGTGCTACCTCAGTAATTTTCTAGTAATGTGAGTTACAATCTTACAACGCTTGCTCTTTGTGCTAAATCTCCTGCATGTTTAAGCTTGTACCCATGCTGCCTTGTTTTTAAACTCTTCAAATACTGGTTAAAAGTTGCTGTTCCAGCCCTTCAACATTTTAAATCCCTCTATCAAATCACCCACCTCCACAGCTCAGGAACGGCCTACACTTCCCCAGGTACCCTGGTTAACCCTGAAGAAAAAGCAACAATCCTACCAGTCGGTTAGATGGTGAATAATATTGTGTGAAACAGAATAATATAATCAATTTTATTTATATTCAATGTACAAAAGTGATATTTCCAAATGCATAATTCTATATTAAAAAATATTGTTTGTTCTACACAACAAGCATCCAGTTGTTGCAATAACTGGATCTAACGTACACAGAAATTAAAGGACAAAACTTCTGGAGTTCCTACAAGAATCACTGAAAAGTTCTACACTTGGTATTTGTATCTCTAAAACTCCACATCTCTGAATATCTACATCCCATGCACAAATAGCTTTAAGGAGAAAATATGAATCTGCATTTATATAGCATCCTATTGTGTGTCTCGAAAAACTGAGGGGGCTTCTGGTTTGATGATTTATTTGGAACGGCAGTTACTATTGCGAAGTGTGCAACTACAAGTGACATTTTGTGTTCCAGGTTCTACAAATGAAATAAATAGCCATAAGCACCCCTATGGTGCAGATGGAGGCCATTCAGCCCATCAAGGCTGCACTGACCACAATCCCACCCAGGGCCTATCCCCCATACCCCATGCATTTACCCTGCTAGTCCCCCTGATACTAAGCGGCAATTTAACATGCCCAATCCACCTAACCCACAAACCTTTGGATTGTCGAAGGAAACCAGAGCACCCAGGGGAAACCCATGCAGACACAGGAAGACTGTGCAAACTCCATACAGAGAGTGACTCAAGCCAGGAATTGAAACTGGGTCCCTGGCACTATGAGGCAGCTGTGCTAACCACTCTGCTACCAAATGTAACTAATGAAGTAAATAACCAATTGAATCCATTGAATTGTGCCTGCTGATTTGCACACAGCAAGGTCCCACAGGCGGTGATAATGTTGCTAACCTGATCTGAAGATGACTTCGAAGAACAACTAGGGACCAGGCCTCTGGGTAAAACTCCCCTTCTCTTTGCAGTGAAGTCCTTTACACATATCTGAGGGAGCAGACCGGGTCATGGTTTAAGGTCTCATCCAAACGCGGCGCCTCTGACAGTGTAGCACTCCCTCAGAAGCCGTTTGGAAGCATCGACTCAGACTTTGTGCTGAATTGTGCCAGGGCGGTGTCCCATTCCTCTGATGGTGGGATCCTTAGCGATGATCTGAAGCACCAGGTCAGAACATTCTCACTCTGACATTTTATTGAAAGGATAGAATCTCTGACTATGTGATTGGGAGATTCAGGACATAGACAGAGTGGAGGTAAGGAAGCCAAGGCATCGATGGGAAAACTATACTAATGAGCAGCTAATGCTCATGAGGGGAGGGTTTATCTGGTTTAATTGGTGAGTGAGTGTATGCATCTCATTTCATAGACTCCTACAGTGCAGCAGGTGGCCATTCAGCCCACTGAGTCTGCACTGACCACAATCCCACCCAAGCCCTATTTCTATAGCCCCTTGCATTTACCCCAGCGAGTCCCCCTGACACTAAGGGGCAACTTACTATGACTAATTCACCTAACCTGCACATCCTTGGATTGTGGGAGGAAACCCATGTAGATACAGGGAGAATGTGCAAGCTCCACATAGACAATTTCATAAACCGCATTCCACATGAAAAGAAATTTTCAAATTGTTTTAATTTTTAAAAAGTCTCTCTGCTAACCTTCAGGAAAGCTAACACATTTTTGTTGCTATAACTTGAATCCTTGGAGACTTATTTTTAAGTCTGATTCAAGCTGTCAACCGCAATGAAAGAAGCTTTCCGTCATTGGTCCACATTACTGAGTGGATGATTTGACCTCAGTAAAGATCCCTTGGTGAAATAAAAGATTCTGGTGTCTGTGTGCATATGTGACGAGTATTCTCATTGATTTAGTTGTTTCCAGACAATCAAATTGCAAGACAAGAGCTATAGTTTTGAACAATCTTCAGACACATCTCCTAGCTCTGATCCCAGATAGATTTCTAACAATGAAGACACTAAACAGGTCAATAACGCAATGGAAGAGTCACCTCCAAACTGTCTCCCATTGACATTGTATCGACAATTTGTTCAGCAGGAAGCTGAAATTTAGACAAATGCAATGCGGTTAATATTTATAGCTATCTATAGACTTGTTTGTTTCCTGTCTTTAGCCTCAATCATTATTGATTGGTGATACTGTTTTTGACTCTGCTCTTCAATGGGAAAAGAGGAACTCGAGTTTCTCCCATTTTCTTGCACTGGAAATGGAATGTTGTCCTCTGCATTGTCTTTAGGGTGAACTGAGGAGAGACAAATGAATGTTACAGTTACCGTCTGTAATTTAAAGGTTATTTATTAGTGTCACAAATAGGCTTACATTAGTACTGCAATGAAGTTACTGTGAAAATCCCCGAGTTGCCACGCTCCGGCACCTGTTCGGGTACACACAAATGTCATGGTCATGACCAGGTCGCTTCTAGGCTGTTTTGATTGAGGAGGAATATTGGCCCAGGCACTGGCGAAACATCTCCTATTCTCCCTCTAACTAGTGCTGCAGAGTGTGTGTGTGTGGGGGTGAAAAGGCGAGGCCTTGATTTAAAATCTTAGTCGAAAGATGACAGCCCTGAACTTGAATCACTCTCTCACCAATGCCCTGCGGCATCAGAGTAGACTTCTGTGACATTGGGTGGAATTTTTTCGTTCCCGCCCACCATGGGAATCGTAGTGGGCGGGACACGGACAATGTAAAGGTCCATTGACCTTGGGCAGAATTTTCCAGTCTTGGGGGTCAGCACGCCCGGAAAATCCTGCCCCGAGTCTCTGGATGGGAGTTGAATCAAAACCTTCAGATTGAGAGATAAGAATGCTATGCCTTGGATGACAACGAGAAGCAGCAGGACACAGATCATTCCTGCCTCAGTGACCCCATTCCTGTGCGAGGTATTCAGCGAGAGCTGACAAAAGAGAAAGAAAAACAGGATTAAGAAAAAAACCTCACACTCACCAACAGCTGACACAGCCTCATTGTCCTGAATTTCAGGTCTGTATTCCAGCATAGGAGCCTCGGTTTTTTTCTTGTCTATCAATGGGATCATCACTGCCATGGGTTTTGATTCCAAGATCATGTCCTCCGCACAACGTTCCTCAATTTCTGGCACTGATGCCACACTGATCTCGGGTTCATTATCACGAACTTTATAAAGATCACTTTTAACACCACAGATGCAAATAAACTGTTTTTAGACAAAAAGAGGAACATGAAATATATTTTGCAGGGAAGCATTTAATTTGTTTGACTTTTTAACTCTTCCACTTTTTGAGAATGTCTAAGTATAGAATCATAGAATCCTATACTGCAGGAAGGAGGCCATTCAGCCCATCAAGTCTGCACCAACCACAATCTCACCCAGGCCCTATCCCTGTAACTCCAAGCATTTACCCTAGCTTGTCCCCTGACACTAAGGGACAATTTAGCATGGCCAATCAACCTAACCCATGCATCTTTGGTCTATCAGTTAGATTGGGGGTTGAAAATCTTTTTCTCATTTGTTCTTGTGATGTGGGTGTCGCTGGCAAGGCCAGCATTTATTGCCCACTTCTAATCACACGTGCTGGTGAGCTGCCTTCTTGAGCCGCTGCAGTCCCTGTGCGGTAGGTATCCCAGGATTTTGACCCAGTGACAGTGAAGGAACGACAATATATTTCCAAGTCGGGATGGGGAGTGACTCGGAGAGAAATCTGGGGATCAGGTTTCGCAGACATTGTAGATGTAGATCATCTCAAAATAGTCGCCTCTCCCAGCCTTGTTTTCCTGGCTGCAGTGTACCTTCAAGCAGAGGGTAGTCAGCTCATAGGAACCAGGGGCAGGAGTAGGCCATTCAGCCCCTTGAGTCTGCTCCATCAGTCAATATAATCATGGCTGATCTCATCTCCACCTTCAAGCCCACTCCCCATAATCCTTCAACTCACTTCTCATTAAAAGCCTATCAATCTCCCCCCTAAATTTGTTCAGTGTTATAAGTATCATTGCCATTCCGACACCATTGAGCAGCACTCTCTACCTGTATTAAAACGCACTTTCGCAGACAATATATTGCCCGAGTAGAGACAGTGCAGAGGCTGCAGTATAAATCCCAGTTTGACAATCCTCTAAACCAGGTACTAATCTATAGCAAGTAAACGCACAGGCTGTGACAGTGCAACAAGATAGTAATCAATCTACTCACACCTCAGGTTATTATGGTAATGTTAATCCAAAATCTGAAATGGACAAAAATCCGACTTTTAAAAATACACCACGGGGGCCTGGGCAAACTTTTTTGGATGCTAAAAATCAGAAGCTAGCTGTGCCTGTTTGGTCTATCAAAGATATTGTCTGATTTCAAGAAGAAATTAGGTATAGCTCTTCAGGCTAAAGGGATCAAGGGATATGAGGAGGAAGGGGGTTTCAGGATATTGAATTTGATGATCAGCCATGATCAAAATGAATGGCAGAGCAGGCGCAAAGGGCCAAATGGCCTACTCCTGTGTTTCTATTTTCCTAGATGCAGAAAAATAGGTGCCACAGGGCCCAAGGTTGAAATAACCATTTTGCTTAGGAAGAAGCCCATAATGTCAGCACGGAGCTCCACCTGCGATCATGGGTTTTGCTGAGCCAGCCTCTCCATGTGAAAGCCTCAGGTTAACGTGCAGACACAAAGACGGGCCTTAAACGACCACTCCCAAAAAAGTTTGTTAAAACTTCAGGCTTACCTGAATGTGGAGCCTGGGGGGAGCAGGTAGCATTTCTCCTGGCTCCACAGCCAAACCGTGCAGGATGCTGGTGGGTACTGGAGTGAAGGTCCCACCAAGCAGATTTATCCCAATTCCACCATTGCAGAATTTTGGGGCAAATAAATTCAAGCACTTTCGCTTTCCTTCTTGGTCGGGCCATTCTCCAGCGAAGATATTTATATTAAAGTGTTTTAAAATTTGTGACCCCCAATTCACCTTTGATCAATGAACAATCAATAAATGAAACAGCAATTAAGCCACCAGATTCACTTGTGAAAGACATTTACCTTCAATTTCACCAGCATTCCAATTCCTAAAAGAGATACAAAGAGAGACAAGAGGAAGAATCAGTTAAAGAGGGAGCGATGACCCTGGAATTTTGATGTAACAAACTATCTTGTTGCAATGTTTCCAAACATTCCAAGTCTATATTTTTTTGCACCAAGCTTCACAAAGGGTCTGGACCAATCCTCTGCATCATATCGACCAATTTATAAAAAACGTTGGCAGCAGTCGGTAAAGGGGTTATCTGTTGTGAATTTAAAACTCTTAGAAAAATTCAAGTGAGCTTTTTGCTCACTGTGCACACACCACAATGCTTCACAAGCCAACGGGACACCAGCATTGACTCCAGGTTTGCAGTTCCTACTAATTCAACTTATGGCAACTGCAGGGAGGGAAAGCAGCACGGTGGCACGACCCAGATTCAATTCCCGGCTTGGGTCACTGTCTGTGTGGAGTTTGTACGTTCTCCCTGTATCTGCATGGGTTTCCTCCAGGTGCTGCGGTTTCCTCCCAAAGTCCAAAGATGTGCGGGTTAGGTGGATTGGCCGTGTGAAATTGCCGCTTAGTGTCAGGGTAAATGCATGGGGTTATGGGGATAGGGTGGCAGTGCAGATTCAATGGGCTAAATGGCCTCCTTCAGCACTGTAGGATTCTATGACCACACTAAAACCTAAGGAAAGCTTCTGATTAGTCAAAAACATTTTTGTCTGTCTTTACTGTCACTTTGCTAACCTTTCTCTCTGATCCCAAAGTGATTTCACCCCCCATCTCCCCACAGTTCCCTCTATCTTTCCCCTCCTGCCTCCAATTTCTCCTCCCTTGTCAGCGTCTGGTTCTTACCTACTTGTGACAGAGCTGTCTTACGGCTCCTTTGAAATAGAAAAATAGAGGAAAGGATAGTTCACTTTCTGATTAGGTTATAGAGCTGTAAGATGAGGAAAGTCAGTTACACCCATTCACAAGAATTAAACACAAGTGCATTTCATAGAAATCCATAGAATCCCAACAGTGCAAAAGGAGGCCACAATCCCACCCAGGCCCTATTCCCGTCACCCCACACATTTACCCAACTAATCCCTCTAATTTACACACCCGGGACATTCAGGGGCAATTTAGCATGGCCAATCCACTTAACCCACACATCTTTGGAGTGTGGGAGGAAACTGGAGCACCTGGAGGAAACCCATGCAGACACTGGGAGAAAGTGCAAACTCATTTATTGAATTTAACGTTTTACCAGCTGCTACAATAGGATTTGATCCCATGTGCCCAGATCATGAGCCTGGGCCTCTGGATTACTAGGCCCAGCATGGCCAATTTACCTCACCTGCACATCTTCAGACTGTGGGAGGACAAGTGGCAGAACAAAGTAAATGGTTGAATACGCCAGGTTTTGTTGGAAAGATTTACAATATCAAACAGCGACCCTCAGAAGTCTAACCAGCGTGTATGATGAGTCTTTATCCTTACCTTGCTTTTTGGGTATCCTGCAGAAAGATGATCTTACTATTATTATGATGCACAGAATGGACAAGGGGAACAGTATCCACATCATAAATGAAGTCAAACGCCTTCCTGAAATAAAATCGGATTTTGGAATGTGAAAGTATTGTTAAACAAATGAATAATTACGTGACTTTCTTCCAACTTGCACTGTCCTAGGACAATCTCCCCGATAAAGTTTAAAGTTAGTTTATTATTCACAAGTCGGCTTACATTAACTCTGCAATGAAGTTACTGTGAAAATCCCCTAGTCGCCACACTCTGGCGCCTGTTTGGGTACACTGAGGGAGAATTTAACAACTAAATAGACCAATGCACCTAACCTGCACATCTTTGGACTGTGGGAAGAAACCGGAGCATCTGGAGGAAACCCACACAGACACAGGGAGAATGTGCAGACTCCACACAGATAGTAACCCAGGCCGGGAATTGAAGCCCCCGGCGCTATGAGGCAGCAATGCTCACCACTGTGCCAACGTGCCGCCCCGGCAGGTTAAAGTAATCCTTCATAGATCAGTCATGAGTGGATTGAATGGCAGAGCAGGATTGAAGTCACTGGTGGCCTAATCCTGCTTCTGTTTCTTGTGTTCAGGCAGTTTTTTATATTTTCCAAATGCCTCTCTTGAGTCCAAGAATCTATAAAATAATGAGGGCATTGATAAGGCAGACAGCGAACATCTTCTCCCAAAGTTAGGGGCATAGGTTTAAGGTGAGAGGGGAGAGATATAAAAGAGTCCAGAGAGACAATTCTTTCTCATAGAGGGTGGCGAGTGTCTGGAATGAGCTGCCAGAGCTAGTGGTAGAAGTGCGTACAAATTTGTCCTTTAAAAAGCATGGGTAAGTTACATGTTACATGGGTAAGATGAGTGCAGGGAGATATGGGCCAAATGCAGGCAATTGCGACCAGCTTAGTGGTTAAAAAGGGCGGCATGGATAAGTTGGGCTGAAGGGCCTATTTCCATGCTGGAAACTCTATGACTAATTTATCAGAGCCCTTTTAAAAAGTAGCAAGCAACATGGATAAGCGGAATCTGTGAATGTGCTGTGCTTAGATTTTTAGCAGCTACATAAATGCAAGGTCTTTCTCTCTTTTTGATTAGTAATCTCAGATTTTAACCCAACCTTTAGAGCCCTTGTGAGTTGTCACGCTTCAAATTTAACAAATGAATGAAAAGGCAATGGCTGGAATTTTCCAGCCATTCACGCTGGTGAGATTCTCCGACCTCCCTGGCAGCACATTCTTGTCCTTGGGTTTCCCACCGGCATGGGGTGACATCAGTGCGAATTCCCATCGACAGCCCCAGGAGCAGATAATCCCACCATGAACAAACAACGCGCCACCTCCTGCTGGCAGGAAACACGTGGCTGGGAGGATGGAGAATCGCGCCTAAGATCTTGTTTCAATACGCGCAGATCAAAATCCGAAGGTCCCCGAATCAATTTGTTTAATTTCCCCTTAAGATGATGACTCAAACAGTTTGGAAAGGTACATTTCGGTCTATCTTACGAATCCATGGAAATCCCTGTCCAGTGAAGCAGTTTAGGCTACCTTGTTGAATGTTTTTAAAGCAAGGATAGATAGATTTTTGAACAGTAAAGGAATTAAGGGTTATGGTGAGCGGGTGGGTAAGTGGAGCTGAATCCACAAAAAGACCAGCCATTGAATGGAAGAGCAGGCTCGAGGGGCCAAATGGCCTACTCCTGCTCTAGTTCCTATGTCCTTATGTTCTTAGAGCGTAGCCTGGCTGATGTTACCAGCTCTTCCTCTTGAATTACAGTAGGCATGTTCAGAAAAACAACTGAATTTGTGTCAAATTTCTGAAAACCAGGCTTACCCCTGGGCGCAGAGAATGAAAGAATTATATTTATATGGCATTTTTCAGAATCTCAGGATATCCCAGAGCAGTTTACAGACAAATGAATAGCTTTGCAATGTAGTCATTGTTGCAGTGTTAGAGACACAGCAGCCAAGATGTACACAAGATCTCACAGCAGCAACGCAATGACAACCAGGTGATCTGCTTCTATGATGATGATCAAGAGATAGATATGGGACAGGACATTGGGTGATCTCCTCTGTCCTTCAAAATGCCATGGGATCTTTTACACCCATCTGGGAGGGCAGACAGTGCCTTGGTTTACTGACTCATCTGGGTGATCGTGGGACTGGAGAACAGCACCGCCCACAGAGTGATGTAAAGGTCACATGGCAAGGGATCTGGGGCATGGATCATAGAATCATGGAATCCTACAGCGCAGAAGGAGACCATTTGGCCCATCGAGTCTGCACTGACCACAATCCCACCCAGGCCCTATCACCATAACCCCGTACATTCACCCTAACTAGTCCCCCTGACACTAAGGGGCAATTTAGCATGGCCAATCCACCTAAGCTGTATGTCTTTGGATTGTGGGAGGAAACCAGAGCAGCCGGAGGAAACCCACGCAGACACGGGAAGTACAAACTCCACGCAGACAGTGACCCGAGGCTGGGAATCGAACTCAGGTCCCTGGTGCTGAGGCAGCAGTGCTAACCATTGTGTCACCGTGTTGCCATACAGAGACCTGTACAGAAGTCAGCATGGAGGTAGCTCCTAGATTGGGCTATACTGTTTACACACACACACGTATATATAGTTATGTGTTACCAATAAACAATATTCATTCTTACAAACCTCTGAACCTCTTTGCGAGGCCTACTGAACAAATCGTTACAACAAATTCAAAATGAAATCTTAAGTTACACAGACTAGACATTCAAGCGTTATTTTGTTTTTATAAAAATTGCATTTAAAACTTACGTATTTCTTGTGGTGGATTTGGCAGTTCGCTATCTGGGTCAACACAATGGTTGTCAAATGTGCTGTTACCTTCTATGTGAAGAGTCTTCCCCAACAGCGTACAACTATAAAATATATTGATCAGTCAGTGGATTCTACACAGTTACTGTACATTCAGTCTGACTATTATTAAACAAGTCAATTATTTCTTTACAATATTCATCTATAGACATTAGCTATATAAACGTTCATTAGTAAAGTTTATTTATTAGTTACAAGTAGGCTTACATTAACACTGCAATGAAGTTACTGTGAAAACCCCCTAGTCACCACACTCCAGTGCCTATTTGGATACACTGAGTCGAGGCAGCAAGAAGTGTAGACAGAGTCAATGGGCGGGAGGTCGGTTTGTGTGATGGATTGGGCTACATTCACGACCTTTTGTAGTTGCTCGTGGTCTTGGGCAGAGCAGGAGCCCATACCAAGCTGTGATACAACCAGAAAGAATGCTTTCTGTGGGGCAGATGCTGACATAATTTGGGGAGAATGTGGCATAATAGTAACATCACTGGCTTAGTAACCCAGGAACTCAGGTGAAAGGGTTAGTAATCACATAAGCTGCTACAAGAAAATAAAAGATGTTTATAAAAGTCTTCATTGATACGCACCAAGGCCTTTTGTCTGAGAGAATTCATTTAATCAGACATCTGGAACTGGAAGAAGGGAGTGATATCCACAGACACAAACTAGGACATCAATGATAACTTACTGAGTGGCACGGTGGCACAGTGGTTAGCTTTGCTGCCTCACAGCGCCAGGGACCCAGGTTCAATTCCTGGCTTGTTTCACTGTTTAGGTGGAGTTTGCATGTTCTCCCCATGTCTGCATGGATTTCCTTTGGGTGCTCCGGTTTCCTCCCACAGTCCAAAAGACGTGCTGATTAGGTGCACTGAACAGGCGCCAGAGTGTGGCGACTAGTGGAATTTCACAGTAACTTCACTGCAGTCTTACTTGTGATTAATAAATGAACTTTACTTAACAATGATGGATTAGATCAGCTAACATGATTAAGTCTTCATGCTGACTGGATATTATAATTAAGCAGATATGAGGTGATTGTGATTGGTTTTAATATCTGTATATTATGAATGATGTAACCCTAATCAATAACTGTGAATGAATAAAGGTAATTCCTGTACCTTGATCGGTACATGCTAATTACTTGTAATCGAATTTGAAATGACAACTGCTTGTGTATTCCTGAATTCTGGGCTCTGGCTAGTTACCAGCACCGACCTACGACTTTCCAGGGGCCTCGCTATAGAGCTTGATTAAAACAGCTGTTGTACATGTGACTCCAGACCTATAGTGTAATGTGGCTGACTCTTAACTGCCTCCTAAAATGGTCTTACTAGCCACTCAGTTGCTGGGGGTATACTATAGGCCACCCAATAGCCCGCGAGAAGTGGAAGAAGGTATATGTAAGGAAATTCTGGATAGGTGCAGAAAAAATAGGGTTGTTGTAGTGGGAGACTTCAATCTCCCAGGGGTGGATTGGAAGGTGCCCAGGGCTGGGGGTCTGGACAGGGAGGAATTTGTAAAATGTGTACTGGAAGGCTCTTTGGAGCAGTATGTAACTAGCCCAACTAGAGAGGGGGCTATGCTGGATCTAGTTCTGGGAAATGAGCTGGTCAGGTGGTCTAGGTTTCAGTAAGGGAACATGTGGCAAATAGTGACCATAATTCTGTCTACTTCAGGACACTAATGGAAAAGGATGAGTGTTGTCTGAAGGGGAGGGTGCTAAATTGGGGGAAGGCTAGCTACAGCCGGATTAGGCAGGAACTGTTAGCCACTGATTGGGAGAGGTTGTTTGAGGGTAAGTCCACATCTGGCATGTGGGATTCTTTTAAGGGACAACTGATAAGGTTGCAGGACAGACATGTGCCTGTTAAGAGGAAGGATAGGAAAGGTAGGTTTAGAGAGCCGTGGATAACTAGGGATATTGAGGACTTGATCAGGAAGAAAAGAGAGGCGTAGGTCCAGGCAACTGGGAATGGAGAGAGCTTTGGAGGAATACAGAGAGAGTAGGAGGGAACTCAAACGGGGAGTTAGAAGGGCAAAAGGGGGCACGAAATGGTCTTGGCAGACAAGATTAAGGAAAATCCAAAGGCATTTTACTCATATATTAGGAACAAAAGGGTGGTTAGAGGAAAAATTGGTCCTCTTAGGGACAGAGGAGGGGAACTATGTTTAGAGCCCGAAGGAATGGGGGAGATCCTGAATGAATACTTTGCGTCAGTATTCATGAAGAGGGGCTTGTTGTCTGGAAGTGTCTTGGAGGGAACTGTTGATCCGTTGGAGAAATTATCCATTACGAGGGAGGAAATGTTAGGGTTTTTAGGTAATATTAAAACTGATAAATCTACTGGGCCTGATGGCATTTATCCTAGGCTGCTTAGGGAGACAAGAGATGAAATTGCTGGGCCTCTGACGCAAACCTTTGTCTCTTCTTTGGACACAGGTGAGATCCCAGAGGACTGGAGGATAGTGAACGTGGTACCGTTGTTTAAAAAGGGTCGTAGGGATATCTTGGGTAACTATAGGCCGGTAAGCTTGACGTCAGTGGTAGGTAAGTTGTTGGTGAGGATTCTTAGAGATAGGATGCATACGCATTTAGAACAAGGCAATCTGATTAGTGACAGGCAACATGGCTTTGTAAAGGGGAGGTCATGCCTTACGAATCTGGTAGAATTCTCTGAGGAGGTGACAAAAACGGTTGACGAAGGACGAGCCATGGATGTCATCTATATGGATTTCAATAAGGCGTTTGACAAAGTCCCTCATGGTAGGTTGGTGAAAAAGGTTAAGGCGCATGGGATACAAGGACAGGTGTCTAGATGCATTCAGAACTGGCTTGGTAACAGGAGACAGAGGGGAGCAGTGGAAGGGTATTTTTCTAGCTGGAGGTCTGTGACTAGTGGTGTGCACAGTAAAACGTCTGACAACACCAGGTTTAAGTCCAACCGATTTATTTGATAGTACACTCACTAGCTTTTGGGTTAGTCCCTTCGTCAGGTGAATGGAGAGTTCTGGCCTCAGACAGAGCATATAAAGCACAGACAGTTTACAGATTACTGATTAGAATGCGAATCATTACACCTAACCTGCTGTTCAAGTCTTAAAGCGGCTGACAATGTGAGTGGAAGGAGCACAGCAGGTTAGGTGTAAAGATTCGCATTCTAATCAGTAATCTGTAAACTGTCTGTGCTTTATATGCTCTGTCTGAGGCCAGAACTCTCCATTCACCTGACGAAGGGACTAACCCGAAAGCTAGTGAGTGTACTATCAAATAAATCGGTTGGACTTAAACCTGGTGTTGTCAGACTTTTTACTGTGTTTACCCCAGTCCAACGCCGGCACATCCACATCATGACTAGTGGTGTGCCGCAGGGCTCAGTACTGGGATCGCTGCTATTTGTAATATATATAAATGATTTGGAAGAGGGGGTAACTGGTGTGATCAGCAAGTTTGCCGATGACATGAAGATGGCTGGACTTTCTGATAGCAATGAACATAGTCAGACAATACAGCAGGATATAGATAGGCTGGTAAATTGGGCGGAGAAATGGCAGATGGAATTTAATTCAGATAAATGCGAGGTGATGCATTTTGGAAGAAATAATGCAGGGGGGAGTTATACAATAAATGGTAGGACTATTAAGAGTATAGAAACACAGAGGGACCTAGGTATGCAAGTTTACAAGTCCTTGAAGGTGGCAGTACAGGTGGAGAAGGTGGCGAAGAAAGCATACAGTATGCTTGCCTTTATAGGAAGGAGTATACAGTATAAAAGCTGGCGTCTAATGTTGCAGTTGTATAGAACGTTGGTTAGACTGCATTTGGAGTACTGCATCCAGTTCTGGTCGCCATACTACCGGAAGGATGTGGAGACCCTTGAGAGAGTGCAGAGGAGGTTTACCAGGATGCTGCCTGGTATGGAAGGTCTTAGCTATGAGGAGAGGTTGGGCAAATTGGGGCTGTTCTCCCTGGAAAAACGGAGAATGAGGGGAGATCTAATAGAGGTGTATAAGATTATGAAGGGTATAGATAGAGTGAACAGTGGGAAGCTTTTTCCCAGGTTGGATACGAAATCACGAGGGGCCACAGGCTTAGGGTTAGAGGGGCGAGGTATAATTCAGATGTTAGAGGGAGGTTTTTCACACAGAGGGTTGTGGGAGCTTGGAATGCACTGCCAAATAGGGTGGTGGAAGCAGGCAAGCTAGAGTTGTTTAAGGCTTACCTAGATAGGCACATGAGTAGACTAGAGATGGAGGGATACAAAAGATTGTTCTAATTAAGGATCAAGAGCCTCAGGACGTTCCTGGGAATCAACAGATTCCTATGGGCCGTCCAACATATTGTATGGCTCACCTGTCTTACATCTGAGCTTCTGGGGATCTTCTGTGAATGTCTGTATAAGCTGTGTACGTTTATTGATGTCTTTTTTTTACATCCACAGGCGATTCGGTCCGCCTTGTTGGCCAACGAGGGGCATACACGCGGTGGGTCGTGCGAGGGCTGCTCTTGGATGTTGCTTCGAGAGTTGCCTAGTGCTTCACGTCGTTAGTGTACGCTTAAACTGGACCAACTGACGGGCAACACGACAGCTCAGTGACTATCACTGTTTGCTGTGCAGATACATGGACCTGGGTCGGATCTCCAACTTGGGTCGGTGTCTTGGGAGTTTGCACATTCTCCCTGTGCTTGTGTGGGTTTTCTCCGGGTGCTCCGGTTTCCTCCCACACCCCAAAAACGTGCTTTTAGGCGGATTGGTGTTACCAAATTGTCCCTAAATTAGACCTCCCTTAATCTGGCGCACATATAATTCTCTAAATTTGCACACTTTTATTGTGGAGTCCAAGAGGTGTAGACAAAAGTCGTAGGTAGAAGAAGGATTGGAATGAGGCACTCACTGAGTGTTAAAATGGGTGGCATGGGCTTGTAGGACTGAAGGGCCTGTTTCCTGTGCTGTGTTGTTCTTTGTTCAATTCAAGGCGGCTTTATGGATGGGCAACAAATGCTGGCCTTGCCAGCCTCACCCATGTCCCATGAATGAATAAAACAAAAGACCTGAGAACATTGGGAGAGCTTATTTGTGGGTGCAGGCAAGGTGTGGATTAGGGAAGGTCAGAATAAATGCCCTTTGTACAGAATGGTGAGGCCTGAGGAGACACTGATATTGGGCCTTGGATCTCACTGTATTAGATCAAATGGTCGGAAAAGGATGGAGATGGCAGCAAAGAAATCAAACTACTCTGAGCTGACAGCCCCCTTCAGCTAAGTGATTCAATCTAGGGTGGGCTGGGTGAGGTGCTGCACATCGCAAATGGGCCGTAAGTAGGGGTGAGGGGTCAGAGGCCTGGATTGAATAGGGGAGATCTGGAGTTGCAGTGGTCAGGAAGGGAGGTTGGGGGCTATGGATCTTCAGTGTCATTGAGTGTCTTTAAGACAGAGATAGATAGGTTCTTGATTAATAAGGGGATCAGAGGTTATGGGGAAAAGGCAGGAGAATGGGGATGAGAAAAATATCAGCCATGATTGAATGGTGAAGCAGACTCGATGGGCCGAGTGGCCTAATTCTGCTCCTATGTTTTATGAAGCCAGGGACTAAGTGGGCCCTTTAATTTGGAGATGGAGCACTGCGCCTCCCTCCTGAAAGGTTCCTTATCATATTTGCATTGCAAAGAACTTGAACGTCAGTTTCTCTGAAAACAGCTTTCCAAGGTTTCCAAGAAAACCACTGGTGCAGTAGGGACATCAAGCAAATGATAAACCAGTACTTGCCAATGCAAAGCTCTGTGGGAGCCCTGTGGATAAGGACACCCCTTTACCCCTTGTTTGCCCACATTCAACATGGTGACAGCTCCAACCTGAAGGGCATGCAGGCTTCCTGTCCACCATTTTGGGGTCTAAGCTGTTCATGTTGCCCAGTCAGTCATTCTCAACAGCTAGAAATAAAATGGTTTGGGTTCTTGTGACATAATGTGAACTGACAGCATGGGGATGAGCCAATCACACTGCAATCACCAGCGCCTATTCTGTTCTGCTGAGTGCAATGGGAGCGGCAGTGGATGTCAGTACAACCTGTGTCATAGAATCATAGAATATCATAGAATCCTCCAGTGCAGAAGGAAGCCATCTGGCCCATCGACTCTGCATCGACTACAATCCCACTCAGGCCCTATGTCCCTAACCCCACGTATTTACCCTGCTAGTCTCCCTGACACTATGGGATAATTTAACACGGCCAATCCAGCTAACCTGCATATCTTTGTACTGTGGGAGGGAACCGGAGCACCCAGAGAAAACCCATGCAGACACGGGGACAACATGCAGACTCCACGCAAACAGTCATCTGAGGCTGGAATCGAACCCGGATCCCTAGCACTGTGGAGCAGTAGTGCTAACCATTGTGCCACCGTGTTGCCTGCTTGTGGGGGAGCGGGTGAGTCAGTTTGCACTTCCTGATGACTGTGCTGGAATGGGGATGGTTGGGCGCAGACAGGACTGAGCTCCAAACTCTCTCCTGCTGCTGAAAGAATCACTGGTACCCACTGCCCAAAACCACTAGCAAATAAATGGCCATTTGAGCAAAGATAGGCTGAGGATTGCATTCCAGCTGACAACACCTACAGTAAGATGGTGCAGTGTAATACCATGTTGCCAGTGACCCTTTAATGGAAATGTAAATTACAGGAACGTCCTCAGAAGACAATAGTCTTGAAATGATTATTTTGTATGGTATTGGAATCAGAAAAGTGAAACAAAAATCTGCAGAAGTTGAAATCTGTTGCAAAAGATAAATGAAAATGCTGGAAATGTTCAGGCAGTGCCTTTGGAATGAATAGAATTACACAGACCTCGTCAAAATGTTCGCTGGAGTTCTACCACCTCACCCGCCACGGAATGCGAATGGGCAAGGCGGACAACGGAAATGAGGAAACGTGTGAGGTTATCCACTTTGAAAGGAATAATAGTAAAATGGACTATTATTTAAATGGTGAAAAATTACAACATGTGACTGTGCAGAGGGACCTGGGAGTCCTTGTGCACGAATCGCAAAAACTCAGTCTGCAGGTGCAGCAGGTGATTAAGAAGGCAAATGGAATGTTGGCCTTTATCGCGAGGGGGATGGAACATAAAAGTAGGGCGCTCTTGCTGCAATTGTACAAGGTACTGGTGAGGCCGCAACTAGAGTACTGTGTGCAATTTTGGTCCCCTTATTTGCGAAAGGGTATATTGGCCTTGGAGGGAATACAGAGAAGGTTCACCAGGTTGGTACCGGAGATGAGGGGGTTAGCTTATGAGGAGAGATTGAGTAGACTGGGTCTGTACTCGTTGCAGTTTAGAAGGCTGAGGGGTGATCTTCTAGAGACATATAAGATAATGAAGGGGCTAGGTAGGGTTGAGGCAGAGAGATTCTTTCCACTTAGAAAGGAAACAAGAACTAGAAGACACAGCCTCAGAATAAGGGGGAGTCAGTTTAGAACAGAGTTGAGGTGGAACTTCTTCTCTCAGACAGTAGTGAATCTCTGGAATCCTCTGCCCATTGAAGTGGTGGAGGCTACCTCGTTAAATATGTTTAAGTCACAGGTAGATGGATTTCTGAACAATAAGGGAATTAAGGGTTATGGAGAGCAGGTGGGTAAGTGGAACTGAACCACTTTCAGATCAGCCATGATCGTATTGAATGGCGGGGCAGGCTCGGAGGGCTAGATGGCCTACTCCTACTCCTATTTCTTATGTTCTTATGTCCACTGACTTCAGGTGGGAGCTTCCAGTCTTCCTCGAGCAAGGCTGTAAAATTCCACCCATTGTTTATATTGTTGTCTGAAATTCATTCCTATGAATTCAACAACAGCACGGTGGCACAGTGCTGCCTCATAGCGCCAGGGACCCGGGTTCGATTCCAGCCTTGGGTCACTGTCATGTGGAGTTTGCAAATTCTCCCCATATCTGCGTGGGTTTCCTCTGGGTGCTCCGGTTTCCTCCCACAGTCCAAAGATGAGCAGATTAGGTGGATTGAGCATGCTAAAATTGCCCCTTGGCGTCAGAGGGATTAGCAGGGTAAATAGGTGGGGTTACAGGGATAAGGCTTGGGTGGGATTGCTGTCGGTGCAAACGCGATGGGCCTAATGGCCTCCTACTGCACTGTAGGGATTCTATTCTATTCTATAGGTCCTTCCAGATTATTATTCTGTATATTTCCACCTGAAATTATGGGCGGCACGGTGGCTAGCATTGCTGTCTCACAGTGCCAGGGACCCGGGTTCGATTCCTGGCTTGGGTCACTGTCTGTGTGGAGTTCCCCTGTTGTCCCTCGTGTCTGCGTGGGTTTCCTCCAGATGCTTCAGTTTCCTCCCACGGTATGAAACACGTGCTGGTTAGTGCATTGACCAGAACAGTGCCAGAATGTGGCTACTAGGGGAATTTCACAGTAAGTTAATTACAGTATTAATATAAGCCTTATTTGTGACTAATAAATAAACTTTAACTTTTATTTTACATTGCATTTTAAACCGCAGGCTGTAACCTCATTGCAAATGGAAAGCAAAGCACTTTATTTCCCACCTCTTGACACTGTATAATCTCTGTTGCCCATCAAGTGCAAAGGTTTCAGCAATGAGTTGATAAGAGAGATAGGGTCTGACAACAGAAGTGACCCAGTTCTCAAAAGGCCCTCACTTTGAGCATAACCTGCTTTCATAGCGTCAGTGTTTGGTAACGTAAATCTTCAACAATCCTGGTGTATTCAATCATTGTCAGCCTGTCCCCCACATGCCCATGATGTTTCATCAACTGCCTTTCATTACACAGTAAAAGCTGCAGTCTGGGTTGTTGCCACAGAAAGCTGCTCTCTGTAAGCACCCCTTCCGCAGATACCCGGGAAAGTGAAGTTTGTGAATTTAATCATGTTTTAATTCAAGCATTTTAGATGATTTGTGGCAGCAACGAAGGCCTGAGGCATTTAAGCTGGCTCAGATTATGCGTTAAATTAGGAGCTGCTTTGCTTGCCAATGATGGCACCGGTCAGTGGGATGTCCCTAACTCACTCCTCTACAAATTCATGTTCAGACAATTCTGTCTGATTCTGCAGCACTGCCAGTAAATGAAAGGCATATTCTGAACAGAGTGTCTGTCTGATCCTGGTGTCAGTTTTACCACTGTCCTGGCTGAACCTTCAACATTCTTCAATATTTGGGAGATCTCAATGAGCACAGCTCTGTTCCCTCTAACGCACCATTCCAGGGAATCATACACTGCAGTACAGAACAAGAGGCCACAGATGTAGATTGCAAGGCAGTGGACTTAAAACTGAGATGAGGAGAAACTATTTCTCATAGAGGGTGGTGAATTTGTGGAACTTGTTGCCCCATGGAGTCTGAATCATTGAATGGTTTCAAGAAGGAGATAGACATATTTCTGATAAAACCCAGGTTGAAGTGATATGGGGAACAGATGGGGAGGTGGATTTGAGACCAGGGAGAGATCAGCCATGGCAGAGCAAGTTTGGAGGGCTGATTTGCCTCCTTCTGCTCCTAATTCCTATGTTCCAATGTTCCAGTGGGAGGCGAGTCTGTGCCTGCTCTTTACAAAGGCTATCCCATTAATTTAACTCCCTCTGCGCTTATCCTACCACCTTGCACCTTTTTAACAATAGAGCCCATTCCGTTTGAGAGATTCTCTAGAATCTGCCCCTCACACCCTTTCTTGGCTTGCCTCTCAGTACAGCCCTGACATTTGGTAAACAAAGCTGCAAGAAGACCCACCCGTTTGGGATAAGATGCACACTTTCTGGTTTAAAAACTGTAACCTGATTTGAGGGTCTCTCATGCTTGAAAGTTAACCAATTATGACATAAGTCAAGCAAAACCACAAAAGCTTTTTGTCTTGCACTCAAGGCAGGTTCACAAGAATGCCAAATCCCAAACGGAACACAATTTATACTTTTTTACAGTTTATATAATTTTTAATCAGCAGTCTCTTCTCACATAGTATAAATTGTTGTTCCCTTGGAAATTTGATATTCATAATTGTGTACCTGATAATAGTAAATATCCTCCTTCTGTGCTGTAAACAGTTCATGATTTTATATGCTACGAATTCACGGATGTGGGGAGGGGCGAGAGTGTAATGCAAATTAGGAGTACCGGTGGGAGGAGGGGAGATCAGAGATGCGTGAACTAAAGAGAATAAGGATCATTGGATAACTCAGTGGAATTAGATAAATACTTGAATAAGAAAAATTGCAGGGATATGGAGAAAAGCAGAGCAGGAGGACTAACTCTTCAAAAGACCAGTTGCAGCGTCATTGGGCTGAATGGCCTCCTTCTGTGTTGTATAATTATACAATCTATGTATTGCACTGACTTCTGTCTGCTTTACACAAGAGATGAGGTCTGTGCATCAGTCCAAGAATATAAAATATTCCATATCTAGGTTTGATCAGGTGAAGAATGTTGGGGACAAAAGCACTTTCCAAAGTTATGTGTCAAGTGTGTATTTTCAAGGCTGTGCATCAACGCAACACACTGATCAGCCTGTCACTAGACCCCATAGGACCAAGAGACCCTTTCCAGTGTGTGGTGTGGAACACAGAGCTCCAGGCTAGATTTATCCACAATTTTGTATAACTATAACTTAACATGTCTTTGTCTTTCACTGTATACTAATACATGTGACAATAATAAATCATATCAAATCAAATTCAACCCATTTGAGATAAAGGCCAATGCTCTGTTCGCCTTTCAAGTGCCTATCCAGTAACTTTTAGACCCCCTAGATCTCTCAGTGCCACCACAGCTCCAAGCAAGAAATACCCTGATCTACCTTTCTTAGGTCTAAGTTGCACGACCTCATGCATTAAATGTTGTCTGCCCCAGATTTGTCCACTGAACCTTTCAGTGTCTCTTTCTAACCTTCTGCTCCTATTTACACTATTCCCTAACTCAGCAACCCATTTCTCTCCATCCCTTTCTCAAAGTCACTGACCGCCAAGTTATATTGATCCTTGGACTCGGCTTGGGAGCGGTGCAGCCCAATCGAGGTCCAATCTAATTCCAACCCCAGTCGTTCCAGAGAGTTAACGAGGTGCAATGAGCAACGACATGACCCATGGTCAGTCAGTCAGACACACTGGAAACATTCTCCATTCACTGGAGATGCCAAAGAACTTGGAATTCAAGAGAATGACTTACTTGGTGTGAGGTTGACATTTCAACGTGTTTGTGGTATTCAGGAAGGTACCCAGGGGACACGGTTGACATGCTTGTTTGTAGTTTTCTCGTTTATCTTAAAAGGACAGCATTGAATCATAAACAAAAGTTTTAAAATGGTTTAACAAGATTAGCATCTTGGCACTTCTCCCCGTCACTTCCACTCGCACCTCCCTCCCCCGCATTGCCTCTTCCCTTTCTGCCCTCGCACAGCTTCAGCCTCTGCCCTCCCCCTTCTGCTCAGCAATAATAGAGTGAACACTCCTTCTGCTCTACCACAAGAAAAGTATTTTAATCTCACACCGTTAGAGATAAAACCCAGAGCGTATTCTTCCCTGGCTTTGTTACAATGATGCGGCGAAGCCGGTGTTGGACTGGGGTAAACACAGTAAGAAATCTCACAACACCAGGTTAAAGTCCAACAGGTTTATTTGGTAATGACGAGGTAGCGCTCCAAAAGCTAGTGGCTTGTGCTTCCAAGTAAACCTGTTGGACTTTAACCTGGTGTTGTGAGACTTCTTACTTTGTGACAATGTCAAACACGCAATGAATCAAACTGATTTCCCCATCCACTAACAGCTGAGTCATGCTGCAAAAGGGCTTTTTCAACAATCTCTCTGGCCTGACAAAAAAAAGGTGTGTGCTCGGTTGTCTTTGGGCAATGGTACTTACTTGCGCAACATTCCAAGCCAATCTGTTGTGCTGTAATGTGTCTTTGTAATGTATTACCCAAGAACCTGACATCCATACAGGCACAACTGATTGATTTCAGACTAGTGTGAACTGATTGGTTTGACTCTGGGGCACACTGATTAATTTTATATTGGGGCACACTGATTGATTTTATATCAGGGTACATTGATTGATTTTATATTGGGGTACACTCATTTATTTTATATTGGGGTACTCTGATTGATTTTACTCTGGTGCACACTGATTGATTTTATCGGGGTACAGTGATTGATTTTATATTGGGGTACACTGCTCATTCGTCAGGTATCAATCCACCAGACACCAGGGGCAATTTAGCACGGCCAATCCGCCTAACCTGCACATCGTTGTAGTATGGGAGGAAACAGGAGCACCCGAAGGAAACCCACAGACACGAGGAGAATGTGCAAACTCCACACAGATAGTAATCCGGAATCCAACCTGAGTCCTGGTGCTGTGAGGCCGCAATGCTAACTACTGTGCCACTGCGCTGCCTTCTTCATCCTCATTTACATTCCCTTTGTCTAATTATAGTATAAGTCTTTGCTGATTCTCTTTGCTCTCAGCTCTGACTCGAAACATTGACTCTATTCTCCCTCCACGGATGTTGTCATGTCTGCTTAGATTTTCTAGCACTTTCTGTTTTAGCTTCAGCTGGTATGTTATGGGGGCATTGCCCCAATCTAATAGGCACAAAGTCTGGGGACAGATGCGGCAGAAAATTAGCAAGTCAATGGCTCAGACTGCAGAGACTTGCAAGGCGTGTGACATACCCAAAAGCAGGGTCATGATATTTATCTTGCCAATCATGTAAAGAGTCTGGTCTCTCACACAGTGTAAATCCCATTGTCATAGAAATAGTAAATCTGCTGCTGGGAGTGGCTACAAGCAGGCCAGTAGGAGGAGGGAGAAAATCAGACATTTCAGTGAAGTGGACCAAACCTGGAGAGATTAACTTCCTATCATCACATTTCTTGCAATGTTCACACTTGGTTGGGTCGTCAGTAGCGCAGTAATGATGGGGAGGACATTCACATTTCCGGTTTGTTGTGGGGGTGCATTGGACAGTCTGGACACTGTTGCCTGTCAAGGAAAAGGAAAACAGGATTTAAAGTTTATTTATTATTGTCACAAGTAGGCTTACATTAACATTGCAATGAAATTACTGTGAAAATTCCCTAGTCGCCACACTCCGGCGCCTATTCGGGTACACTGAGGGAGAATTTAGTACAGTCAATGCACCTAATCAGCACATCTTTCGGACTGTGGGAGGAAACCGGGGCACCTGGAGGGAACCCACGCAAACACGGGGAGAATGTGCAAACTCCACACAGACAGTGACCCAAGCTGGGAATCGAACCCAGATCCCTGGTGCTGTGCCACCATGCCAATTTGGGGAGGGAAGTGATTAGTGATAGAAAATAATGTACTCTATGGCTGTGGCCTGTTCTTGCATTCAAATACCACAGCATACCATCCAAAATTGCTTTATTAGGAGAGACCAGGTGCAGGTTTGGGCTGTGTGATGTCAAAGGTGTGATGGCTTTGAGGGAGCATCATGAGTGGGTCATGGACACGAACATCAGGAACAGGATAAGGCCATTCTGCCCCTCCAAATAGTTTCATCATCCAATCCAATCATATCCCTCAAGCTGCTATCTCGGAAATTCTAGAAGCTACAGATTGCACCTTTACTTCATTCATCTCCTCAATTCTTCTGTTTCACCAGCAGCAAGTAAACCCAGCTGCTTCCTTAAACCTGAAGAAGGTCTTCAGGATTTAGGAACCTGAGTGGCACGGTGGCCCAGTGGTTAGCACTGCTGTCACACAGTGCCAGGGACCTGGGTTTCATTCTTGGCTCGGGTCACTGTCTGTCTGGAGTTTGCATGTTCTCCCCGAGTCTCCATGGGTTTCCTCCAGGTGCTCCAGTTTCCTCCAGCAATCCAAAGATGTGCGGGTTAGGTGGATTGGCCATGCTAAATTGAACCTTGGTGTCAGAAGGATTAGCAGGGTAAATGGGGTTATGAGAATAGGGCCTGGGTGGTATTGTGGTCGGTGCAGACTCAATGGGCTGAATGGCTTTCTTCGGCATTGTAGGATTCTATGATTCTAAGGACATCTCTATTGCCTGATACAAAAGCAGCAGCATGAAAAACACACTGCAACCCCTCACCAAACCTTCTCCAGCAACGCCTTCACAACTTGTGATCTTTACCATATAGAAGCACAAGGGGCAGCAGGTACATGGGAACACCACCATCTGCAGTCTCCTTTCCCCAAGCCACTCACCATTCTGACTTGGAAAGATATCGCCGTTCCTTCACTGCCGCTGGGTCAAAATCTAGGAACTCCCTCCCTAACAGCACTGCGGGTGTACCTACACCACACGGACTGCAGCGTTTCAAGAAAGCAGCTTACCACCACCTTCTCAAGGGCAAAAGGGATGAGCAATAAATGCTGGCCAGCCAGCAACACCCACATGAATGAATTAAAAACATGTCAATTGTAACCGCCTCATCCTGATGGAATGATGTACTGCCCTAAAGCCACATCACTCTTGCTGAGAGTCGTCTTATCTAAGTCAATTCTTAATTATTTTTTCATTCATCAGACATGGGCATCACTGGCTGGCCAGTATTTATTGCCCTCCCTAGTTGCCCCTTGTTCAGAGGGCAGTTGAGAGTCAACCGCATTGCTGTGGCTCTGGAGTCACATGTAGGCCAGACCAGGTAAGGATGGCAGATTTCCTTCTCTAAAGGACATTAGTGAAACAGATGGGTTTTTCTGACAATCAACAATGGTTTCATGGTCATCAGTAGATTCTTAATTCCAGGTATTTTTTTTAATCGAATTAAAAATCCCTCATCTGCTGTGGCAGGATTCGAACCCGGATCCCCAGAACATTCATCGAGCTTCTAGATTAATATTCTAGCAATAATAATACTTGGCCATCACCTCCCCTTATTTCAGCTGAGGGAGCTACAGGGAGACAGGGCCTACTTTATGTTGAACAGCCGCAGCCTGATGATACCTTCAGATCATGCACGACAGAACAAACATGTTGGGGGACCCCCTGCACTGTCTGCAGTCTGGCAGCAAAACAACAGCAGGAGGTGTTAACAGGCCAGTAGCAGTTATGATATGTCCTAACAACAATACTTGTCAGAATTCCTTGTGGACACTGAGGCAGGTCAGAATTGTTCTCCCCATACCTCGGATTATAGAACCCCTAGAGTGCAAAAGGAGGCCATCTGATCATCGAGCCCACACTGACATCAATCCCACCCAGACCCTACTGCCGCAACCCCACATAATTAACCCATTAATCCCTCTAACCTATGCACCCCAGGACACTAAGGGGCAATTTAGCATGGCCAATCCATTTAACCTGCACACCTTTTGGACTGTGGGAGGAAACCCACGCAGACATGGGGAGAACGTGCAAACTCCGCACAAACAGTGACCCAAACCAAGAATCAAACCCGGATCCCTGGCGCTGTGAGGCAGCAGTGCGAACCGCTGTGCCACCGTGTCGCCCACAGCAGGGAGGTGATGTTCTAATGGTATTACTGCTAGGCTACTAATCCAGAAACTGAGCTAATGTTCTGGGGACCCAGGTTCGAATCCCGCCACAGCAGATAGTGGAATTTGAACTTAATAAAAAAAAAAATCTGGAATTAATAATCTACTGATGACTGTGAGACTATTGTCGATTGTTGGAAAAACCCATCTGGTTCACTAATGTCCTTTAGGAAAGGAAATCTACCTTCCTTACTTGGTCTGGCCTACATGTGATTCCAGAGCCACAGCAATGTGGTTGTCTCTTAATGTCCTCTGAAATGGCCAAGCAAGCTACTCAGTTCGAGGGCAATTGGGAATGGGCAATAAATGCCAGCCCAGCCAGCGACACCCATGTCCCACGAATGAATTTTTTTAAAAACCCAATTTACCACAAGGAGTCCTTGGACTACCCAGACCTGGCCTCCCCACCTTATGTGGAATGCTCAGCCCTTCCATCCCCTCATCATCGATCTCTAAGTGCCCCCAAGTTTCACGTCCACTGTTGGGTACTTTTCCTACATGCAGGCCAGTTATTTGAACACACCGAGCGTCGAGGACCTGTTATGCTAACAACGCCATGACATTAAGATTGGGAGGGTCACATTCCCCAGCTTCTCTGTCCCACTCCCGACACTGTACACCATTCACATCCCCCTTTCAAACTCCCAGTCAAAAAATCGCAATCTTAGAAACCAGCAATACAGGAACAAGTCAATGAACACATCGAGTCTGTGCTGCTGTTCTCAACATAAGCCAATCACAATAATCCCACTCTCCTCTTCATTCCCCTTAACCCCATATCCCCAATTTTCAAGAAAGTAAAGTTAAAGTTAATTTATTCATCACAAGTAGGCTTACATTAATACTGCAATGAAGTTACTATGAAAATCTCCTAGTTGCCACACTCTGGCGCCTGTTTGGGTACACTGAGGGAGAATTTAGCACGGCCAATGCACCTAACCATGCCGCTTTATAGAACCTTAATTAGGCCGCATTCGGAATATAATGTTCAATTCTGGTTGCCGCACTAGGATGTTGAGGCTTTGGAGAGGGTACAGAAAAGATTTCCTAGAATCATCACAGAACCATAGAAACCCTAAAGTGCAGAAAGCGGTCATCTGGTCCATCGACTCTGCACCAACCACAATCCCACCCAGGCCCTACCCGCAAATCTCTAGAGGATTTACCAGGATGTTGTCTGGTATGGAGAGTATTAGCTCTGAGGAGAGATTGGAGAAACCTGGTTTGTTCTCACTGGAACGACGGAGGTTGAGGGGCGACCTGATAGAAGTCTACAAGATTATGAGGGGCACGGACAAAGTGGATAGTCAAAGGCTTTTTCCTCAGGGTGGAAAAGTCAATTACTAGGGGGCATAGGTTTAAGGTGCAAGGGGCAAGGTTTAAAGGAGATGTACGAGGCAAGTTTTTTTACACAGAGGGTGGTGAGTGCCTGGAACTCGCTGCCAGGGGAGGTAGCGGAAGCAGATACGCTAGTGACTTTTGAGGGGCATTTGGACAAATACATGAATAGGATGGGAATAGAGGGATACCCCGGAAGGATAGGGAGTTTTAGTTCAATCTGACAGCATGGTCGGTGCAGGCTTGGAAGGCTGAAGGGCCTGTTCCTGTGCCATAATTTTCTTTGTTCTTGTGGGAGGAAACCGGAGTAGCCAGAGGAAACCCACACAGACATGGGGAGAATGTGCAGACTCTGCACAGAGTGTGACCCAAGCCGGGAACTGAACGTGGGTCCCTGGCGCTGTGAGGTAGCCGTGCTAAGCACTGTGCCACCGTAACAACCTAAATTACTTTCAAAAGAAATTGTGGACTCCACCTTAATCAACATATTATAGATATTGTTTCTCCTTGCCTACACAATGTTATCGAGGAGAGTTTAGCATGTTTGTATTGGAATAAGCTATCTTCAGCTTCAAGAAGATAGTGAAGAATTAAAGCAGCTACTTGAGGGTTTCAGTGTTTACCTGTGCAGCGCCCATAACACTTGCGACATTTTCCCAGGGAATTCTCCTTCTCGGTGTATGTTCCTTCCTCACAGGAGGCACATTTCGTTTGATTTTTGCTTGAACGTCCTGAAGCAACGTATTTACCTTTCACCAGAAGAAGAAATAGGTAAATAGTCAAATATTATACAATGCCAGAGCACAGCGATAATACCTCAAAGTATTTCTTCAGGTGCACTGACTGCAATTAACATGGTCAATGCACTTAACCAGCACGTCTTTCAGACTGTGGGAAGAAATCAGAGTACCCGGATGAAACCCAAGCAGACACAGGGAGGATGTGCAGACTCCATACAGACAGTGACCAAAGCCGGGAATCGAACCCTGGTCCCTGGCACGGTGAAGCAGCAGTACTAACCGCTCAAATTATTTCTTCAGGTGCACTCATTGCAATTAGCATGGCCAATGAACTTAACCAGCATGCCTTTCAGGAAGTGGGAGGGCACTGGAGCACCTGGAGGAAACCCACGCAGACACGGGGAGAACGTGAAGTCCAATAAAACAGCATGGCCAGTTAATCCAACCTTGGTTGGTGTTGCCTTGGAAATGAATGTTGGTCAAAGACCCTGGAGAGTGCTGGCCCTTTGTAAAGTGGCACGGTGGCACAGTGGTTAGCACTGATGCCTCATAGCACCAGGGACCCAGGTTCAATCCCAGCCTTGGATCATTGTCTGTGTGGAGTTTGCACATTCTCCCCATGTCTGTGTGGGTTTCCTCTGGATGCTCCAGTTTCCTCCCAAGGTCCAAAAATGTGTGGGTTAGGTGGATTGGCTGTGCTAAATTGCTCCTTAGTGTCAGGGTAAATATGTGGGGTTACGGGGATAGGGGCTGAGTGGGATTATTGTTGGTGGAGGGTCAATTAGCTGAATGGCCTCTTACTCCACTGGAGAGACTCTATGAAAGTGCTGTTAGATTTTATTTTAGTTTCTGCTGGTCCTGGTTAGGACCTGTGAGTGGGACTTGAACCTTCCAAACAAACTGGCACTGATAAAATACTCGGAATTAAAGGGAGAAATTAAATAGATTGTGTTAGCACACAAAACAAAAATGACACGACGATGATTCAAAGGTTAAAAGGTCAGGGGAAGAAGTTCATTTTCACAACTTTAGTTACGACTACTTTTATCACTGAAAACTAAACCCACATCACTCAGTACACTGTGGCCTACACTGCTAAAATGGTCCAATTAAAATAGTTTATTTACATGCCTGCTAATAATAATCTAAGGTTTGACAGGCTAGGAAAGGAGTATATCATAGAATCCCTACAGTGCAGAAAGATGTCATTCAGCCCATCGAGTCTGCACTGACTTTCCAAAAGAGCATCTTACCCAGGCCAACCCATCCCATGGTCAATCCATCTACCCTGTACCTACCTTTCTCTACACCCTAGCTATCACTGTAACACTGCATTCTTCACTCTCTCCTTTCCTTCTACCCTATGTACTCTGTGAATGATATGCTTTGTCTGTAGAGCCTGCAAGAAACAATACTTTTCACTACATCCCAATACTTGTGACAAAATAAATCAAATCAAAAGAAAACCCAGCACATCTTTGGACACTAGGGGGCAATTTACAATGGCCAAACCACCTAACCCTATACATCTTTGGATTACATAGAATGGGAACAGGCTATTCAGCCCAAACAGTCCATGCTGATGTTTATATTCCACATGAGCCCGCTCAAGTAGAACATCCCAACCATTTCTCTGGCTGCAGTGGATTAGATAAGCACAGACAAAGAGGGAAACCCAAGACATTTGGGCCTGTGCAATAATTAATGCTTCTATTTATGCAAGGCTTGCAGTTATATAATGCTTCTCACAACTCATGATGTTGATAAGCCAAGGAAGCACTTCTTGAAGTGTAGTCACTGTTGTAAAACAAGGAACATAGTTGCCAATTTGTGTACAGCAAGCCCCACAAACAGCAATATGATAATGACCAGATAATCTGCTTTTGTGAGGTTGATTGAGGGATAGAGGTCACCAAAATAATTCCCCCGCTCTTTGGATAACATTATCGAATCTTTTGGATCCACCTGAGATGGTCTGGTGTCTCATCCAAAAGACAGCAAGCTCAACAGTGCCGCACTCTCTCAGTCCTGGGGTGGCACAGTGGTTAGCACCCCAAAGATGTGCTCTTAGGCTGACTGGTGTACCAAATTGACCCTACACTATTCTCCCCTGAATCTGGCTACATTAGGGGTACCATTCACATACACACGGGACAGGGTAGGTGTAGGAAAATGCTTTGTTGAAATGGCGGCGCGGGCTCGTTGGGCCGAAGGGCCTGTTTCCCGTGCTGAGTTGTTCTTTGTTTCACTGCTGCCTCACAGTGCCAGGGACTCGGGTTCAGTTCTGGCATCCGATCACTGTCTGTGTGGAGTTTGCACATTCTCCCCTTGTCCGCATGAGTTTCCTCCGGGTGCTCCGGTTTCCTCCCACAATTCAAAGATGTACTAGTTAGGTGCATTGGCCATGCTAAATTAACCCTAGTGTCAGGGTAAATATGACGGGTTATGGGAATAGGGCCTGGGTGGGATTGGGGTTGGTGCAGACTCAATGGGCCGAACGGCCTCCATCTGCACTGTAGGGATTCTATGAATCTATAATTCTATAAAGCAACAGCCTCAACAATTTCTGAAGCATGGTTTGAACCCACAACCTTTCTGCCAGTGTGCCATCACTGTGATAAGCCAATTGTATGAAGATGGTATCTTATGGGTATGCTGCCCTCAGACTGAGGTCAAGTTCAAGCAGCAGAAATTTCCCCTCAAATGATATTTGCTTTCTGATAACTGTCTGTTTTCACAGCAATAAATTTTCTTATGTCATCAAACACTAAATGCAAAGCAAGAACAAACACAGAAAGACAACCAATAGTCTCATAACAAAGTGGTTCTTTTACCTGGAGGACACTTTTGCAAAGGCACCTGAAAAATACCAAAAAGATGACACAAGTTAAAACTTCAGACAGTGAGTAAACTGACTGTCACACAAAGTGCAATAATATTCAGGTTTTCTACATTGATCAGGTTGCACTCTGAGGTGCTGCAATACAGTCAAAGTGATGGCAAAGTGATATTGTCGCTGGTCTAGTAACACAGCGACCCAGGATGATACTTACAGACCTGCGTTCAAATCCCATCATGGCAGATGGTGGAATTTAATCTCAGTAAACAACGGAATTAAAGTCTAATAACGACCATGAAACCATTGTCATAAAAACCCATCATAATGTCCTTTACAGAAGGGAATCTGTTGTCCTTCCCTTGTCTGGCCTACAACAATGTGGTTGACTCATAAATGACCTAGCAAGCCATTCAGTTTTAAGTTTATTTATTAGTGTCACAAATAGGCTTACATTAACAGTGTTAATATAAGTGTATGTAAATCCCCTAGTCGCCACACTTCAGCGCTTGTTCAGGTACACTAAGGGAGAATTTAGCACAGTCAACGTACCTAACCAGCACATCTTTCAGATTGTGGGAGGAAATCGAGGCATCAGGAGGAATTCCACACAGACAGAAAGAGAACATACAAACTCCACACAGTGACCCAAGCTGGGATTCAAACCTGGGTCCCTGGTGCTGTGAGACAGTAGTGTTAGCCACTGTGCAATTGTGCTGCCCACCTAACAAAATCAATACAAAAGGAATGAAACCAGATGGACGACCCCACATTGACCTAGGAGCCAGAAACAAGAATGACAAACCCAGTTCTGTTGATCCTGCTAAATCCTCCTTACTGACATCTAGGGGCTTGCGCCAAAATAGGGAGAGCTATCTCACAGACTAGTCAAGCAACAGCCTGACATAGTCATGCTCACAGAATCAAACCTCACGGATATTGTCCCAGACACCATTATCACCATCCCTCAATATGCCCTGCCCCACCAGCAGGACATACCTTGCAGGAGTGGCGGGCGCCACAGTGGTATACAGTTGGGAAAGAGTTGCCCTGGGAGTCTTGAACATTGACTCTGGACTCCATGAAGTCAGAAGGCACACATCAAATATGGACAAAGAAACTGCCTGTCGATTACCATGTACTGTTCCCCTCTCAGCTGATGAATCAGTACTCCTCCATGTTGAGCAACACTTGGAGGAAGCACTGAGCCTGGCAAGGGTGCAGAACATACCATGGCTGGAGGGCTTCGATATCCATCACCAACAGTGGCTCGGTGGTACCTGCTAGCCTGAGTCTGCACCAGGTGGTGAAGGAACAACAAGAGCGAAGAACATACTTGACCTCATCCTTACTAACCTGCCTGTCACAGATGCATTTATCCATGACAGTATTGGTGGGAATGACCACTGCACAGTCCATGTAGGGACAAAGTCCAGCCTTCACATTGTGGATGCCATCCAACATGTTGTTTGGCACTACCACCATACTAAAGCAGCAGCTTCCAAACCCATGGTCACTACCATCTAGACCAGCAAATAAGCTGAGAAATGGCTGCAGGAGGGGGTTTTCTACAAATTGGGGAGAGTGGAAGCAAAGGTTATGGGGAGAAAGCAGGATTAGGCTATTGAGTTGGATGATCAGCCATGATCGTAATGAATGGCGGAGCAGTCTCGAAGGGCCGAATGGCCTCCTCCTGCTCCCAACTTCTACGTTTCTATGCAAATTGTTGATGGTCCGATAGTTATGATTTTTTGGTAAATATTCGCCTCTAAGCACTAGAGGGCACTGTAGTATGCTAATACTAAAAGAAATAAACAGCCTTAGACTTTAGCTTCATCAGTATTTGAAGTAGCGCATTCCGGTTAACTGGACTTGGCAACAATAGATGAGTGGTTCTATATAAAATCCAGCCCTTCACCACATCGGTCTAGCATTCAGCCTCTCTCCTGTGAAAACATTCACAGGACTGTGCATTAATTTGTGGTACCTTATTGGCAGCTCGTAAAACACACTCCATCGATGAATTTTTAACTCACTGTTTACCCAGAAATATTCAAATGTGTGGAAATACGTGCATATTAAATTTGTGTTGAAGTTGGTACCAATTTGATGTTAAAGGTGCTGTTGGTAGCAGGTTTGCCTGTTTAATATTAAGAACCCGCAAATTTTAAATTTGAAGCCAGGCTTTGTGTAAGGATCTCACACATTGCGAAAGGATCTCACACATCCTTTCCAAGTGAGACTGAAGTGAAGTGAAGGCCAGATCCTAATTTACACTGTGCAATGCCAAGGGTGGAGTTGAGGGATGGGGTAGGGCAGGGTGGCGGGGGGTACTGCAGTGGAAAAACAAATGAAAAAACAGTGACTGGTACGATGGCAACCTCAGGTTTTGAGAGTTTCAACCCTCTGAAGTCTTGAATTGTTTTTGTTCATTCGTGAGACATGAGCGTCGCTGGCTGGCTGGCCAGCATTTATTGCCCATCCCTAGTTGTCCTTGGGGGGCAGTTGAGAGTCAACCACATTTCTTTGGAGTCACATGTAGGTCAGACTGGGTAAGGGCAGCAGATTTCCTTCCCTAAAGAACATTAGTGAACCAGATGGATTTTTCTGACAATCCACAATGGTCATCAGTAGATTCTTACAGAAGCTTGTTACTGAATTCAAATTCCACCATCTGCCGTGAGCGGGATTCGAATCCGGGTCCCCAGAACATTAGCTGAGTTTCTGGATTAATAGTCTAGCGATAATGCCACTAGGCCATCACCTCCTCTGTTGGGGAATTGGAGTAAGGAAACTGACCATGATGCAGCATGGCTGCATGGGAAAGTTGGATATTTTGCTTCATCTGCAATCACGTTATAGGAGCCAGTGTGCCGAGTGAGTGGGACATGGATTCTCCCCCATTTCCTATAGGATGAGTTCCTGGTCTCAACTCAGCTCTCGGGTAAAACCCTAACAGGGAAGGTAGAATTAGGGAGGTTGAGTCACTCACACAATTCCATGTGTGAAACAAAAGCACGTCAGGAGCTCATATACCACAGGGACTCCAGTGGTTCAAGTCGGCAGCTCACCACCACTTTCTCAAGGGTAATTAGCAATGGGCAATAAATGCTGGCCCAGTCAGCGAAATCCACCTCCTATAAATGAAACATAAAGTTGGCAAGGAATCATGCCCAAATCCTGCAGACCAATGCCAGGAAGTAGATTGAGGCTCTTTGTTGCAAAGAGTTACCTTAGACATAACCGGGCCTGGATTGGGAGGGATGTAAAAACGTTAATGCCACCTAGCTGATTGGCTCATGAACCAAGCCCAAAAGCGAATGGGCAATGTAAAATTTAGGACAATTGCATGTTTAATGGGCTTAATTTCCCTTTAATCTTATTCCCTTATTCTTACTTCTGTTTTTCTACTTCTCCAATCTTGCTCTCCATTAAGTCTCCAAACCACACCCCCACCCCCAACTTTTCAGGGCAACTGCCACGTTCCATGGTGGTCCTTAACCATCTGTACCTCAGTTCTGCCATTCGCACATTCTGATCACTTAATGGACATTCTTCACGCCTTTCTATGTCCTATAACAGCCTCACCGCACCCTCACAGTATAAATCTCATTTGATTTTCTTTGTCTCAGCTGACGAAGGATCATCCAGACTCGAAACGTTGGCTCTATTCTCTCCCTACGGACGCTGTCAAACCTGCTGAGATTTTCCAGCATTTTCTGATATTTGTTTCAGATTCCAGAATCTGCAGTAATTTGTTTTTATCTTAACTGTCCTTTAGAATGTCAGTGAGCATTGTTCCGATTCCCTCACATGCTGCTGACTGTAATATCACGTGAAGGTTCCATGACATCATGGAGTGTGCCCAAAGTCCTCTCGCGTAATTTGACAACGAGTCTGAGGTCAGGCCCCCTCAAGCTCTGTAAAATCCTGACCATGCATGGCTGTAACTTACGCATCGTAATAAATGAACCTAAATCTGACTTTAAATCTGACCCCAATATCAAAGCTAATCAAATTATCATTTATATTCTGAAATGATTCCACGTCATACATGCCCATTAAGGCAATCTGCAATCATTGACCCTGAAACTGGAGGAAAACACTGGCAGAAATATGACTGCCATTGTGTATCACGACATCCCTGTCAGTTGTGACTCCTGACTGACGTATGAGACACCACGACTCACATTTGCATCAATAGAAATAAAATTCCCAACTTGAACCAAGTCTTTCGATTACTGATCTACATTAGCTCCCAGACAATCATGACCTAAAATTCTTATCCTCATGTTCAAATCCCTCCCTGGCTGCACCTCTCCCTGGCTCTGTAACCACCTCCAGCTCACCAGTTCCTCCAATTCGAACCAATTAATTCATTCATTTCCAAATTCCTTTGTCCCATTATTGGCAGCTGCCTGGACCCTAACCCTAATTCAATCCAAGACTTTCCGTAACAACGTTCTCCTTCAAAACGCTCCTCGATATCTTAAAAGTTTATTTATTACTGTCACAAGTTGGCTTACATTAACACTGCAATGAAATTACTGTGAAAATCTCCTAGTCGCCACACTCCGGCACCTGTTCAGATACAGTGAGAGAGAAATTAGTGTGGCCAATGCACCCCAACCAGCATGTCTTTCGGACTGTGGGAGGAAACCCATGCAGACATGAGGAGAATGTGCAAACTCCACACTGAAATGGCCCAAGCCGGGAATCAAACCCGGGTCCCAGCACTGTGAGGCAGCAGTGCTAACCACTGTGCCATCTCTTTGACTGTGCATTCGGTCATCAGATCAAATACATCCTTCTCTGATTTGCTATCAATGTTTATCTCCTTGTGAACCACCTTCAAATGTTTTACTGCATTAATAGCGCTATACAAATTAAAGTTTGTTGTTAATTTCTTTTTTTTTTAGTTTCCAAATAAGCAATTCCATAGCAGAGCCCATTATGAAATGGTTTGGTTTTTCTATTTCACAAACAAATGTAATTGGCAGCAGTAATAACACTTCTGTGAAATGGAAAATGTCATTCATGTTTGGTGTGATGCAGACCATTGATAAAACCGCCCCCACTGTTCTGACATTGTTGATAATATCATCAGAAACCCACTATTATTTACATTTTTAACCCAGTACAGCCCGTGCGTTACCAAATGCATCTCCCCCTCTACTCCCCTTCCACCATTCCAAATAGACTGTTCACCTCTCCCCCTATCCTACCACCTTGTCCCACTTCTCAATTACTCCCACCACCCCGCCATGGCCAACTGCACCCATCCCTCAGTTTCTTTGTGATGTGGAGATGCCGGTGTTGGACTGAGGTAGGCACATTAAGAAGTCCCACAACACCAGGTTAAACCCAACAGGTTTATTTGGTAGCATGAGTTTTCTGATTTTTTTGATTTGGTTTGATTTATTATTGTCACATGTATTAACATACAGTGAAAAGTGTTGTTTCTTGTGCGCTATACAGACAAAACATACCGTTCACAGAGAAGGAAACAAGAGAGTGCAGAATGTAGTGTTACACTCAGAGCTAGGGTGTAGAGGAAGATCAACTTAATGTGAGGTAAGTCCATTCAAAAGTCTGACAGCAGCAGGAAAGAAATTGTTCTTGAGTCGGTTGGTACGTGACCTCAGACTTTTGTACCTTTTCTGAAGGACGAAGGTGGAAGAGAGAACGTCTAGGGTGCATGGGGTCCTTGATTATGCTGGCTTTGCCGAGGCAGTGGGAAGTGTGACAGAGTCAATGGATGGGAGGCTGGTTTGCATGATGGATTGGGCTACATTCATGATCCTTTGTAGTTCCTTGCATTTTGGGCAGAGCAGGAGTCATACCAAGTTGTGATACAACTGATAAAGGAGCAGCACTCTGAAAGCTTAAGCTACCAAATCAACCTGTTGGACTTTAACCTGGTGTTGTCCATTTCTTTGTGCTCTCTCACCTCCCCATTTATCCATTGTCACTCTCCGCAGTTCTTACACAATGTGATGCATCGCCCAGATCCATTGGCTAACTACACGAAACAAGTGACACATCAATATCTTCAGATAGAGATGCTGAGACTGGAAACTTGTGAATCAAAGAAGAACAAGGAACAAAGAGAATTACAGCACAGGAACAGGACCTTTGGTCCTCCAAGCCTGCACCGACCATGCTGCCCGACTAAACTGAAACCCCCTACCCTTCCAGGGATCATAACCCTTCATTCCCATCCTATTCATGTATTTGTCAAGATGCCCCTTAAAAGTCACTATTTTATCTGCTTCCACTGCCTCCCCCGGCAATGGGTTTCAGCACCCACCACCCTCTGCATAAAAAATCTGCCTTGTACATCTCCTTTAAACATTGCCCCTTGCACCTTAAACCTATGCCCCCTAGTAGTTGACTCTTCCACCCTGGGGAAAAAGCTTCTGACTAGCCATTCTGTCCATGCCTGTCATAATCTTGTAAACCTCTATCAGGTCGCACCTCAACCTCCATTGTTCCAGTGAGAACAAACCAAGTTTCTCCAACTTCTCCACATAGCTGATGCCCTCCATCCCAGGCAACTTCCTGGTAAATCTTCTCTACATGCTCTCCAAAGCCTCCACATCCTTCTGATAGTTGATGACCAGAATTGAACACCGTATTCCAAGTGCAGTCTAACTAAGGTTCTATAAAGCTGCAACAAGACTTGCCAATTTTTAAACTCAATGCCCCGGCAGATGAAGGCAAACATGCCGTGTGCCTTCTTGACTACCTTCTCCAGCTGCATTGCCACTTTCAGTGATCTGTGTACTTGTACACCCAGATCCCTTTGCCTATCAATAATCTTAAGGGTTCTGTCATTTACTGTATATTTCTTATTTGTATTAGACCTCCAAAATCCTGGTGACGCAATGACAAATTTCTCTGACCCATGTTACCCTTAATTCATCAATGACTGATCCGTGAGAAGCCTAACCTGGTGATTGTATGACCTTACTTTGTTACATGGGTAAGATGGGCAGACCATGGAAAAGTCCATTGACCTTGGGGAGAATTTTATGGCTTCGGGACGAGCGTGGCCATAAAATCTCACCCAATATCTCCACCTCAGCCTGTAGCCAACATGCCGTCTCCCATTGACCAAGTCTGCTCCTGCACAGTGCATGTGGCTGGGCTCCGAAATGAAGGGGCCGGATCAACAGCATCTCCACAGTCAAAAGAGGATCAGAGCAACTGGCTCTTTACCACTACTGGCGTGTCATGCTACTGGCTTCAGTAGTGGTAAAGAGCCACAGTTGCTCTGTTCCCTCTTTTGACCGTGGAGATGCTGTTGATCCGGGCCCATCATCCGGCCACATGACGCACAACTTCTGGAAGTGGTAGGGAGAGAAAGATATTTATCGAAGTTATACACGTGGGTGTTTAATAAAATGTCACCTTGATAAGTTTCATTCTTTTTATAGCAAAGACAATCTAACAAAGGAAATTTACACATTTTCACCACTTCGTCATCTCGCCCATTATTAAGTCCTGAGTGTCAATTTGTCCTTTCGATTACTCAATGGTGAACATCAATACATGAGGAGGCATCAGAGGAAATGCAGTGGACGTATGCTTGGTTGAAGAACCAAGCAGGAACGGTGACAGAGTGGTTTGCACTGCTGCGTCACAGCACCAGGGACCCAGGTTCAATTCCCAGCTTGGGTCACTGTCTGTGTGGAGTCTGCACGTTCTCCCTGTGTCTGTGTGGGTTTCCTCCAGGTACTGAGGTTTCCCCCCACAGCCTGAGGGATGTGCTGGTTAGGTGCACTGACCCAAACAGGTACCAGAGTGTGGCAACTAAGGAAATTTCACAGTAACTTCATTGCAGTGTTAATGTAAGCCTTACTTGTTTTGTGCAAAGGGGGAGGGGTGGGGGCTTTGCAGGGGAGTGGTTGGGGGTTTGCGGCGAAGGGGTATGAAGTGGTGGGGGCTTTGCGGGGGAGTGGTGGAGGGTTTGCGGCGGAGGGTTTGCGGCGGTGGGGTTTGGAGGGGTGGAGGCTTTGCAGGTGAGGCGTGAAGGTTTTGCAGGAGAGGAGTGGAGGAGTGTGGAGGGGTGGGGGCGGGTGGCTTTGTGGGGGAGTGGAGGGGGTTATGGAGGGATGGGGGCTTTGTGGGGAGGGGTGAAGGTTTTGTAGGAGAGGAGTGGAGGAGTGTGAAGGGATGGGGGCTCTGTGGGAGAAGGGAGAAGCTGCTGGTGGAAATGGGTTGCTAGTTTCCATTTTTTATATTATTTCTCGTCTGAGTCACACTTCTCAGGTTCAACAGCCACGTAGCTCCTGGCTTGAAGATGTGCTTCAGGTGCCAATGTCTTCTTAATTACATTGCGATGGTTTATGGCAATGACATTGGGACACATGTGTTGGAGTAGTGCTGACTGCGAACTAAGTCAATAAACTCACTCTCCGGCAAAGAGAGCTGCTCTTTCTTTGTTTTAATTTCACCACATGGTGTGAATCCAGTTAATATCAGATGTCCAAATAGATCTGGTGGTGACTTCCAATACCCTGGGATCCTGGCATCATCTGAGCTTTAAGGAAGCCCCATGAGATTGAAGTTTCCACTTTTATTTTGAATATTCTTCAATGTTCTCATCATTGAAGATACTTCAACACCTTGGCCAAGCTCCATCTCGTGTACTCTCTCCTGTACTGTGTTGTATAGGACACAGCACATCATTCTTGATGTCCAGGCACATGAGGCACACCTTTAACCTGGTGGTCATGTAGCTCTTGTTGTAGCAGTTTTGGGCCTCACTGGTGGGTGGCATGAACAAGTTTGCAGTCGATCTCCCACCAGCCAGCCTTTGCCGCTCCCTGACACAAAGAGTTTTGAAATTTTGGACTGCTGCCATGTAAAAGCGCTGTGACAACTCCAGAGGAATTCAGCACAGTTGCATGAACCTCTTCCTGTGGCAGCCACCAGTTATACACTGATGGAATGAATCATCATAGAATCCCTATGATGCAGAAAGAGGTCATTCGGCCCATCAAAAGCCTATATTGAAAGAATGTCATAGAATCCTTACAATTCTGTACCAACTCTCTGAAAGAGTATCTTACCCAGGCCCATTCCCACATCCCTGTAACCCAGCATATTTACCATGACTGATCTACCCAACCTACACACCCTTGAACACTAAGGGAAGATTTAGCATGGCCAATTCACCTCCTTCAAGACCTAGTGGCCAGACATTGCCCATCGATGTGTAAGTCACCATTACTCTTAATTTCTTTGACTCCCGCTCCCACCAATGAACCAGGAGCCTGTCAATCAGCTGCACTATTGTGTAAGGGAGGTCACAGGTGAGTTGTTTGCCAAGGCTTCAGCCGATGTTCATCTTCCCCTGCAATGACTGTGGGGGGAAACCAGAGCACCCGGTGGAAACCCATGCAGACACGGGCAGAACGTGCAAATTCTACACAGACAGTGACCCAAGGCTGGAATTGAACCTGGGTCGCTGGTGCTGTGCGGCAGCAGAGCTAACCATTGTGCCGCCCAATGATATCCCTCGCAGTTGGGAAAAACTTTTGGTTCATCTGGTGGTCCTCTAATTAGCACATGTGTCACACGTGTACTTATGAGAAGCTGGAGACACATATCTGACTGCCTGTTCAGCCTGGCTGTTAAATTGCAGGGGAAGAAGAACATCGGTTAATGCTTGGTAAACAACTCACCTGTGACCTCCCTTACACAATGATGCAGCTGGTTGACAGACTCCTGAATTGGTGGCTCATTGGTAGGAGCCGGAGTCAAAGAAATTAAGAGCAATGGTGACCTTCACATCGACAGGCAATGTCTGGCCACTGGGTCCTGAAGGAGGCTGATGGAGTCTGACCACTTGCGGTGGTCAGTCTCAATCTGCAGAAACACTGCTCTGCCCATAAGCAAGGAAACTGAATCTCTCTCTCTCAACCCTCCCACAGGAGTAGTTCCCCCAAGCCTCAGCACCATTCTTCTCCGCTCCTCTCTATTCTGTTCTCTGCTGTTCTTCAGATCTGCATTAAATAACTCTGCCATGTACCACTTTCATGCTCACTTGCAGATCCCACCAAGGTATGACCTTGCTGTCATGGCTTCTGATTGTCTTCCTTGTTCTATGTCCTACAGGAAACATTCACTCCGCTGTCCAACACACCAATCAACCTGTGATATTGTTCATTTGAAACTCATGAAACGTGGTTATGATCATAAGGATTCACTGCAAAACTGGCAAGACAGCTATAGGGACTCAAGCCTTTATTCACATCAGACAAGGAGAACTTCAAACACCCTCACAAAGTGCCACTCAACCTCAACTCACTTTCACTGCTGTATTTCCTTACCCATCAAAAACCCATGGTGGAGGCAAGTCCAGACCTCAACTGATATCTCATCAAGCATCCTAGATTGCCAGGTGACAATGATCAAGTGAAGCAAGATAATGATTAATACCAGAAAGTTACCCTCAAATAGCTCTGTTAAATTCAGAATTGGGCACTTTGGAGGTGGGATGGTGTTGGGTGTGAGAATTTTGAATTTTTCACCTAGTTGCCTATTGCTCTGGAGTCACATGTAAGCCAGACCAGGTAAGGATGGCAGATTTCCCACCAGTTCTCGTGAGTTAAGACATTCCCTCATTAGATTCTGTCCACTGTCTTAACAGTGATGTTAATTTACTCAAAATAAACAGGTTTACCTCCCAATAGCTCAGTGAGGAACATTACTCAAGTAAGTAGGATCATTTTTTATTCTTTCCTGGAATATGGACAAGACCAACATTTGTTGCCCAACCCTAATTGCCCATGAGAAGCTGATGGTAAATGTATATCTGTAGTGCTGTTAGGGAGGGAAGGAGTTCCAGGATTTTGAACCAGCAACAGTGAAGGAATGGTGATACTTTTCCAAGCCATGATATTATTTGGCTTGGAGGGAAACGTGCATGTGGCGATGTTCCCACGTGTCTGCTGCCCTTGTCTGTCTAGGTGGTAGAGGTCATGGGGGTTTGGAAGCAGATGCCTTGGTAAGTTGCTGCAGTGCATTTTGCAGATGGTACACACTGCTGCCACTATGTGTGAAGGGAGTGAATGTTTAAGTGATGGATGGGGTACCAGTCAAATGGGCTGCTTTGCCCTGAATGCTGTTGAGCTTCTTGAGTGTTGGAGCTGCACTCATCCAAGCAAGCGGAGAGTATTCCACCATACTCCTGACTTGCGTCTTCATTCATTAATATCATGAACGTTAATTTCCAGGCATTCACATAGAGATGGATATATAAAATCATAAACAGCTTTTCAGCAGCACGGTGGCAGAGTGGTTATCACTGCTGTCTCATTGCACCAGGGACACAGGTTCGATTCACCGCGGTGTGGAGTTTGCACTTCTCCCTGTGGCTGCATGTGTTTCCTCCGGATGCTCCAGTTTCCTCCCACAGTCCAAAGATGTGCGGATTAGATGGATAGGCCATGCTAAATTGCCCCTTAGTGTCAGGGGGATTAGCTGGGGTAAAGGCATGGAGTTATGGGGATAGAGCCAGAGTTGGATTGTGATTGGTGCAGACTCAATGGGCTGAATGGCCTCCTTCTGCACAATAGGACTGTAGGATTCTAGGATTGTATGATTCTGTGAACTGTAGCCATAAATTACTACAGCAAAGCCAATATCTTCCCTCAACAATTTTTTTTATTCGTAGGAAATGGGTGTTGACAGCTGGCTAGCATTTATTGCCCATCCCTAGTTGCCTGTGGGTCTGGAGTCACATGTAGGCCAAACCGAGTAAGGATGGTAGATTTCCTTCCCAAAAGGACATTAGTGAACCAGATGGGTTTTTCCAACAATCAACAATGATTTCATGGTCATCAGTAGATTCTTAATTCTAGATACTTTCTTTTTATTGAATTCAAATTCCACCATCTGCCATGGTGGGGTTCAAACCCAAGTTCCCAGAACATGAACTAAGTTTCTAGATTAATAGTCTAGTGATAATACCAATAGGCCTTTGGCTTCCCCTATTCAATTGCCTTGTGATTATAGTCTAACGAAATAACGAAAGCCATTTTCTTTTTTGATTCTGAGTTTCACACTTTGCCTTGCATTCACTGGGCGAGTATTTACTGACTTCTGTAAAATTTTTGTCCAAATTTTAGCATCAGGAGGCAGGGCAGACTCCCAAATCAAGGCAATACAAATTAGAAGTTTTTTTTTAATCATCTAGCATTCTTATAATCAGGAATACACTGTTTGGAAAAGCACTGAAAGCATGGAATTCAACATGGAATTTAATATGTACTAAAAAGTAGAAATTAACAGGGCTATTGGGAAAGGTCAAGGGAATAGGACTGATCATAAAGTCATACAGTACAGAAGAGGCCAATCAGCCCATCGAGTTTGCATCAGCAAAACTATGCTAATCCCACATGCCAGCACTTGGCCCATAGCCTTGAATGTTATGACAATTTCAAATGCTCTTTCAAGTACTTTGTAAAGATTGTGAGGTTTCCTGTCTCCACTACTCTCCCGGGCATTTCATTCCAGACTCCTACCACCCTCTGGGTGAAAAGGTTTTTCCCAAATGCCCTCTAAACCTTCTGCCCCTCATCTTAAAATTATGCCCTGCCATTACTGACCCTTCAACTAAGGGGAACAGCTGCTTCCTGTCTGCACTGTCTGTACTCCTCATAATTTCATTCACCTCAATCAGGTGCCCCTTTAGCCTTCTCTGCTCTAAACAAAATAGCCCAACCCTACCCAGCCTCTTTCCATACCTCAAAGGTTCCATCCCAAGCAACATCCTGGTGAATCTCCTCTGTGCCCTCTTCAGTGCAATCACATCCTTCCTATAGTTGACCAGAACTTTACACAGTACACCAGCCTAACCAAACTTTTGTACAGCTCCATCATGACTTCCTTGCTCTTATAATCTAAGGGCAAGTGCTAGGTCCTTATTGTGTTGATGTGCCTTCTTTACCTCATCTATTAACCTGTCCTGCCACCTTCAGACATCTGTAGACCAACACCAAAGATCCCTCTATTCCTCTGAGTTTCCTAATGTCCTGCCATTCACTGAGTACTCCCTTGTCTTGTTACTCTTTCCAAAGTACATCACCTCACACTTTTAAGGGTAAAACCGCATCAGCCACAGATCTCTCATCCGACCAAGACCTTCTTTTTCACGATCAAACAGCCTGCCAATCTTTGTGATTTGCAAGCTTACTTATCATTCCCCCCACATTCTCATCTGTATCGTCTACATATACATCACACAAAATAAGGGACCTAGCACTGATTCTTGTGGTACCCCACTGGACACCGGCCTCCAGTCACACAAACAGCCTTCTACACCACACTCTGTCCTCTATCACTAAGATAATTTTGGATCTAACTTATCCTGTATCCCATGTGGCACTTTGTCAAAGGCTTTGCTGAAATCCATATAAAGTATTTCAACCGCACTACCCTCATCTACGTACCTGATCATTGCCTTGAAAAATTCAATAAAATTTGTTAAGCATGACCTCTCTCTGATAAAGTCATGCTATCCTTAATGAAGCCATGCCTCTCCAAGCAGAGATTAATTCCCACCTTCAGAATTTTCTCCAATAGTTTCCCTATCACTGATATGAGACTTACTGGACTGTAATTTGTCTCTACCGTCCTTCTTTCAGTGCACTGGCACAGGCAAGATGGACTAAATGACCTCTATCTGTGCCATATGATTTGACTTTGAAACTAGTGCTGGATGCACAAAGTTTTGAAATACTGTATTTAAAACATTAGGGCGGCACAGTGGTTAGCACAGCTGCCTCACAGTGCCAGGGATTCGGGTTCAATTCTGGCTTTGGGTCACTAGCTGTGTGGAGTTTGCACATTCTCCCCATGTCAAAGAACAAAGAACAAAGAAAAGTACAACACAGGAACAGGCCCTTTGGCCCTCCCAGCCTCGGTGTGGATTTCCTCCAAGTGCTCCAGTTTCCTCCCACAGTCCAAAGATGTGCAGCTTAGGTTGACTGGCCTTTCTAAATTGACCCTAGTGTCGGGGGGTTAGCAGGGTAAATGCGTGGGTTATGGGAATAGGGCTTGAATGGACCGAATGGCCTCCTTTGCACTGTAGGGATTCTATGAAAACAAGAGGTTTAAAACTGTTCATGTATTCTGTAAGGCTGACCAATCCTTTTAAATGTGGAAGGAGACTCCTACACCTGCAGAATTTAGCACACCCTCAATATTCTGATGTGTATTCACTTGACAATTGCATTCCTCCCAGCAATATTGCCATGCCTGATCCAGTTTTTTCCATTCTTCGAGGGACATTCATGCACTGAGAACTATTCAATGTTGCCTTGTCAATGATCAAAATTGGCATCATAGCTCTCACTGAGAAATAAAACTTGTTTCTCACCAACACTGAAAGGAATTAATGACCACAATTGAAGATGTGAGGTTGATTTCTAGATAGGAACCCAACAACTAGAATCAGATACTACGTGCAATTCTGCGAAAAATGAGGTACTTAATTATCTCCACCTTGGTTGAAGCGTTCAGTAGGATTAGCAAATACTTTCAAATTGACTTCATGCTGCCATTAGATTTTGGGATCACTCAGCCCTCCTGTCCCTTCAAACTGCGAGCAAGAAAATGTTTACTTAAAGATTCTGCATAACACCAGAGATGGTTTCAGCACAGAATCAGATGCTTGTCCCATCAGTCATACACCAGTGCTTTTCTCTGAATAAATGGCCTATCCTGATCCCAAAATCCCTTTAAAGTTCTTTTTTTCAAGCAATATCTAATTCTCTTGTCAAAGAATTGAACTTCTTCACCCAAAGGGTTGTGAATCTGTGGAATTCCCTGCCCAGTGAAGCAGTTGAAGCTACCTCATTGAATGTTTTTAAGGCAAGGATAGATAAACTTTTGAACAATAAAGGAATTAAGGGCTATGATGAGTGGTTGGGTAAGTGGAGCTCAGTCCACGAAAAGATCAGCCATGATCTCACTGAATGGCACAGCAGGATTGAAAGGCCAAATGGCCTACTCCTGCTCTTAGTTCTCATGTTCTTGTGGACTTGCCTCAATAGCAGCTTGAGCAGAGATTATCACATTCCAGGCTTTGAGTTTTAATAGCCTATCTGGAAGGCCATCCCGATATTAATTCCGCAATGAAGTACTTACTGCTATCGACCAGGATCTGCTTTGGGTGGCATGGTGGTTAGCACTTTGCCTCACAGCCAGGGACCCAGGTTCAGTTCTGGCTTTGGGTCATTGTCTGTATGGAATTTGCACACTCTCTCCCATGTTTGCCCCTATTTCCTCCCACAGTCCAAAGATGTGCAGGTTAAGTGGATTGGCCATGCTACATTGCCCCTTAGTGTCAGGGGAATTGGCAGGGTAAATACATGGAGTTATGGGAATAGGGCTTGGGTGGGTTTGTTGTTAGTGTAGGCTAAATGGGCTGAATGATCTCCTGCAATGTAGGGATTCTGTTTTGCTATTATTTCTGCTTATTGATAGCTTACCTTGTGTCTGCTTGTCCTGCAGTTGAGGCTTAACTTAAAATTGAGGCTTAGAGCCTCTAATTTATCACTGCCTACACTGCTTAAAGTTTATTTATTATTTATTAGTCACAAATGGGCTGACATTCACACTGAAATGAAGTTGCTGTGAAAATCCCCTAGTCACCACACTCCGACACCTGTTCGGGTACACTGAGGGAGAATTTAGCAAGGCCAGTTCACCTAACTAGTACATCTTTGGACTGTGGGAGGAAACCAGAGCACCTGGAGGAAACCCATGCAGACACAAGGAGAATGTGCAAACTCCACACAGAAAGTGACCTAACCAGGGAATCGAACCTGGGTCCCTGGTGCTGTGAGGCAGCAGTGCTAACCACTGTGCCACCATGCCACCCCAAGGGTGCGTGCACAGATTTCTATGAGAGCTTGCTCTCTGGCCCCCTTTCAAAGATGAAGAGTCCGGAATTTCCAACCTTTCCTCCTGATTCAGTTCCAGGGCATCAATATCCTGCCTTATATGTTAATCAAAAACCAGAAAATAACTAGAAAAGCTATGGATTGTCATTGGAATTTAAAAGGGAAAGTAAGGCTCCTGTTTTGCGACCCTAAACTAGAAAGGATCAGACTTGAATCATTTACCTATTTTCTCCTCTTTTAGCTGTTGACCGATCTGCTACACATCTGAAGAATTTTCAGTTTTATTCCAAATCTCTAGCCATGCTTGTTTTCATTTCCAATTTTCAGATTTTTCTCTTTGGGTCTGAGTTGCATTGCAAATTGTGCTAATGGAAAGTTTTTTTAATAGAAAATAGAAATAGGCACCTGAAAACATAGAATCCCTACAATGCAGAAGGAGATCATTCCGCCCATCAAGCCTGCACTGACAGCAATCCCACCCAGGCCCTATCCCTGTAACTTCATGTATTTATCCTGCTAATCTTACATACTTCACGTGTTGTGCTAAGAAATGAATACCTGAGCTGCGGTCAACTGAAATGATTGAATTACTTAACCAGTCACCTCACTAAACACATTCATGTATATACAGCACACTCCTGTTAATTCTGTAACTAAACTGCAACAACTTTGTTTCAGCTTATCATGTTAGCGCAATTGACTCTAAGTGTTATAGGTATCACACAGGTAGTCATGTATTCATTATGACTATGGAACACTTTCAAAACACACATGTATTTCTGGCCATTGAAGATTTGATGCACAGGAGGCCATAGTGTACAATAGTTGTACTATCCTGTTCCAATGAGCCAATCTGTGTAAGTGTTGATTCATTCAAATGTAAATTAGACATGATTTATTTTTAAAAAGAAAGCATCGACATGCAGCATATGAGTAACCTGAGACCTGACATGTCATGTTAAAGCAAATGTTGGAGGTATAGATAATGTTGGACTCGCAGACCTCAAAGCTCTCCAATATTGAATTGTTTCTCGTGGCATTGTCTGGGTTTAGACCATAAGGCACAGAAGCAGAATTAGACCATTTGGCCCAAGGAGCCTGTTCTGCCATTCAATCATAGCTGATAGGTTTCTCAACCCCATTCTCCTGCCTTTTCCATGTAACCTTTGATCCCCTTACCAATCAGGAACCTATCTATCTCTGTCTTAAATACACTCACTGACCTGGCCTCCACAGCCTTCTGTGACAATGAATTCCACAGATTCACCATCCTTTGGCTGAAGAAATTCTTCCTCATCTTGGTTCTGAAGGGTCGCCCCTTTATTCTGAGGCTGATCCTTGTCTCTCCTACTAATGTGTGATGTAGAGTAACTGATGATTGCTGTGATTAGTAGTTAAGTTGATTCTGAAGCTCCAATGTCATTATACCAGGTGACTACCAAGATTGTGGTTAGTGAACTAGAAACAATCTTCGCCTTTTTGGTTCAGCAATCCCTAAGATATATTTATTTTTTAAATTAGTGTCACAAGTAGGTTTACATTAACACTGCAACTAAGCTACTGTGAAAATCCCCAGTTGCCACACTCTGTCGCCTGTTCGGGTACACTGAGGGAAAATTTAGCATGGCCAATGCACCTAACCAGCACGTCTTTCGGACTATGGGGAGAAACTGGAGCACCCAGAGGAAACCCATGCAAACATGGGGAGAAAGTGCAGACTCCCGTACAGACAGTGACCCAAGCCAGGAATTGGACCTGGCAGCGGTGAGGCAGCAGTGCTAACTAACCACTGTGCCACATATACAGACTGTTCATAAAGTTCCTGTGCAAATTCTAACATTCATAACTTACACTCGATAGAAACAAACTGTGATTGAGATATAGAAGTGTAATTCTTAAAGTTTTAGGGTAATAGAGTTGAAATTTCTCAGCTTTGATATAATTACCATCTTTTATGATAATTCATTCAATCCAATTTTCCAACTTTTTGGAAACATTGTCCAGCTGCTTTTGAATAGTTTCATGAATATTAACATTCAAAAATACAATTAATCATGCTTTAATTTGTTGTTTCTAGCTTGCTTCTATTGTGTGTACATCCAAAGTTATTGAGGCTTAAGATTGCACAAGGGCATCTGGTATATAGTGGAACAATTGTGGTACAACATTTGTGCCCAACTAATCAGTGTATTAAGCTCTAATGTTAATAACATTTTAACATTAAATCCCTTGATTGTTAAATAGTCATAGTAAACAACATGAAGAAAATTCAGATAAGAAAGATGGTACTTACTTGGCGCTTAAAACGCTGATGCTCAGGGGTGAGTTTGGATATTCCAATTGTTGCCTTAATTAAGTCCACAAGTATTAAGATCAGGAAAGCAATTATTGTTGATTTTCTTTTGAAACATAACATGATTTAGAAGATCTGTCTGAGATCTGTGAGCACTACTACAGAAACTTGATTAACCAGCTTGTACTTTTGCTGATAGAAGTACAATGCGTACTTTCCTGCAAGTGAAAAGGGAAGTCAAAGCCTTCTTCTGATGAGATCTAATCTTTGCAGGTCTCAACAGTGTATCTTCATTCTTGTGCCATCCCAACCTGCCTTTCTATATTATATTTTAAGGCTTATTGTGAGTGCGACTTTGCTAAGTAACAGTGTTACTGTTCCTGTCAAGTGATGCTACCCTTAATAACAATAGATTTGATCAAATATTTTTTCAAAGGAAACCTCGAAAGGCAACTTCCTTGCAACAAAATGGCTAATGGGAGCAGATTTGCTGCTGCAGTTTTGTGCAGTTCAGTCTTGCATTGTGTGTTTAGGAACATCACAGAGTACTAGCATGTAGGTGTGGTGAGGAAATAACAAAAACAGATAAAGAAAAACTTGCATTTGCACGGCTCCTGAGATGATTTCAGGACTTCCCTAAGTCCTCTATGCTAAATGAGTACTTTTGAGGTGTGAATGTAGGGAAGCTAGCAACCAAATTGCTCAAAGCAAGCTCCTACAACACTCCCCACTTGCCCAGATGGGTGCAGCTCTAACAACACTCAAGAAGCTTGACACCATCCAGGACAAAGCAGCCCACTTGATTGGCATCCCATCTGCAAACATCCACCCACTCCACCATCGAAACTCAGTATTAGCAGTGTGTACCAGCTATAAGACACATCGCAGTAATTCACCAAAGATCCTTAAGAACATAAGAACATAAGAAATAGGAGCAGGAGTAGGCCATCTAGCCCTTCGAGCCTGCCCTGCCATTCAATAAGATCATGGCTGATCTGTTGCTGCTCAGTTCCACTTTCCTGCCCTCTCCCCATAACCCTTAATCCCCTCTCTTATCAAAAACCCATCAACCCGCGTCTTAAAAATATTTAGCGAGGCAGCCTCCACCACTTCAACGGGCAGAGAATTCCAGAGATTCACCACCCTTTGAGTGAAGAAGTTCTTCCTCAACTCCGTTCTAAACCGCCCCCCTTTTATCTTGAGGCTGTGCCCCCTAGTCCTACTGTCTTTTTTGAGCGGGAAGAGTCTCTCCACCTCTATCCTATCCATCCCATTCATCATCTTATACGTCTCAATGAGATCTCCCCTCATTCTTCTAAACTCTAACGAGTACAAGCCCAGTTTATTCAGCCTCTCCTCATAGCTCAACCCCCTCAACTCCGGTATCAGCCTAGTAAACCTCCTCTGCACTTCCTCCAAGGCCAAAATATCTTTGCGCAGGTGCGGCGCCCAAAACTGCACACAGTACTCCAGCTGCGGCCTCACCAATGCCCTATACAGCTGCAGCAAGACCTCCCTACTTTTATATTCAATCCCCCTCGCTATGAAGGCCAGCGTCCCATTCGCCTTCCTGACCACCTGCTGCACCTGCAGGCTGGGTTTTTGCGACTCATGCACAAGGACCCCGAGGTCCCTCTGCACCGTCGCCTGCTGCAGTTTTTCGCCCCGTAAGTAATAGTCCTTCCTACCATTCTTCCTACCAAAGTGGACCACCTCACACTTGCCAACATTAAATTCCATTTGCCATTTCCTGGCCCATTCGCCCCGCCTATCTAGATCCTTCTGCAGACTCTCCACACCCTCCGCACAATTTGCCGTTCCCCCAATGTTGGTGTCATCAGCAAATTTCAACACCCTACACTCGGTTCCCTCCTCCAGATCATCTATATAAATGGTAAAAAGCTGAGGCCCCAGCACCGACCCCTGGGGCACTCCACTAGTCACCATCCACCAATCCGAATAGCACCCGTTGACCCTCACTCTCTGCCTCCTATTTGACAAGCAATCCTCTATCCACGCTAACACCCTACCCCCAACTCCATGTCCCTCAACCTTCTGCAATAACCTCTTGTGAGGTACTTTGTCAAACGCCTTCTGAAAATCCTGAAAGACCACATCCACCGGCTCTCCTCTATCCACCGCCCTAGACACATCCTCATAGAACTCCAGTAGATTTGTCAGACATGACTTCCCTTTAATGAAACCGTGCTGCGTCTGCTCTATCAAGCAATTCCCTTCAAGATGCCTCGCAATTTCCTCCTTAATGACAGATTCTAACATTTTACCTACCACAGACGTTAAACTAACTGGAGACAGCACCTTCCAAACGCATGACACACCACCACTTCCAAGTTCCCCCCCAAGCCGCTCACCACCCTGGCTGGGAAATATATCACCGTTTCTTTGCAGTCGCTGAGTCAAAATCCTAGAATTCCCTCCCTAATGGCATTGTGAGTCAACCCACAGCACATGGACTACAACGTTTCAAGAAGGCAGTTCATCATCACCTTCTCAAAGACAACTAGGAATGGCAATAAACGCTGGCCAGCCAGTGACACCCATGTCCCACGAATAAATAAAACTCAACAATGACCAAATTGTTTGTTCTTGTGATGTTGACTGAGATACACATGGATCAGGAATAACTCTACTGCTTTTAAATTAGTGCCACATGATATTTTATGTACAGCTGAGAGAGCTGACAAGGTCTTGAGGTAAAATTTTGGGCAGGATTTTCCAGCTGTGCTTGCCCCAAAACTGAAAATCCCACCCGAGGTCAACGGACATTCCATGGTTTGCCCCTTGCTTGCTATGATTCCCATGGGAAAATTTGCCCCCTTACCTGAAATATTGCACCTCTGGTAGTGTAGCAGTCCTTCAGTACTGCACCAAGTGTCAGCCTTGTTTCCTGTGCTCAAGTCCTGTAGTGGAACTTGAATCTACAACTTCTGAGTCAGGAATGAGAGTGTCTGCAACTGAGCCATGGTAGGGTAGGCTGTCAGTGTTGGCAATGGAAGGATGGATTTTTGAAGTGAAGATGAGTGGCCAGCCAGGAATGTGGTCATAAAAGGATGAGGTTTTCAGCAGCAGATGGATTAAGCCAAGTAGACATGGTAAGAAAGCATCATGGGATTATGTTAAGATAAGGATTGTAGAATCTTTCTGTACATGAATTTATTTGGAGATTAAGAAAATGACCTTTCAATGAATAATTGACTCATCTTGCTCCCTGGTTGCATTTTATACATACAGTGTCATCTTTGGCAAGTCTTACATTAATTCTAAACCTTGTAGAATTGATTTAGCCATTACATGGAGAAGAATCCATATGTGATGTGGGTGATGAGAAGTGAATAGTTTGGGAGATAGAGTCATAGAGGTTTACAGCATGGAAACAGGCCCTTTGGCCCAATTTGTCCATGCTGCCCTTTTTTTAAGCACGAAGCTAGAGCCAAACACCCACATTTGGCCAATATCCCTCTATACCCATCTCACCCATGTAACTGTCTAAACGTTTTTTAAAAGACAAAATTGTACCTGCTTCTACTACTACCTCTGGCAGCTGGTTCTGGACATTCGCCACAATTGCCCCTCTGGACCCTTTTGTATCTCTCCCTCTCATCCTATGCCCTCTAGTTTTAGACTCCCCTACCTTTATGAAAAAATATTGACCATCTACCTCATCTATGCCCCTCATTATTTTATCGACCTCTATAAGATCACCCCTAAGCCTCCCATGCTCCAGGGAAAGAAGTCCCAGTTTATCCAACTTCACCCTATAAGTCAAACCACCAAGTCCTGGTGGCATCTAGTAAATCTTTTCTACACTCTTTCTAGTTTATTATCCTTTCTATAATAGGGTGACCCGAACTGTACACAGTATTCCAAGTATGGCCTTACCAATGTCTTGTACAACTTCAACAAGACATTGCAACGCCTACATTTAATGTTCTGAGGAATGAAACCAAGCATGCTGAATACCTTCTTCACCACTCTGTCCACCTGTGACTCCACTTTCAAGGAGCTATGAATCTGTACTCCTAGATCTTTTTGTTCAATAACTCTCTCCAACACCCTACCATTAACTATCTATAAAGGCTCATGGTCATGCATCAAGAAATGCTTATGCTCTGAGCAATCTCATCTTTGAAACCATGGTTTCACTGGTCAGAATGGTTGAGGATTATAAGTTCCCCAAAAGGCTAAAACTGAAGTAATTAGTGTCTGGAGCAGATGATAAAAAATGGATAGTCAGAAGTATATATACAGAATACAGTGAAGCTACCGGAGACAGTGAGGGAAAGGCAACAGGAATGAAAATTGTCTAAAAAAGGTAAAAGGCAGCGAAATGTTTTTCTGGGGATATATTAGTGAGAGTATGTTAGGATAGGGTTAGTGAAAGATTTAGACAATGTGTGCAATCAATACCGGCGGTGGCGGTGGAGGAGGTACAGTGAAGCCGCGGAGCTGGGAGTGTCTGCGCGCGCTTTCTGCACGAGCGGGAAAGGCAAAACCGCGCGAGCGCCGCAGCCGGGAGCCGGGAGCCGAGAGCCGGGAGCAGGGACACACACACAGCGGCTTCAGGCGGTACGCGGGCCCGGGGATGGAGGCCGAGGCGGCTCAGTCTGAGGTAGCGGAATCAGTCCCCCCCCCCCCCAACACACACACATACACCCACCCCCCTCCCTCATACACACCCGCCTCCCCCCTCCCCCCTCGATTCCCCCCTCCCCCCCCTCGATTCCCCCCTCGATTCCCCCCTCCCCCCCCCCTCGATTCCCCCCTCCCCCCCCCCTCGATTCCCCCCTCCCCCCCCCTCGATTCCCCCCTCCCCCCCCCCTCGATTCCCCCCTCCCCCCCCCCTCGATTCCCCCCTCCCCCCCCCCTCGATTCCCCCCTCCCCCCCCCCTCGATTCCCCCCTCCTCCCCCCCTCGATTCCCCCCTCCTCCCCCCCTCGATTCCCCCCTCCTCCCCCCCTCGATTCCCCCCTCCTCCCCCCCTCGATTCCCCCCTCCTCCCCCCCTCGATTCCCCCCTCCTCCGCCCTCATTCCCCAGGCCAGCCCCCCTCCCCCCTCATTCCCCACGACAGCCCCCCCTCTCCCCTCCCCCCTCTCCCCTCTCCCCTCCCCCCTCTCCCCTCTCCCCTCCCCCCCCGATTTCCCCCCTCCCCTCTCATTCCCCAGGCCAGCCCCCCTCCCCCCTCATTCCCCAGGCCAGCCCCCCTCCCCCCTCATTCCCCACGACAGCCCCCCTCCCCCCTCATTCCCCACGACAGCCCCCCTCCTCCCCCTCCCCCCCTCCCCCTTCCCCCCTCCCCCCCTCCCCCTTCCCCCCCTCCCCCTTCCCCCTTCCCCCCCTCCCCCTCCCCCTTCCCCTTCCCCCTTCCCCCCTCCCCCCCTCATTCCCCACGACAGCCCCCCTCCCCCCTTCCCTCTCCCCCTCCCCCCTCCTCCCCCTCTCCCCTCCCCCTCCCCCCTCCTCCCCCTCTCCCCTCCCCCTCATTCCCCACAACAGCCCCCCCTCCCCCCTTGTTCCCCACGACAGCCCCCCCCCTCCAACCTCCCCCCTCCTCCAACCTCCCCCCTCGTTCCCCACGCCAACCCCCCCCTCCCCTGTTGTTCTGGAAGGCCTGCCCACAAATAGTTGCATTGCAACAGTTTGTGTTAAATGGTTAGGTGGCACCAGCAATGCAATGAGAGAGTGGCAAACAGAGAGGAGCAGACATGTGAACTTTCTGAGAGAGGGCTGCAAATGGATCTCCTCTGACACTACCAGCACTCTTAGGAAACACAGTGCTATTGATGTGATACCCTGGGTGCTGCTTTCAATAGTAGTGCCCCATCCAGTGCATTGCTGATGGAACAGACCACCTTGACCCTGCTAGACAGGGCTGTGGAAAATCTTTGGTCAAGTTGGAGCTTGACCCTTATGAACAGCCAGACCTTGTGGTCCATATTGGTACCAACATCAGAGATATGATGAGGGATGCAGTTCTGAGTGCAGATTATAGATTGGAAGGACACTAAAAGGCTCCAGTGGGTTATGTACAAGCTGTCCACTAGATTGCTCAAAGCACAAGCATTTCTTGATGTATGTCCATGAGCCTTTGTAGATAGTTAATGGTAATGACAGTTAATGGTAGGGTGTTGGGGAGAGTTATAGAACAAAGAGGTGTAGGGGTACAGGTTCAGAGTCTTTGAAAGTGGAGTCACAAATGGACAGAGTGGTGAAGAAAGCGTTCGGCATGTTTGATTTCATTGGTCAGAATATTGAATACAGGAGTTGGGACGATTTGTTGAAGTTGTACAAGACATTGGTAAGGCCACACTTGGAATACTGTGTACTGTTCTGGTCACTCTATAGAAAGGATATTATTAAACTAGGAAGAGTGCAGAAAAGATTTACTAGGATGCTACCAGGACTTGATGGTTTGACTTATAAGGAGAGGCTGGATAGACTGGGACTCTTCCCTGTAGCGTAGAAGGCTTAGGGGTCATCTTATAGACGTCTGTAAAGTAATGAGGGGCATGAATGAGGTAGATAGTCTTTTCCCAAAGGTAGGGGAGTCTAAAACTAGAGGGTATAGGTTTAAGGTGAGTGGAAGAGATACAATATGGTTCAGAGGGGCAATTTTTTCATGATGTGGGTATGCTGGTGTTGGACTGGCGTAAACACAGTAAAAAGTCTGACAACACCAGGTTTTAGTCCAACCGATTTATTTGATAATAGACTCACAAGCTTTCGGGGTTAGTCCCTTCGTCAGGTGAATGGAGAGTTCTGGCCTCAGACAGAGCATATAAAGCACAGACAGTTTAGAGATTACTGATTAGAATGCAAATCCTTACACCTAACCTGCTGTTCAAGACCTGAAGTGGCTGACAATGTGAGTGGAAGGAGCACTGATCACAGGTTAAAGAGATGTGTATTGTCTCCAGACAGTATAGTAAGTGAGGTTTTGCAAACCCAGGCAAGTGTTGGGGGTTACAGATAGTGCGACATGAACCCAAGATCCCTGTTAAGGCCGTCCTCATGTGCGCGGAACTTGGTTATCAGTCTCTGTTCAGCGACTCTGCGCTGTCGTGTGTCGTGAAGGCCGCCTTGGAGAATGCTTACCCGAAGGTCAGAGGCTGAATGCCCGTGACCACTGAAGTGTTCACCAACAGGAAGGGAACAGTCTTGTCTGGTGATTGTCGAGCGATGTTCATTCATCCGTTGTCGTAGCGTCTGCATGGTCTCCCCAATGTACCATGCTTCGGGACATCCTTTCTTGCAACGTACCAGGTAGACAATGTTGGCCGAGTTGCAAGAGTATTTACCATGTACCTGGTGGATGGTATTCTCACGTGTGATGATGGTATCCATGTCGATGATCTGGCATGTCTTGCAGAGGTTGCTGTGGCAGGGTTGTGTGGTATTGTGGTCACTGTTCTCCTGAAGGCTGGGTAGTTTGCTGCGAACAATGATCTTTTTGAGGTTGTGTGGTTGTCTGAAGGCAAGAAGTGGGGGTGTGGGGATAGCCCTGGCGAGATGTTCGTCTTCATCAATGATATGTTGAAGACTCCGGAGAAGATGTCGTAGCTTCTCCGCTCCGGGGAAGTACTGGACAACGAAGGGTACTCTGTCCACTGTGTCCCGTGTTTGCCTTCTGAGGAGATCGGTGCGGTTTTTCGCTGTGGCGCATCGGAACTGCCAATCTGAGAGTCGAGCACCATATCCTGTTCTTATGAGGGCATCTTTCAGGGCCTGGAGGTGTCTGTCACGATCCTCCTCATCTGAGCAAATCCTGTGTATACGGAGGGCTTGTCCATAGTGAATGGCTTCTTTAACATGTTTAGGGTGGAAACTGGAGAAGTGGAGCATTGTGAGATTGTCTGTGGGCTTGCGGTACAGTGAGGTGCTGAGGTGACCGTCCTTAATGGAGATGCGTGTGTCCAAGAATGCAACTGATTCTGGGGAATAGTCCATGGTGAGTCTGATGGTGGGGTGGAATTTGTTGATATCATCATATAGTTGTTTCAGTGATTGTTCACCATGAGGCCAAAGGAAGAAAATGTCATCGATGTATCTAGTGTATAGCATTGGTTGAAGATTCTGTGCAGTGAAGAAGTCTGTTCGAACCTGTGCATGAAGATGTTGGCATATTGAGGTGCAAATTTGGTCCCCATGGCTGTTCCATGTGTCTGGATGAAAAACTGGTTGTTGAAGGTGAAGACATTGTGGTCCAGGATAAAGTGGATGAGTTGTAAAATTGCATCTGGAAACTGGCAGTTGTCAGCATTGAGTACTGAGGCAGTTGCAGCAATGCCATCGTTTTGGGGGATGTTGGTGTAGAGCGCCGAGACATCCATTGTGACGAGGAGTGTCCCTGGTTCAACTGCTCCGTGTGTGCTGAGTTTCAGTAGGAAGTCCGTAGTGTCGCGACAAAAGCTGGGGGTTCTTTGTACAATGGGTTTCAGGATGCCCTCGACGTAGCCGGAGAGGTTCTCACACAGAGTTCTATTGCCCGATACGATGGGACGGCCTGGCGCCTGTTCGGGTATACTGAAGGAGAATTTAGCATGGCCAATCCACCTAACCAGCACGCCATTTGGACTGTGGGAGGAAAGTGGAGCACCCGGAAGAAACCAAACAGACACGGGGAGCATGTGCAGACTCCGCAGACAGTGACCCAAGCCGGGAATCGAACCCGGGTCCCTGGCGCTGTGGGACAATAGTGCCAACCACTGTGGCATCTTATGTTGCACTTCATATTTCAGCTGTCCGAGGCCAGAACTCTCCATTCGCCTGACGAAGGGACTAACCCCTAAAGCTTGTGAGTCTATTATCAAATAAATCGGTTGGACTAAAACCTGGTGTTGTCAGACTTTTTACAATTTTTTCAAACAGAGGGTGGTGAGTGTCTGGAATGAGCTGCCAGAGGTGATGGTAGAGGTGGGTACAATTTTGTCTTTTAAAAAGAATTTAGACAGTTACATAGGTAAGATGGATACAGAGGGATATGGGTAAAGATGGTGATAGAGGATATGGGCTAAATGCAGGCAATTGGGATTAACTTAGCAGTTTAAAAAAAAGGGCGGCATGGACAAGGTGGCCGAAGGGCCTGTTTCCATTATTGTAAACCCCTGACTGTATGATAGCCTGGCCTGTTGAGATCTGCATCTCTGATGCCAGCCATTTGTGACTTTTCCCTCTGACAGGTTGGCACCTCTGGTAAGCTATCCTGTGCACTGTGTCCGCTGATGAGGCTTCACATACCAGTTCTGTCCTCCCTGTCCCAGTTGCATGTTTTCTAGGCCACTATGTCTCAGTTTCTTCTGTGTCCTGCTGGTAACTTTGCAATATAGTTGCCAGACTTAAGAGCATTTGAGAAAATTAGATCTTACCTTAAAGTAATTTTTCTGTAACAGAGGTTTCGCGCTGCTGTTCACTACACAGTTGGGTGTCTTTGTCAGGAGGTTGGCGAAGATAAAGAGATAGAGTTCAGTAAGCAGACCATTGCTGCCATCGCAGAAACAACCTTCAGACAATGTGGTATGTACCTCAACGTTGAATTGCTAATTAAGATGTTTGCTCTTCCATGTGCTGGAGAAAATCCTGTCTCTCTGATAGTCTTCTCTCTTTATCCTTCTTCATTTATTAGTGTCACAAGTAGACTTACATTAACACTGCAGTGAAGTTACTTGAAAATCCCCTAATTGTCACACTCTGGCGCCTGTTCGGGTATACTGAAGGAGAATTTAGCATGGCCAATCCACCTAACCAGCACGCCATTTGGACTGTGGGAGGAAAACGGAGCACCCGGAAGAAACCAAACAGACACGGGGAGCATGTGCAGACTCCGCAGACAGTGACCCAAGCCAGGAATCGAACCCGGGTCCCTGGCGCTGTGGGACAATAGTGCCAACCACTGTGGCATCTTATGTTGCACTTCATATTTCAGCTGGAGGGAAAGGCAGACAATTTGCTGTCAAATGTCTGTCTCTAAAGCTGCCTGCTAAAGAGGTGTGGCAGCGCAGCTTCGGTTACTTGCCTTTCTGTCTTCCCTCTATGCCTGATGAGGGGGCAGTGTTCCGAAAGCTAGTGGCTTGTACTACCAAATAAACCGTTGGACTTTAACCTGGTGTTGTGAGACTTCTTCCTGTGTTCATTAACATGCAGTATGAGGACTTGATTATAATGGCGGAGAATTTGACTTCTAATGTGAATAAACGTCTCCATATCTGGAAAGGTAAAAATCTAATGTGTAAAGATCAGATACGAAAGAGAGGAGAAATGAACCATGAATGTCTACAAGACCAATATTGTCAGGAGGGGGATTGAACTATGAATCTAGTCAAATAATTTTAGTGCCTCTGAAAGCAGTATTACAGGTGATCTTAGTTTAGCAAGGATAAACTGGGAGATCTATAAGGAATGAAACAATCTAGTGTGTTGTTAGTTTACCTTTCGAGAAAGAGCTCTTGCAGCTTCAATGTTTCTTATTGCTGCCAAACTGTCTACCAGATGTCCTTTTATTACCCCTTAGGTGGCTTAAATGGAGGCCTCTGGTACTTTCTGAGATTAGATTTATGACCCTACATTGTTAGAAAGAAAGCTGGTTGGCAGGTCAGGTAACGAGCTATTTTGTTTTCTGTTCTGAGCTGCAGGTTTTAGAAGGGACAGCAAGCAGAAAAGAAGTGTTTCTCTCTCTCTTTTATTTGGAAATTCTGCTGGTTATCTGAAAGCAAGGTCTTGCCTTTCTGAAGAAGAGAATCTGTTGTTGGTGTCTTGACCAGTGTCTCTCCCTGGTGGTCTGGGGAACTGTTCTGGGTGAATCAAGAGACTTGCAAGACCTGACAAGTCTGAGTTTTCAATTCTCCATCCAAAGGACTCAATCCTAGTATCACATAAGCATTAGTCTTTGCTGTGTTGAATTTGTTTAAAGGGTTATTTATAGGATTGGTGCTAATCCCATGAACATCTTGGACATATTTGTTGAGGGTTCTACATTATTGTGGTTGTTTTGTTTTTGTTTGTAACTGATAAAAGTTCTTGCTATATATGTTAACTATATTCTTAAATAAACTTTCCTTGAGAAAAGCTCCCTAGTGGGTCATTTGAATCTACCCGAGGTGAAACATCTCATGCATATCCTAGCCAAAATTCAAGGTGCAAAACTTATGATCCAGACGGACTCCATAAAACACTTTGAAGTTTCTGACCTGAGCCATAACACTAGAAACATGGTGTTGGGTTGTTATGGGGTTTTGTTTGTTTATTCATGGGATGTGGGCATCCCTGATTAGGTCAGTGTTTAATGTCCATCTCTAATTGCCCTTGGGAAGGTGGTGGTGAGCCGCCTTTTTGAATGGCTGCAGTCCATGTGGTTTAACAAAGAAAATTACAGCATAGGAATAGGCCCTTCGGCCCTTCAAGCCTCCACTGACCATGCTGCCCAACTGAACTAAAGCCCCCTGCCCTTCTGAGGACCATATCCCTCTATTCCCATCCTATTCAAGTATTTGTCAAGTCGCCCCTTAAAAGTCGCTATCGTATCTTCCACTACCTCAGCCGGCAACGGGTTCCAGGCATCCATTGACTTCACCTTCTGCACACTTGCTTCATGTGTCCCCAGCCTCCTGGCCTTGACAAATGCTTCCTTTTTCTCTTTGATTAGACTCACAATATCTCTGTTATCCAAAGTTCCCAAAACCTACCATACTTATCCTTCATCCTTACAGGAATGTGCCGGTCCTGGATTCCTATCAATTACACTTGAAAGCCTCCCACATGCCAGATGTTGATTTGCCCTCGAACATCTGTTCCCAATCTACATTCTTCAGTTCCTGCCTAATATTATTGTGATTAGCCTTTCCCCAATTTTAGCACCTTAACTTGAGGACTACACTTATCTTTACCCACCAGTACCTTAAAGCTTACTGAATTGTGGTCACTGTTCCCGAACTGCTCCCCTACTGAAACATCGACCATCTGGCCGGGCTCATTCCCCAATACCAGGTCCAGTATGGCCCCTTCTGTAGTTGGACTATCTACATACTGTTTCAAAAAGCCCTCCTGGATGCTCTTTACAAACTCTGCCCCATCCAAGCCCCCTTGCACCAAGTAAGTTTAAGTACAGAAGAGCAAGGAGGTTGTGATGTGTTTGTGTCTTAAGCAAGCAAGATCTTATCAAAAGAGCACTGAGGGGAAATTATGCTATAAGGAAGTTGATAAAAATCATTCTGTTACCTAGTCATTTCATGAAGAACAGAGCACTGTTCAATCAGCATTTTTAAATAAAACTTAGCTAATTTACTATGGTATGGCTCACAGTGAGTCAGAGGTTTTATTAAGCTAGATGTTATTGGTATGTGAATCTATCTTTTAACTAATAGCTAGAGAATGTGAATTTAAATTCCACTGTGGTAGTTTGAGTTTGGTTTAAAAAATCTGGAAGTAAGAAGCTGACATCAGTAAAAGTGATGATGAAGCTTCTGTTCCAGGGGTTAACTCTTAATCACCGTCTAAAGTGGGATATTCAGTTCTATAAAACCAGGGATGGGCAGCAAATACCAGTCTTGCCAGCAGAACCTACACCCTGGGAATGAAAGAGACATTGGGGTTGGCCTGTAGTGTGCGAGCTACTGAGAAACAGGCCTGAAATCTAACAGCGTCAGATAAGGTATCACAGTCTAACAACAAGTACCCCTCTAGGGCTATTCTAAGGTTACCAAATGGAGGTTCTAGGATTTTTCTGTAGGGTCTGGGATCCTAGAGAATGGGATTTTAGAATATCAGCCGTCAGGGAAGAAATTCCTGGTTTCTGGAAGCATTGGGGTGTTCCTGAGATCAAGAATTATTCTGAATGCTGTCTAGGTTAGCACTGAACTGACTTTCCCAAGTTGTGGGTGGCAGTGTCTGAAATCTGACATGTGGGTTTTGAAATCCAGTAATATCAGAGAAGAGATTTTGAAACAGACAGAGAACACATTTCCATAAATATAAAGAATATGTATAATTCATTGGTAGTTTCCAAGCTTTTCTAAATGTAAAACTAAATTCTCAGCCTTCAAAAATAGTTGAGGAATGTCTTAACTGAATATCTACAATCAAAATAAATGATAACATGCAGGAATTAAAGTAAAATATATTTATTAGTCACAAGGCTTACATTACCATTGCAATTAAGTTATTGTGAAATTCTCCTAGTCGCCTCAGTCCCGTGCTTGTTTGGGTCAGTGCACCTAACCAGCGCGTCTTTCAGATTAGTTTGTGAAGTCTGGTAATTTACAGAAATGTGGATTGTTTTTAGTACTTCCATAGGATATAAGGCATAGAAACAGTCTGTTCATGAACTGGTTGGGCTGACTGTGTTTATGCTTCACTCAAGCTTCTTCCCATCTTTGCTTACTTAATTATATCATTATCCCATTATATTCACCAGAATTCTGCCACCCTGCCTGCCACAAACAACTGCTTGCTCCGATGGCAAGTTTCTCACACTCAACACTCTTGGGCAATGAAGTTTCTCCTGACTTCCCTGTTGAATTTCTTGATTATCTTGTATTCATGGCCTCTAGTTAGGCCCCTAGGGAGGGAAACGTTCCTTCTCTATCCACTCTAATGAAACCTTTCTTAATTTTAAAGATCTTTATTTGGTCAACCCTCAGCTGCATTTTTCCAGGAGAAAGGACATGCATCCTGTTCATGCTTTTGTGGTAAGAAACCACGCCAAGTTTCAGAAAAGAAAATCATAGCGTGCCTAACTTTGGAATTGCCTCTGGTAAACTATAATTCCCTTCTGCAAGTTGTTTTTCTTCACTCCGAAAGAGTGTGATGTAAAGGACTAGGTTAACCACTATGCATCTTAAACCATATCCAAAGCTTCAAAAGGAAGATGCATCTTGTGGATCATGTCAAGAGGCACTTGTAGCACTGTGTTCAAGCCTGTAATGCATCCTGACACTTGATGTACTGGGGCAGGACAAGCAACAGCTGATTCGACTTGATTTATTGTTGCATGTATTGATATATAGTGAAAAATATTGTTTCTTGTGCACCATACAGATAAAGCATGCAATTCATAGAGAAGGAAAGGAGATATTGCAGTATGTACAAAGAGCAATACAGCACAGGAAACAGGCCTCTCGGCCCTCCAAGCCTGTGTCGCTCATTGGTCCAACTAGACCATTTGTTTGTATCCCTCCATTCCCAGTCTGTTCATGTGACCATCCAGATAAGTTTTAAACAATCCCAGCGTGTCCGCCTCCACCACCCTGCTTGGCAGTGCATTCCAGGCACCCACCACCCTCTGTGTAAAATACGTCCCTCTGATATCTGAGTTAAACCTCGCCCCCCTCACCTTGAACCTGTGACCCCTCGTGTTGCAGCAGAGAGTTGGAATCAGTGGGTGCTGTTCTGCAGTGGGTGTAGTTGGTGACTAGTGGGGTGCCGCAGGGATCTGTGCTGGGACCTCAACTGTTCACCATTTACGTAGACGATCTGGAGGAGGGGGCTGAGTTTAGGGTATCAAAATTTGCTGATGACACAAAGATGAGTGGAAAAGCGAATTGCAAGGAAGGCGCGGAAAGTCTGCAGAGAGATCTGGATAGGCTGAGTGAGTGGGCGAGGACCTGGCAGATGGAAAATAACGTTAGCAAATGTGAGGTTATCCACTTTGGTAGAAATAATAATAGGAGGGATTATTTTTAAAGGGCGAAAAGCTGTAGCATGCTACAGTGCAGAGGGACCTGGGGGTCCTTGTGCACGAATCACAAAAACCCAGTCTGCAGGTGCAGCAGGTGATCAAGAAGGCGAATGGAATGTTGGCCTTTATAGCGAGGGGGATAGAATATAAAAGGAGGGAGGTCTTGCTGCAACTGTACAGGGCACTAGTGAGGCTGCAACTGGAGTACTGTGTGCAGTTGTGGTCCCCGCATTTGCGAAAGGATGTATTGGCCTTGGAGGGAGTACAGCGAAGGTTCACCAGGCTGATACTGGAGATGAGGGGGTTAGCCTATGAAGAGAGATTGAATAGACTGGGTCTGTACTCGTTAGAGTTTAGAAGGCTGAGTGGGGATCTTATAGAGACTTACAAGATAATGAAGGGGCTAGATAGGGTAGAGGTAGAGAGATTCTTCCCGCTTAGAAAGTATAGCAGAACTAGAGGGCACAGCCTCAAATTAAGGGGGGTGCAGTTTAGATCAGAGTTGAGGAGGAACTTCTTCACTCAAAGGACAAAGAACAAAACAAAGAACAAAAACAGCCCAGGAAACAGGCCCTTTGGCCCAACAAGCCCACGCTGCCATTTTAACATTACCAGTCCCCCCCTCCACCCATGACCCTTATCTATTGTTTTATGGCAATCCACATTGAGGGAAACTAATTTAGGGACAATTTATTACTTCCAATCAGCCTAATAGCACATCTTTGGGGTGTGGGAGGAAACCGGAGCACCCGGGGAAAACCCACGCGAACATGGGGAGAATGCGCAAACTCCCACAGACACTGGCCCAAATCCATGTGTTTGCACAGCAAACAGTGATAGTCACTGAGCTGTCATGTTGCCCAGCATCTGGTCCAGTTTAAGCACACACTAATGACATGAAGCACTAGGCCACTCTCGAACATTCAAGAGCAGCCCAAGTACGACCCATCGTGTGTATGTCCCTCATTGGACAACAAGGCGGACCGACTTAAAACCTGTGAAAGGGCAGTGAGTCTCTGGGATTCTCTGCCCGTTGAAGTGCTGGAGGCTACCTCGTTGAATATATTTAAGTCACGGGTAGATAGATTTCTGATAGACAGGGGAATTAAGGGTTGTGTGGAGAAAGCGGGAAAGTGGAACTGATCCACTTCAGATCAGCCATGATCTTGTTGAATGGCAGGGCAGGCTCAAAGGGCTAGATGGCCTACTCCTGCTCCTATTTCTTATGTGTTCGTCACCTCTGACCTGGGAAAAAGCTTCCCACTGTTCACCCTATCTATGCCCTTCATAATTTTATACACCTCTATTAGGTCTGCCCTCATTCTCCATCTTTCTAAGGAGAACAACCCAGTTTACCCAATCTCTCCTCAAAGCTAAGACTTTCCATACCAGGCAACATCCTGGTAAACCTTTTCTGTACTCTCTCCAACGCCTCCATGTCCTTCTTGCCTCCAGCAAAATACATTCCATTTATTTGCTTCCCATAAAAAACCCTTGAATAAAGGAAGAAAAGTAAAGGGTGCTGAGAACACAAGGAGAAAGGTGACAGAAATTTCAAAGCACCAATGGTCCCCTCCCATGCTGTATGATTCAATATGTTAGCAATTTAAAATCAGAACTGTTGTATTAGTATGCAGGGATTTGGCTATCTTCAGCTCAGCCTCCCATCTCCGTGTGCTATATCCACTTCCCTGACCTGTTGATTTTCCCATGTTTTACCAGTCACTTCAAAATGTACCTCAACTTTGCTGACCTTCTGTAGGCAACGCTGAATTTAAGCCGGGGAAAGAGGGGGGATTTTCCCCAAGTCCATGACGTGCTGAGCTCATGGTGAGAAAGAATTAATCTCAGAGTGCATCTCTTAAAGAAATATATCCCTAAAGAAAAACATCTGATCCCAATGTACAGTGCTACTGTGTTGTTACCAAATAAACCTGTTGGACTTTAACCTGATGTTGTGAGACTACTATTGAGTTGTTACTGATTTCTAATTAAGGATCATTTAGAAATTGAGAATGAAGGTACACTTGGCAGTACTATCTTATCGAAGTTTGGACACTTGCTGAACATTTTTACCGGATGCATATATCTATGTCATCACTCAGACTATTTCCACATCCGTAACATTGCCTGATTTTACCCATAGTTCATTTGCTGTCAAAACCCTCATTCATGTCTTTAGTACCTTGAGGCTTGACTATTCCAAAGCGTAACTGGTCAGCCTCCCACATTCTACCCTCTTTAAATTTGAGGTAATCCAAACTCTGCTGCCCCTGTCCTTACTCTCTCAAAATCCTGTTCATTCCCCATCTTTTGTGTTCACTGATCTACACTGGATCCTAGTTAAGCAGCATGTCAGTTTTAAATTCTCATTTCATCACTCCCCCTCCTTCCCACCCCGACCCATCACCACTCCGTGATCCCCTCCAGTGCCACAACCTTCTGAGATAACTGCAATGCTTTTTTTCTGGCCGGGATCATTCCTGATCTTAATTGCTTTGCCACTGGCGGCCGTGTTTTTTTCGTCAAGGCAGTAAGCAAGTTCTGGCATTCGGTACATAAATCTCTTTCTTCCTTTAAAATGCCATTTGAAACCTTGACTCTGACTTACTTTTGCCTTATGTGGCTCGGTGTCTGATTTTGTTTGATAATGTTCCTCTGTGAAGTGCCTGGGGGCATGTTCTTATGCTAAAAGCATCATGTAAATATATGTTCATGCTCTATGGGTAAGAGGTGAGAATTACCACAATTTCAAATACTGGTGGAAATGTGAAGCTTTCATATGCATTGAGAAATGTGTGGGATTTGAGATAGGATGTTGCTAAAGTGCTAGACTCCTAGACATGTGTACTGTTTTTCTCAGCCATGTTTTGTCATTTTCTTGCTTCCTATTTGAAATTATTAACCAGATTTGAAACGACCAAATGTTACAAGCTGTAATGCTTTTCACGGTGATGAGGATGAACTTGTTAAAAGTTGGATGCACTCTTAGGCTAATACATTTTTTAAACTTTTAGGTTTCTTTTTTCCTGTCAGTCAATTTTTTAAACAATCTTTATGTTGAATTTGGGTCAATACTTTGCAACATTCGTGCAAAAAGTTTGATCTGATATGGATGAGATGTGCGATAACGTGTAGGTTGAACATGATTCAGATTTGACTTTTACCAGCCAAAAGAAGGATAACTTATATCAATCTATTTTTCATAGAATCGCTACAGTGCAGAAGGAGGTCAGTCGGCCCATCAAGCCTGCACTGAAGATAATCCCACTCACACCCTATCCCCATAACCCCACATGTTTATCCTACTAACTCCCCTCACATTAAGGGGAAATTTAGCATGGCCAATCAACCTAACCTGCACCTTTTTCTAACATTTAATTCCCGTGTATCACGTGTGTCTAGAATGAACAAAATAAAAGATTCCTACTGTAGGTTACTTTGTCATTCATGGGCTTGAACACTCCAAAATGAACTATAACATAAATTGCTTTCTTAGCAACCTGTCGCTTCCCCCCACGCACCCCCCCCCCCCCCCATTGAAAATATTCTGTTACACAACGTCTTGCAATAGTCATGAATTTGTAGCTTTTCATCTATCACTAATGCAGCTATATTTCTGAAGGATGTGGCATTACATAATTTTGGTGTGAGAACATCTTGGAGGTGTGCAACCTGCAATACTTATCTGGATCTTGAAGTGCATCACTTCACAGTTCCTGTGTTAGAGATAAAACAAAAAAACACCACCCATTCTGTCCTCCTTTTTATGTTAGCAATAGAAAGCTCTCTCCTAGGCCTCTGCCCATGTTGTGCTTGGGGACAGTAACCTTGATTGTCTCAGCCAGTTAATTGTTTTAATCCTTCTCGAGTCACTGAAGGCGGAACTGGATAGATTCTTGGGTAACAAGGTGTGAAAGGTTGTCAGGGTAGCAGAAATGTGGAGTTGAGGTTATAGTCAGAGCAGCCATGATCTGCTTGAATGGCAGTGCAGGTTCTAGGGGTAGGGTGGTCCACTCCTACTCCTAATTCATATGTATGTTAACCTGCCCGAGATTGAAAATCACTGTGGACAAATTAAGGAGTTATATATCACAATTCAGTGTATGTTTCCTATTTAGGAAGAGTCTCCTATGTTTATTTAAATAGAGATTTCTGAGGGACGGGTTGCTAAATTAAGAAAAAGAGGGTCTAGAATTTCTTAATATTGTGCCAGGGATTAATTAGGTGCCAAATTTCAAAACTACGTCAGGTGTAAAATAAATCAGAGCAGAGCAAATTCCCACATATGTTGGGTTTATTTCTTAGAGAGTGGTTAGTGTTTGGAATTCTACACTCCAGAGAGATAAGGAGTGAGAGGGGAGAGATAAAAAGTATCCAGAGGGGCAATTTTTTCATTCAGAGGGTGGTGAGTGTCTGAAACAAGCTGCCAGAGGTGGTAGTAGAGGCGGGTACAATTTTATCTTTTAAAAAGCATTTAGATAGTTACATGGATATGATGTGTATAGGGGTGATATGGGCTAAATGCAGGCAATTGGGACTAGCTCAGATGCTTTAAAAGAAAAGGCGGCATGGCCAAGTTGGGCCAAAAGGCCTGTTTCCATGCTGTAAACCTCTGTGACTCTGAGTCATCCTGTAATCTAGCTCATGGATATGCTGTAAGTTTCCTTTTAAAAGCAAATAATTTCATTTATTTTGTTTTGAAATTAATTTTATTTGTAATGATTTCAGGTTTTACATTTTCATAAACTCATCAGCTGATTTATGCTGAGACATCCTTTGTCAGGGTGTCAAAAACAATGAATGAATGACAAATTTCAGTTTGGTTTGCAGGTCAGGATCCTGGGAGAAACCTTTGCTTTCTTTGTGCAAGATCCTATAGAATTATTCAGTCAACTAAATAAGCAGATAAAGGCATCAGTTTAATGAAAGCTCTGAAAGATGATGCCTCTTACAATGTAAATTCCCTCAGCACTGCAGTGAAGTGTCAGACTTTGTGCTCAATTCCTGTGGCACTGTGAACTTTAAAAGAAAAATAAATGAGGATAAATGTAAAACATCAGACCCAATGGCCTTGCTATATATAATTGGCTGTTTTAAAATATTGTACAGCAAATTGTTTTGATGAATTGCACTAGCTTGCGTTTGTGGTTTGTGGAGTTACTGAAGTTTAGCCATAGCATATCAATTAGAGTGGAAAGCTTACAAGCAGCTGGAGTATAGATCTCTACCTAATATCTGGGAGTGTGACTAGAAATTTACATTTAATGCTTGTCACGAGGCTTTTCAGAACTTTATTGTCAGAGGCGTTTTCATTCAGATGAGATGTTGAACTAAGGCCCAGTCTGCTGCCTCAGGTGGAAGTCATGATGTGGATGTCACCTGACGAAGGGACTAACCCGAAAGCCTGTGCGTTTACTATCAAATAAGTCGGTTGGACTAAAACCTGATGTTGTCAGACTTTTTACTCAGGTGGAAGTAGCACACCCCTGGAGCTATTCAAAAAAACAGCAAGGGACTTCTCCTGGTCAACATTTATCTTTACACCATCAAAAAATAGATTATCTTGTCATTTATTTTACTGCGGTTTATCGGACCCAGCTGTGACCAGACCTACTGTTGAATTTTTAAATTTTTTTGGTAGTGAACAGGCTTCAAAGATGCCTTATTAGCTGTGATTTGAGATATGAAATTAGCTGAATAATTGCAGGGTCTTCCAGAAACAGTGAACCACGCTAATCATCTGCAACTTTTTTTATTCATTCATGGGACATGGGCGTCACTGGTATTTATTACCCATCCCTAGTTGCCCTTGGAGGAAAGTTGAGAGCCAACCACCTTGGCCCACATATGACTCCAGAGCAGACCAGGTAAGGACGGTAGATTTCCTTCTGTAAAGGACGTTAGCGAACCAGATGGGTTCTTCCAACAATCACCAATGGTTTCATGGTCATCAGTAGATTCTTAATTCCAGATTTTTAAAAAATTCAATTTTACCATCTGCTGTGGCGAGATTCGAACCCAGGTCTTCAGAACATTAGCTGAGTTTCTGGATTAATAGTCCAGCGATTATACCACTAGGCCATTGTCTCCTCATTGTCTCAGTTCCCGCTCTTGCCTGCCAGCCTTGCCATGATATCCACCAGTTTCAGACTAAACACTGATTTCAAGTTAAAATCAGCAAGGTCTCACTTTCTTCCAATCTACCAGATCTGTTTTTGTAGTCCTCATGGGTCTCTGTCTTGCGCCGTTGCTTGCCTGCCCGCCTTTTCAATATTTCGACAATATTCTAAATGAATTTTGAATGAGACAAGCAGAGTAATAATTCCAACATTAGTAATAAGATTCTGCAAAAATTAGCATTGGCTCTTTCATATAGTATTAATTATGAAATGATTTTGTGAATTTCATTTCCAGTCTTGACCCTAAGTGAAGCCTAAGGTAAAGCATTTGTGTAATCCCTAAATATCCTTGGAATCATTTCTGATGCAATCTATTTTGTTGGGGATGTTTGCTTTCAAGTCTTTACTTTCATCATATAAGTGCACAGGTCACTGAAAATGGCAACGCAGGTCAAGAAGGTAGTCAAGAAGGCATACAGCATGCTTGCCTTCATAAGAACATCAGAACTATGAGCAGGAGAAGGCCATCTGGCCTCTCGAGCCTGCTCTGCCATTCAATAAGATCATGGCTAATCTTTTTGTGGACTTAGCTCCACTTACCCACCCGCTCACCATAACCATTAATTTCTTTACTGTTCAAAACTTTATCTATCCTTGCCTTAAAAACATTCAATGAGATAGCTTCAACGGTTTCACTGGGCAGAAAATTCCACAGATTCACAACCCTTTGTGTGAAGGAGTTCCTCCTCAACTCAGTTCTAAATCTGCTGCCCCTTATTTTGAGGCCATGCTGCCTAGTTCTAGTTTCACCCGCCAGTGGAAACAACTTCCCTGCTTCTATGTTTCTATACGATCTTCCCTTATTCTTTTGAATTTCAATGAGTATGGCCCCAGTCTACTCAGTCTCTCCTCGTAAGCCAACCTTCTCAATTCCAGAATCAACCTAGTGAATCTCCTCTGCACCCCGTCCAATGCCAGTATATCCTTTCTCAAGTAAGGAGATCAAAATTGTGCAGTACACCAGGTATGGCCTCACCAGCACCTTATACATCTGTAACATAATCTTCCTGTATTTAAACTCCATCCCGCTAGCAATGAAGGACAAAATTCTATTTGCCTTCTTAATTACCTGCTGCACCTGCAAACCATTAATTAATTGGCCAGAGCATTGAGTTTAAAAATTGGCAAGTCATGTTGCAGCTTTATAGAACCTTAGTTAGGCATACTTGGAAGATCATGTTCAATTTTGGTCACCATGCTACCAGGAAGATGTGAAGGCTTTGAAGAGAATACAGAAAAGATTTATCAGGATGTTGCCTGGTATGGAGGGCATTAGCCATGAGGAGAGGTTGGAGAAACTTGGTTTGTTCTCACTGGAGCGACAGAGGTTGAGCAGTGGCCTGATAGAAGTGTACAATTATGAGGAGCATGGACAGAGTGGGTAGTCAGAAGCTTTTTCCCAGGGTGGAAGAGTCAGTTACGAGAGGGCATAGGTTTAATGTGTGAGGAGCAAGGTTTAAAGGAGATGTATGAGACAAGTTTTTTTTACACTGAGGGTGGTGCGTGCCTGGAACTTACTGCTGTGAGAGTGAGTCCTTTGCTAGTGGAAGCAGATACGATAGTGAGTTTTAAGGGCGTCCAGACAAATACATTAATAGGATGGGAATAGAGGGATACGGTCATCAGAAAGGTAGGGGGTTTTAGTTAAGTCGGGCAGCATGGTCAGTGTGTGTTTGGAGGGCCAAAGGGCCTGTTCCTGTGCTGTAATTTTCTTTATCCTTTGAAAGAAGAAGGTCCTTTGCAGAAGGTCAGGGGACATGGAGTTGGGGGTAGGGTGTTAGCGTGGATAGAGGATTGGTTGTCAAATAGGAGGCAGAGAGTGGGGGTCAATGGGTGCTATTCGGATTGGCGGTTGGTGACTAGTGGGGTGCCCCAGGGGTCGGTGCTGGGGCCTCAGCTATTTACCATTTATATAGATGATCTGGAGGAGGGAACCGAGTGCAGGGTGTCGAAATTTGCTGATGACACCAAGATTGGGGGAAAGGCAAATTGTGCGGAGGGTGTGGAGAGTCTGCAGAAGGATCTAGATAGGCTGGGTGAATGGGCCAGGAAATGGCAAATGGAATTTAATGTTGGCAAGTGTGAGGTGGTCCACTTTGGTAGGAAGAATGGTAGGAAGGACTATTACTTACGTGGCGAAAAACTGCAGCAGGCGACGGTGCAGAGGGACCTCGGGGTCCTTGTGCATGAGTCGCAAAAACCCAGCTTGCAGGTGCAGCAGGTGGTCAGGAAGGCGAATGGGATGCTGGCCTTCATAGCGAGGGGGATTGAATATAAAAGTAGGGAGGTCTTGCTGCAGCTGTATAGGGCATTGGTGAGGCCGCAGCTGGAGTACTGTGTGCAGTTTTGGGCGCCGCACCTGCGCAAGGATATTTTGGCCCTGGAGGGAGTGCAGAGGAGGTTTGCTAGGCTGATACCGGAGTTGAGGGGATTGAGCTATGAGGAGAGGCTGAATAAACTAGGCTTGTACTCGTTAGAGTTTAGAAGAATGAGGGGAGATCTCATTGAGACGTATAAGATGATGAATGGGATGGATAGGATAGAGGTGGAGAGACTCTTCCCGCTCAAAAAAGACAGTAGGACTAGGGGGCACAGCCTCAAGATAAAGGGGAGGTGGTTTAGAACGGAGTTGAGGAGGAACTTCTTCACTCAAAGGGTGGTGAATCTCTGGAATTCTCTGCCCGTTGAAGTGGTGGAGGCTGCCTCGCTAAATATTTTTAAGAAGCGGGTTGATGGGTTTTTGATAAGAGAAGGGATTAAGGGTTATGGGGAGAGGGCGGGAAAGTGGAACTGAGCCACGACAGATCAGCCATGATCTTATTGAATGGCGGGGCAGGCTCGAAGGGCCAGATGGCCTACTTCTGCTCCTATTTCTTATGTTCTTATGTTCTTATGTTCTTATGTTCTTATGTTCTTATTTCTTATGTTCTTATGTTCTTAAAGCTGTTGATGGTTGACAAATATATATTTGTGTTGAGCTGTGATTTATTGTCTTTTACCTGTGAGGCTTTTAGGTGTTACTTATTTTTAAATACCTTCTTTTGTTTTTCAGAGAATTTTGCCACCGACCTCGAGCTTTTTGCTAAGTAAGTAGTACTCTTCCAGTGAATGTATGTTTCGATCTTAACTTGTATCTCAGGAGTAGGGGGATACAAGAGGGGCCTCTTTGTGGTTAAATCTCCTGGTTAATTTGGGTCCCTAAGGGATGGCACAAAGCCTCACAGCGCCAGGGACCTGGGTTCAGTTCCCGGCTTGGGTCACTGTGTGGAGTTTGCACGTTCTCCCTGTGTCTGCGGAGTTTGGTCTGGGTGCTCCGGTTTCGTCCCATAGTCTGAAATACATGCTGATTAGGTGCATTGACGTGAACAGGTGCCAGACTGTGGCGACTAGGGGAATTTCGCAGTAACTTCATTGCAGTGTTAATGTAAGCCTTACTTGCAACTAATAAAATAAACTACGTTATAATGGAGCCTAGCTGATGGTCAGAGAAAGGAAAACCTTTGTTCACCAAAGGAAATAATTTTACTGAAAATTACTGCATGGGAAGTGGACTTGGATTGGACATGGACAATGCAACAAGAAGTAGCTTTTGGTTAGTTGATAAAGATGCAATACATAAACAAGTTCCTTCTGTCTTCAAAAGGACAGATCCCTGTCTGTGAATATATATAGCTTCCAGCATGAGAGCCTCACTGATAAACTTAAACTTAATTAGTTATCAGTGTAATTCTTAATGCAGTCAGGGTTGTTTAGCAAATAGAATCATAGAATCCCTACAATGCAGAAGGGGACCAATCGGCCTATCAAATCTGCACCGGCCACAATCCCATCCAGCCCGTAGCCCATGTATCTACCCTGATAGTCCCCCTGACACTAAGGGGCAATTTACCAAGGTCAGTCAGCCTAACCCACACGTTTTTGGACTATGGGAGGAAACAGGAGCACTAGGAGGAAACCCACACAGAGATGGGGAGAATGTACAAAATCCACACAGACAGTGACCCAAGCCGGGAATGGAACCCGGGTCCCTGGCACTGTGAGGCCTCAGTGCTAACCACTGTGCTGCCCTCACCTGTCCAATCCCGGAACGGTGTTTAATGTTGGACGCTTTTGAGTTGCAGAAGCACAGGCTGGTTGGGTACGGTGTGTTCCTTGCGTTTTGTGAATATCAGAAAGCGGGGATGCTGTTTCGTGCAATCCGCCAGTCATTGGGCACTACAGCCTATATACCTGACATCACACCAGCATTGAAAGTCATAAATCACATTACTCATTTGTGTGATAGGTAGAACGTCTGTCTGACTTGCTGGCAGCATCCTACTAGTGGACAATACCACTTGTGTTGCTACTGCATACCAGCAGCATGAAACTACTAGTTTCACCTTTTGTCAAATTTTTTGAGACGTCTGACCCTTCCAGGGCAATCTGAGGTAGACTGGGCATTTTTCAGGACCACAAGTGGCAATATATGTGCCTAGTTTAACTAGGTTCACTTTTGAGGATTCAGAGTCTTCAATGGACATTGAATGGCGGAGCAGGCTCAAAGGGCTGAATTTGCCTACTTTTGCTCCTAGTTCCTATGGACACAGGTTTGTAGGCGATAGCTGTGAGTAGAGGAGTTTAAACCCCTCAAATAGGGAATGGTATTTGCTGGAGATGAAGGTTGTGCTGCCAAAATGATTATGTTTAAATGACTTTATGGTGCAGGCTTGTTTCAAGCAGGTATGTTTTATGGCCACCTATTGAGGTAATATAGTGACACAAACTGGTCAAATCAAAAAATAAAAAATATGCTCGCCTCAGGCCAAGCATGATGTAGGGCATGGCATGAATTAATAACTCTGCTACCAATCTGTTCAATTACTTCTTGCTTAAACCCTCTCTCAATCGTGGGACTGTGTCTCACTTCAGCATTATTGATATGCTTGGAAATGTACACAGGCACAACTTTGGGTCTGACACGCTTTAGGAGAAATTCAATCAATAACTTACGTGTTCTTAACTTTAACTGAAAGTTGAACTTTGTTCATTTTGCGAGACTTTGTCACTCTGTCTCAAGTATGCAAATAACTTCGGTCGTACAGATCTCGAGAGTGGCTGAGAAAAGAGATAGGCTGTCAAAGCTTTTCATCTTACACTCATCAGGGAAAATGTGCATACTAGATGTAAAGGCAACAACAATTTATACTGCATGAGAAAAGAGCACTGGTTGGCAAGTTGATTCTGATTGGTAGAAGTTGCCATGGATAGATAATACATCAGGGAACCAACAAGTTTTTGTTTAAATTCAAACCAAGCAGGTTGACTCTGGTCAAGAACCAGCCAATGACTGTACCCCAAGCATTTGCTTAGTTAAAAAAGGCATGGACGTGCTTCTTCTATCTGTAAGAGGAAAGGATTCTGTGTGTGTGGCTTCTAACATGCTTAAGTGAGCCACAGTCCCACAATTGATGCAATTTGAGCCTGACAATCAGGATTGTTTAACAAGCACTGTCCAATTGCTGACGTTATTTTAGTTTGGAATAAGATTCAGCCACGTTTTAAACATTTTCAAACCCTTCCAATTCCCATTGTACTATGCTCTAGCTTACGCTTCATGAAGTTGCAGATGAATTTTGTGAGATCATTATTTTCAGACATCCTCAGTGTGACATCTCTTCTGCAAAAAAGAACTGTCAACAATACACCACTCAGCATTGCATCGCAACCTAGATAACGTGCTTAAGGTGTGCTGTGTAGCATGGCCGCCTCTTCATGTGGAGTTTCCTCCTTCAAAATTTTTCGAACATCAAATTTTTCCTGAAGTTTGAATATATTTTAGTTCGTGTTTTATTGCTTAATTTATGCAGTGGTTCACTTTAATATCTTTCTGCAGACATGGAAAACGGACCACTGTCAACATGGATGATGTGAAACTGTTGGCAAGGAGGAGCAAAGCACTGGTGAAGTTGCACTTCTTTTTTTCCATTTATTGTAATATAATTGTGTTCCAATTTTGCTTTCCCAATTTAAAATATTCTAAAACTTGACAATAATCTTAACAGAATGCTCACTGAATGAGGGAAGGGCATTCAGACTATTAAAAATCTCTTGTTGCAGATCAGGTTCAAGTTGTACTAATGGGCTCAACCTATTTAATTTCTTGAGATAAAAATTCCAAGAGGGTGAACTTATAGTCTATATGGGGCACCTCTGGTTAACTTTCACATCTGCTATTTCAATGGCCTCACAGAATGGTAACCTGAGTGTTACGCGGAATATTTAATCATCTATGTTGAGATTCACCCTCAAGCAAACAGCCATGTTACGGTGGATACTTTTCTACATTACGACATTTAAGTTTCACTCCCAATTTTTTTCTTTGTTTCTGCGCTGCCACCTGGCTATGAATTACAGTCAGACCAGATTCAATCAAACTTGTCCTTTGTTTATTTTGCCACCATTTCTTCCTGTGCCTCTAGTGGACTTTTACAGTAATTTCATTGCAGTGTGAATGTAAGCCTACTTGTAACTAATAAATAAAATTTAACTTTCTTTTAACGGAATTGATTCCAGCTGGCAGCCCCCAATTAGCACACCCAGCTAATTACTCTTAATGTGTGTAAACATAGGTGTGCTATTCAGCTGTGGAAAGAATCCCTGCAGCCTGGTAATGTCCTGATCTGACATCCGCATGTATCCTGACATGAACACCTGGATTTCATCGCAGGAATGAGGAGACATTGGCTTTGCCCTCTGGACCAAGGGATTGAAACCAAATGAAATATCCCGAATTATTACTGATGTTGGCTTAATTCAGCACATGAATCAAACACTTGTGATTCTTTCCGATTAGTGGAGTTAAAGTGTTATTCTTCCACAGGATGTTGATATTACTGGCTAGGCCGCCATTTGTTCCTCATCGCCAGTTGTCCTTGAGAATATGTTGGTGAGCTGCTTTATTAAACCAGTCACTATCAGCAATTAAATTTTACTTCTGTTCTTGGCCAGGCACTTGTGCAGTTCTCTCACACAATGCGTGCACACATGAACACACACGAGCAAAGACAGACCATACAGCCCCTTGAGCCTGTTCTGTCATTTGGTAAGGTCAGGGCCAATCTGTTTGTGTTTCAAGCGTTATGTTCCTGTCTACCCTCGATAACCTTTAATTCTCTTGTCTTATCAAGAACCTGTTTAGCAGCGCTGAGGCAGATTATTGCAAAGGTACACAGCCCTCTGAGAGAAGAGAATTTTCTTCATCTCTGTCCTAACAGGGCCACACCTAATGTTAAAACTATGCCCCTCAGTCTTGGACCCACCCACAAGATGAAAAATCCTTTGCACATTCACATTGTCAAGACCATTTAGGATCATATACACATCAATCAATTTGCCCCTAACCTCCAGCTGGAAACAAGCACATTCTCTCTAACCTTTACTTATAAGACAACCTTCTCATTCCAGGTATCAATCTAGTGAATCTCTGAACTGCGTCCAATGATTTGCATCCTGCCTTAAATATAGAGACTAAAACTACACTATTCGAGATGTGATCTCACCAGTGCTCTGTATAATTGAAGCATACCATCCTTACTTTTATGTTCAATTCCACTTGTAATGAAGGGTAGCCTTCCATTATCCTTCTTAATTACTTGTTATAGCTTTCAACCAATTCAGCCTTGTTATTTAGTTGAGGGTCTGTTATGCCTATCTATTAGTTGGGGATCTAGTGTGCATTTGTTTTAGTGTAAGCTGATGATTTCCAGTTGTATACTTGTGGTTCCCTACGCTTGGAATCAAAGCTTTCAATCAAACATCTTAGTTGTGTCAAGATTGATGATGTCTCTCAGAATTTTAACTACCTTTTGATAAGGTCACATATTTATGTCATTTTAAAGTTTGTGCAAGTTTATTTCAGTCTTTTCTTTATAGATCTCAACAGCCATGTTATGTGAAGTGGACACTTTTGTACAGTACAAACAAGATTCATACTCCTCTTGTAATTCATAGCCAGGTGGCAAAGTGCAGAAACAAACAAATCGGATTCAATCAAACTGAACTTAAATTTATTTTTGTCCCTTCCCCAGCAACAGTGCCCCCATCTGCTACCAAACAACTACTGATGCAGAGCTAGAATGATTTTTGAGATATTGCTGTATCAATCGGACAGATGAATCCTTGGGATTCACTTTAATAAAAACGTGATTTTGAAGGCTCGTGCTATATTAATAGAACTACGTGTGCTGGATACAATTCCTTCATTCAAATCATTGATATGTAGGGTAAAGAGCTGATGCACCAATTTGAAGCAAATCCCTGGGGAACACCACAGGCGGGATTTTCTGATTGTGCTTGCTCCAAAGCTGGAAAATCCTGCCTGAGGTTGATGGACCTTTGCATGGTCCGTGTCTGTCCGCTACGATTCCCGTGGCAGGTGGGATGGGAAAATTCTGCCCCACATGTCAGCGCCATACGATGGAAAACTGCTTCTCATTGGAGCAGTGTAAGGGTCGTTGGTGTAATTTTTGAAAGTAGCAAGCCTACCCAATTGCAAGGATAATATGCCAACAAGGAACAGCCTTTCCCTTTCCTATGACATTTGGTTGGAAAATAGGGCAGGACAAAACTGACTAAAGAGCTTAAGCTTAGTGGGATCCCCACAAATTAGCATTCTAGCTATAGGAGATGGTTCATTAGACTGCCCAGCAGACCTGGGTTGCTGTTATTCATAGATCATAGAATCCTACAATGAAGGAGACCATTTGACCCATCAAGTCTGCACCAACCACAATCCCACCCATAACCCCATGCATTTACCCAGCTAATCCCTCTGACACTAAGGGGCAATTTTAGCATGACCAATCCATGCTGCATAAAGCTTATTACTCAGTATTTAAATATTTGATCTCTTGCTTTTTCAGCTAACCTTCATTACAGAGAAATGTAATGACCTCGCTTCCAGTAATGCAGAGCAGAAAGAGAAGAAAGCACTTGCCACAGGAAAAGGAAAGAAGAAATCTGATGGCCGCCTTGAGCCCACAGTATCTGAAAGTGAAGATGTTATCATCGACTAATCTCCAGAAAAAGGCATTTCAAATTGAAAGTTTATCTTGGAACTAGAGTTGAGAGTAAGATCACTGTTGGCCACTCAGATTTCCCCAACAGATTTTCTCAGTTCGGAGAGCAGGGAATTGAATCTGCAAACAAGCACTGGCATTATGTGAAATAGAGAATGAGGTAGTTATGGAAACTCTCAAATTGCGTTGCGATACAGGCAAAACATGTCAGTCTATCTTAGTATGGCCATTAATTTTATAAATGTTAGCCAATATCTTCGGAGTATAATTCACAGTTTTATTACACATTATGAATTAGGTCCCCTCAGGATTTTTAATACATTGAAATTAATTTTTGTGCTCTCGATAGGAATGTGTCATTTACCTGTGCGAAGTAATAGTGTTTAATACTTTCTTCAGTGTTTTTGGTATCTATGAGTGCTTAAGGTTTGCATTAAAAAAGGCATGTAATAAATAAATATTGATTCAGTATATTTCTGTAAAATACTGGGGCTGGATGATAATTTGGAGGCAAGGTGGAAATGGAGGGTCACAGAACCCAGAAAACAGGAATCAATCAGGACCTGGCAAATCTAATGGCAGGACCTCATTAGAACTGGAGGCTGACCAGCTGTTGACAAAGGGTCTTCTGGACTCGAAACATCAGCTCTTTCCTCTCCTTACAGATGCTGCCAGACTGCTGAGATTTTCCAGCATTTTCTCTTTTGGTTTCAGATTCCACCATCCACAGTGATTTGCTTTTATTTTGACTAGCTATTGGGTGACGATGCCTTTGATACCAGGTGGTAGTTGGGGAGCAGAGCACGGAGGCGGAAGGCAGTATGGAGTGCTTGGACGAATTGGGAAGAGTTGAGTGGAAAGATTGGATGCCCCAAGGGAGAGGTTGAAAAAATTGGGAGAAGATTGTGGCTTTTTGGGTGACATCAGATGGGTTATGGACATAGGTGAAGCAGGCAAGCGGGTTCCTGTGGGATAAGTGGAAAGGCACTTAATTCCTCCAGAGTTGCCATTTTCTGCGCCAAAATAAACTTAAGTTGCTGGCTAAATAAGGCACAAAATCTCTTGACAGTGCAGTGCTCCCTCAGTAATACACTGAAGTGTCAAACTACGTTAGGTACTTGGGTCCTTGAATCGGATAACTGATTCAAGTCCCACTTCAGAGATTAAAGCTGACCCGAAGTTAACTGTAACCTTCCTGTTCCGTATAGCTTGATACATTAATCCACTGAATCATTGGAGAAATTCCAGAGATTTTAAACTAGATCCTTCTTTTATTCCTTGCTACTCACAGTCAGATTTACCAGAAAGCAATTTGAAAATGAACTAGCCATCCCCATTTGGTTTATGGAATGCTACAAGCCCGTTGTTTCTTTCACCACTGAAGTTGCCTCACCTGCTGATTGTTTCCAGCTTTTTTTGTCTTCATGCCATTGCTTTTTCATAGAATCCTGCAGTGCAGAAGGAGGCTATTTGGCCATTGAGTCTGCACCAACCACAGTCTCACCCAGGCCTTATCCCCATAATGCCATGCATTTACCCTAGCTAATCCCCCTGACACTAAGGGGCAATTTAGCTATGGCCAATCCACCTAACCTGCACATCTTTGGACTGTTGGAAGAAACTGGAGCACCGGAGGAAACCCACGCAGACACAGGGAGAACATGCAGACTCCACACAGACAGTGTCTCAAGGCCGGGAATCAAACCCAGTCCCTGGCTGCTGTGAGACAGCAGTGCTGCCATGCCGCTCCAAGTTTTTTAATTTGCTTGTAATGTGTTGATAACCAAATAAGTCGTCTTAAAGCTAAATGAATGTTATTTTGGAGAAGAATTACACGTGAAATTGGAATATGAACATCATTCTATTCTTGTCAACCAGGAACTATGATATTCCATGCTATGCTATTAATATTATCATATGTTCACACCACCTGGGTTTTAAACAGTGGCTCGGGCATATATTTTTCACAGTAACTTCATGCAGGGTTAATGTAAGCCTACTTGTGACTAATAAATAAACTTTTTACTTTAGATAAGGGCCACAATACTCCAAAAGTGCCCAGGTGGAGCATTTTCCTGAATTTCATTAAAATTTCATTAAATTAATATTTCATTAAAATTGCTCCTTGAATAAGTATACATTTGTGTTTGAGTAGGTAAATATCTCCTGTTACTTGCTGATGAAAGGTTACACTTGGCTTCTATTTTTCCCAAGAGCCTAGGGTTTGCTTACAATTGTAATGTTTCAGTATTTGCTTCATAAATTCTATATGCTTTCACATTTTACTGTACCCAAGTGATGTTGATTGCAATATCTGGAATTAAAGAGACTGTAATTGGGTCAAATTAAACTGGAACCCACTATAGAAAAATAAATCTACTGCAATTGCCCAGTGCCTCAAATAAAGTTAAACCTGGATTTTGGGAAATGTTCTCAACCCATACTGGGAAGTTCCAACAATTAAAGCAAAATTGGATAGTAAAATATTAATATACTAGATTAGATATATTACTGCAGATGCACATTACAGACTGACCAGCTGTTTGAGCAAGCGACATTTATAAAAAAACTGAAATGTGTTGTTTCTTCGATGCAGACATTTATTTGCAATTAGACAGCAATGCGGCTTGTTTACAGCTCCTTTTGAATTACCCACCAAAAGAAATGAAGATTTCTCTGACATTTCTTGGGACAGCATTGTGGCACAGTACTGACTCACAATGCCAGGGTCCTGGGTTTGAATCCCAGCCTTGGGTCTGTGTGGAGTCTGCACGTTCTCTCCGTGCCTGCATGGGTGCTCTGGGTGCTCCAGTTTCCTCCCACAGTCCAAAGATGTGTGGGTTAGGTGGATTGGCAAAGCTAAATTGCCCCCTAGTGTCAGGGTGAGCTAGCTAGGGTAAATGCATGATGTTATGGGGATGGAGTCTGGGTGGGATTGTGGTCAGTGCAGACTTGATGGGCTGAATGGCCTCCTTCTGTACTGTAGGATTCTATCGTTCCATAAGATTTGGATTGATAATGGGATTTAGTTTAAATTATGAATTTTTTCTTGTGGATGTTGCTGGCTGGGCCAACATTTATTGCCCATCCCTAATTGCCCTTGAGAAGGTGGTGATGAGCTACCTTTGTAAACCCCCTGCAGTCCAGGTGGTGTAGGTACACCCACAGTGCAGTTAGGAAGGGAGTTCCAGGATTTTGACCCAATGACGGTGAAGGCACAGTGATATATTTCCAAGTTAGGATTGTGAATACCTGGAGGGGGAACTTGCAGGTGATGATGTTCTTGTCCTTCTAGATGGTAGAGGACATGGGTTTGGAAAGTGCTATTTAAGGAGGCTTGATGAATTGCTGCAGTGCATTTGTAGATGGTACACAGTACTGCCACAGCATTGGTGGTAGAGGGAGTGAATGCTTGTTTTTAGGTGTTTCAATCAAGCGGGTTGCTTTGCCCTGAATGGTGTTAAGCATCTTGTGTTGTTGGAACTGCAGTCATCCAGGCAAGTGGAGAGTATCCCATCACCTGCTAATTTGTGCTTTGTAGATGATGGACGAGTTTTGGGGAGTCCCTCACCACAGGATTTCTAGCTTCTGACCTGCTCTTGTAGCCGCAGTATTTATATGGCTGGTCCAGTTCAATTTCTGGTCAGTGGTACCTCAAGTATGTTGATAGCGGAGGATTCAGAGATGGTAATGCCATTGAATGTCAATGGGCGAAGGCTTGATTCTTTCTTATTGGAGATGGTCATTGCCCTACATTTCTGTGGCGTGAATATCCTTGTCACTTGACAGTCCAAACCTGGATATTGGCCAGGTCTTGTTGCATTTCGACATGTACTGTTTCTATATCTGAGGAGTCCTGAATGGTGCTGAACGTTGTGCAATTATCAGCAAACATCCCCGCTTCTGACCTTATGGAGGGAAGGTCATTGATGAAGCAGCTGAAAATGGCTAGACCTAGGACACTAGGTCTCGAGGATCTCATTGAATGATGTGTATTTGTCCTCATGAGTCATCTTATTGTCTTTTGGAAGTAAGGACATGGCATTTTGGGAGTGTGTCAATTACTTTCTTTTATTATTTCACGGGACCTGGGTATTGCTAATTAAGCCAGCATTTATTGCCCAGCCCTAATTGCCCTGGAGAGGGTGGTGGTGAGCCACTGCCTTGAACTGCAGCTGTCCATATGGGTGTTGGTACACTCACAGTGCTGTTAGGAGGGGAATTCCAGGATTTTGACCCAGCTGCAGTGAAGGAACAGTGATTATATTTCCAAATTAGCATGTTGTGTGGCTTGGAGAGGGACTTCCAGGTGGTGGTGTTCCTAAGCACCTGTCTCTACTTTTCTACAATCCCCAAGGTAATGGTGGGCCTCCTTACATGGCTGGGATTGACTTGATACAATTGAGTAACTTGGAAGACCGCTCAGAGGGTGGTTAGGAGTCTGTCATATTGATCTCACAGATGTTAATTATGGTCTAGAGGACATTAGTGAACTGGTTGGATTTTGAGGACAATCTTACAGCTTGATGGTTGCACTTAAATAATGTCAGCTTTTTTATTTTAATTTAAAAAAACTGAATTCAGCTTCTCAAACTACCAATGACAAGCAGATGCTAATTTTCTTTAGCTCCAATGGGCATGTTTAGGTTTGAGTACAATGCTCTCTGGATTACTAGTTCAGCAATATAATCATTACATTACACTCCCCAGATAATGTATTGATGGCAATGACTTAGCATTCAATATCATGTACCAGTTTCTAAGGCAGATATGAAATACCAGGTTTTGCACTGACAAAACCTGGTATTTCTTTATTAACGGCCATAGCTCGAAGGGACAATTATTTCACAGCTGAGAAATTATATTTTGGAACTAAGTTATTCTGTAATGGAAAAATAAATTGAATTATTTGGCAAATAGCATTCTGCCACCTCAGCACCTTTAACGAATTTTCATTTAAGGTTTTAATGAACTGGTGAATGCAAGTGTTCCCAGTGGTGTTGTGGATAAATGTGCTGACGTATGTCTTGTAGTGCTAGGAATTTGGCTTAAATCTGCTTCTTCACACAGTTGGTTCCTGATAAACGAAGCTGAGGGTGAACAAAGCTAAGGCTCAGCTGTTCACTTACTCCCTTAATGGTTAATCATAAAGCAACACCGATGAGACCTGGAGGGGAAAGCCATGCAGGGAAGAAATACAGAGAAAAGAAGGGGAATTATAAATTTGTTCTGGTGTTATGATGTCCTTAGATTGGCTAAGAAGGTTTGCTTGATGTGCACTGCCTGTTACACAGTTAACAACACAGTAAAAGAAAAAATTTCTTCACTTTGGTTTAAAGTTTTATAAAAAGTTTGTTTATTTATTTGTCACAAGTAGGATGAAGCTACTGTGAAATTCCCTTAGTTGGCATAGTCCGGCACCTGTTCGGGTCAATGCACCTAACCAGCATGTCTTTCAGAATGTGGGAGTAATCCACACAGACATGGGGAGAATGTGCACACTCCTCACAGACAGTGACCCAAGCCAGGAATCGAACGCGGGTCCCTAGCGCAGTGAAATAGCAGTACTAGCCACTGTGCCGCCCTAAATTATTAAGTTATTTATGCAGGTGGTAGTGATAAGGTCAAAATGTCCACGAGAAATTTATGTTTATGTTAATGGTTTTTGGAATCAGAATCTAGAACTTAATCAATTGAGCTTTTGTTACTTGTTCAAAAATGTGGGATATGCAGTGTTGATCCGCCATCTTGAATGCACCTGAATGGCTTCCTGGGCTATTTCAACAGGCAGTTAAAAAAGCATTGCTGTGTTTGGCCTGGAGTCATAGGCTCAACTCCAAGTCAGGACAGCAGATTTCCCTTCCCTAAAGGGCATTATTGAACCGAATGGACCTTTAGGACAATCCAGCAGTTTCATGGTAACCATTGCACTAGATTTACATGCCAGATTTATTTGATGGAAGTGAATTTAATTTCCTAAGCTGCTCTGCTGGGATTTCAACTCGTGTCCAAGCTTCCAGAATGCTAGTCCAATAACATAACCACGTGTTACCACAACGTTAAGGGTTTGTGATGTTCCCTTGTCTGTTTGTGTGTGTGTGTATAAGTAATTATTCATCTTCCATTGTTCTGTATTTTTACTTATAGCACAACTTGAAATATGTTTGCAGTCACATAAATCCACCACGTAGCTTCACTGGTTGATAGTGGTGTTGGCAGCCCCATGCCTGTATTTTAAAACAGAGTTTCTAGAAAGAAAGCATTTGCTAACATATGGGGACCCAGGTTCAATTCCAGCCTCGGTCATTGTCTCCCAGTTTCTGTGTGGGTTTCCTCTGGGTGCTCCGGTTTCCACCTACACTCCAAAGATGTGCAGGCTTGATGGACTGGCCATACTAAGTTCTCCCTCAGTGTCAGGAGAATTAACAGAGTAAATAAGCAGGGTTACAGTGATAATGAAAATTCGTTAAAGGCGCTGAGGTGGCAGAATGCTATTTGTCAAATAATTCAATTTATTTTTCCATTACAGAATAACTTAGTTCCAAAATATCATTTCTCAGCTGTGAAATAATTGTCCCTTCGAGCTATGGCCATTAATAAAGAAATACCAGGTTTTGTCAGTGCAAAACCTGGCTGGAAATGTTGTCAGCATAAGCTTGATGGGCCAAATGGCCTTCTGCATTGTAGGGATTCTATGTTCCAAAGCGTTTCATTACCAATTTTTTTTGTGAAGTGCAGTCGAGTGGTGAAAATGAGTTGGCCAAGTTGTGAACAGCAGATACTTACAAAATCTACAAATGAGATAAATAATCAACTGAATTAATTTTGGTAATGTTTGTTGAGGAATAAATACTGGCCAGGACCAAGGAATACCTTTAATTTGTGGCTAACCTACTGCAAGACTGATATTGTCAGAATGAACGAATGTTTTGAACCTTTGCTTTCTCTTGCTTGAAGTGTGCTAACCTCTGCTGTAGCAAATGTTCACACTGTGTTGGAGGCTTCTGCAAACATGTCATTCCGTGTGTGTGAGAGTGGACAATAAATTATATCAGGCTGTTGAGTGTAAAGAGCTTTTTCCCAGCAAGGTTTCCTGATTGATGATGTGTGCTGGAATTTGGGTGATTTTATTTTCAGTCTGGCCTTGGGAGAGTCAATTTCATTGGAACACCAGAGCAAAATCAAAAAATGCTGGAAAATCTCAGCAGGTATAGCAACAACTGTGGAGAGACAGAGTCAACGTTTTGGATCTAGTTGACCCTTTGATATAGCTCCCACTACAGGCCTATGGAGTCCTATTTTACCACTTTGATTCCAAGTGCTGGGCGGACTTGAAACTGGGAGTGTTTCAGATCTGACTTTTAGACGCGTTCTCAGGTGCCCCAATATGCACTTGGCCTGAAAAAATACCAGCGATTCCAAACCTGTGAATGAAATCAACAGAGGTCTGGAAACACGTTTAGGGCTTTCTGCTCCTGGTCCACAGAAGCATCAGACAATCTGAAAACTGTAGAACTAGTGACTACAATCAAGTAATCAATCCATCCATTTCAGACCAAATAAAAGAGTGGCTAGTATCCAAATATTAACAAAAATGACCAGTGATTGGTTAAAATGCTTAAAACAAAAGCCTACTGTGTATGTAAATAGTCCAGAGCTGTGCGGGTTAGGTGGATTGGCTGTGCTAAATTGCTCCTTACTATCAGGGAGACTAGCTAGGGTAAATGCATGGGGTTATGGGGAGTGGGCCTGGGTGGGGTTGCAGTGCAGACTCGTTGGGCTGATTGGCCTCCTGCACTGTAAGATTCTATGACTCTAAATGCAAATTTGATTATATGATTCTGGTTGTTTGTCTAAAATAAATGTTCAGTATTGTATGTCTTGACTTTTCTCTCCCTTTACTATATGAACTCTGTGAAGTGCTCTGCTGCAATGCATATTCAGCTTTTCCTGCTTACTTTTGATTTGATTTATTATTGTCACGTACTAATATACAGTGAAAAATATTGTTTCTTGTGCGCTACACAGTCAAAGCATACCGTACATAGTGAAGGAAACGAGAGAGTGCAGAGTGTACTGTTATAGCTAGGTGTAGAAAGATCAACTTAATGTGAGGTATGTCTATTCAAAAGTCTGATGGCAGCAGGGAAGAAGCTGTTCTAGAATTGGTTGGTGCATGACCTCAGACTTTTGTATTGCTTTCCCAACAAAAGGTGGAAGAGAGTATATTCGGGGTGCATGGGGTCTTTGATTACGCTTGCTGCATTTCTGAGGCAGCGGGAAGTGTAACAGAGTCAGTGGATGGGAGGCTGGTTTGCCTGCGTCAGTATCTACAACTCTGTCTTGCTGCTTTGCTCGTCTTGAAAGGTCCTGTCAAAGCATGGGCCCAATTTTATCATTGCGTTGCGCCTGTTTTCGGGCAAGGAAACTTGGTAAAGTTGGACATGAGATGAGTAGCATGATCTGTGCTTGCCTCCACACTGGTTCCCCCTTTACCAAGGCCCAAAAATGGCCACGATTGGGACCATGCCCAAAATGGGCACGATGGAAATTTGAATGTATTTGGATGCAATTAAATTCACTTAATGGGCCACACACCCAACCTTACCAGCCTTTCCTCCTTTCCAATGCGTTCATCCATCCAGAATCAGCGCGAAACAGACATTCTCCACAAAAGTCCAATTCAGGCACTCCAGTTAGTGAGGAGATAGGTGCTGAGTGCCCAACGCCTCTCTGCTTGAGATCAATGGTGGGGGGTGGGGGCGGGGCGGGGGACGGCGGGGGTGGGGGGTGGGGCGGGGGTGCCGGGGGGGCTTCCGCTGCCACTCTGCCTGAGATCAGTGGAGGAGAAGACGTTGAAATTGAGTCTACAGGAATTGTCAGCAAAAAGTTATCCAGCAAATAATAGAGCAACTTAATGAACTTGTTCCAAAAATAACACTCTGAGGCAGGAAACTGGCTGGATTTGGTGGGCTGCTCATTTTGCTTTTTGGAACAGATCAGGAATGATTATTTTGTTGCTTCTACAGAAGCAGGGAGAGCATTTAATCACTGACTGTATTGTAAACTAAAGGCGAGAATGCTTTTTCTCTCCATTCTGTTCTACATGCCGTGCTAATGATATCTGCATCAAGATGCAAATCTACAACCCCTCATGAGCAGCAGCAGGGACCTCCACCATCCCCATTAAAACCCGAAACTCTTCAGCTGAAAGCCTCGTAGACAGGAATTGAAGGCAGCAAAGCTTCTGCTGTCACCTGCACCAACTCAGAACCATATTCTGACTCTCTGAACATTTCTCGTTGTTTGTACACTTTATATTTTAGGCTAAACAGTAGAATGCTGGAAAATCTCAGCAGGTCTGACAGCATCCATGGAGAGAGAGCCAATGTTTCAAATCCAGATGAAAGGTCAACAAGTCTCGAAACATTGTCTCTATTCTCTCTCCACATATGCTGTCAGACCTGCTGAGACCTTCCAGCATTTTTCTGTTTTTGTTTCAGATTCTAGCACTGCCAATATTTTGTGTTTAGATTCTGGGGTGTTTGCAGTTATGTGAGTTAGAAAAGGGATAGTTGTAATTATACAAAGATATGCAGCCCTGCTGCTTTATGCCCCTCTGCTTTGGCCCTTTTTGCTCCTTTAAAGAAATAGTTCTGAATACATGGAGATCCAAAGATAACATGGACCAGTGTTATATTGGTGTCGATTCCAGCAGAACCAATGACTAAAAACAGGAATGTAAAGATTCAGGGAAAAAGTCGCCACGTGTTAACAACAAGTTGTTGCAAGGTTCCTTCAAGATGCTTCTTGCTGTGTTTTAGTGTCAGAAGCAGTGGCCAGGCCCCTATTTGGATCAAGTCACCCTCTTCTGACTTGTATATGAACGTTCCAGTCGGAGAGCAACGGAGGCAGAATCAATCAACAGATTTGAGAAAGAGATGGATTTCTTTCTGTTGAAAAGCTGGATAAAGGGCGATGGGGATCAGGTAGGAAAGTGGAGCTGAGACCAGGATAAGATCAGCCATGATCATATTAAATGGCAGAGTGGACAGGAGGGACTGAATTATCTACACCTGCTCCTAATTCCTATGTTGAGAAGGTCACTCCATCCTCAAACCTGGTCTGCCAATCAAAAGATCAGCACTGATTTGATTGTAACCTGTAACCTGCCGCCTACCCCCATTTCTCACCTCTCACCTCCCTCCCCTCACTTAATCAAAAATCTATCCAGCTCTGCCTTAAAAATATTCAAAGATTCTGCTTCCACTGCCTTTTGAAGAAGAAAGTTCTGAGAGAAAAAGATTCTCCTCACAGACAGTGACCCAAACCAGCAATTGAACCCGGATCCCGAGCACTGTGAGGCAGCAGTGCTAACCACTGTGCCACCGTGCCGCAACTGGGTGTTGGCAACAGTTCGATTAGCCACAATCTTATTGAATGGCGGAGCAGGCGCAAGGAGCCGAGTGGCCTACTCCTGCTCCTAATTCGTACGTTTGTAAGATATCAGACTTTGAGCTGCATTTTGGAGAAGAATATATTTGATTGTGCCGAGCAGCTCAGAACTCTCCAAGGTGCTAATCATCAGTTTTACACAGATTTCAGCTGGCAGGTTTTAGATCTGAGTTTTCTTGTGGCGCATTGGCAGATCTGTTGTTTGAATGGCATCCAATTCTCTTTTTATTATGTCTAAAAATATAATTTTGCTGATGTGATTAGAGCATTTCTGGATCGCACACAATAAAACTATTTAATGGTTGGTTCATTCAAATTGTACTGCAGTTTTAACTGTCCACATTACAGACCTTCCATCCACTGCCCATAAATTTACAGAACGTATAAGTGTAAAATAATTAGTCGGTGATGTTCTTTATATATTAATATTTCTCTAGTTATGATAACACAAACTAGTTACTCGTTATATACATATTGGTTCCAAGCCTTTATTGGGTTAATGATGCACACTGTCTATTAGGCTTTGATTGTATCATTAATTTTGTGCGTCAGGGAGTTGGGTCTGTTGTGCTATAAAAGAGCTGGAAACACTTCCAGCAAAATAGATAAAGGAGCTCACAATACGTTCAGCATTTTATTCAGGAAGGCTTTAGAGTGTCAGCATGAAGTGGCTGATGACTGTAAGCTTGATGTCTCTGCTGTTCCTTCTGAGTGTTGAGGGCACCGACCTACTGGAAGAAAGAATGAAACTCCAGGTAAAAAGATCATCATTAAACACAGCAAGGGAGTGGAAATTGCTGAAAGGGGGAGAGATGGAGGGATGGAATCACCAACTGAACAGAGAGAATTGAATTCAAATTATTGGGAAAATTATGTAGAGAGATGAGGGAAGATGGGATTGTTCTCTGTAATGCCAGAAGGATTAAGGGAAGATTGAATAGAGGGGCTCAAAATCACGAAGAGTCAATAGTGAGAGAGAGTTTCCATTGGTAGAGAGGGCCAGTGACCAGGAGGGCACCATTTAAACTAATTGATAAAAGAGCGAGAGGGGGAGATGAGGAAAATTGTATTTCTTACATCGCGTGTCATTATAAGCTGGAACATTTCGCCTGAAAGTTGACGTGAGCAGATTCAATAGTAACTTTCAAAAGGGATAAACACACGAAGGTTGGAAATTTGCAGGGCTATCGGGAAAGAGCAGGAAAATGGAACTTTCTGGGTGACACATTTCAGAGATCTGGTATAGGCACGGTGGAATGAATGGCCTTCTGCTTTGCTACAAGATTCCATGAAAGGCAAGAATAAAAACAGAAGAGTTTGGAATTCCAGCAATAGTATATTAAATAGGGATGTGGCAATGGTTAGTTAATTTACTGGACAAGCACCGCAATAGTCTGGATTATTAATCCTTGAGAATTTAAGTTCAAAAGCCACCAGGGCAGTTTGAGAATGTGAATTTGGTTTGAAAATAAAACCTGGAACTGAAAGCTGGTTTCAGTCAGTGATTATTGAATTGTCAGATTGTCATAAACATTCAATCGGTTCATTGAAACCCCTTAAGGAAGGAAATTGATCTGTCAATCCTGCGCCTAGCCTTTGACTGTTAACTGTCTTCTGAAGTACCTAGTAAACCACTTAATTTCAACCAGAATGGCCAAAGCATGCCAGTGTAGACTGTTCTACTGGGAAAACTTGCTGACTAAAGTTTGGTGGATTTTTTTGTTTAAACTGGTGGAATATTATTGCGGATCTGAAAAAGCTGACAGACTTTTGCCTTTAATCAGGCCAAGTACAGAAATATATTGTGGGGACAGAAAGGTTTAGGTTTCGGTTAGTGCAAGTTGGCAAGACAAGCAGAGAGTAGCAATGAGTAAACGGTAACAAGACTGGCCAATGGTGGGAATAATGCTGGCCTGCTATAAAGTGTAAAGGACAGCTAATAGTTTAAGTTTAAAAGAAAATTATTTATTAGTGTCACGAGTAGGCTTATATATTTAGGCTTACATTACTGCAAGTCACTGTGAAAATCCCCTGGTTGCTACACTCTGGTACCTGTTTGGGTACACTGAGGAAGAATTTAGCTTGGTCAATGCACTTAACTAACACGTCTTTCAGATTGTGGGAGGAAACCGGAGCACCCAGAGGAAACCCACGCAGACATGGGGACCATGTGCAGACCCTGCACAAACAGTGACTGAAGCCTGGGATTGAACATACTGTGAGGCAGTAGTGCTTGCCACTGTGCCACCCATAGTGCAGTGATGTGCCTGAGTGAGCAATTAGTATTTGGCATCAACAAGCAAATGTAGTGTTGTTTTGCTGTGCATGAAATAAAAACGAAAGCTTTCAATTCTATGTTTATTCACAAGGAAGTGACGAAGAGCAGGAAGTATCTGATTCTGAAGCTACTGGCTGGGTTGTTGGAGAATGATGATAATCCCATGGGAAATGGCTTTATGCCATTGAAGCCCGAAGAGTTGGAAGAGACATTGCTGGAAGAGAGGTCGGTTAATGCTGGAATCCCACGCAGAGAGCAAAAAACCCCATGCAAACTGTTCTTCTGGAAAACCTTTTCACATTGCTAGTTCACACCCTGCGGATTTTTCTAAATTAGTGGAACATGTGAGAATATTAGCAGTAGAGGCTTAACTTTCAGTCTATCAAAAATTCATGTTTGTCTATATCCCAAACAAATGTATGTAAAGTGCTTATAATAAATTTAACTTGAAAATTACACATTTTAAGCTATATTAAATGATTGTTTTATTTAATGAGATGGAAATCCAGTTAAACTTTGTTGGGCTTTGTTTTTAACATTCTCAAAGCTGTTACTTTCCTGTTTTTCCAACATTATTCTTCTCTCAGTTTCTGTGCTTTCCTTTAGCATGTTAGCTCCCTTCCCACATGATCTTGTCCGCCCCCCCACCCCCCCCTCTTCAGTAACCCCACTTCGCTTTTGAGAAACTTTTCCCTCTCCCCAGATTAATGTTTCTGAGATTTACCTGTCAGGAGTTCTGAAAGCAGCTAACCAGAGTTTTGGATATATTTTAAGTTAAAGCCTATGTATATTGGCAGTGACATTTCATCTTGATTGTGCTATCTGAGCATATTGTAATGGTGTTAGTTGTTTTTTTAGCCAGTCTATCTATGTAGAATGTACATACTTATCTAGAAATACCTTGTATTGTCAACAATAAAAACACACATTTACACCGGCACCTGAAGCATTATTATTTTCTATCAAATAAAGGCAAATCTAAAATAATCTGCCCTCTTTTTCTTCCTCTCTTTTTACCTGCAGTTTTGGCTGAACTGGCCTTTTTAATATTTTTAATGCTACGTTCAGACCAATTTTTTCAAGATTGCTTTCAATGCTTCAGAGCCATTGGAGTGTTGATAACCCGAGAACAGGTTGTCCAAACTCGACCTGTGTTCAGACAGTGATGGGAGGTTCAGGTCTGACCTGACAGGGCTATTTCAGATGATTGAATGATTGGATAAACATTCACTAAAAGCTTATTTGGCCATTCAGGGCAATGTTAGGGAGCACTTCTTCAATGCAAAGGGGACTGGAAATCTGGAATTCTCCCTCACCAGAAACTTCCTGAAGAAAAGAAATGGTAGCAGAGGGCAAGGTCTTTAAAATTCTGGGAAGTTTTGATAGGGAGACACAGAGAAAATATTTCGAAATGTGGGCAAGAGCGAAACTGGAGGACTTCAATATGGGTTTAAAGTTTATCCATTTATTCATGTCACAAGTAAGGCTTACATTAACGCCAATAAAGTTACTGTGAAAATCCCCTAGTTGCCAGAGCACCCGGTGGAAACCCACGCTGACACTGGGAGAACATGCAGAGTCCAGACAGAGAGTGACCCAAGCCAGGAATTGAACCTAAGTTCTTGGCACTGGGAGTGCTGAGTCACCAGAGTAAGTGATAATCACCAAGAAGTCCAATTTGGAATTTGGAAGAAATGTCTTTATTTAGAGAGCAGCGAGAGTGTGGAACTCTTTACCACCAGGGGTGGTTGCAGAGATTGATGTTGATGCATTTAAGGGAAAGCCAGACAAGTGACTGAAGATGAAAGGAATCGATGGGTACCACAATAAATTTAGATGAGTAAAGGTGCTAGAAGGCTTGTGTGGAATGTAATCACTGATATAGACTGGTTGGGCTGAATGGCCTTTGTCTGTGCTGTATATATGATGTAACCCAAGCAGAAAACACTGTTGAAACTGGGAGCCAAGTGAAAACTTCAAAACTGAGACTGAAAGATCTTTGTTAGGCAAATATATCAGAGCATAATGGAAGCAAGATGAGTAGGTAGAGTTAAGTTATAGATCAGCCAGGAACCAACTGAATTCAGGAATAGACTTCAGACTCAGCCCTGTTCCTGTGTAAACAGCTTTCCCATGGCCTGCCGTCCTCAGAACATTGAGACTCCACACACTTCCTGACATTCTCACTCTCCATTCCAATTCCTGTTTATCCCAGAATCTGAAGCAAAATTAGAAAATGCTTGAAATACTCAGCAGGTCAAACAATATTGTAAATGTTATGAGTAGAATGATTTTACTCATAACATTTACGAAGGTACAAACATAACAATTCAAATGTCACATCACACAAGGTACAATACAGTTTAATTTCTTTCACAGCGTCAGGGACCCAGGTTCGATTCCAGCCTCTGTCTGTGTGGAGTCTGCACGTTCTCCCTGTGTCTGCATAGGTTTCTTCAGGGTGCTCCAGTTTCCTCCTACAATCTGCAGGTGTGTAAGTTAGGTGGATTGGCGATGCTAAATTGCCCCTTAGTGTTCCAAGATGTGTAGGCTTGGTGGATTAGCCATGGTAAGTGTACGGGTTCAGAGATAGTGTGCAGGGCGGCGAGGTTGGGGGGGAGCATGCGGGGTTTGCTCTTTGGCAGGCTCTTTCGGAGAGTTGGTGAAGACTTGATGGGCCAAATAGCCTCCTTCTGCACTGTAGGGGTTATATGATTCTAATATAGTAAGTGCACTCTGAGGTACCTCACTATAAAACTTACATCTCTTAATTCATTCATGAGACTAGGGCTTCGCTGGCTAGCCAGCATTTATTGCCCATCCCTAGTTGCCTGAGGGCAGTTGAGAGTCAACCACACTGCTGTGGCTCTGGAGTCACATGGAGGCCAGGCGGGGTAAAGCCAGCAGATTTCCTTCCCTAAAGGATATTAGTGAACCAGATGGGTTTTTCCGAACAATCAGCAATTGTTTCATGGTCATTGGTAGATTCTTAATTCCAGACAATTTTTATTTTATTTAATTCAAATTCTACCATCTGCCAGGATTAGATCCCAGGTCCCCAGAACATTAGCTGAGTTTGTGGATTAATAATGTAGTGATAATACCACTAGCCCATTGCCTTCCCTTCAGTTTATATTTTACAATGTTCATTTTGTGTGAAACAGACACCCCTTGGGGTTTTACACAGGCTATGTGTATAGCCCCTTCCTATACATATTGTGGATAGGCCTTAGACAATGGCCTTCCCCCTTCTGAGTCCTTACAACAGCTGCCCGAGTCTCAGTGCAGCCTTTGTTCCTGGTCAGCTCCACTCACTGGAAGGCCAACAGGCAGAGTAAAGGGTGTCTTTCACCAAGTCATTATCCACCAGCAGTAGCTGATATTTGCCTCAGTGCCTGGGAGCAGCCCATGGAGCACAGAGTCTTGTGTTACGGAGCAGCTCGGGATGAATCTCAGCAAATCCTCTATCTCTTCTCAGGCCTTCTTGGCAAATTGGAGGAAGCTAAAGGGAGGGAGTGGCAAAGTGTGACAATCTGTCACAACACAGCAAGCTCCATTGGCCCAGGCACTTCTGTGTCTCCACTTTACCCCAAGGAGTGTGTGTCGACCCAGCCAGTTACCCACTCACTCCTCCAACCAGCACCTTGTCCCGTGACAGAGATTGGAGGTCACACATTGGACTCCTCACTCACCTGAGAACTCATTTTAAATGTGAAAGTAAGTCACCCCCAACTTGGAGGGACTGCATTAGAGAAAGACTTTGTTCTGCAGTTGGTCATTTTTCAATGATTCTGCTCTTTTGAATGTTATTTTTCTGCTGTATCTTTTAATTCTGAGGAAGAGTTCCAGCCCAAAATGTCAACCTTTCTTTGTCTAGTCTGCCGTGGTACATTACCTCCTGGATAAAACTTGGTGTTCAAAGGAATTGTTTAAAAGTAACTTATATGACTAAGAACCTCATATGATGGCAAATTGGTTAATGCCACTGCCTCACAGCACCAGGGACTCTGGTTCGATTCCCAGCTTTGGTCACATATTCTCCCTGTGTGGGTTTCCTCCAGACGCTCCAGTTTCCTTCCACAGTCTGAAAAATGTGTTCGTGCATTGGCTGTGCTAAATTCTCCCTTAGTGTACCCGAACAGGCGCCAGAGTGTGGAGACTAGGGGATTTCACAGTAACTTTATTCCAGTGTTAATGTAAGCCTACTTATGACACTGATAAATACATTTAAATCTAATATGAATACACAACAAAAACAGGAAGTGCTGGTAAACCTCAGCAGGTCTAACAGCATCTCTGGAGAGAGAATAGAGAAAATGTTAGAGTTTGGATGACCCTTCATCAGAGCTCTGTTCTCTCTCCAAGATGCTGTCAGACCCGCTGAGATCTTCCAGCATTTTCTGTTTTTGTTGTAAATAATGTGACTGATGCATTAAAATAAAATCAGCAGCAACAATTGTTTAATTCAAATTTCCAATAATTCAATATTTTAGTTTCCTACCTCCATTGTTTCGTCTAAGTTATTGGATGATTCATCCTTCTTTAGAACAGAGATTTAGGAGCTTTCGTGGCCGAATTTTACTGCCTGCCACAGGAATTAAAGCAGGCAAGAGGCAGACCATGAAAAGATCTGTAGACCTCGGGCGAGGTTTTATGATCTCCGAGCGAGCAAGGCCATGAAATCCTATTAGTCTATCCAGTCACGTACTCAGTTGGAAGCTAGACCAGCAAATCCATAAAGTCCCTACAGTGCAGAAGGAGGCCATTCAGCCCATCAAGTCTGCACTGAACACAATCCCATCCAGACCCTATTCCCATAACCCTTCATATTTACCATATTAATCCCATGACACTAAGGGGCAATTTAGTATGGCCAATCAACCTAACCCACACATCTTTGTATTGTGGGGGGAAACCAGAGCACCTGGAGGAAACCCACACAGACATAGGGAGAATGTGCAGAGTCCACAGTGACCTGAAGCTGGAATTGAACCCAAGTCCCTGTCGCTGTGAGCAGTGTAACCCTCACAGTTGTATTTGTTTAGTATTAAATAACTTACAAGCATCTGCATCCATTTGACTTTAATTACTCTCCAGGTAATTCAAACCCTATTTTTTTGAGAACTAAAGTTTAAAACAGAACTAACCACTTTGCCGCCATGCCACCCATGTTGTTAGAAGTCCCTGCTTGAGTCTCACAAAGTGGGTCTGTGATTTAAACAAAAAGCTACATCTTGGTTTTTATTCCAATTCAATCCAATCAAGTCCAATCCTGAGTCTCAACAAGTTGGGACATTCCCGATCCAAGCTGACAAGACAGGGCTCTCACCTCCTGTCTTGGGTTTGATCTACATGATCCAAGCTGATTGGAGTAGGCAAAGCTTCTCCTCCAAGGCTTGATCTCATTTGCATCTTAGCCAAAAGACTGAGATGCCTCTTAAAAATTGCTTCAAATGAAGCTGAAATGTAACCTAATGACTTCAACCAAGTGCAGCATGTCGATATATGCTTGATCTTAGCCAAAAGGCCGAGAAGCTTAGGTACAGAGGAGATTCAGGGGTAAGTTTTTCACTCAGAGGGTGGTGAGTGAGTGGACTCGCCTGCCGTCGGTGGTGGTAGAGGAGTTCCGGAGTTGAGGGGATTGAGCTATGAGGAGAGGCTGAATAAACTAGGCTTGTACTCGTTAGAGTTTAGAAGAATGAGGGGAGATCTCATTGAGACATATAAGATGATGAACAGGATGGATAGGATAGAGGTGGAGAAGCTCTTCCCGCTCAGAAAGGACAGTAGGACTAGGGGGCACAGCCTCAAGATAAAGGGGGGGCGGTTTAGAACGGAGTTGAGGAGGAACTTCTTCACTCAAAGGGTGGTGAATCTCTGGAATTCTCTGCCCGTTGAAGTGGTGGAGGCTGCCTCGCTCAATATTTTTAAGACGCGAGTTGATAGGTTTTTGATAGGCGAGGGGATTAAGGGTTATGGGGAGAGGGCGGGGATGTGGAACTGAGCCACGACAGATCAGCCATGATCTTATTGAATGGCGGGGCAGGCTCGAAGGGCCAGATGGCCTACTCCTGCTCCTATTTCTTACATTCTTATGTTCTTATGTACTCGTTGGGGTCTTTTAAGAGACTTCTGGATGTGTATATGGGATTTAATGGGTTTGAGGGTTGTAGATAGGCCTGGTAGGTATGGATATGATGGGTGCAACTTGTGGGCCGAAGGGCCTGTTTGTGTTGGAGGGTTCTATGTTCTATGTTCTAAGCATCAGTGAGATTTTGAAATTGAATTTGTTATCAATCAAATGAACATTTGACGCCCGCTTTTGACAGTTTTATTTTCAGTGCACACAGCAATTTCTAACCTTTCTGTATAGTTTACATAATCTTTGCTCTTAAGAGTTACATTTTAACGTATCTATAAACGGGAAGAAGTGAAAATGAAACATTTTTAAACTGTTAACACGAAATGACAATCTTGCTCAGGCTGCGATGGAGTGGGCCCAAATGATCACATCGCTTGCTTTTCAATAACTCTCCAGTAAACCTGACAGCTTTAGACAGATCTGACCACAAAGCCTTGAGAATGAAAGCTTATAATTGCTTTATTTTATTGGCCCTGGAATTCTGAATGGTCGGTCTCCTGCGAGATTTATAGAATGTTCAGAAAGCTTAAACCAAGAGGCTGTGATTTTGGGGGGCGGGTGGGGGGGGGGGGGGGGAGGAGGAGGAGGAGGAGGAGGAGGGGGGCAGAATGGAAATGTGTGTCAGAGGAAAAGCTGACATTTCTGGATTGCTGGTGTTGCAAACGGATGTAAATACATGGTAAAATACACCCCAAAGAAAAGCTCTCACCCCAATGAAAAATGGTTACACATTTACCTGGCCACAAGGCTGTGGATTTGCACCAGTCATAGAGATATACAGCACAGAAACAGGCCCTTCAGCCCAACTTGTCCATGCCGACCAGGTTTCCTAAACTGATCCAGTCCCATTTACCTGTGTTTGGCCCATATCCTCCTAAACCTTTCCCATCCATGTACCTGTCCAAACGTGTTTTAAATGTTGTCATTGTCCCCGCCTCTACCACCTCCCTCTGGCAGCTCATTCCACACACACACCACTCTCTGTGTGAAAAAGTTGCCCTTCAGGTCCCTTTTAAATCTTTTCCCTCGCACCTTAAACCTGTGCCGTCTAGTTTTGGACTCGCCCACCCTGGGGAAAAGACCTTGGCTGTACGCCTTATCTATGGCCCTCATGATTTTATAAACCTTGATAAGCTCACCCTTCATCCTCCTCTGCTCCGGGGGAAAAAGTCCCAGGCTATCCAGCCTCTCCTTATAATTCAAACTTTCCCAGTCCCGGTAAAATCCTTGTAAATGTTTTTTTTGCCCCCTTTCCAGTTTAATAACATCGTTCCGATAGCAGGGCGACCAGAATTGTACATAGTAATCCAAATGTAGCCTTACCAATGTCTTGTACAATTGTAACGTAACGTCCCAACTCCTGTACTCAATGCTCTGACCAGTGAAGGCAAATATGCCAAATGTCTTCTTTACCACCTTGTCTACATGTGATGCCCCTTTCAAGGAAATATGTACCTGCAGCCCGAGGTCTCTCTGTTCAACAACACTCCCCAGGACCCTATCATTAAATGTGTAAATCCTGCCTGTGTAAGTTAAAGAAACAAAAAGGACAATCTCATTTCAAAATAATATTCAAAATTTCATTCATGTGTAGAAGTGGCACAGTGGTTAGCATTGCTGCCTCACAGTGCCAGGGACCCGGGTTCGATTCCCAGCTTTGGTCACTGTCTGTGCAGAGTCTGCATGTTCTCCCCGTGTCTGTGTGGGTTTCCTCTGGGTTCTCCGGTTTCCTCCCACAGTCTGAAAGATGTGCTGGTTAGGTGCATTGGCTGTGCTAAATTCTTCCTCAATGTACCTGAATAGGTGCCGGAGTGTGACGACACGTGTATTTTCACAGTAACTTCATTGAAGTGTTAATGTAAGCCTACCTGCGGCATTAATAAAAAAAACTTTGAAAAATTTAAGAAGGAAGATGCAAACTATTGAATTACCTTTGCTGCATTTCACTTAAGAATCTAATTAGCAGATCCTAGGGACATTTCTCCTTCAAAACTGAAGACAGCAAAACCACAAACTGTGAACCAAGTTTAAAAATAAATTGATGACTGTCTGTCTAAATGAAATGACAGAAATCTGAAACAGGAACAGGGATGCTGGAAAAGCTCAGCAAATCTGTCAGCATCCATTAGGAGAGAAACAGAAGTTAATGTTTCAAGTCCTTTGACTCTTCATCAGAACTGAAAGTGCCAAGGACGCGATATGTGGGCACATGTTCCTCTCATGCCCACATGTCTGTCTTTGTCCTACTGCAGTGAAACTTGGCACAGACTGGAGGAGCGGTATCGAGGATTTGAATTATAAGGAGAGGCTGTTTAGGCTGGGACGTTTTTCTCTGGAGTGCCCGAGGATGAGGGGTGACCTTACAGAGCTTTATAAAATCATGAGGGGGCCTAGGTAAGGTGAATAGCCAAGGTCTTTTCTCCAAGGTAGGGGAGTCCAAAACTAGAGGGCACGGGTGTAAGCTGAAAGAGGAAATATCTAAAAGGAACCTGAGGGGCAACTTTTTCACACAGAGGGTAGCTCTGTGTAGAATGAGCTGCTGGAGGAAGTAGTAAAGGTGGGTACAATGACAACATTTAAAACACATTTGGACAGGTACATGGATGGGAAAGGTTTAGATGGATAGGGGCCAAACACAGGTAAATGGGACTAGCCCAGTTTGGGAAACCTGGTCGGCATGGACGAATTGGGTCGAAGGGCCTGTTTCTGTGCTGTATATCTCAATGACCTATCTTCCAGTTGAGCACATTTTAGTCCTTGGGACTCAATGTTGAGTTTGTCACCTTTAGATTTTAGAACATAGAACATAGAACACTACAGCTCAAACAGGCCCTTCGGCCCACAAGTTGTGCCGATCGCATCCATACCCACCAAGCCATAGAACTATCTGTAACTCCCAATCCCATTAAATCCCATATACTCATCCAGAAGTCTTTTAAAAGACCCCAATGAGTTCGCCTCTACCACCACTGACGGCAGCCGATTCCACTCACTCACCACCCTCTGAGTGAAAAACTTTCCCCTAACATCTCCTCTGTACTTGCTTCTCAGCACCTTGAACCTGTGTCCTCTCGTGGTGACCATTTCAGCCCTGGGAGATAGCCTCCAAGAATCCACCTCTATTCCTCTCAACAATTTTGACCTTTCCTCCTTTTTAAACCCCCCCCCTTTAAATATTCCATACATATATTGCCTCAATGTGGACTTCCCCACCCCTCACAACAGACTTTGTTCTTAAAGTTGCTACATCTTGTTGCAGTTTTTACAGCTCGAATACATTCTCCCTCCCTTCATTCAATGAAGAATTAAACAACTTGAAATGTTAACTCTGTAAAATTCCTAATAGACGCTGCCAGACAGGTTAAGTTTTTCCCACATTTTCTGTTCTTGTTTCAGATTCCAGCATCTGCGGTATTTTGCTTATTTTGACAACAGGAAACGTAGATTAAGTTATCGACTGTGCTATGAGGCGGTGTCCTTTATATTTTTGCAACTTGCAACTGACTGAAAAATTTGCAATTTGATTTGAGACAGAGCAAACTGCTTGAAAACGCAAGGTCATATTCCACGGTGAAGGTCAGAAACAAACAAATCTCCCTAAGGGAAGTGTAAAGACAGAGAGAGAGACATTTCCTATAATCCAGACACCCATAAAAACTTGTAACTATCTGAGGAAGTCATTGAAAATGCAAAATGCTGGACATGGAAACAATGGCTGCCACAGGCACACACATCCAAAACTTCTCGGAAATAGAATAGAAACTACACAGTGCAGAAGGAGGCCATTCGGTCCATCGAGGCAGCACCGACAACAATCCCACCCACGCCCTATCTCCATAACCTCACATATTTACTCTGCTAATTCCCCTGACACTGAGGGATAATTTAGGATGGCCAATCAACCTAACCCGCACATCTTTGGACACAATGGCTGTACATCTACCATCTTGACCACCGTGGAATTAGAGCGGGTGAGGCCCATCAATGAAAATCTCCATTGACCTCAGGTGGGGAATTATTGGTCTTGCTCGAGCAAGGTTGTAAAATCCCGCCCAATAGGTGAAGTATTTCAAGGCAAGGCTGCCAGCCACAAGAGAGACATTGCAAGTAACACAGGCAGTATTATTTCCTTTCAGCACAGGAACCAAGCTCAGGTCTCTTTCACCGTCAGTTTCTTTTGAAATAACTGTGTCACCAGATTCGAGAAGCCAGAAATCTACCAGCGAACCAAAATCTCATAATAATATCTTCTATCTCTTCTTCTACTTGGAATATAGTGTTCAATTCTGGTCGTCACACTATCAGAAGGATGTGGAGGCTTTGGAGAGGGTACAGGAAAGATTTACCAGGATGTTGCCTGGTGTGGAGGGCATCGGCTCTGAGGAGAGGTTGGAGAAACTTGGTTTGTTCTCAGTGGAATGACAGGGGTTGAGGGATGACCTGATAGAAGTCTACAAGATTATGAGGGGCATGGACAGAGTGGATAGTCAGAAGCTTTCTGCTAGGGTGGAAGAGTCAATTATGAGGGAGCGTAGAATTAAGGTGTGAGGGGTAAGGTTCAAAGGTGATGTACGAGGCAAGTTTTTTACACAGAGGATATTGGGTGCCTGGAACTTGTTGCGGAGGGAGATAGTGGAAGCAGGTACAATAAAGGTGAATCTTGGCAAATACATGAATAGGATGGGAATGGAGGGATATGGTCCCCGGAAGAGAAGGGAATTTTAGTTCAGTCGGACAGCATGGTTGGTGCAGACTTGAAGGGCCAAAGGGCCTGTTCCTGTGCTGTAATTTTCAATGTTCTTTGTTCTCTGACTGTATCCAATAAATCAGCTAATCTAAATCGGATAAAATATTTAGAATCTATGCTTCAAGATCTGTCAAAGGACACTTCACAGTGTATTTTTTTACCCTTTTCAATGAGCTCCAGCGGTGTATTTGTGTGTGTGTGTATGAATTAAGGGGGACTTTAACTTAAATTCCAAGACTTTTGCCTCCTCTACTTTACCCTGAAGGCACATCCCATTTGTTGGTCACTTTTTGTGTCAAGGACCTCCTGACACCAACCCTAATTTTTTTAACTGAAGTTTAACCTTACTGTATTGTCAGGAGGAACTACAACTTGAACAGAAGTCACTATCTTCTTGAGAAGGTGCAAGAATTTTTTTTAAAGAGAAGCCACTCGCTAATAACCTCAGGAAATTGACTTTTATCTAGAACATTTGCAACTTTTCATATGCAGGTTTAATAAACATTAAAGTAGTCTGTGTCGAAAACCTGTGCAGCTCCAAATTTAATTAATTAGACAGCTTCTATCAACCTATTAAAACGACATAACAGTGGCGCTTTTGTACTCAAGGTTGATGCTTCACCTTTTTGAGTTGAATCCATTTCTCAACAGATTAGCATTGTGGAAAACATTTAGAGTGTTTTATTTTTTGATACATGAATAGAAAATGATTTCCATTCTAAAGGAAATGGCAATTAAGACTGCTCACCTATTTTTCATTAATTAGGTACAATTCAAAAGTAATTAAATGTCGTTGGTCTTTGAAATAGTTGTTAATGTAGCCTTGTAGATGCATCTTGTACACATCAAGAACATTTTAAGAGCAGCTTTTAACCTTAACAAATTTAAAAGGAATACAAAATCCTTAATTACAGACAATTACAATTTCCTCTCTGGCAAATTCTGCTTTTAACCCTTCAAGCTCTGGTGATTTTTGTGATAAACTAGATTGACAATAACCTATATTGTACTGAGAACCTAACTGTAAATGGGCTGAATAATCTGAATGCAATCACAATTGCCGATCCAAATTTCACAAATATTCCTTCTTCATCCATCAGTACGCATCCTAACTTTGAGTCTGACCCACACAATATTTTACCACCTTTTGTTACCTTTAACTATCGACTCTCCTCTCTAATATTGATCATTATTTTCTTTGGTCGGAGCGGCTTGCTAATAATCTGTCTTCCTTATATTTATCTGTTTTATAAGTTTGATTATTACTATTACAGACAACTGAGGTTAACACAGTCCAAAACAAACATTAAGAAAAAGAGTGTTCTTGTAATAAGGAAGTGGACTGTATGAATTGGGCTGCTGGAGAAAGCAGAACAAGCGTACTTGAAATTTCTGTATTGATTCATAGTGCTTAAAAGTGTTGAAGCATGAACATGGATATAACAGTTCCCCATATGATTCAAAGTGCTCTATTTTGATGGTAAACTGGAAGGTCCCAGCCTGATATACTAAGTGCCCACTTAACTAATCTCAATCAGGTAATGGCATAGACACCACAGTCGGCCCAGATGTCTCTGAGTCAACAAATAAAACTCAGCTTATTCCCAAGCTCCTGATCCCTATCAGGTTTCCTCCACTAGAGTGAGTGCATGGACATGGGATAGAGGCAGGATCAAGTTCAGCTAAGGATTCTCTCACTGGACAAAGAGCCTATCAATATCAACCCAGATCATGGGTGAAGAATAGCTATTTGGATGAGGTAGGGGGTTGTATCTAGGGGATTTTACTCCAGGATACCATGGCCTTCAAGGTTGAGGAATGTAAAGGAAAATGGACTGTCCCAGGCAGTTAATTTTTATGTGGGTCAAGGATTATCTAATCAAATGATGTGCAGCTGCATTTCACATCTGCCCATTAGAACAAGGAACAGTGGAAAGGGAGGTTGAGATACCATTGGTCAAAGACATAGGCATCATTTCTTGACGATTTAACATGCACAAGTATTAATTGGACATTATACCTCTATGTATGCATGATGTAACAATAACTATGATCGGATTGAGATAACTTCTATTCTGTTATTGGTATATGCTAATTATTTGCAATCAAAGCTCAGTCTTTAATTGTTTTTGTATTTCAGAATTCTTCACACTGAATGGACACTCAACGTCCTGTAGCAGGTTATAGTAAAGATCATCTTGAAACCACTCTGTTACTTTATTTGTCTACATGGAAGGGACGATAGGTTTCTTGTTGTATTTAAAAACTATGTAACAACTCCTAACACTCTCCATATATTCAAACCATCAAGTCCCAGTAGCATCCTATTAAATCTTTTCTGCACTCTTTCTAGTTTAATAATATCCTTTCTCTAAGGGTGACCAGAACTATACATAGTATTGCAAGTGTGGCCTTAGCAATGTTTTGTACAACTTCAACAAGACATCCCAACTTCTGTATTCAATGTTCTGACCAACGAAACCAAGCATATTGAATGCCTTCTTCATCACCCTGTCCACCTGTGACTCCACTTTCAAAAAGACATCAATCTGTACCCCAGCTCTCCTTGTTCTATAAATCTCCCCAACCCCCTACCTACCGAGTAAGTCCTGCCCCGATCTGATCTACCAAAATGCATCACCTCACACTTATCCAAATTAAACTCCACCTGACATTCATCCAACTACTGGCTCAATTGATCAAGATCACATTGCAATTCTATATAACCTTTCTCATTGTCCACTGTGCCACCAATCTTGCAAAATTACTGACCATGACTCCTAAATTCCCATCCCAATCATTAATATAAATGACAAATAACTTCTCATCCCAAACCTGATCTTACTGCACGTTGGCATGGACTGCTTCTGAGGTGTCACAAATGTTTTCATGAACTGCAAAAAGGTTGAGAAGTTCATCAAACACACTCTTCATTTCAGAATATCTCATTGATAATGAAATATTGAAGTATCTTGACTGTGATATGGGTCTATATAAATGCAAATTGGAGTGGCACGGTGGTTAGCACTGCTGCTTCACAGCTCCAGGGACCCAAGTTCGATTTTGGCCTTAGGTGACTCAGTGTGTGGAGTTTACGTGTTCTCCTCGTATCTGCATAGGTTTCTTCCCACAGTCCAAAGTTGTGCAGGTTAGGTGGATTGGCCATGCTAAATTGCCCCTTAAGTGTCCCAGGATGTGTAGGTTACATTGATTAGCCACAGTAAATACATGGGGCTATAGTGCGCGTGAGAGGGAATGGGCAAGATAGACTCAATGGGCTGAAATGGCCTCTTCTGTACTGTAAAGATTCTATGATGATTTCAAATTCATATTAAGATGACAAAATCACATGCACAGATTTACAAGTGGAAAAATGAAACTGAATTTTAAAAACCAGAAGTGGAAATGCTGGAAAATCTCAGCAGGTCTGACAGCATCTGTAAGGAGAGAAAAGAACTGACGTTTCAAGTCCAGATGGCTCTTTGTCAAAGCTATTTTCTGAAATATTTCATTGATCATGAAACAATGAGGCATCTTGACTGTGATGTGGGTCTAAATAAATGCAAATTGGGGCAGTACCACAGGTCAACAGTTGATCCAGTTTTAAATTTTAAAAAGTTTATTTGAAGTACAAGCACCCACACACAATGCTATCAATTAGACTGTTTTACAGATCTAATATAAATCACAATCAGATATATTCTTAAGTGCCTTCAGCACTTCAGAGAAGTTATTCAATGTATGTGATTGGGACATTTGAGAGAAGTGATTCAAACACAGGAACTAGGAGAAGGAGTAGGCCATCTGGCCCCCTGAGCCTGCTCCGCTATTCAATAAGATCATGGCTGATCTTTTTGTGGGCTCAGCTCCACTTACCCACCCGCTCACCATAACCCTAAATATTTGAACAGTAAAAGAATTGATCTATCCTTGTCTTAAAAACATTCAATGAGGTAGCCTCAACTACTTCACTGGGCAGGGAATTCCACAGATTCACAACCCTTTGTGTGAATAAGTTCCTCCTCAATTCAGTCCTAAATATAATTTCCCTTATTTTGAGGCCATGCCCCCTAGTTCTAGTTTCACCTGCCAGTGGAATCAACTTCCCTGCTATCTTATCTATTCCATTCATAATCTTATATGTTTCTATAAGATGTCCCCTCATTCTTTTGAATTCCAATGAGTATAACCCCAGTATAGCCCAGATAAGGCACACATAAGTTCAAGACATGATTTCAGAATACAACCATTCGTCAGACATATTTACACGGTCAGATGTGAAATATTCTGTACTCACTCCTTGTCTCAATTCTGGTTCAGCATAGATCTTGACCAGTGAATGAGGGATCACAACCAGATACATCTTATTTGGTTGTAATGTGTAGTTCTACATTGTCATATACTTTAAAGAACAGTGAAACAAGTATCAGTTCAAAGAGGACAGTTTGGATTGCTAATATTGGTAGGATTACACACTAGTTTTGGAACTACCTCCCCTATTGGGACTGATTCATTAAAAATACACGTTTCTCACCCATTGCAGAGGAATGATCGGAATTACAAGTAAACAAACTAATAGCTATGAGGTAATCACAGTGGACCATTAACGTTTCCATATCAACGTGTGGTGGGAGGATTCACAGACTGATTAACAGTCCAACAGGAATTCACTTTATGTACTTGTCACGATGTCCCTTAAAATTCACTGTCGTATCCACTTCCATTACCTCCTCCAGCAGCGAGTTTCCAGACACCCACCATCCTCTGTGTAAAACAACTTGCCTCAAATATCTCCTTTAAACCTTGCCCCTCGCACCTTTATCATCTTTGCTACCAACCAACAGAGTGGTTAGTCCAATGTGGTGGCGAGGTTTTATGGGATTCCATACTGCAAATGAATGTGCCCACACATTCACTGGAATGTTTTAAAGTTGCTCCAAAAGCTTCTATTTAGATAAAGATCTTTTGAATAATACATTAAACAAATGGACTTTATCCAATATGTGGGGTACAATTTTCCTCATGTCAATCTGCTGAGGGGACATACTTTGGATAGTCAGAAGGTTTATCCCCAGGGTGGAAGAGTCAATTACTAGAGGACGTAGGTTTAAGGTGCGAGGGGCAAGGTTTAAAGGAGATGTTTGGGGCAAGTTTTTTCACACAGAGGATGGTGGGTGTCTGGAACTCGCTGCTGGGGGAGGTGGTGGAAGCAAATACGATAGTGAATTTTAAGTGGCGTCTTGACAAATACATGAATAGGATGGGAATAGAAGGATATGGTCCCCAGAAGAGTAGGAGGTTTTAGTTCAGTTGGGTAGCATGGTCGGTGCAGGCTTGGAAGGGCCTGTTCCTGTACTGTAATTTTCTTCTTTCTTTGTTAATTTTTCATGGGTAGCTATTTCATCCATTGAGAAGAACAAGATCTATGTGTTGAAGTTGTTCTGCAGTGGCAGGATCCAATATATTCTAAACATAACCAATGTTACAATGCGCAGGGTCTCTGCACAGTGGAATAGGCTCAGTAAGGCAGTTGGCCTATTCTTCTTCCTATTAGCCAGGGTTGTACATTTCAATTCCACAAACTTTCCCCATCCCTCGATATTATTGCTTCCTGAGAATTCTCTCTCTTTTTAAACACTTCAATCGATTCTACATCCATGGCCTTCAAAAGTAGCACATTAGACATTCTCACAGCCAACTGTGAGAAGAAATCTTTCTTGGAGACCTTTATCGCTTTGAACTATAAGACAATTTGTTCTCATACTGAATTTCGTTACCAGAGGAAATGGCATTCCCTCGATTACTGTCAATTTCCTCACTAGGCTGGATTTTGAGGCAAGTTGACAAGCATTAGTGCTAACTGCTGACCTTAAAGAAAGTTACCCGCCATATCCTAGTGGTTACTGTGCTGCAGACTTTCCCTATGTCAATTTAAATCTGGCATCAAGGGAATCTCTAGCTGCCCATCAACAGTGATGCTGTTTAACAAGCAGCCAATCACAATGAAATATTCTCACAGGCAGCAAATCAGCAAGTAAAAAACGCAGGGCCTTCATTTCTAACTTTTAAATTTTACAGATAACAAAGCTATTGGAACATACACAACCGTAGGAGTTAAAAAAAGCTAAACAAAATCATAAAAAACTTAAAAATACATGGAATTTTCACAATGGAGAAATTTGACATTCCACAAATATGAAATTAGTCATTCGGGACCAGTAAAGGTGCTTAATGGTGATTATAGAGCTAGTATACTGTCTAAGTGGCACTCTAACAATCACATTTTCCTTTCAAATGTACCGGTTGATTATTGCTGGCAGTAGCGCTGCTGAAGTTAGGAACAGAATACTATATGGACAGGCAACACTGACTGCCATTCATTTTAACAACTGTTAGAATGCAGCACAAGTGGTTGGGCTGAAGTCCCCCTTTTCTTGCTGGTTTGGTACCAGTTATAAAATCCAGATGTTTAGCTCATAGTTAAGCTGATCCACATCTAACCGATGTGGTGCTGTAACTTGCTCAACAACAAATGTGAAATTGAGTTGAAAGTTCACACTCGTGCATCAGGTAGAGATTAGAAGTCAGAATTAAAGGTGAGACAGAATGCTGGAACTCCATCTGCATGGGTGTTATGCTATGCTTAGTCTGAGAGAGCTCGATGCAGTTCCCAGTGCTGCCACAAATATAAAATATTTTCCTCCCTACCCCACACCACCACCCCCCACCCCTCTGCATCCACCACCCACTCCCCTTCCCTCCACACCACCGACCCCCCCCCCCGTGCCCTCCTCTGCCCCATCCCCCCAATCCCTCTGCCACCCCCCCCACCTCACCTCGCACCCACGATAGTGTTTGATTGTTGTGCTTTTGCTGCAAAAATTGAATGCTGGAAGTGGAGACTGATTAATATTGAGTGGCAGAACCATGTTTGGCTGCAATGGGAGCCACAGTGTTTTGCAGTTCCATTGTTCCTGTTGAAAGTTTGCTCAATTGTTCCAGTCCCACCACTTTGGACATGCGCTTCTGAAATTCCGTCTTACAGTCTTGCTGCAGAGTCTTCACCTTCTCCCTGGAACACTTCAGAGCGATTCCTAAATCCTTTTCATTCACGTTGAAAACTTTCTGAAGGTGAATGGTGTACTCAGTTAATCAACAGCATTTACATCTACATTTAAAAAAATGCAATTTAATAAAATAAATCTTATTGTATAATGTCAGACTTGGTTGGCAATGAGAATATTGAAGCTACTGACATTTCTTTTTACAAATGAGAGCTTTGTTCTTTATAGGAGGGAGGTCAAACTTAATTACCACCTTACGACCCACGTAACCTTGTTATTAAATCTGGGCACCTCCCAGTCTCAGATTTCCAGTCACTCCCTCCTAATCTCAAAGAAAATTGGGTGGTGTGACTTGCCTCCCCAATTAGGGAATTATAGTGCATTATAATAATAAAGTACAGAAGATGATCATTTTGCCACTATGCCTATGCTGAAACATAAAGAATTGTTCATTTTAGTCCCACAGTCCAGTTTTCTCTCCAAAATCCCGCAAAAACAAAGAAAATGAGCAAGAAAAGTGGCAAAGAAGTTGTCTACCGGCAATGCTAACGAATAATAAACAATTCTGATGAAGGAAATAATTCAAGATCTAATTGTAGCTGGAATCAGCATCCTGCCATTTCCGGATTGGAATTCAGATGATGCCAAAGAGGCAAACATCACCTGCCAAAAACAAATCAACTGTCTTGAGTGAAATGTGGGACGTACATGTGGAAGTTAAAATGTTCAGATTGAAGTTTCATAAAATGGAAGTTATATTGTGTAATAGTTAAATTGTTCGTAAGAACATAAGAACTAGGGGCAGGAGTAGGCCACGTGGCTCCTGAAGCCTGCTCCGCCATTCAATAAAATCATTGCTGATCTTTTCGTGGATTCAACTCCACTTACCCGCTCGCTCACCATAACCCTTAATTCCTTTACTGTTCAAAAACTTATCTATCCTTGCCTTAAGAACATTCAATGAGGTAGCCTCAAATGCTTCACTGGGCAGGGAATTCTACAGATTCACAACCCTTTGGGTGAAGAAGTTCCTCCTCAACTCAGTTCTAAATCTGCTCGCCCTTGTTTTGAGGCTATGCCCCCTAGTTCTGGTTTCACCCGCTAGTGGAAACAACTTCCCTGCTTCTATCTTATCTATTCCTTTCATAATCTTATATGTTTCTATAAGATCTCCCCTTATTCTTCTGAATTCCAATGAGTATAGTCCCAGTCTACTCAGTGTCTCCTCATAAGCCAACTCTTTCAACTCTGGAATCAACCTAGTGAATCTCCTCTACACCACCCTCCAGTGCCAGTATATCCCTTAAGTAAGGAGACCAAAACTGCACACAGTACTCCACGTGTGGCCTCACCAGCACCTTATATAGCTACAACATGACCTTGCTGTTTTTAAACTCAAATTGAAGTTTCATGCTTTCTCTATACAGTGATGGAAAATGTCTATCAGATTACAGACCTTTGAAAGGGGTCAGTATCTGCTATTTCAGCATGAACAGGCCAATCTTTATCTGTGTAAATGCCATAACATTTTGCTTTTCGGACTTCACCAGAGGGTGAGCAAGACCAGATTTTTCCATAACAAATACCAAAGGCAAGATATGGGGATATGCTCTGCAAATGAAGGATTTTCATTGAATGAGAAAGGGCAAAAAGTCATGATTTAATTGGTGAATATGTATGCAAATGAAGGAGTAGAAAAATTGCTTGTTTCCGATTTGCTGTAATTGACTATAATTGCCAAGTTGTATATTTGTAACTTCAGAAACACTTGCAGAGAGGCTGTGAGTCTGTTTCTCTTTGTGTACAAGTCATTAAAGGCCTCATATCAATTAATGCATGGTGTCTAGTGCTGTTTGTACCCCAGCCGACTAAGAGTACCTAAGGTAGCTGGTAACAAGGATCTCTGATATATGAATGTGATTTTTGTGGACTTGGCATAGACAAACTTAGAAAAAGATCAAATTTAAACTTCTAGAAATATGCTAGTGAGTATATTTATTGTACCTGCAATTCCACATTTGACAAGCTGAACTCTGGACTTGGTTTCTGACGGAGAACATCAATGATGCGTTTGTTCAGCCAGGGGATTTTATTGCTCACCGGGTCGAAGGAATCCATTTGATCAGGTTCATCAGCAGCTTCTGAATCTAGGAAAAATATAGGGTCTACATTTTTTTTGTACTTCCCTTGGGAACAAAAGACTTTGAACCCATAAAAAAAACGCTTTCAGAAACAGTTTCTTCCTGTCAGCCTGAATCACTTCTGCCAGCAGCTATTGTGAAACAACTAACCAGCCAATCCAGGTCAGCGCTCTACAGTCTAACTGGACTAAAGTTAGGCATTGGTGGCACAGTGATTAGCACTGCTGCCTCACAGCACCAAGAACTGGGTTCAATTCTGGCCTTGGGTCACTGTCTGTATGGAGTTTGCATGTTCTTCCTGTGTCAGCATGGGTTTCCCACGGGTGCTCCGGTTTCTTCCCATGTGTGGATTAGGTGGATTGGCTGTGCTAAATTGCCCCTCAGTGTCCCAAGATCTGTAGGTTAAGTGGATTATGGGAAATGTGTGGCGTTGCAGGGATAGAGCCTGGATAGGATGCTGTCAGAGAGTCTGTACAGACTGAATGGGCTGAAAAGCCTCTTCTGCATTGTAGGGATTCTACTGTTTTCATGATGCCATTGTCAGTTTGGATGGAGAAGCACACATACTGATCTTTCTCCTTCACAATATCTGTAGCTGATGAATCTGCAGCCACCCAATGCCAGTCTGAAAATGGCTGCTAATTGATTGGAGCCAAGGACATTGACTCTTCACTCGGAATATTCAGGTGCTGCTCAGCTGTTTCTCAGTTGCATGGATGAAATTCAGAACTCATGTTCAGAAGATTCCCAATTCCTGCAGAATCTGTATCCTCAACTCCCAACAACACAGGTGTGGTAAAGACCTGCTCAGACCATAAGACATCGGAGCTCAATTAGGCCACTCGGCCCATTGAGTCTGCTCCGCCATTCAATCATGGCCGATATTTTTCTCATTCTCCTGCCTTTTCCCCATAACCCCCGATTCCCTTATCAATCAAGAACCTATCTATCTCTGTCTTAAGGACATTCAATGACATGGCCTCCACAGCTTCTGTGGCAAAGAATTCCACAGATTCACCACTCCCTGGCTGAAGAAATTCCTCCTCATCTCTGTTTTAAAGGATTGTCCCTTTAACCTGAGGTTGTGGCCTCTGAGTTCTAGTTTTTCCTACTAGTGGAAACATCCTCTCCATGTCCACTCTACCCAGGCCTCGCAGTATCCTGTAAGTTTCAATAAGAACGCAGCCCCCCATCCTTCTAAACGCCAATGAGTACAGACCCAGAGTCCTCAACCATTCCTCATACGATAAGATCTTCATTTCAGGGATCATTCTTGTGAACCTCCTCTGGACCCTTTCAAGGCCAGCACATCATTCCTTAGATAAGGGGCCCCAAACTGCTCACAGTACTCCAAATGGGATCTGACCAGAGTCTTATACAGCGTCAGAAGTACATCCCTGCTCTTGTATTCTAGCCCTCTCAACATGAATGCTTACATTACATCTGTCTTCCTAACTGTCAATTGAAATTGCACGTTAACCTTAAGAGAATCTTGAACAGTAACTCCCAAGTCCCTCAGTAGTTAGCTCAGAAAACTAATCGCTCAGGGACCCAGGAGGTTTCCAGGCCAGTATGACATCAAATGGTAAATGATCCCCAGGTTGTAAAACATAACTCAAAGAGCTGGGCACATGTTGACATTCAATGCTGCAAAAATCTCTGGAGTTGAAAAAAAATTTATAAAATAAAATAAACTGATGAAGAATTTGCTATAGATTCACCACAACATCAAACTAACCATCATTTTGAGAGACATTCTTGTACAGTTTTAATAGTTCCTTAGCTTCCCGCTGCTCCTCTCTGTTATCAAGCGCACGTTGAAGAGAGTCCTGTATTGCTTCAGTTCTTCGTGAAGTTTCTCCCAGTTCCTTTGCCAGCTCAGTAGTTGGTGCATCTATGAGTGCCTGTCAAATAAAGATATACTGAAAGTCGCTGAACTTCTAATTGACCAAATTACAATTCAAGACTAGGGTCAAAGTCACCTGGTCACAAACAAAGATTCCACTGTGTAGTAATCTGTTCCTGCTCATTTTTCTACAACTAATTCTAACACAGTCATCATCAAATGGTAATGGTTAGATGACAAAATTCTAGCTGCCTGATAGGGAAGGATAGCAGATATCACTAGAAAATAGTTAAGATCTTTTCTTTTCAAAAAATGTTTCTCTTTCAATCATCAGAATGGATTACCAGAACTTGTGCTAAGTATAAATTTATCCCAGGGCTTCACAGAGAGCTGGAGGAGGTCTAGCAAGTAGGAGATATTGGATTAGATTTTGTACCCCTGTGTAAATTTACATCGCTGGTTCGCCCCGCTTTAATTTTTTGGGTGAAGACCCTTTAATTAGTACGAGGTGGGACTTCCATCTGTCTCAAGAGGATGACTCACTCCATAGTATTGCTGGCAATCAGAGTCTGGCAGGCGGGCCAAGGTGCTTAGTGATGGCACTGCCTTTCAGTGACCAGTAGCCTGCAGGGTTAAACCTGCCTGACTACATGTTGTGCTCAGGCCTCTCTTGTGCTTGTTATATTGAGTAGTGGCAACAGAGTGAGATCCTTAATTGGGTATTAATTGCTAGCTTAGGGCTGACTCCTGACACTTTCCCATGCTACCTGTAAAATAGTGGCACAGCGCCTTAATTTATGGATCCACTCGCCAGTTTTCCTGTCTGTGAGTGGCCCATAAAATTCAGCCTATTGAGTTACAGATGCTGAGGAGAGGCAGTGATTTGCGTTATTACTTATTGAAGTCTTGGAAATTGCTTGATTGTTTTCAGCGACTGCAAAGGAATTTTCTAAATCGTCTTAAGTAGTATTTGATTTTTTTCCTGGGGGACTGTATAACTGAAGGTCAAGGCTGCTAATGGATATAGGTGATACTATGATATCCTGAATGGCATGGGTTAAAGGCCAGTTGAATTTTTCCTGTCTTTTTTTAAATGCTCTAAAGCAGATGTATACTGGACTGAGGAAGAGTCCATTTTATTGCCTCACTAGCCCCTAGGGCTAATCATATTATACTGACTTGTTTAAATCTTAATATATTATTGTTGTTAAAGAATGCACATTAGCAGCTGAACATATTTTTCAGTTTCCCATTTTCTCTAATCACATATCATTACGTGGGCGGCACAGTGGTTAGCACTGCTGCCTCACAGCGCCAAGGATCCGGGTTCAATTCATGGCTTCGGATCACTGTCTGTGTGGAGCTTGCATGTTCTCCCCATGTTTGTGTAGGTTTCCCCCAGGTGCTTTGGTTTTCTCCCACATTCCAAAGATGCGCAGGTTAGATTGATTGGCTATGTTAAATTGACCGTAGTGTCAGGGGGATTAGCAGGGTAAATGATGTGCGGTTGCTAAAATAGGGCCTGGGTGGGATTGTGGTTGATGCAGACTCGATGTGTTGAATGGCCTCCTTCTGCACTGTAGGATTCTATGAACATAACCCAACACTATCAAAATTATCAAACCTGGCTGAACCCACTTCTCACTTTAACAACAGGCTGTACAGTTTTGCCAACTCAGTCCTTTATTTTGCACATGAACACTTGCCTTCCCTGTTGAGTTTACATTTCCAGCCAGCAAGAAGGCATTTGTATTTTAGACATTACTGGCCATTTATTACAGATATAGAAAGGTTTAGGTTTGAGGGAAATAAATATAAAATGGGTATGGGCCCAAAGACATCCTGGTCCTAAAATAGCTTATTCTACTTTGTTCCCAAATGCCCACATGTCTTTGCTGTCACTCTCACAGGGCAGTTTTTAGCCCACGTTAGTAAGAACGGTGATGTGGGTGAAAAATATGGTGAGGAAACCCGATTCTTGCCAGCAAGATTGCGTTTTCCTATTTTCCAGGCCCATCACCAGTGATGTCATCTGAAACCCACCACAGAACCTCCTTTAAATACCTTAGCATCTTACTAGTGAGCCCTACTGCCAGGACTTCCTCCCCCACTGAATATCGTCATTTACAACAGCTCAATAAAATTGAGAAGCTGGTGACCTCACCTCTGAAGGGAAGTCTCAGAAGGGTCAGCAACCTTTCATGGCTGTGAGCCTCTAGATTTAAAGGGTTCAGGAGGCTGGTTTGCAGGCATCGTTTCCCTCACCCACCTTGCTGGGCTCGTGGCAAAATCATCATTGAGGGATTGCCCTTCTACAGTGGCAACTGGAAAGTGGGTGGGAGCCGGTGAATCCACAAGGTCAGTACCGGGGGCCACTGACAAGCGTTGGAACCTGTGAGAGGCTGAATAAACTAGGCTTGTACTCGTTAGAGTTTAGAAGAATGAGGGGAGATCTCATTGAGACATATAAGATGATGAATGGGATGGATAGGATAGAGGTGGACTCTTTCCGCTCAGAACGGACAGTAGGACTAGGGGGCACAGCCTCAAGATAAAGGGGGGGCGGTTTAGAACAGAGTTGAGGAGGAACTTCTTCACTCAAAGGGTAATGAATCTCTGGAATTCTCTGCCCGCTGAAGTGGTGGAGGCTGCCTCGCTAAATATATTTAAGACGCGGGTTGATGGGGTTTTGATAAGCGAGGGGATTAAGGGTTATGGGGAGAGGGCGGGAATGTGGAACTGAGCCACGACAGATCAGCCATGATCTTATTGAATGGCGGGGCAGGCTCAAAGGGCTAGATGGCCTACTCCTGCTCCTATTTCTTATGTTCTTATGTATGTTCTTATGAGTGCTGAGGGGTTACTGTGAAAGGTGTGTGAAGGAGTGCAGCAGGAGACATGAGGAGGCAGACTTACCCTGGCTGCACAAAGAAGGTCATGTAGCTTCTTTCGATACTGTAGCCCTGTCCTCCTATGGAGCAAGCTAGCACTCACTCTCATAGCCACAGTCTCCCAGACAGGGTTGGTGATATTGTTTGTTGGATGTCTGCCAATCAGGGGTACAGGATGTCATGCCTCTGCTCAACACCATCCAGAAGTTTGGTGAGGGCTCCCTCTGTGAAACGTGATGCTGTCTTCCAGACAACCATCCCCTCGACTGCACTTGGAACAATTGCTGGGGAGATGTTTAAAAGAAGCACCCCACTGAATAGAGATATTTGCCGGATTTCTCCTGCCTCATCCCCCACGCAATCAGAATGGGCAAAGGGCGGACAATAGAAATACCCGTTGACCTCGGGTGGGAGTTGCTGGCCTCACTCGAGCAAAGCTGTAAAATTTTGCCTGTTAAGTTTACCCACTGCAAGCAAATCAGGGGCAAGCTTTCATAAGTGTGGTGTGAATCACATGGGGGAGAAAAAAACTTTTGTTCAATAGGCTGAATATTTGGTGAATTTTACTGCTGCTGGCTGGAGTCTTCCCAGCTTTCTCACCAGGACCGACACTTTTAAAAAATACAGGAAAATTCACCTCGCAGAGAGGGAAGATTGATTTCCAGACTTGGAAAGCTGTGGTAGGGAGCTAGCAGTTCAGAGTGAGAGGATATTTCCTGACTCACTACTCTACATCACTACTCTATTATGGTTGGGTCAAATAACCAATGCATCCAGACATGTGTGAATTATTGCTCCACTTTACAGAATAAAAACCTTGTAAAATTATAGGGAAAAAGATTTACAAGTTACACCTTGTGGATTTAGCCTCATATTCTGTAGCTACAAATAGCTGTCTACTAATGGTCTCCCATTTTCGATGTGATGGGTCTATGGTAGTCTGGACTAAGGACTGATAAGTTTCTAGGTCCTCATCTATTTTATTTTAATTACAATGAAGCTTGTTCCGAAATATTTTCACCCCCAAAATACCAAGTCATTCTGATTAACATCAAATCCCTTATCTGGATTGCTGAAAGCAGCTTTAACAATGTAGCTCTGAACCAATAAGACCTCAACCAATAGGAGTGTGACAGACATGGAAGATGTCAAACAACAGGCTTTACAGAACTTTGTATTCTATTATGAATTCACTAAGTGAACTATTGTCCCTTTCCTGTTACCTGGAGATCAGATTCAGACATTGTAATAATGCAGGCAAGGTTTTGCCTAAGTAGTTTGGCGAGAACTTTCCACTCGGGACAATTTCCACGGTCTTCAGATCCATCGCCATCTGCTTCATCATCCATCTTTGTACCTGAGCTGATCTTGATTTCTGTGGATAAAGAGGAGACCATTTACTGGCATGAAATTAGCCAAATTAAATGTTAATGGCTAAAATGAGGTGCAGTATCTACACTTTGCTTGTAGCCAACAACAGAATTCTTGTTTTGCTATAGAACAGGGAAAGGTGCAATGACCTGTGTATGTATTTAATTACTCTTGAGTACCATGGTGTTGATCTGAGCTGTTTCCAAGGAGAAGGGGTCTAGTAAAAGCAAATATCTGTAGTCCATTAAATTTGTTCCTGGGTTGTGAGCATTGCTGGCAAGCAGGTACTTATTGCCCATCTCTTATTGCCCATGAGGTAGTGGAAGTAAGCCGCCATTTTGAACTGATATAGTTCATGTAATGAGATAGTATATACCTATAATGCTATTGGGGGGGTAGTTCCAGGATTTTGAATCAGCAATAGTGAAGTAATGGTGATATATTTCCAATTTAGGATGATTTATTGTTTGCGGGGGAACTTCCAGGTGCCGGTGTTTCCATGCATCTGTTGCCCTGTCCCTCTAAATGCTACAGATTCAGGTTTCAAAGGTGTTGTTGAAAGAAGCTTGGTGAATTGCTGCAGTGTATCTTGTAGATGGCACATGGTGCTGCCACTGTGTGCTAGTGGTGGGAGAGTGAACGTTTAAGGTGATGACAGATGGAAGTGCTGATCAAACGGGCTGTTTTATCTGGATCAATCGAACTTCTTGAGTGTTGTTGGAGTTGAACTCAGTGGAGAGCTTTACATCACACTCCTAACTTGTGTCTTGTAGGTGGTGGACAGGCTTTGAGGAGACAACAGGTGAGATACCCATTGTAGAATTCCCAGCCTCTGTATTTTGGTAGCTGTCCAGTTCAGTTTCTGGTCCATTGTAACTTACCAGGAATTTGATAATAGGGGATTCAGCAACATATCAAAACACTGGTTCCACCAACCAAACCAACCTGTCTCTACAGTTTCTATTTTTTAAACATACAGCCACCTGAATGGACAATTAACAAAAGAGCTGATTTCCAGCAATGAGGTGAGAATCATTGCCCTTAATGTCAAGGCAGCAATTAATGACATGTGGCACCAAACAGTCCTCATAGAATTTAAGGTCTGTGTGAAGCAGGACAAAGCTCTCCTCCACTGGTTGGAATTGTACCTAGCACAAAGAAAGGTGCTTTGCTTGTTGGCTAATTGTCTTGGTCCCGGGGTACCATCGCAGGAGTGTCCTTGACCCAACCATCAGTTGCTTCATAAAATCTTCCCTTCATCGTAAGGTTAGAGATTAAGATGTCTGTTACACTGTTGTACACTGTTCAGTAACATTTGCAAATTCTCATACTAAGGTAGTCTCTGTCCGTATGCAGCGAACCAAAATAACATTCATGTTTTGTACCACGAGTGCTAGGTAATGACCAACTCTAAGAAGAGAAAATCTAACCATCTGCCCTGATGTTTACTTAGGGCAAGCTGATAATATTGCAGGACGGAATGTCAAGAGTTCAACTAAAGGTTGTAAAAGTTCAAAGGAGAAGCTGGGATGTTAATTTCACAATTATATTTTAAAAGCTGAACACACAAAATGGAGGTAATTAAGAGTGACTTCTGAGAAGGTTAGTTCAGATAAAGAAAGATCAAAAGGAATAAAACAGTACCTCAAGGGCAAGTTCAATCAAAGCAAGCTAGCTGTTTTGTGCAACCCACAGCAGGAAGCTGTGCTAACTTCAAACAAGATGTGCGTGGTGAAAAGCCTGTCTGAGAAGCCATTTATTCAGTCTGAAATCAGAAGCAAACCCTAAAGAAGAAACTGTTTGGTATGGTAACTGTTGCTGAATTTTACTCATGGTTTTAAAACTTCGGGGAGTCAGGAGGCGAGTTACTTGCTGCGGAACTCCCTGACCTGCTCTTGTAGCCACAGCATTCCTGTGGCTCGCTCGTTTCAGTTTCTGGTCAATGGTTACAGCAAGGAAGTTGATAGCGGGGATTTGGGGATTCAGTGGTAGTAATGCCATTGAATGTCAAGGGGCAATAGTTAGATTCTCTCTTGTTTGAGACCATCATCACTTGCCACTTGCATAGCATGAATGTGACTTATTAGTCCAAGGCTAAATATTGTCAAGGTCTTTTTGCATATGGACAGAATGCTCCAGTATCTGAGGCGTCATGATGCTGCTGAACATTGTGCAATTATCCATGAATGTCCCCACTGTTTGACCTTGTGATGGAGGGGAGGTTATTGATGAAGCAGCTAAAGATGATTGGATCTTGGACACTTCCCTGAGGAGCTCCTGCAGTGATGTCCTGGGACTGAGATAACTGACCTCAAACAACCACATCATCTTCCTTTGTGATGGTATAACTCCAACCAGTGGAGAGTTTTTACCCTGATTTCCACTGACTTCAGATTTGCTAGGGCTCCTTGTTGCCATACTCAAACAAAATCTGCCATGATATTAAGGGCAGTCACTCTCACCTGACGCCTCGAGTTCAACTCTTCTGTCTATGCTTGGATTGAGGCTGCAATGAGGTCAGGAGCTGAGTGGCCCTGGCAGAACCCAAACTGAATATATTTTGATTCATTATTGTCACATGTATTAGTATACACTGAGAAGTATTGTTTCTTGTGTGCTATACAAAGCATGCCGTTCATAGAGAACAAAATGAGAGAGGGCGGAATGTAGTGTTACACTCATAGTCAAGGTGTAGAGAAAAATCAACTCAATGCAAGGTGGGTCCATTCAAAAGTCTGATGTCAGAAGGGAAGAAGCTGTTCTTGAGTCGTTTGGTGTGTGACCTCAGACTTTTCTATCTTCATCCCGACTGACGAAGGTGGAAGAGAGAACGTCTGGGTGTGTTGGGTCCTTAATTATGCTGGCTGCTTTGCTGTGGTAGCGAGATGTATAGACAGAGTCAACGGATGAGAAGCTGGTTTGTGTGACGGATTGGGCTACATTCACGACCTTTTGTAGTTTCTTGTGGTCTTGGGCAGAGCAGAAGCCATAAAGAATACTTTCTATGGTGCATCTGTAAAACTTGGTGAGAGGCGTAGTTGACATGCCAAATTTCCTCAGTCTTCTGAGAAAGTAAAGGCGTTGTTGGGCTTTCTTAACTACAGTGTCATTATGGGCAGGTTTAGGATAGGTTGTTGGTGACCTGAAGCTCTCGATTCTTTCTACTTGGTCCCCGTTGATGTAGACAGGAGCACGTTCTCCTCTATGCTTCATTATGTTGACATTGAGTATGGGGATTATATGGAATGGGAGGTGAAGATGCTGGTTTGCAAGGCTAATGACAGCAATTGTCCACCATCATTTGGGACTCATAATTTACGGAATCTCTCTTTCTTGCCAAAATTGTATGTCACATTTTAATGAGCACACAGTTACTCTGGCAGAAAATTTTGTACTTTAAATCTTCCAAATTTATGCACTAAATAATTCAGCAAAAACATTTCACTAAATGTTCTGGAATGAAAAAAGTACAGAACGATCAAATTGAAGATCCTTTAACTTAGATTATCATTCAGCTCTTCCATAAACAGGAACTCACCTTCATTAACAGGGGTCCACTTTTGACCAGAACCAAGGATCATGAATCTTGTGTTTTCTGGTAGGTACATAAAATAGTCTTCATCCTCAACAATTGTTCCATCATTTTCGAGCACAACCGTATAAGCTTGCTGGGCACGTTTTTCCAGACCTAATTTTTTTGCCCCTAAACAGAAAAACCCATAAATGTAAATTAGAGGATACCTAACTTTCTGGAGGTTCACAAACAAAAAGTAAGCTTAAAATGGGGCAGCATAGTGGCAGAGTGGTTAGCACTGCTGCCTCACAGTGCCAGGGCCCAGGTTCGTACTCCCAGCTTGGGTCACTGTCTGCATGGCATACTCCCTGTGTCTCTGTGGATTTCCTCCGGCTGCTCCGGTTTCCTCCCACAGTTTAAGGATGTGCTGGTTAGGTGTATTGGCCATGCTAAATTCTCCCTCAGTGTACCCGAACAGTGCTGGAGTGTGACGACTAGGGGATTTTCACAGTAACTTCATTGCAGTGATGATGCAAGCCTACTTGTGACTAATAAACAAACTTCTAGATGTTGCACAGTCTGAAGTTCTCAGCCATGAAAACAATTTTCCACTTTCCTGCCTAATTGACCCATCTATAACTTCCTGCAGTTCCTCCTCACTCTCAACCACACAGTCAATATTAGTATCATTTGCAAGTTTCTTTATCATGATCCTACATTTCAGTTTAAATCATTAACTATGATCAACCAAAAGCAAGAGACCAAGTACTGAGCCCTGTGGAACTCCACTGGTAACAATCTCGCAGTTGGACAAATACCTGTCTACCGTTACCCACTGCTTGCTGCCACAAAGCTAATTTTGGATTCAATTTGCTACCTCTTGGATTCCAAAGGCTTTCATTTTTGTAAAAATCAGTCTGTCATGCGGGGCCTTCTCAAAAACTGTACAGGCCACATTCACACTAATCCAAAGTGTTACTATCAGGTATGGCCTTTCTGTAAAAAATCCATGTTGACTTTCCTTGATCAACTACTGTCTTTCTAATTAAGATTCACACTGTTCCTCAGAATTGATTACAATAATTTGCCCTCTGTCAAAGTTCAGCTAACTGGCCTATGATTATTCCAAGATTTGCCCTTTTGTTTAGAGAAAAGCACAGGAACAATTTTGGCAGCCCTCCAGTCCTCTGGCAGCACTCCTGTACTCGTGGGTGTTTGAAGAATTAGAATTAGAGCCTTTGCAATTTCTTCCCTTCAACTCTTCCTCCCTGAAGATGCCGATCCCTTTATTACTTCTCTTTCAAAAAATCTATTCCATCCACAATTTCATTCTTTCTCCCTAACCACAATGATATCATTGGTCCATTCTTTTGTAAATACTGTTGCAACGTATTCACCACGCTAAGATGAGGTTCCTTATAGTTACAATGAGTTTTGTTGGAACAATATTTACATAAGAACATAACATAAGAAATAGGAGCAGGAGTAGGCCATCTAGCCCTTCGAGCCTGCCCCGCCATTCAATAAGATCATGGCTGATCTGTCATGGCTCAGTTCCACTTTCCCGCCCTCTCCCCATAACCCTTAATCCCCTTGCCTATCAAAAACCTATCAACCCACGTCTTAAATATATTTAGCGAGGCAGCCTCCACCACTTCAACGGGCAGAGAATTCCAGAGATTCACCACCCTTTGAGTGAAGAAGTTCCTCCTCAACTCCGTTCTAAACTGCCCCCTCTTTATCTTGAGGCATGTTGCTTCACGGATCAAGAAGGGTCATTTCCACATTCCTGTTATATTACAATGATAAGACAGGCCAGTGTATGTTCTGCAGGCATCACCCATCTATTTAAAATCTACTCAAATTTGAGCAGCTACATGTAAATAGTGCTTTTATTAAAAGATGTTTTGATATTTATACATTTAGGATTATCAGATTAAAAATCAATGAGTTACAAACTAAAGCACAAAGCTTCTTTAAGTTGTAAACTAGCTCCACCTATTGGGAGAAGCTAAGAGCTGAACTGTGCAATATTTCACTCAGATGATCATTCAGCAAAGGTAGCCCGAGGGAGTAAATTTAAATCACTATCCCCAATCTGCTCAGGTTTTTTTTGTGAAATGGAAAGCTTTCTGTCTTTAAAAATAAAGCCCCTCTCCGATAAAAGGTGGTTTGGCAGCACATTGGTTAGCACCGCTGCCTCACAATGCCAAGGATCCAGGTTCGATTCCTGGCTTGGGTCACTGTCTGTGTGGAGTCTGCACATTCTCCCCGTGTCTATGGGGGTTTGCTCCAGTTTCCTCCCACAATCCAAAGATGTGCGGGTTAGGTGGATTGGCCATGCTAAATTGTCTCTTAGTGTCAGGGGGAATAGCCAGGGTAAATGTGTGGGGATAAGGCCTGGGTGGGGTTTTGGTTGGTGTGGACTCGATGGGCTGAATGGCCTCCTTCTGCACTGTAGGATTCTATGACCTGAAATATTAATTCTACTCTCTAAACAGACAGCACACAAGCTGAATATCTCCACCATTTCTGCTTTTAATCCTAGAAAAATTTAGAAACTTTCATCTGTGTAGAGAGATGAGATGGTTTGTGGTTGTCGAAATATCACGCCTACATTCAGCCCTGGAGGAAACATGATTTTGTGATTTTCATGGGCACCCACCAAATGGGTTTGGAGACAGGCTCACTATTCTTGACCGGCTCGCGAAGATAGAGGCTAATCAGAGGTCTTCCAGTTTGAAAGGAGCAGTAGCCTGCAATCCAGGTTAAGAACACTTCAAGATGGACTTGTCCACTCTCCAACTTTTTAAATAGTTAATTTAAAAATGGAACAAAGCCAGAGCAGAATGAGGGAAATCCCAGTCAGCCTCCTTTAATTGGCCTCGCATGGTTGAATGAGCTGTGTTGGCTGCCTGCTGCATATGCTCTGTCACCCACCTCTTCAATCCACCTCTGCAAAAATGATTTGAGGGCACAATAAGTATCAGCATGTCATCCACGAGTGACGATAAAAATAACTCAGCCATCTTGGTTGGTTGGTTAGGGTGGTTAGGGCTGGAGTTGGTGGGAGGTGGAGGAAGAGTCATCATAGAATCCCTACAGTGCAGAAGGAGTCCATTTGGCCCATCAAGCCTGCACCAAAGACAATCCCCATGCAGGCCCTATCCCTGTAACCCCATGTACTTACCCTGCTAATCCCCCGACACCTGCCGCCAAGGGTCAATTTAGCATGGCCAATCCACCCGCCCACCTTTGAACTGTGGTAGGAAACCCAAGCAGACACGGGGGAGAATGTGCAAACTCCACGCAGTCACCTAAGGCCAGAATTGAACCCAGGTCCCTGGCAGCAGTGCTAACCATTGTGCTGCCCCAATGCCAATTAGCTCAATTGGTTATATGGATAGTTTGTGATGTGGAACACTGCCAACAGTGCGGGTTCAATTCCCATACTGACTGAGATTATTCGTGAAGGTCCCACCTTCTCAACCTTACTCCTTGTCTGAGGTGTGGTGAGCCTCAGATTAAATCACCACCAGTCAGTCTATGGTCCATCCCCTGGGACTCTGGCAACACTTTATAATAAAGTTTTAATAGATCAGCAAACAACATTTCTGACTCTTTAGTTACCTTTGGCTATCAGATCTTCCAAAGATGTCGCGACGACACCAAACGTCTTAAGGCGGTCAAAGCCGCAGATTTTGCATGGAAATCTTCTGCTTTGTGGATCTGCTGTGTCTGGCTGAGTATCCATTTTCTTCAATTTAGAAATGAGGGGGGGAGGGATGGTTTAGAAGTGGGTGGGGGGGGGGGGTTAGATGGTGTTTTATGGCCGTAGACTGGGCAGAACAGAGAGCAATCTTGAATGAGGCTAATCCTATAAAGCTATTGGAAGGTTAGGAGGAGAGTTTTCATCCCTGTCCTGAGCCAATATTTATCTCTCAATCAACACCACAAAAGACAGATGATCTGGGTCATCATCCAGTTGCTGGTTGTGGGATCTTGTTGTGCACAAACTAGCTTCCAGATTTCGTACATTCAGACAGTGACGATACTTGGCTGGACTGGTGGAAGTCGCTATACAAATGCAACTCCGACCTCCCCTGCAGCGTCCGCCTTTCCTGTTGTGGCGGGCGGTTGACGCGCATGCGCACCAACCGCCGACGAAATATTTCCTTCCGAATTCTTGCGAAAATATTAATTCTGGTCACAGTCAGCGGATTGCCAGTGACTTTAAAAGTTTAAAAAATTTACTGTTAATAAAAGTGAAGCCGCAGTTTTAGCGCGAGACTCGCTAACGTCAGAAAAACTACAAATCCCAGCATGCTCCAGTGAACACACGCCTCTCAATCTTGTTTATTTTTTGAATCTGCAGATTAATTTGGGATGAAATTAAGATTTCAAACCTTTTCATGGATAATATTTTTAAACTGTTGTATGTTTTGAAGCCGCTGGTGTTGGAAGTGCTCTGTGATCGATTGGCCACTCCTGGCTGCGGGTATTGTGTGTGTGTGATCGCTTGGTCGGGTCTGGAAAGATGGCTTCCTTCGAGCGGCCGGAGCCGCGCCAGGTAAACAGCGCCCGCGGCTCTGAGAGTCAGACCCCCGAGCCCAGCACCGGTACCCGCGCGGCTCCGCACCCAGGCCGCCACTACTTCCCCACAGCCCGGGCCGGCAGCTGCTGCTCCTGAGGGAGGATGCGGAGCTGTGCTGATTACCCCCCCACCTTCGCCGGCGGCACCCTGAGGGCCGGCTCCACACCCTGGGCTGCAGCTGGAGGTGAGGGAAGCCCCGCTCCCCACCCCCGGCAAGGTAACCCTCCCCTCAACCCCCAACTCAGTGAAATGGCCAGGTAGCCCCCATCCCAACCCCCTTTCCCTCAGTGTGTCCATCACACCCCCCCCCCATCTCCCCTCAGTGTGTCCATCACACACACCCCCCCATCTCCCCTCAGTGTGTCCATCACACACCCCCCCATCTCCCCTCAGTGTGTCCATCACACACACCCCCCCATCTCCCCTCAGTGTGCCCATCACACACCCCCCCCATCTCCCCTCACTGTATACATCACACACCCCCCCCCAACTCTCCTCAGTGTGTCCATCACACCCCCCCCCCATCTCCCCTCAGTGTGTCCATCACACACCACTCCCCCATCTCCCCTCAGTGTGTCCATCACACACACCCCCCCCCATCTCCCCTCAGTGTGTCTATCACACACCCCCCCCATCTCCCCTCAGTGTGTCCATCACACACCCCCCCCAATCTCCCCTCAGGATGTCCATCACACACCCCTCCCATCTCCCCTCAGTGTGTCTATCACACACCCCCCCCATCTCCCCTCAGTGTGTCCATCACACACCCCCCCCAATCTCCCCTCAGGATGTCCATCACACACCCCTCCCATCTCCCCTCAGGGTGTCCATCACACCCCCCCCCATCTCCCCTCAGTGTGTCTATCACCCCCCCCCCGCATCTCCCCTCAGTGTGTCCATCACACCCCCCCCCCCCCACATCTCCCCATCTCCCCTCAGGGTGTCCATCACACACCCCCCATCTCACACACCCCCCATCTCACACACCCCCCATCTCACACACCCCCCATCTCACACACCCCCCATCTCACACACCCCCCATCTCTCACACCCCCCATCTCTCACACCCCCCATCTCTCACACCCCCCATCTCTCACACCCCCCATCTCTCACACCCCCCATCTCTCACACCCCCCATCTCTCACACCCCCCATCTCTCACACCCCCCATCTCTCACACCCCCCATCTCTCACACCCCCCATCTCTCACACCCCCCATCTCTCACACCCCCCATCTCTCACACCCCCCATCTCTCACACCCCCCATCTCTCACACCCCCCATCTCTCACACCCCCCATCTCTCACACCCCCCATCTCTCACACCCCCCATCTCTCACACCCCCCATCTCTCACACCCCCCATCTCTCACACCCCCCATCTCTCACACCCCCCATCTCTCACACCCCCCATCTCTCACACCCCCCATCTCTCACACCCCCCATCTCACACACCCCCCATCTCACACACCCCCCATCTCACACACCCCCCATCTCACACACCCCCCATCTCACACACCCCCCATCTCACACACCCCCCATCTCACACACCCCCCATCTCACACACCCCCCATCTCACACACCCCCCATCTCACACACCCCCCATCTCACACACCCCCCATCTCACACACCCCCCATCTCACACACCCCCCATCTCACACACCCCCCATCTCACACACCCCCCATCTCACACACCCCCCATCTCACACACCCCCCATCTCACACACCCCCCATCTCACACACCCCCCATCTCACACACCCCCCATCTCACACACCCCCCATCTCACACACCCCCCATCTCACACACCCCCCATCTCACACACCCCCCATCTCACACACCCCCCATCTCACACACCCCCCATCTCACACACCCCCCATCTCACACACCCCCCATCTCACACACCCCCCATCTCACACACCCCCCATCTCACACACCCCCCATCTCACACACCCCCCATCTCACACACCCCCCATCTCACACACCCCCCATCTCACACACCCCCCATCTCACACACCCCCCATCTCACACACCCCCCATCTCACACACCCCCCATCTCACACACCCCCCATCTCACACACCCCCCATCTCACACACCCCCCATCTCACACACCCCCCATCTCACACACCCCCCATCTCACACACCCCCCATCTCACACACCCCCCATCTCACACACCCCCCATCTCACACACCCCCCATCTCACACACCCCCCATCTCACACACCCCCCATCTCACACACCCCCCATCTCACACACCCCCCATCTCACACACCCCCCATCTCACACACCCCCCATCTCACACACCCCCCATCTCACACACCCCCCATCTCACACACCCCCCATCTCACACACCCCCCATCTCACACACCCCCCATCTCACACACCCCCCATCTCACACACCCCCCATCTCACACACCCCCCATCTCACACACCCCCCATCTCACACACCCCCCATCTCACACACCCCCCATCTCACACACCCCCCATCTCACACACCCCCCATCTCACACACCCCCCATCTCACACACCCCCCATCTCACACACCCCCCATCTCACACACCCCCCATCTCACACACCCCCCATCTCACACACCCCCCATCTCACACACCCCCCATCTCACACACCCCCCATCTCACACACCCCCCATCTCACACACCCCCCATCTCACACACCCCCCATCTCACACACCCCCCATCTCACACACCCCCCATCTCACACACCCCCCATCCTCCCCTCTGTGTGTACATCACCCTCCACCTCACACACCCCCCATCCTCCCCTCTGTGTGTACATCACCCTCCACCTCTCCTTGGTGTGTGCCCCAGTGTTCTCCCCCCGCCCCCTCATTTCGCTCCTCTCTGCCATCCTGCGTGTCCCAATCCCGTCCGTCCCTTTCGTCACTCCTCCATCCCCTGTTGGGAATTGGATCCAAATCAGCAGATTATTTTCAGGAACGTCAGTAACCCAGATTCTGTAATCGCTTTTCGTTCCAAGAGATACTGTCAGAGCAGAGTCTGTCATCCACTAATTTTTAAAAAAGGCCAGTCGTATTAATATCTTTTATTTGGGATCTGTGTAGTATTTATTATGCTTCATTTTATCTCGGTCTCAGTGCTATTAGAGGATTGCAAGGTACATGAATGATTATTTAAAATGAATTTATTTGGGTTGGAATTTACTTAAAAAGATTAGGTAGTATAAGCACCTAAGATGGTAAGCGACGTTTAATATTTTTAAACATTTGCTGTTAGCCTCTGATCTTCTTTCTAATGCCCTTTTCTTGATATTTGTTTTAATTTTTAAAGTTGTTTATTGTGCTTGTAATTATGCCTTTGTTTCTGTAGTATTAATGTTTTTCTCTAGGCTGGTTTATTGTTCCTTTTGCTTCTCAACACTGATTATCCCACAATCTCGGTCTGGATGTGAGCATGTGTAATTGAGTGCTAATATTGTCTGCAGTGAAACTGAGATCTGTTGTTAGTTAACAAAAGTTAGTTTCACAGGCACAAATGCAAAATGTTGGTGAAACAGATAAAACCATAAAACAGTGGAAACACTCAGTTGGTCAGGCAACTTGTGACCAAGTTCTAACCTGAGGGTTCTTAACCTCCCAGCTTTGGAGAAAGGTCATTGCCTTGAATTCTGTGATTCTTTGATGCTGCCTGACCTACTTAGCGTTTCCAGCATTTTCTCTTTTTAGTTTCAGAATGTATGTGCAGGGCTACATAGGGTGGATGAGAAACCAACCTGGTCTTCCAGAGAGTCATGACCACCTCCTGTGCTGTGTCCATTGTGATTTTGGTATTTTTGCAAATTGTCTCGATAAATGCAAGACAAAAATTTTCAACAAAGCATGTCTTTTCTCATCAATGCTCAAATGCTATTATTTTTGTGTTACAAAGTAAAGTACCCTTTTCTTTTCATCCCTGGGTCATTGAACTGTTGTAAACTTCTCTAATTCACTTGTGGTTTTGCACTTCAGCATTTGGTTTGATTTATTATTGTCACATGAAAAGTGAAAATTGTTGTTTCTTTCGTGCTTTACAGACAAAGCATACTGTTCATAGAGTACATGGGGAGAAGGAAAGGAGAGGGCACAGAATGTAGTGTTGCAGTTATGGGTAGGGTGAAAAAAAAACTTAAGATAGGTCCATTGAAAAGTCTGATGGTAGCAGGGAAGAAGCTGTTCTCGAGTCGGTTGGTACGTGTTCTTAGTCTTTTGTATCTCTTCCCTTGATGGAAGAAGGTGGAAGCAAGTACTTCTGGGTTGCATGGGGTCATTGATTATGCTAGTTGTTTTTCTGAGTCAGTGGATGAGAGGCTGGTTTGCATGATTAACAAATTACCTGGATCTACTACAGTTCGTCTACTTCCACATCGGGTCCACAGCAGACACCATCTCCCTGGCCCTACACTCAACCCTGGAACACCTAGATAACAAGGACACCTATGTCAGACTCCCATTTATTGACTACAGCTCAGCCTTCAACACCATTATTCCTATGAAACTCATCTCCCAACTCCATGGCCTGGGCCTCAGCTCCTCCCTCTGCGACTGGATCCTGAACTTCCTAACCCACAGATCACAATCAATAAGGACAGGTAGCAACACCTCCACAATCATCCTCAATACCGGTGTCCCACAAGGTTGTGTTCTCAGCCTCCTACTCTACTCCTTATACACCTATGACTGTGTGGCTAAATTTCCCTCTAATTCGATTCTCAAGGTTGCTGATGGCACCACCGTAGTGGATTGGAACAATGATGGGACAGAGTACAGGAATGAAATAGAGAATCTGGTGAACTGGTACAGTGACAACCTTTCCCTCAATGTCAACAAAACGAAAGAGATTGTCATCGACTTCAGGAAGCGTAAAAGAGACCAGGCCCCTGTCTACATCAATGAATGTTTGTCCTGATGAGTACAGCTTGAAAAGCTTCAAAGGAATGTCTCTTCAGCACTTTTCAGGTTCTGTGCCACCAAGCAACAGTTTATATTCAGGAAAGTTTTACAGAATAATATTTCTTCCTTCATCTTGCTGTTCATGTACTTTATCCTAAGTCTCAGCAGAAAAGCATCTTTAACCCTGAAACATTGAACTTCCTGGATGCACCACCTTCTGTGTTGCTTTATTCCTGGGATGAAGTAGAAAGGGTTGAGAGCTTTAAGTTTTTGGGTGTCCAGATCACCAACAGCCTGCCCTGGTCCCCCCTCCATGCTGACACTAATTAAGAAAGCCTACCAACAGCTCACTTTCTCAGAAGACTAAGGGAATTTGGCATGTTAGCTACAACTCTCACCAATGTTTACAGATGCACCATAGAAAGCATTCTTTCTGGTTGTACACAGTTTGGTATGGCTCCTCCTCTGCCCAAGACTGCAAGGAACTACAAAAGTCGTGAATGTAGCCCAGTCCATCATGCGGGTGTGCTGAATTTTCCTTAGCCTTCTGAGAAACTAGAAGTGTTGGTGGGCTTTCTTAGCTACAGTGTCATCATGAGGGGACCAGGACAGATTGTTAGTGATCTGAACACCCAGAAACTTGAAGCTCTCAATCATTTCCACTTCATCACCCTTGATGTCAATAGGGGCATTTCCTTCACTATGCTTCCTGAAGTCAGTTACAGTCTCCTTTGTTTTACTGACATTGAAGAACTTGGATCCTTTTGATATTTGCTTGTGTATCATTCCCAATTTTTTGATATTCTGAGTAATCAAGACTAATCCCTGTTCCAGTTTTGGTATTATTTGAGAATATATATTTGTTGTTGCTTTTATGGAAGAGAAAATTCAGGTTGTGGAAGATTCAGGTGTAAATTGTTGCGATTGTTTGAAATTTAATATTCTTCTGTTTGTCCTGATGAGTACAGCTTGAAAAGCTTCAAAGGAATGTCTCTTCAGCACTTTTCAGGTTCTGTGCCACCCAGCAACAGTTTATATTCAGGAAAGTTTTACAGAATAATATTTCTTCCTTCATCTTGCTGTTCATGTACTTTATCCTAAGTGTCAGCAGAAAAGCATCTTTAACCCTGAAACATTGAACTTCCTGGATGCACCACCTTCTGCGTTGCTTTATTCCTGGTATTTCATATTCTGCTTTTTAGTAGAATTTAAAGACTTGAGTTTGGACTCCAGTCAGAATCTAGTCACTGGTGTCACTTGAGTGGTCCTGTGTTTTTTAATTCAATTTTTGGTGTATTCCATCCAGGGTTGTACAGTGCAGCCCAGTTGCATGCTGCAGCCTCGTGAATTCTCTGTGGAAAAAGTATTTGGCGCTGGTGATGTTGGCTGAATTTAAATTGACCTTCATCCTGGAACCTCTCTGCAGTTTTACAGATAGATTTATGTTCAGCAGGTGCAATTCTTGTTTTTCCCACTTCCAGATGAACTTTGTTCCACCACAAGTGCTTTGTTAACTTTAATTAACTCTGCAGTTTATTTCTTGAAGAGTAATTTTAGCTAGCAAATAACTCTTGTGTATCGTCTCTGCCTATTGTATCCTGTCCAAGAAAATCCATGAAACAGGGCATGTTTAGAAACTGATTTGTTCATCCTTCTAACTGGGAACTTGGGATTTCATTTTGTTTCATGTGCCTTGCTCTTTCTGTGCTTTTATGATTGCCTTACAATGGTCTGTAAGAGAATTTAGTTACCAGCTCAAATTAATGTAATCTTTGGAGGATTGCAGTAACATTCCTAAAGAGTCCAATTATTTTTTAGTAGTTCTTGTGTGTTAAATGGGGCACTGTTCTCTGGTGCATTTAACTTCTCCAATCCTCATTTTTAAATTTTGTATGGATAAACCAGTGTTATTCCTACAGGTTTTGTGTAATGGGGAAGAGTTGTGTAGCTTAGCTGAAAACCAACCTAATGCTGGAAGCAGCTTACTTTAATGCAGAAGGTTATTTTAGCTAGCAAGTAACTCTTGTGTATGCTCTCTGCCTATTGTGCCTTGTCCTAGAAAATCCATGGGCAGCTGGGACCTGTAGTGCTCTATTTTAAGAAAACTACTATTAGCCTGATTAGATCAGTCGCTGAATAAATAATCATTTCTGAAGCAGCCATATTCCTTTTTGATTCATAAGGGTTTTTTGTATGTAACGTGCAGTATGTATTGTAAAGGGATGTGCATTTTATGCAGTCTTGAGATGTGTGCAAACATTTTTAAGGTGGGCCTCAAGGTATTTTCACGTATGAAAAATCTCTAGGGGATCGGAATGTGTCAAGGTTCTCTCTCTGCATTCATTGTGGGCATGTCCCTGTGGTATCTGCTGTAGCAAATTAGAGTATGTCAAAATTGGCTTCTGACAGCACAATGTGAACACATTCCTTTGATATCTGCTGCTGCCAACTGTAATGCTGATATGTCAAGGTCTCTTTGGCACAGCACATTGGCAGGTATTTAGTGAGATCCTTATGACAACTTTGATTGCATGCACAGCGTAGTAACAGGCTGTTCCATCATGAACCACATGAGCTTCCTCTTGCCTCTCCATCTAATCTTACGACAAACTTATGTGTTTCTCTTTCATACCTTTATCTAGTTTCTCCTGGAATGCCAGTATGTTATTTGGCTCATTTACTCTTTGTAGTGATTATCACATTCTTGCTAAAGAAGTTTCTTATGAATAACCTCTAGATTTATTCCTATGGCCTTGATTATTGACCTCACCACAAGTGTAAGCATCTTCTCTACATCTACACTATGAAATCATTTCAGAATCTTAAACTTTTAGAAACAAGAAGACTGAGAGGTGACCTGATAGAGAGCCTGTTCAATCTTTCCTGATTGGTATCAGATTTGTAAATCTGTTTTTGCACCTTTACCAGTGCCTCTGTGTATCCTTATTATTTTATGACCATCTTTCCTTGTGTGGAGTTGCTGGCATTTGACTGGGGTAGGCACAGTAAGTAGTCTCACGACACCAAGGTAAAGTTCAACAGGTTTAATTTTTAGCATGAGCTTTCGGAGCATTGCCCCTTCATCTTGCAATTGAGTTTGTGTCTATACATGCCCTGTTTGTGAACTAACTGTTCACTCGCCTGATGAAGGGGCAACGCTCTGAAAGCTTGTGCTAAAAATTAAACCTGTTGAACTTTAACCTGGTATTGTGAGACTACTTATCTTTCTTCGTATTAGCTTTGACTCCAAATCAGAGAAGGGTTTTCCCTCTGATTCACAATGACTGGAGTTTTGCTAGGCTCCTTGATGCCACACCTGGTCAAATGCTGTCTTGTAGTCAAGGTCAGTCACTCACTGTAACGCGGTAATGAAGTCAGGAGCTGAGTGGCCCTGGTTGAAACCAACTGAGTGCCGGTGAGCAGATAAAGTGCTGACTGATAGCATTGTCGGTGACACCTTCCATCATTTGCTGATAATCAGGGGTCAACTATTGGGATCATATGGGCCAGATTTGACCCTGCTTTTTTTGGCCTGTCTGGCTGTTTTTCCACATTGCCAGATAGATTCCAGTGTTGTAACTGTACTAGTTGGTAGAATTGGTAAATTACTGAGGCATATCTAAAGGACTGACTTAATTACAAGTCAAATTATTTTAATTCTGGCTTATTTTCAGACCAAATAGTGTGCGGTTAACCTAACTGTTGTTTTAAAAAGAATTGAGTGGCAAATCTGGAAACTGTAGACCAACACTTTTACCATCTGTTGCAGAGAAAGTCATTGAAATGATCTTCAGTGGATGAAAGTTATAACTCACCCTCTAAAGCATTGATTCTGGAAGAGAGGGTAATATTTAATTAACTAGTTCAAGACATTGCTGACTTGCTTGATGGGGACAGCAGAGATGTGGATTTTCAGCAAGTTTGAGACAGTGATGGTTCAGAAATGTCCCAGAATAGGGGAGGCAGTGGTGTAGTGGTATTGTGTTGGACTAGTAATCCAGAAATCCATGATGATGCTCTGGCCACCCAGGATCGATTCCCACCATGTCAGATGGTGAAATTTGAATCAATAAAAGTCTAATAATGGTCATGAAACCATTGTAGTAAAAACCCATTTAGTTCACTATAGCCTTTCGGGAAGGAAATCTGTCATCCTTGCCTGGCCTGGCTTACATGTGACTTGAGTTCCACAGCAATGTGGTTGACTCTTAAATGTCCCAGGGATGGGCAATAATGCTGGCCCAGCCAATGATGCCCACATCCCATGAACAAACAGGAAAAGATGCCTGATGGGTAAAGAATTAGTTTGAGGCAGGGGAAGCATAAATGGGATTTTTTCAAATTGGAAAGACCAGCATACTTAAGTAGATCTGATGCAGCAATCCTGTCTATGCATCATTGCCCTATGTTTAAACAGTTTTTCATATGAAAAGAATCATCCCAGTTTGCACATCAGTTTAATATCTGATGTAATGTTAGAACCATATTTTCAAGAATGATATTTTCTATTAAAATTTGGAAGGACGTTGCATTATTTGGGCACTGGAGCTGACCTCATTTTATTTACAAAAAGGCTGCAAGTTCACCTTAGATTGTCAAAAACCATGTCTTTTCTAAGAAATCGTTTAACTCCAGCTTACTGAACAGCATGGCCCTTGAAGGGGGAGAGCTCATTTAATCTGCAAGAAACTGTATTCAAGATAAAGGCCCTAGCGATTTACAGAAAATCACCTGATGAAAATTAGCTTTCTGATTTTGAATTTGTGTTTTTTTTTTAACTCATTTGAGAATAACCTGAGAGGTGGGGGAAAGCTGCCCAGCTCACTCTCTCCTTCACTTGCTTGGAATACAGTGTGATTGTCATTATCCAGCTTGGAATCACCATTTCAGTGACACTTGTCTGAATTTGGAAACCTGAGAAGCTGAGACAAGAAGGATTCATCTGGCTCTATTCTCCCCCACACCCAAAATTCATTGGTGGGAGCCTTCAGACATTTATACGGACGAGTGTTCCATCTTTACACAAGGGAGCACCAGTTCAACATCATTAAAACCCTTTGAACTTCATCCATTCCTATAAACCCTTTTCTTCAACTGCCCATCTCTACAGAGACTTCCTTTGTTTGTACATGCATACATACATGTGCTGAGGAATTTAAAAAAGGATAGATAGTTACACTTCCAGATTAGTTTGTGTGTTAACTATTTATTGTAAATTGAAGAAAAAGAGAAATGTTATTTTTTACTAAATCAATCATTCTGAGTTAACCAGAGACTTTTCAAGAAACTTAGAATGATTGATTTAGTAGAAAAATTGATTTAATAGAAAAAGTTAACCAGAGATTTTTCAATAAAGTCTCTTTTTGCGTCAGACCTGTATGGAGCTGGAGAAACTGCATGCTCGTCCCATCCCAGTCATGCTCACACGTTTACATGCAATGAGGTTTGTTCCTTTTTGACTGAAGTTTGAAAGGAAGGTTTTAAAATATGGCACAGTTTTTTTCATTCATTTATGGGATGTTGGTGTTGCTTTATTACCAGGTTAGGATTGTTTTTGCTGGAGTTCAGATTAATGAGGGGGGTGATCTCATAGAGACTTATAAAATTCTAACAGGCCTAGATAGGGTAGACGCAGGGAGGATATTCCTGATGGTGGGGGAGTCTAGAACAAGGGGCCAGAGTCTGAGGATTCGGGGTAGACCATTTAGGACGGAGATGAGGAGACATTTCTTCATCCAAAGAATGGTGAGCCTTGGAATTCCTTTCCATAGGAAGTGGTTGATGCCAAAACATTGAATGTATTCAAGAGGTGGCTAGATATAGCACTTAGGTGAATGGGATCAAAGGCTTTGGGGAGAAAGCAGGATTAGGCTCTTAAGTTAGATGATCAGCCATGATCGTAATGAATGGTGGAGCAGGCTTGAAGGGCCAAATGGCTTCCTCCTGCTCCTATCTTCCATGTTTCTATGTATCTCTAATTGCACTTGAGAAGGTGGTGGTAAGTTGCCTTCTCGAACTGTTCCAGTCCATGTAATGTAAGTGCATCCACCGTGCTGTTAGGGAGGAAGAGCCAGGATTTTAACCCAGTGACAGTGAAGGAATGGTGATATATTTCCAAGTTAGGATGATGAGTGACTTGGAGGAGAATGTCCAGATACTGGTGTTTCCATGTGTCTGCTAACCTTGTTCTTGCGATCCTGGGATTGGAAGGTGTTCCCTAAAGTGCATTAACGAGTTTCTGCAGTGCAGCCAGATGATAAACACTGCTGCCACTGTTTGTTAGTGGTGGAAAGAGTGGCACCCTTTCCACAAACATTCAATCAAGTGAGCTGCTTTGACCTGAATGGTGTCAAGGTTCTTGAGTGTTGGAGCTGCACTCATCTAGTCAAGTGGAATATTCCATCACACTTCTAATTTGTGCCTTATAGATGGTGGACAGGCTTTGGGGAGTCAGAAAGTGAGTTACTCGTGGTAAGATTCTTTGTGTCTGACCTGCTGTTGTAGCCACAATATTTATACGGTCAGTCAAGTTCAGTGTCTGCAACCAACCAGGATAATGGGGGATTCAGCGATGGTGATGACATTGAATGTCCAGGGGTAGTGCTAAATTCTCTCGTATTAGAGATGGTCATTGCCTGGCACCTCTATGGCATGAATGTTACTTGATGTGGAGATAAACATGGTAAGAAGTCTCACAACACCAGGTTAAAGTCCAACAGGTTTATTTGGTAGCAAATGCCACTGGCTTTCGGAGTGCTGCTCCTTCGTCAGGTGACACTCACCTGACAAAGGAGCAGCGCTCCGAAAGCTAGTGGCATTTGCTATCAAATAAACCTGTTGGATTTAACCTGATGTTGTATGAATATTACTTGCCTCTGGTCAGCCCAAGCCTAGTATTGTCCAGGCCTTGCTGCGTTTGGACATGGACTGTTTTCTTAGAAACCATTTCTCAGTTATGTTTCTATTAATTGGACGGATGAGTGGAAAGGATCCTGGTCTTAATTATGATTATAATAAATTCTAATAAATTAAAATTATAATAAATTCTCTCGAGTTTAGAATTTAAGGGTGTGATGGAATCTGTGATTTCAAAGTCTGTATTTTTTTTGAGGCAGATTCTACCTGCAAACAGAAACTGAAAGAGGAAACAGAATGGAAGCTGACCCAGTATCTAAGGAAATGCAAATTGAAACCGATTTGGAAACCAAAGCAAACTGAAATGTTTTGAGTCTATATTAAAGGGGCACCGAGCCACCCAAGCTGCGTAGTAGCAGTTGATGAGTACAGTGGTGCAATGTAGGCAAGGTAAAGAGTCCAGATCCAGAAGCTGAACAAATTGCTGCAACTCTTTCTTTGGTGGATCCATGCCTACCAGACCAAGTTATTTTGACATGTGCCATTTTTGATGAAAACTATCCCTGGGGACCTCTGGTTGTGCCCTGCTGTTGGTTGGGGATCAGACTACATCCTGGAAAAAGAGGAGCAAAAATGTTTTGAAGGACTTTGTGACTGAGTTTAATGGCCCATGTGATGTGTGGCCTGCTGAGTCAATATTGTAAGCTCTGCATTGGTTGTATCTGCCATTTAATTTGTAACTTATAATTCATAATTGAATGCAATTTACCTGTTAATCCTTGTTTAACTTATGTTGATTCTGGGGGTTAGAGTATAGTTGGTTAGCTGAGATTATATTTAGTGTTTGCTTTGTTTGATTCTTGTATAACAAAAATTCTTTGTGAATATTGCTGAAAGAAGAGACATATTATCAAAGTTTTTCTCTTCTGATTGTGTCACAAGTTCAAGGTCTGCCTGTAATCTGAGTTTAACCTGTCAATCCTAAATGTCTGTACCTTCTGTGATGGTGCTGGCAGACTATTGTTCATCCTTTGGGATAAATCTTGGAGTGCTTGATGTGAATTGATCCTCTTGCCAATTGTATCACAAACACTCTGCCTTACAACTGGTTTACAAAAGGAAAGGATTTAAATCTGAAATACTGTATTCCCTACTATATACCATACTCCCCTAATGATGAGACGGAGCGCAGGAAAGAGATAGAGAATCTGGTGAACTGGTGCGACAACAATAATCTCTCCCTCAATGTCAACCAAATGAAGGAAATTGTCATTGACTTCATGAAGTGTAGTGCAGAACATGCCCTGTCTACACCAATGGGGATGAAATAGAAACGGTCGAGAGCTTCAAGTTTTTGGATGTCCAGATTACCAACAACCTGTCCTGGTCTCCCCATGCTGACACAATAGTTAAGAAAACCCACCAACGCCTCTACTTTCTCAGAAGACTAAGGAAATTTGGCAAGTCAGCTATGATTCTCACCAACTTTTACAGATGCACCATAGAAAGCATTCTTTCTGCTTGTATCACAGCTTGGTATGGCTCCTGCTCTGCCTAAGACTGCAAGCAACTACAAAAAGTCTTGAATGTAGCCCAATCCATCACACAAATCAGCCTCCCACCCATTGACTCTGTCTACACTTGCTGCTTCAGCAAAGCAGCCAGCATAATTAAGGACCCCACCCACCCTGGACATTCTCACTTTCACCTTCTTCAGTTGGAAAAAAGATACAAAAGTCTGAGGTCACATACCGACCGACTCAAGAACAGCTTTTTCCTGCTGCCATCAGGGTTTTGAATGAACCTACCTCGCACTAAGTGGCACAAGTGATACAGTGGTTAGCACTGCTGCCTCACAGCGCCAGGGTCCCAGGTTTGATTCCTGGCTTGGGTCACTCTCTGTGTAGAGTTTGCACATTCTCCCTGTGTTTGTGTGGGTTTTCTCTGGAAGCTCCGGTTTCCTCCCACAGTCTTGTTAGGTGCATTGACCCGAACAGGTGCCGGAGCGTGGCGACTAGGGGAATTCCACAGAAACTTCATTGCAGTGTTAATGTAAGCCTTACTTGTGACTAATAAATAAACTTCAGCTATGACAACAACACATTCTGCACACTCTCTTTTCCTTCTCTATGAATGGTATGCTTTGTATAGTGTGCAAGAAACAATAGATTTCACTGTATAGTAATACCTGTGACAATAAATCAAAAAGCAAAATATTGTGGATGCTGGAAATCTGAAAAAACAAACTGCTGGTAAAACTCAACAGGTCTGGCATTATATGTTCCAAAGAAGAGTTATATGGACTTGAGATGTAAACTTTACTTTCTCTCCGCAGATGCTGTCAAACCTGGGTTTTTCCAGCATTTTACGGCTATCACCATATTTTGGGAGGTGGGCATGAGGATTCTTGATGAAGTGCAATGTGTATAAGCATGAAGAATAGAGGTGTTGCCTGCACCGTTGGTAATGATGAGACCCCATAGACTTTTTGTGATCCTTCAAGAGTGACAGAGTTTGTGTGGCACTGTGGGCAGCATCCCTGGCCTCTCAGCCAGAGGCTCTAGGTTCGAGTTCCACCTCCAGTCTTGATGGCTATATTCATAATGTGACCAAAATGGATTGAGCATCAACCTTGTAAGTCTTTCCAATGCTTACCAATTGGCAGACAGTAAGAAAGAGAGAGTTCCTGGTCAGCCATGTAATGAAAAGCATGAGGGCGGCACAGTGCTTAGCACTGCTGCCTCACAGCGTCAGGGACTCGGGTTCAATTCCAGCCTCTGTCGACTGTCTGTGTAGAAATTGCACGTTCTCCCTGGGTGCTCCGGTTTCCTCCCACAGTCGGAGTTGAGGAGGAACTTCTTCACTCAAAGGGTGGTGAATCTCTGGAATTCTCTGCCCGTTGAAGTGGTGGAGGCTGCCTCGCTAAATATTTTTAAGAAGCGGGTTGATGGGTTCTTGATAAGAGAGGGGATTAAGGGTTATGGGGAGAGGGCGGGAAAGTGGAACTGAGCCACAACAGATCAGCCATGATCTTATTGAATGGCGGGGCAGGCTCGAAGGGCTAGATGGCCTACTCCTGCTCCTATTTCTTATGTTCTTATGTGCGAGTAAGGTTGATTGGCCATGCTCAATTCTCCCTTAGTGTCAGGGAGATTAGCACAGTAAACACATGGGGTTATGAGGATAGGGCCCGGGTGGGATTGTTGTTGGTACAGGCTTGATGGGCCAAATGGCTTTCTTTCTGCACTGTAGTGGGGGATTGTGTGATGCTCGAACTTCTGGACAGTGAGGCTATGATTACAGACTGCAACGTCCATCTTAAAATGCATGTTGCCAGAGCAATCTGGAGTCCCAGACAGAACTTTAACATATCATCATCACCACCACTAAACGAGAATAAATCTTTCGAGTCACAGTAGATGAGTGTGGAAACAAACTGACAGCAAAGCGGCTCATTTAAAACCTGCTTAGTGAATGGACTTGATGTTTGGCGCCACCATGCGATGCAGTCAATGAACTGTATACATTTGTTCCCCAAAGTGCAATCATAAACTACAACAAATCATTTCAAACAGGGACCTGTTGGGGAACGTGTTGATTGGATTGCCGTCAGTCAGTTATAACTTGTGGATGTTTCTTTATTTGAAAACTTACCCACGTATTCTTCTCGTTTTTATGTACGTGTGTAAAAATGTTTTCTGCAGTGATCGTACTTGTTTTTCTTTGAGTGACTGACACCGTCTTTTTGAAGTAAGGACAGTCAGCCTTTGCAGACTGCCTCCCCATGTGGATGTATGCAAATGCTGACTATGAAGAAAAGCACAAGCCAACAAATAAAAATTAAGAATACGTGTTTTGTTAGAATAATTACGGGTATGGTAGCAAAGTAGTCGTGTTGCTGGACTAATAAACTAGAGATATGAATTCAAATCCCACTATGGCAACTAAATTCAATTGATAGTTCTGGAACATAAAGCTAGTCTCAGTAACGATGTCTAAAACTAGCACAGGTTGTCGTAAAACCCCATCTGGTTCATTAACGTCCTTTAGGAAGGGAAATTTATCAGCCTTAGCCGGTCTGGCCTACATGTGACTCTAGACCAACAACAATGTGGTTGTCTGTTTAATGCTCTGAAGCTCAAGATCAATCATAAGTAACAAATCATAGAATCCCCACAGTGCAGGAGGCCATTTGACCCATAGAGTCTGCACCGGCAACAATTCCATCCTGTTCCTATCCATGTAAGCCATGTATTTACTCTGCTAATCCCCCTGACACAAGGGAGCAATTTAGCATGGCCAATCCAGCTAACCCACACATCTTTGGACTGTGGGAGGATACTGGAACACCTGGAGGAAACCCACACAGATATGGGGAGAATGTACAAACTTCTCACAGACAGTGACCCAAGGTCAAATTTGAACCCAGATGCTGTGAGGCAGCAGTTCTAATCACTGTGCCTCCTTGCTGGCCTTGCCAGCAATATCCATAACCCATGAAAAAAATTTTTAAAAAATCAATAATGGTGACCAAATAGCCACTGTTTAAAAAAAAACACCCATCTGGTTTACCAGTATGAGTCTGTGAGTTAGGAAGTTCAGGATCCAGTCGCAGAGGGAGGTGCCGAGTATCAGAACACGGAGTTTGGAGATGAGTTTTGTGGGAATAATAGTCTTGCAGGCTGAGCTGTAGTCAATAAATAGGAGTCTTACACAGGTGTCCTTGTTATCTAGGTGTTCCAGGGTTGAGTACAGGGCCAGGGAAATAGTGTCTGCCATGAACCTGTTGCGGTGGTATGCAAACTATAGGTATCCGAGAGGCTGGAATTGATTCGTGCCATGACTAACCTTTCGAAACACTTCATAGTGATGGATATCAGAGCCACTGGCCGATAATCACTAAGGCACGTTGCTTGGTTTTTCTTAGGCACTGGGATGATGGTCATCATCTTGAAGCAGATAGGGACCTCAGATTGTTGTAAAGAGAGGATGAAGATATCTGTGAATACCCCCGCCAGCTGATCCGCGCAGGATCTGAGTGCATGTTGCAACCAATGAATTCTTCTGAAGAGTAGTCAACATTTTAATATTGGTGAACATTGTTGCAAGCTTAACTAATGCAAAAGGAGAACTGACAGATAATCTGTTAAGCTTAAATAATCATCAGTTCCAAAGACAAATCATATTCAACTCAAAATGCTAACTTTCTGTTTCCACAGATGCTGTCAGAACTGCTGAGATTTTCTAGTACGTTTTGTTCTTGTTGATGTTGGATATTGAAATATCTTGCCTTCAGTTACCTATTTTAGTATTATTGGCTGCAGGATAAATGTTGGCAAGAACTTTTTAAAAAATTCATTTCCGGGATGTGGGTGTTGCTGGCTAGACCAGTATTTATTGCCCATTCCTGGTTGTCCTCGAGAAGGTGCTGGTGAGCTGCCTTCTTGAACTCCCAGCCACCTGACAAAGGGACAGGCTGTCCTGAAAGCTTGCAGCTTTTGCTACAAATAAACCTGTTTGGACTTTAAGCTGGTGTTGTGGGATTTCTTTATTTTTTACCCCTGTCCAATGCTGGCATCGCCATACCACTGCTTGAACTGCTGCTGTTCCTGAGGTCTAGGTACACCCATGTGCTGTTAGAGAAGGGAGACATTATTCTACATTTACCTCCTTCCTAACTGAAATAAATTTCCGATGCTGTGAGAAGTTAGTAGCAGTTACAGGTGTGAAAGATGTCAACAGCTAGGTCACAGGACAGGCTTGTGAGAATGCAGAGAATATAAGAACTTGAGTATGAAATTGCTGAAGTGGAAGTGGATCTGGATCCGGTGTTCCTGAACACACCAGTATCATAGTTTACTTGAGCAATTCCCCAACATTCTTTAGACTGATGACCTCATTTCCACTGTTCATCCTTATGATTCTTCACTCTCTTCTCCCCAGCCATCCCCTCCTCCTTTAACATTACAGGAGGTACCAGCATGATGGGCAGAGTTTGATTGTGACTTTAATTCCCTCATGTTTGTAATTTGAAAGCTACTACAAGGGTAGTGCCATCTCTGTGTCTGAGTAGCTGCTCTATTCAGTGTTGTTCAGACTACTCCACAGTACAAATAAATATCTGCGCCTGCAGTAGAATAGATATACTGCAGCATATGTTTCCATTGCAATTAGTGCTGTGAGAAATGGGATTTGACAGCTTGGTTAGACCATCAGAAAATCCTAAGAAATCAAATGGTAGCAAAGAATTGTGATTTAAATTCAATTATCTTTCCTTTTCCATTTCTGTTTTGTTCTGATGGTGTAAGTTGCTGCTGTTGTACGCAAAATGAACCTGTGTTACTGTGACAAAGGCAGACTTTTCCTCCTCATCCTCCTTGATCTGTCTGCAGCCGTTGACATGTTTTACCACAACATATATTAGAGGGGGGTTTTTCGCACAGAGGGTGGTGGGGGTTTGGAGTCCTCTGCCAGGTAGGGTGGTGGAGGCAAACACGCTAGAGTCATTTAGGAGTAATTTAGACAGGCACATGACTGGGTTGGAGATGGGTGGATATAGGAGATTGTTTTAAATAAGGGTCATTAGCATTGGGGCGTCCCTGGTAATGTAAATGGATATGGTATGATAATGTTTTTTCTCTTTTCATTCACAGGTTTTAAGTCAGTCCACCTCGTGTCCAACGAGGGGCATACACGCGATGGGTCGTACTGGGGCTGCTCTTGGTTGTTCGAGATTGGCCTAGTGCTTCATGTCGTTAGTGTGCCTAAACTGGACCAGATACTGGGCAAGATGACAGCTCAGTGACTATCGCTGATTGCTGTGCAGACACATGGATTTGGGCCAGTGTCTGTGGGAGTTTGCGCATTCTCCCCGTGCTTGCGTGGGTTTTCTCCGGGTGCTCCGGTTTCCTCCCACACCCCAAAGATGTGCTGTTAGGCTGATTGGCAGGAATAAATTGTCCCGAAATCAGAGTCCCTCAATCTGGATGGCCGTAAAACATTAGACAGGGGTCATGGGTGGAGTAGGGGGACTGGTGGTGTTGAGATGGCGGCGCGGGCTCATTGGGCCGAAGGGCCTGTTTCCTGGGCTGATTTTGTTCTTTGTTCTTTGTATCCTCCTCCAGCACCTCTCCCCATTGTGATCCAGCTGGGTGGGACTGCTGTCTGCTGGTTTCGTTATGTGCATTGTCATCTCCTCCTGCTCCCGCACTGCTACCTCTGGTATCCCCCAAGATCTATCTTCGGCCCCTTCCTATTTCTCACCTACATGCTGCCCCTCGGTAATGTCACCAGAAGACAAGCTTTCACACACACGCTGATCACACCCAGTTCTACTTCATTGCCACCTTTCTCGACTCTCCGCTGTTGCTGAATTACCAGACTGCTTATTCAACATCCAGTACTGGATAGCAGAAATTCCCTCAAATAAAATGTTGGTAAGACTGCAGCCGTTGTTTTCAGTCCCCGCTCCAAACTTCGTTCTCTAGCTCTGGACTCCATCCTGCTCCCTGGCAATAGTTATGAGATTAATCCAATCTGTTTGCAACCTCCAGTGTGAAATTTAATCTTGAGATGAGCTCCTGATGCCTAATTTGTGCCATCTCTAAGACTGTCTATTTCCACCACGAACATCACCTGATTCGCCCATCTCAGTTGCTGAAGTTCATCATTCATGCCGTTGTTACCTCTAGCCTGGACTATTTAATGCATCCCTGGCTGTTCTCTCACATTAACTCTCTAAACCTGATGTCATCTAAAACTTAGGAAAACCGGACTGGTTTTGAGTTATCGTCCCTGTGCTCACTGACCTATATCCAGAATCACAGAATACTACAGTGCAGAAGAGGCCCTTCGGCCCATCGAGTCTGCACTGATGCATGAAATGTCCTGACCTAACCACCTAATTCCATCTACAAGCACTAGACCCATCATAGTCTTGAATGTTATGACATGCCAAGTACTCATCCAGGTACTTTTTAAAGGATGTGAGGCATTGCGCCTTCACCACCCTCCCAGGAGCAGTGCATTCCAGATCCTCTGGGTAAAAAAGTTTTTCCTTAAATCTCCCCTAAACCTCCCGCCCCTTACTTTTAACTTGTGTCTCATTGAAACTGACCCTTCAACTACTATTGACTCCCAGTAAAGAAATGTTTTAATTTTAAAATTCTCATCCTTGTTTTCAAATCCCTCTATAGTTTTCCCCCCACCCCATTATCTCTGTAATCTCCTCTAGCTTTAATTGCCTCTTGTGCATTCCCAATCATACTTGCTCCACCATTGGTAGCTGCCACTTCAGTTGTTTCAACCCAAAATCTGGAATTTTCTCGCTGCATCTCCCTGACACACTACCTCTCTCCTTCTTTACAATACTTCTCAAAGCAGCACCGTGTCTCAGTGGTTGGCACTACTGCCTCACAGCGCCAGGGACCTGGGTTCGATTTGTGTCTACGTCTGAGCGGAGTTTGCATGTCCTCCTGTGTCTGAAAGGGTTTCCTCCGGGTGCTCTGGTTTCCTCCCACAGTCTGAAAGACATGGTGCATTGGCCACGCTAAATTCCCCCTCCATGTATCCAAACGCACCAGAGTGTGGTGACTAGGGGATTTTCACAGTAACATCATTAAGTGTTAATGTAAGCCTACTTGTAACACTAATAAACAAACTTAAAATGCCTGCCTCTCTGACTAAGATTTTTTTCCATCTGACTGATATCTCCTTTTGTGTGTCAGTGTCCTTTGTTTTACAGTGTTCCTTGGATTGCTTTATTTTAAAATACACTAGATAAATATAAGTTGTCATAAACATAGTTGAAATGACTTGAATACACCTAACTTTTGTGTGTCGATGTTAATTTTTGCCTAGTTTACTGGCCTGATGGTTTAGACATCATTTGACAAGGTGATTTGGGGAAAACAAAATCTCAAAACTTTCATTTTACAATTTACATTTGAAGTAATTTTTTAGGAGACTCCTTTTTCCTTGCACGTCTGCCCTGCAGATGGCGCCTTGTGCCTGATAATGATTCAGTTGTGGCAGAAACCGACTGCGATCTCCCAAACGGAGCACAGATACTGGAATCACAAGCCTGGGATTAAATCTGTGTGGGGAGGCTGGGAAATGGACACTGCTCCTATGATTCATGTTAAGCAAACTTCGCGCATGTGTGTGTATGTGTGTATCTGCGTGCGCAAATTGCAGAATTACTTCACACCAATGCTAAACTTGGGAGATAAAACCAATGTGAAGATGTGACGTGATTCCACCATAATGGAATCTCTCCCCATTTAGGGGCGAGATACAAAAGTGTTCAGAGGGACAACTTTTTCACACACAGGATGCTAAGTGTCTGGAGCAAGTTGCCACAGGTAGTAGTAGGGGCGGGTACAATTTTGTCTTTTAAAAAACATTTAGACAGTTACATGGGTAAGATGTGTATAGAAGGATATGGGCCAAATGCGGGTGATTGGGATTAGCTTGGAGGTTTTAAAGAAAGGGGTGGCATGGATAAATTGGACCTGTTTCCATGCTGTAAACCTCTATGACTACAAGATCCCTTCAGCCGGGCATTCTCCCTCAACTTCATCCCAGTATTAAATTGGGCCTGAACTTGGAATTCGGGCAGCATTCACATTGTAATGGCCATACTGGTTGGAGGAAAAAGCTTAGCACCAGCCCTGCAGCTTTAGTGTACTGTATAAAACAGTCTGATTCAGCATCAACCCTGGCATTGTTTGTGATAAAAGTGCCACAGTTGTTTCTCTTTTCCCGTGGTGAAGAACGTGCACAGTTTATAATCAGGGCAGAGCATGCCGTCGATAGATATACCACTGTTGTTTCGAACGTCGGGTTAGCAATGAAAAGCACGGTGTCAAATGGTGACGGGGGAAGCACACCCTGTCTTTCTGAAAAGGAAATTTCAATACGTGGCATAAACAATACACATCGGGATATCTGGAATTATGGAAAATGAACCACCTGTGACAAGATGAATCTGACTGCCTTGTGCTCGCTGCGCTATATTTACAGTTAGTGTTATTTAAAGATTTTGTTTCCTGTAACTTCCCATTTAATAATGTCCATTCTCTGTTGTCATTACTGTATTTACACAGCATTCTAAAACCCTGTTTGCAGAAATATTATTTTGATTAATCATAAACAATGTTGAGGATCTGCTGATATTTATTGAGGTGTCCAGTATATATATGTGAAAGTTTACTTAGAGTGGGCATTTCTGAAATCTGTACTTTGTCATGCTGTTATTATTGCTCATCCACATATGGCATAAATGATGATGACATTGCCTTTGTTCTGTTTTTGCCACCAGTAACACCTTAATCATTGCTGCAACTTTCAAGATTGACAATTTCTGTTATAAACACTGGAAATTTTTGCTCTGACTCTGTACACACCATCTTTCGCTGTCCCGAAACTACTAACTGCCACGTCACCTCAGTATACGATGGCAGCCCCCTGAGAGTAGAGGCATGAGTTGTCTCAGTCTATAAAATGTAGTAACCAGGGAGTTCTGAGGCAGCAAAATCAGCCAACATGTGTGGTATAAACACACACACACAAAGGGCTTACGGAAAAAACAAACCACCTGTGAGTTATACACCTGAGGTTACTGGCTGATTTATTTTTCAGTAAACTCTGCACTCCTGTTGTGTATCTTCTGAATTGAAAGTTGTTTCTGTGAAACCCCTCACATTGGTATCACACCAATATGGAATATTACAACAAAAAACAACTCATTCAGCAAGGCTGGACTTTAATGCTCTGGCCACCTCCCCCAACTCTTGTCAGAATTTTCCTCCATTCTCCCCTTATCTAACTTTTGATTAAATGCATTATGCTGTTCACGTCATCCCTCTTTGTGGTTGTGAGTTCCAATTTCTAGCCACTCTCTGGGTAAAGAATTTTCTTCCTAATTTCTTGTTGCATTTATTAGTGGCTATCTTATATTGATGGCGTTTTGCATTGGACTCCACTGATGTCATCTTGCAACTGCTCATCATTACAATTATTCAGTTGCTTTTCTGATATCTCCAGTGATTTGAATATTCGAGATTGCACTGGAACCTCCCCCACTCCCAGCTAAGAGTTTCAGAGAAGGGTTAATTTTTAATTACTTACGAATTTTCCGGATTCTGATTGAAGAAGGGGCATATAAAACTACAGATCCTGGCAGTCTGGGGTTGATATAGTTAGATGCTGACTTGTAATCAGAATTGCCCATAAATCTGCCCGGGGAGGTATTCTGCAAGATGTGCCCTCAGAGGAAAGGGCTGGAAAGTGAAGCAATTTGGACTTTCTTGCTTATCAACTTTGGATGTACCCACCTGTCAAGTTGGCAAAAGACCCCATGGTACTTTCTGAAGAAGCACAGGGCGTTCTGGTGTCCTGGTCAACATTTATTCCTCAATCAATACTGTTAAAAGCTGACCATCTGACATTTGTTTCATTGCTGTGTGTGGGACCTTGCTATACATCAATTTACAGCAGCGACTATATTTTGAAATTGGCTGTACAGCATCTCAAAGATGCTATATGAATGCAATTTATTTTTTCTTACTGCGGACTATAGAGAATTATCACATTTCTTTCTTTTGCAGTATTTCTCACTTTGAGTTACTAACTTATCCCACATTACTTTTGTTTTCTCTTACTTCAGGAGCAGGTGAGTTTTTTTGGGAGTCTTGTTGTGGGAACGTGGGAATGGGTAGTGTCTGCGAGGAGGGCGATGTTACTGTTATGCAGCAGCCCCAAGCCTGTGTACTTTCTCAAATCATTAAATATGCATGGTGTGAACAAACCCTTCCACTGCGATTGTTTCAGACAGTCCAAATTATGAGAGCTCTTTCACCGAGGTGTTATAAACCTGGTTCGCTGCATGATGGCTCAGTTAAAAGTTGTTTAAACTGATGACTCAGTGTTCAGTTGCTGGGAGCAGGAATCTACTACATGATGAAGTGGTGAATTTTGAAATTTTGCATGCAACCACTTTTATCATGGAGTTGCATTAACTCGGATTCCATGAGCAGATATGAAAATCTACTCTTTGGTTTACTGTCCTCGCACATGCAAACTGAAACAACAATGTGAAGATGACTTATGGTTTGTAAGGGTTTCACAATGTTTAAGACACCTAATGATTAGATTGTGAGTGACAAAGACCTGAGAACTGGATTGAGAATGATGTATAACATCACTGGGAGTCTGTCAAAACCACTTTTATCAAATCAATAGCCAAAGATACATTTTGTGAACATATACAATAATGTTTTCGAGAATTCGTTGTTTGAGTTCTCAGTAAATGTTTTTGAGGTGGCTCAGTGGCAGCACTGTTGTCTCATAGCACCAGGGACTGACTTATGATTTCAGCCTTGGGTGTCTGTGTGGAGTTTGCACATTCTCCCCGTGTCAGTGTGGGTTTCCTCCGATTTGCCTTCACAGTCCAAAGATGTGCAGATTAAGGTGATTAGTGGCATAAATATTTGGGGTTACAGGGATTGGGATTGGGCAAGAAACTCTTTTGGAGAGTCAGTTCAGACTCGACGGGCCAAATGGCCCCCTTTTGCACTATAGGCATTAAATGATTCTAAGTAAATCCAATCTATCATTTGGCAAAACGTCACTTGGAAATTGCACTACCATCTATTACATTTTGAAGGCCTAATACATTCATGCCCAGTTTCTGTGTGAACTAATTTATTGAAGGAACTAGCCAGGATAAAATAAATGGGTCAAAACCTTCATTAAACTAGTGGACAGAAATTTGGTAAGCGTCCATGCTATAATTCATAGAAGCACAGAATTATGGAAAGTTGCAACACAGAAAAAGGCTGTTTGGCCCAGTGTGCCCATGCTGGCTCTTTGAAAGAGCAGTGGCACTTAGTCCCACATCCTTGTGTTTTGTCTCTAGTCCTGTCAATTCTTCCTCAAGTAACTGTCCAGCACTTTTTTAAAAGTGATTTATGGAATCAACAGTCACTAACCTTTCAGGTAGAATATTCCAAATCCTGACAAATCTCAGTGAAAATTTCAAATGTAAATGATGATATTGCCATGTTACAATCATGGTTAATTATTTTTGAACACTGATTGTATTTCAAATCCTGTAACATTTTTATTCTTTCACGGGGTGTGCCTATTGCTGCCAAGGCCAGCTTTTTGTTGCCCCTCCCTATTTGCCCTAAGAAGTCTCTCAACACCAGGTTAAAGTCCAACAGGTTTATTTGGTATCACAAGCTTTCAGAGCACTGTGAGTCAAAAAGGTGAGCCCTAAGAAGGTGGTAGTGAGCTACCTTCTAGAGCCACTGCAATCCATCTGCTGTAGGGCTGTCTTGTTTTATTCCTTTTTAACTTTTCTGTAGCAGTCTGGTGCACTGGTTTGCTGGGCCATTTCAGAGGACATTTCACAGTCAGCCACATTGCTGTGAATCTGGAGTCACATTGAGGCCTGGCATGGTTAAGGGTCATGAAGTGGAGATGCCGGGATTGGACTGGGGTAAGCACATTAAGAAGTCTCACAACACCAGGTTAAAGTCCAACAGGTTTATTTGGTAGCACAAGCTTTCAGATCATTGCTCCTTCTTCAGATGAGTGAAGAGTTTTGTTCACAAGTGGGGCATTCAGTCTGTGTCTATGTATGCCCTGTTTGTGAACAGAACTCTTCATTCACCTGAAGAAGGAGCGAAGCTCCAAAAGCTTGTGCTACCAAATAAACCTGTTGGACTTTAATCTGGTATTGTGAGACTTCTTACTATGGTTAAGGATGGCAGGCTTCTTTCCCTAAAGGACATTAGTGGACTAGAATGGTGTTTACAACAATCTGATGGACCATTCCAGCTTTTGTTAATTAAATTTAAATCCCTCCAACTTCTGTAGTGGGATTTGATCCTGTATCAGTCTGGGCCTGGGTTTTTGGATTACTAATCCAGTAAAATTACTTATATGCCAATGTCCCATATAAAAAATTGTACAGTCAGACAATATATCTAGAAACCATTACATCCTGGACTATACTGGCAACGGCAGATTGGAAATTGCCACACCTCTACAGCACTGAGAAAAGAGGAATAGTTCATACTTAAGCATATTCACAATGCATCTCCATATCTTGGTTTACTTTATGAACCACTGGTTTGAGTCTGGAGATGGGGAGAAAAAGGAGACAGAATAGTGGAAATTTACACAATATATTGCTTACAGGCAGCTCTGATGAGCATTTTAAAACTAAAAAGCACAGAACAAGGGCATTATACAGCTGTAATTAGTGCCTGCAGTTCTGATGATTAACCCATGTAAGTGAAGATCGAGCAGCCTTTGAAAATCAGACTTTGATATTGAATAGCTCCTTTTAAATCAAGGCTGGCACCAGCAAATAACATGAGATGTTTGTATGCTATTTTTGTTTTGTGTGGCAATTTAAAAAGAATGCAATTTCTCTTTAAAGCAGAGTGGTGGGCGGTGTGGGGAGACTTGCATATTGTACTTGACCAGTGCTCACTATACTTGTCTACAGGGAGCTTGCTGGTGTTGTTGAATAGGAAAAAAAATGATCTATTCTCCAGCACTTTCCTCTCTCTCTCCACCACCGCCACCCCCCCCCCCCCCCCCCCCCCCCCCCCACCTCATGCCTTGATCTGAAAAGGCAAAAAATTCAGAAGGAAAATAATACATGCTCCACTTTTCCTACTACCTACTCGTTTCCTTATTAAGACATGAAATTCTTTCTAAAATAAATAATGTGAAGCCTCTTGGAATTGCCATTAAAGTAGAATTAATGCTCATTTGGTATCGAAATCGTAGAACTCAGCATGTTTATCCTTACTGTGTCTGGGTAATGTAGGGACAAGTTCTCTCTTGTATTTGGCTCACACTTTGGTGTTGGAATGGTTGGTGATGTCATCAGATGTGCAAGAATGCTTATTCTCCTGTTATTTCTCCCATTAGTAGGTTTAATTTGTTGTCATTAGAGTGAACCTTGGTGTGGGCAGTCTGATATGATAGCATCTCTCTGGCCTCATGTGCTATGCCACAGAGTAACAAAGCTCAAATTTGCAGCAAGTTCCCTTGACTGAATTTGCAGACTGGGTTGCTCTGAAGGAAGCACTGAAGAATTTCCATACGAAAGGGGAAGACAAGTCAAAAGTTGAGTCTGCCTAGGGAGATCTTGTATATATCTTGCAATGCGAATTACAGATCGATTAAACATCTGGCAATGGTTGAGGACCTCGGGCAGAAACTGGCAGTTTCTGAAAAGTATATGGAACTTCTGTACTAGGTGGCACAGTGGTTAGCACTGCTGCTTCACAGAGCCTGGGTTCAATTCTGCCTTGGGTGGCTGTCTGTCTGTGTGAAGTTTGCATATTCTCTCCGTGTCTGTGTGGGCTTCCCCTGGGCGCTCTGGTTTCCTCCCACAGTCTGATGATGTGTAGGTTAGGTGGGTTAGCCATGCTAAATTGCCTCGTAGTGTCCCATGGTATGTAGGTTAGGAGGATTAGCCATGTTAAATGTGTGGGATTACAGGGATAGGGCAGAGATGAGGGTCTGGGGAAAACACAGAGTTGGTGCAGACTCGATGGACTGAATGGTCTTCCCTGCATTGCAGGGATTATATATACCAGCAGAAAGATTCCTAGCAATAAAATGTGTTTGATTTTTTAACAAACATTTGCTATTTTTGCTACTGTCTCAGTATTACATTTCTTCTAGTACTGATCAATCTAGTTTGATGTAGTTCAGTTTGCAAAGCATCCAGTAGATGATGCTCTAACTTAATCTTTGTTCTGTTCACAGTCAGACTCTCCTCCAGGGAGGGAGGACGCTGCACCAAGGGAACAGCTGGTAAGTCATCAAACATTCTTGAAGCTGTGTTTATGGAAACTTTTCATGACAATAGCCTACTCATAAACATAATGTTTTAAATGAGAAATTACTTTCTCGACAATTCCATAGAACCCTGAACCTTTGTTTACCTTGTGCCAGTCTAGGGAAAATCCTATTATGCAGTAGCAGGGGACTGTAGCAGAACAGCGCGAGTTTACCCAAAAGGAAACCTTTTCTGACAGAGCACCACCAAATATTGTATGTTGTTTATGTGCATAAGGTTGTCTTCACTATCACTGTCAGCAACACCCACTACCTAACCAGCAAAGCACTATCACAAATACCAAAATCGTTCCATCCTCAGATACAGGGGTAGAGAATTGCAAACATTCTTGTTCAAAAAAGGATGTGAGAATAAATCCAACAATTACAAGGCAGTGAGTTTAACCTTGGTGGTGGTAAAGCTTTTAGAAATACAGGGTAAAATTATCTGTCGCCTGGACATTGACTAAGGAAAACCAGCACGGATTTGTTGATAACATATATTTAACTAATTCTATTTAGTTTTCGTTGCGGTAACAAAGAGGGTTGATGAGAGCAATGCGACACATGGACACACATGGACTTTCATTTGATAAAAATGTCACATAATAGGCTTATCAGTAAAGTTGAAGCTGATGGAATAAAAGTAACTCATAGAATCCTACAGTGCAGAAGGAGGCCATTCAGCCCATCAAGTCTACATTGACCACAGTTCCATCAAGGACCTAACCCCACAGCCCCATGCATTTGCCCTAGCTAGTCCCCTGATACTAAGGGGCAATTTAGCATGGCCAATCCACTTAACCTGCACATCTTTGGAATGTGGGAGGAAATTGGAGCATCCGGAGGAAACCGCTGGATGCTCCTCACAGATGGTGACCCAAGCTGGAAACTGAACCCGAGTCCCTGGCGCTGTGAGGCAGCAGTGCTGACCGCTGTAAGTAGCAGCATGATTACAAAGTTGTCTGAGTGACAGGAAACGGGAAGTAATGACGAAGGGTTTTTCAAACTGGAGGAAGGTTTGTTGTGGAATTCCCCGGGGTCAGTGTTAGGAACCCTGCTTTCCTTGATGCATTTTTATGTTCTTAGATTTGGCACAATTTCCAAATCCGCAGATGACACAAAATGTGGGAAGTATTGTGAGCTGTGAGGAGGACAGTGATTGAATTCAAGAGGACAAAGGGTGGTGAATGGACATCTACATGATCGATTAAATTTGATGTGAACAGTGAAGGCTAATATGTTTGCAGGACCATGAGCTGGGGGTGGATATTTTGAGTGCAGCAGGCTAGAGTTGAATAGCACACTGTAGAGATGAGCTTCTTTTGTTAGTTTTTGGGAGGAGTATTTCTTTTTCAGAATTGTAAGAATATGAACTTTAGGAACAAGGAAAGTTAGTTGGATGATTTATACATCTATGCTATACTGAAAGTGTTCCTCTTGTCTTAATTGGAATGTTTTAAACTTTAAATAACGATACACAAGCAGTCCAAACTAACAAAATATGTTGCTTTGCTGTTTCTGAAGGAAACCATGCCCTTGGCCCTGCGCCGAACTTCAGCCTTGACAACAAATTTTCAGATGGGGATATTTGGTGGAAGTGAGCAAACTTAATGGGCTGAATGGTCTCTTCTCTCCCTGCTCCTCCTTGTTTTAAACTTTAACTCACAATACCTCTGTTTTGCTGCTGCAGAGCCTCCCATACTGTACCTGATGCTTATTTTGCAATATTTCAATCTTACCCATGAAAGTAATGACATTTTGGGAGTTAATTCTGAGACAGAGTAGCTGTTCCCACTAGCTTCCCTTGAGATACTGTGACATTCTTTAAACTACGTAAAGGGTGGGGTGTCTTTGTATCAGAAAGGCATACAGAGTCTGTCTGTTATAGACATTCAACAACTTTGCTGTAGAATTCCACAGTTTAATTAAATCATTTGTGCTCTAACAGCCAACCTCTCTAATTTGATTATATGTCGAGGAAAGATGGAGCCACTAAAGTTTATTTTAAGCTTTAAAGTAGGTCAGTTTGGGGCTTCTCTGATGCTGACCCACATGCCTCAATAGGATGCAAACAACAGAGCATCTCAAATGCCACACTCAGGGAAGGGAAAAGAGAAGGGATGGCACAGTGGTTAGCACTGTTGCCTCACAGCTCCAAGGAGCTGGATTCGATTCCCGGCTTGGGTCACTGTCACTGTGGAGTTTGCACGTTCTCCCTGTTTTTGTGTGGGTTTCCTCCCACTGTCCAAAGATGTGCAGGTTAGGTTAACTGGCCATGTAAAATTGCCCCTTAATGTCCTGTGGTGTGTAGGTTAGAGGGATTAGTGGGGTAAATGTGTGGTAAATGTGTGGGGTAGTGGAGATAGGGCCTGGGTGGTATTGTTGTTGGCGCAGACTCGCTGGGCCGAATGGCCTTCTGCACTGTAGGGTTTCTATGATTCTAAGCAGAAGATAAAATGATGGAAGTTAGGGACAAGTGTGTATTTGACTGATGCACTGAGACAACAGGAAGTAGTTCATGATCAAGTTTCTCATGTAGTCTGTTGCCAGTCCTTGGGTCAGAGATTGTTTCCAACAGAAAATTTTGTTTTTGGTGAGAGGTGTGTATGAATTACCTGTATTTATTTCTTAATAGCCCTGTGACATTGAGGCACTGGTGGAAACTAAAAGATTTGCCTGGCAATCCTCCTCCAGAAGCTCTCCACCACCAGTGAATGCAGTTATCCTGAGGAAGTAATCACCCTTTTAAGTGGTGTAGCTTGAAGCTCTGCAGCTGTTTTAAAGTGGATCTGGGTGTTGGTGAATAGAAATTACCTGGATTTACTTCTGTACACTCCTTAACAGTTTGTGACGTTGAGGCATTGGTGGAAACGAAAAGATTTGTCTGGCAACCTTCCTGGTTGTTGCGCATCAACAAGGGAAAGGGCAACTACTCAGAGAAATAGCAAGAAAATTGACAATTAAATAAGTGGCTTTCTGTGCTATATTGTAGTTAATTTTATTAATCTATTTGTGTGCAGTGTAAATTTACTTCAGAGAGTTTGTACGGGACAGCCTCAGATCCTGTTTGTCCAACAACTGTTATGTTTTTGTTTGTGTGGCACTGTCCTAATGCTGAGATAACTAACTGACAGAACATCAACAGCCTATGTTACTCCATGGGTCTTCATGAATGGAAAATTTATATTGCACTTACATTGTCAATCCACCACTGATTGTAACCCTGCAGTGGGAATGTGTTGATATCCAGCCACCAAAAGGAAGCAGTTTTACTCCACAATACTGGCGACAGTTTATTTGATCGCTGCATAAATCCACAGTGGTGAAGGTGGCATTTGTTTTGGTTGTTCTTTGAGTGACTGAAGTGCTCATTCCTGCCTCAGAAAGGGCAATGAAATGATTTTTCTGCCACTGACCTACAGAAGTTCTCCACCAGTGAATACAGTTATCCTGAGGAAGTAATCACTGTTTAAAAGGGAAAAAACAGCTCTTCATGATGCAGCTTGGATATCTGCAACTGTTTTAATGGGGACCTGGGTATTGGTGAGATGAACCCCCAGTATAAAGAAAGCAGGTTTACAGCAATGGGAATGACGCTCTGTAATGCAGACACATTTACTGAATGTTAATGCAGCATCCTATTGAGGAGACCCTGCAAGATTATTGCAAAACAGTTGTCACATGATAGTTGGATGAGTGTGTTTACCAGACCTGACAGACTACTAACAGCTAAACTGTCATGTTATTGGGTGTAAAAATTAGAGAAGGTAGTCATATCGAAGGTCAGCTATTTGAGAGCTTCTTGTTCAAAGAATTGGGTAGAGGTGTTACAGGTGCCTTTGATGCAGCTGAGAATGAGACAGAGGAGGGAAATAGCAAATGACACCGTGTACTGAAAAGCACGCACACACAGACACATGCACACGGCGCACGCACATGAAGTGGTAGTGATGGGAGGGAGGAGAGAAAAAACTATCATGTAAAGAGGTGTTCGTTAAAGAGGATTCTATCATTTGTAGGATGTATATGATTGACTTCAACTGTGACCTGGAATGCTGAACGATTTTTTGCCTGTTGCATGCCTGGAGAAAGGAAAGTGCAGGGTGGATGGAGAAGATCCAGGACTGGGTGGGGGTCTTACAAAGGGAGCTTGAACAGATATTTGTTAGATTAAAAAGCAAGGTCTCCCAGATAGTAATTTCAGAACTTCTCCCAGTGCCCCATGCTCGGTCAATCAGTAACAGACTTAAAGACATCGGCACGTGGCTTAATGGATGATATGGAAAGGAAGGAAGGCATTGGGAAATGCCCCCTCCTTTCTCCATGTTTGGTGTCCACCATATTTTAAAAAAGTTAAGTTTATTTATTAGTCACAAGTAGACTTGCATTCATACTGCAATGAAGTTACTGTGAAAGTCCCCTTAAGATCTCCTTAACGAGACATATTCTTGTTCTCATTATAAAAATGTTGTGCAACATCATCCTACAGGTGAAAAATGCTAGATAAGTGTAAGCAAAGGTGCTACAGATGGAATGGACTCCAGCTAAGCTGAAACAGCACCAGTGTCCTGGTACTGATGGTAAATAGAACAGGAAGGGATGATAGAGAGATACGAAAAAAAAAATCACCTGGGAAAGACATTCTTCCATCTCAATGCTATCAGGTTTGCAGCTCTTATAAATGTGTGCAAAACTTTAGAAACAAAATTATCCAATAAAAGCATCATGAATGGAGGACCATAATGTGCTAATTTGATGGAAATTTGGTTTAAGCTAGAGCAACATTGGGGATTGTAAAATCCTGGTTATTGAATTGTCAGAAGGTGGAGAAAGGAAAGGGAGAAGACTAGCTTCTTTAATTAAAGATGCAAGTACTACCATAGGACAGATTTTATTGATCATGGTGCTTAGTTGAGCAGAGATAAGACTTAGTTAGGGATCTGTTTAAAGTTTATTTATTAGTGTCACAAATAGGCTTACATTAATACTGCAATGAAAATCCCCTAGTCGCTGCACGCCAGCGCCTATTCGGATACACTGGGAGAATTTAGCATAGCCAATGCGCTTAGCCAACAGGTCTTTCGGACTGTAGGAGGAAACCAGAGCACCGGGAGGAAACTCATGCAGACATGAGGAGAATGTGCAGACTCCGCACAGACAGTGACTCAACCAGGAATCAAACCACGTTTCTGGCGCTGTGAGGCAGCATACATTATAGATCACTGAACGGCATGAAAGAAATCGAGCATGAGATCCGTGGCAATTTCACAGGATTTCAGCGTTCCACTTGTAATTGTAGAAAAGTAGACTGGGATGAGACAAAGATTTTCCAAATTGCAGAGAGGGCTTTCCGGTGCATTGAGGGCTGTTTCCCCAATTAGTGTGTTGGCTGTGCAACAAGGAAAGATGCAGCTTTGTATTTGAAACAAAACCCAAAATAATACAGATGCAGGAAATCTGAAACAAAAACAGAACATGCTGAAACCACTCAGCAGGTTGTTGGCATCTCTGGACGGTAAAAAGTCTGACAACACCAGGTTTTAGTCCAACCGATTTATTTGATAGTAAACTCACAAGCTTTCAAGGGGACTCCCTCTTCGTCAGGTGAATGGAGAGTCCTGGCCTCGGACAGAGCATATAAAGCAGACAGTTTAGAGATTACTGATTAGAATGCGAATCTTTACACCTAACCTGCTGTTCAAGTCCTAAAGTGGCCGACAATGTGTGTGGAAGGAGCACTGATCACAGGTTAAAGAGATGTGTATTGTCTCCAGACAGCACAGTGAGTGAGGTTTTGCAAACCCAGGCAAGTCACGGGGGTTACAGATAGTGCGACACTACATTACAGATAGTCACACTATCTGTAACCTCCGTGACTTGCCTGGGTTTGCAAAACCTCACTCACTGTGCTGTCTGGAGACAATACACATCTCTTTAACCTGTGATCAGCGCTCCTTCCACACACATTGTCGGCCACTTTAGGACTTGAACAGCAGGTTAGGTGTAAAGATTCGCATTCTAATCAGTAATCTCTAAACTGTCTGCTTTATATGCTCTGTCCGAGGCCAGAACTCTCCATTCACCTGACGAAGAGGGAGTCCCCTCGAAAGCTTGTGAGTTTACTATCAAATAAGTCGGTTGGACTAAAACCTGGTGTTGTCAGACTTTTTACTGTGTTTACCCCAGTCCAACGCCGGCACATCCACATCATCCCTGGATGGAACAGACAAGGTAACGTTTCAGATAAGGATTCTTCCTCAGTGGAAGATATTACAAGTAAACAGCTTTTAAAAAAGGAACACAACATGATTGCAGGATGGGTGGAGGGTTGGTGAAGGAAAAAGGTCAAAAATAATGACTATAGAAAATAAATCAATCACAGAAATCCTGCAGTGGAGAAAGAATCCATTTTGCCCATCAAGTCTGCACCAACTCTTTGAAAAAGCATCCTATCCAGGTCCTCCCTTCTGTCCTATCCCCATAATCCTGGGCATTTACAATGGCCAAAAGGGATAATTTAGCATGGCCAATCCAGTTAACCTGCACATCTGTGGAGTGTGGGAGGAAACCGGAACACCCAGCAGAAACCCATGTGGACATGGGGAGAATGTGCAAACTCCACACAGACAGTGACCCGAGGCTGGAATTAAACCCTCATTTCCGGTGCTGTGAGGCAGCAGTGCTAACCACAGTGCTGCCCCAAATGAGATGTAAATTTACTTAAGTAAAAACCAGGAAATAGTTAAAGTCATATAAGCTTGAAACATTTCTTATTTTGACTTGTTCTGGCGCTTTTAAACAGTTTTTATCTGTAGATCTTCTGCCTGTGACAAATACCTGAAGTGTTAACTCGTGTGTTCTCTCCAAGAGGGGATGCTGTGCATCCTCTAGTTGTGGCTGGCAAAACAGAACAAGTGAGTGACCCGAAGGTGGGGGAATGCTTAGGAAATAGTGACTTTAACCTAATTAGATTCACGTTGAAAACAAAGAGAAAGAGTCATCCAAGTAATTAGCTTGGAAATTAGCTCATTTCGCTGGGGTGAAAGGGGATCACACACAGAATAATTGGTTGGAAAAAAATGTGGCAGATCAAACAACCAACCAGCAATGGAGATATTTAGAGCGATAGATAAAGTTAAATACATTCCAATGAAGCGTCAAGGGTTATGTTAAAGAGCAGGGCTTCCGGGGTAATGAGAAGCTTAATAGAGGTATGTAATAAAGACAGGGGTGACAACACACAAGAAAACAATGAGAATTATAAAAGGTTCACAAGGCAAAATAGATTAGGAAGGCTTAAGAGGGAATGTGAAAGAAGATTGATCAACATAAGGAAGAATATCAATGGCTATCGTATGGACCTAAAAGTAAAATGATTGTCTGAGAAGGTTGAGACCTTTTGGAGGTGGGGAGGGCCATCTTGAGCTTAAGGAAATGCAGAAATGCTTAATAAGCATGGAATTAGCTTTTGCAGAGGAAAATAAAACTGGGATTTCTTGAGGAGGACAAAGTATTCCTATCAAAATTGCAGGTAAACCTGTAGGATGAAATTAGTGAATATAGGAAGGCGAGGAGTGTGAGAGAGGGGTGATATGAATTTGTAAAGTGCTGGTCATGTTTAGCTACTTTAATTTTTGGACAACATCAAGTGTAAAGATAAAGGGATTGTGATTTATGTACATGGCCATGGCTGTTCAGAAGGTGAGTAAGGCTGACTTACCATTTGAATAAATGGGGAGGTTAGAAAAAAAACATTTTACAGTCAGCATTATTAGAACACTGCTTAACGATGTATTCATGATGTGGATGTGCCGGCGTTGGACTGGGGTAAACACAGTAAAAAGTCTGACAACACCAGGTTTTAGTCCAACCGATTTATTTGATAGTAAACGCACAAGCTTTCGGGTTAGTCCCTTCGTCAGGTGAATGGAGAGTTCTGGCCTCAGACCTGTCTGACAACACCAGGTTTTAGTCCAACCGATTTATTTGATAGTAAACGCACAAGCTTTCGGGTTAGTCCCTTCGTCAGGTGAATGGAGAGTTCTGGCCTCAGACTTGGTCTTATCAAATAAATCGGTTGGACTAAAACCTGGCGTTGTCAGACTTCTTACTGTGTTAACAATGTATTAACAGAAGTGACTATTGAGGCAGAGACTGTAACATTATTTAAAAAGGAATTGTTGACAAATTTTGAAAAGAACAAATATAGAAGATATGGGAAATGGGAAAATGACGACTAGAAAGCTCATGTTGAAGAGCTCCAGGTGGTATGTTCATGATGGGGTGAATGGCTTCCTTTTGTGCTATGAGTTCTGTTATTAACAATATTACATCTTTTAAAGAGTAAAAATGGAATCAAAAGGATCCTGGGTGTCCATCTTAACTTTAGCTGGAAGGAAATGATAGGATTGCTGTTTACAAAGAGATGAATCAGTTTTATTTAATAAAAATTGTTGGCCTTTGACTATAAAACATTCTGCTGGTGGAAGTGAGCTATTATGTTAGAATGGATGATCCCAGTCATAATGGGCTGCTGAGATATCAAATTGAGTTTTCCTAGTAACTGAAATATTGTTCAGCAAGAAGTTATTATTTTCTCATTTTTGACTTGTCATCCAGTTTGACTGGGGATCAAGTTTAAAGGGGGAAGACACAAGAGGGAAGGTTTGAAATTTTAGCTATGTCATTTTACATCTTGAACAACTTGTCAGGGGAAAAAAAAGACTGAAGAATCTGAAATAGAGCGTGTGCAGCATCACTTACAATTCAGTGGGTTTAACCTTCCATGCACTGCTTTGTCTCCATTCTGCAGTGGCTATGTTTTCAGATCTATTCTCCTTGACAAAAACAATTATAATCACTAAACTCAACTTTAAAATATGCTATATACAAAATTCCAAAGTATTTGAATATTTTGTTTCAAATGGGATAGTGACAATCTGCACTGGGAGGTTTACTATTCATCACTATAAATATTCTTGCTTCTAAAACCTTCCAAGAACAGATATTGGTATTAATCAAAAATTTCAAAGCCAAGTTTGAACTTGTGTACTTCTCAGAACAGATCTTTTTTGAAGTAAAGTGAATGTGGTTTTATATGCAAATTTGCCAGTCATTTATCATGCAAGACATTTCACAAAGTTTTCAGCATCCTAATGACACCCTGCCCAGTTTAGTCTGTTTTTGTTGGTTTTATTAGTTGGTGGAGATTTGTTGGCTTGGATGCAGACAATTCATTACCCTTCTGACATTGAACCAGTGTCCACCAGAACGGTGAGAACGAGAAGATCGGATCTAATTCTGATTAGGAGGATTGCACCTCTGACTGTACTACACTCATTTAGTAGTGCAGTTGACTGTTGGTTTAGAAATCATAGAAATAGAAACCCTACAGTGCAGAAAGAGGCCCTTTGGCCCATCGAGTTTGCACCGACCGCAATCCTACCCAGGCCTTACTCCCATATACCTACATATTTTACTCACTAGTCCCTCTAAGCTATGGATCTCAGGACTTTAAAGGGCAATTTTTTAGTAACCTAACCCTTGGTTTATTTACTACTCAGTTCCTGAAGAAGCTTGAACTTGTGTCTTTCTGATTCTAGGATGAGAATATTTCCCAGTGTACCAAGCAAACAGTATCTGTAGATCTTTACTCCAGTCTGGGTGTAGAAATTTGGTTACATGATTCATTTGGAATGTATGTCAGGAATTGATGCACTAAAGTCATGACTGTAGAATTCAGGGTCAGTAAAGTGAATTTCATAAAACTAAAACTGCTCTCAAATTAGAGTGTAACTTTTATGTATGTGTACTAGAATTTGTGGTAATTTTCTACTTGGGATAACTCACTAACACACAGATCATTTAGAAGCTACAGGTAAATTTGATTATCTTTATAGTTTCATTGTAGTGATGTAAAACCTGTTCTGCTAGTAAGTTTCTTGATTATTTAATAGAGACAGTAGATTTTGGGAGCAAGGCAGATTGTTTAGAGTTCGTGACAACATCCACGATCCTACGGATTCAGCAAAGTAGCTTAGAGTCATATTGTACTGCATGGAAACAGGTCCATCGGCCCAACTTGTCCATGCCACACCTTTGTTTTTAACCACTACGCTAGTCCAACTGCCTGCATTTAGTCCATATCCCTCTATACCCATCTAACCCATGTAACTGTCTAATACTTTTTAAAAGACAAAATTGTGCCCACCTCTACTACTACCTCTGGCAGCTTGTTCCAGACACTCACCACCCTCTGTGTGAAAAAATTGCCCCTCTGGATCCTTTTGTATCTCTCCCCTCTCACCTTTAACCTATGCCCTCTAGCTTTAGACTCACCTACCTTTGGGAAAAGATGTTGATTATCTAGCCGATCTATGCCCTTCGTTATTTTATAGACCTCTATAAGATCACCTGTAAATCTCCAATGCTCCAGAGAAAAAAAGTCTCAGTCCAGTCTCTCCTGAGACCTCAAACCATCAAGTCCAGAAGTATCCTAGTAAATCTTTTCTGCACTCTTTCTCTTTTAATAATATCTTTTCTATAATAGGGTGACCAGAACTGTACACAGTATTCCAAGTGTGGCCTTACCAATATCTTGTACAACTTCAACAAGATGCCCCAACTCCTGTATTCAATGTTCTGACCAATGAAACCAAACATGCCACTTGCCTTCTCCACCCCTTGTCCACCTATGACTCCACTTTCAAAGAGCTATGAACTTGTACCCCTAGATCTCTTTGTTCTATAACTCTCCCTGACACCCGACTGTTAACTGAGTAAGTCCCGCCCTGGTTCGAGCTACCAAAATGAATCACCTCGCATTCATCTATGTTAAACTCCATCTGCCATTCATCAGCCCATTGGCCCAATTGATCAAGATCCCGTTGCAATCCTAGCTCACCTTCTTCACTGTTCTGACTTTTTAAACTGCTGTCTCCAAACTCTTACTGTGCTGTGTTTATTACATTGTAGTAGCAAGTTAATATCCTGAGAAAATTGCAATGTGCATCCATATCTTAATTTTCCAGAGAGCAGATATTGTAAATCTTAGGAGATATTGAACAATGACAAGATACTTCTGCATCAGGAGGGATGACTGAGTCAATCTCATCTGTGACTCCAAGTGGCTGGCTGCACCACTTATGAAAGTTGTATGGTATATACATGGCTGGTATTAACCTAGCCTACTTAACACCATATAATCTGCATTAAAGGCAAACTTGAGGCCCATTCCTCCATTGCATTTGGATTTGGGAGTAATCTCCTCTTCTCATCCAAGTTTCTAATGGATCTTGTGTTGAACTTGATGTCACCTGTGAGGGCGCAAGCTATTTCTTACTTCCACACACGCCCACCACTTCAGTATATTTTTGTGGTAGGTGAAAAGTAGTGAGCCTTCAATCTGATACAGCACAAGGATTACTGAGAGCTATATTATTTAACAATTTTTTAGTCTTGAAGTATCTTAATCAAAGGATGCTCCTAAATTATTCCTAGAAATAAATCACAGAATGATGATGGAGTTGATGGCTGAACAGTACATTTAAAAATATCAATATAGTAAAGGTAACTATCCAGTTTAGGATGACACTTCTCTATCCTGACTTGATGTTGAATTTGGTGATATTTCTAATTTGATTTGGTATCTGGCTCATGCGCCCAGAAGTTCTCCAGCTTTGAATGCTGTATGCATGGCATGTGGCATCAGAAGCATCAATGCCAAGAGCAATGACTGGAAAAGTGGCACGACCTCATGAGAAGGCACAAAGAGGTCAGATAGGTACAGCACTAAGCAACCAGGATCAAAATAAGACCCAGAAAATGTCTAGCCAGGCTACACATCAGATGATGAGGATAACCAGACATTGATACACAAAGTGAGCCAACTGATATTTAGTTTGGTGAACATCAATGAATGTATTGGCACAGTGGTACCAACAGAAACCTTTGGCACCATCAAAATGATATGCCCACAGGAGTAGGGCCAGCATGATCTGTTTGCAAAGCTGTGTACCAGTGCAGGTGCAAAGAACCTTCCACTTTGCATACTGAAATGTATGAACCCACAGATATGATGAGTATTGATTCAATCTACCACTACCGAACTCGCTGTGTACAATGGCTCAAAGATTCTTTCCCTGGGATCCATTGCATTCAAGTGTTGCTGCAATAATTCCCCTGGTCACCTCAAATATGTTGTGGACACCACAGATCCAGTAATCACAGGCCTACTGGTGTGGTACATGGATATATCCGTGGTCATCATCCATGATATTGTCAAGACAATGACGAGGATCACAGACCACAGAAAGTGTCTTTGGAGGCCCTGTGCTTACACTGGGCGAAGACCATCTAGCTCCACAACGCAGATCATCATTGGATAGGATATTAATATGTACACCTGCTCTGAACTTGCAAACCTTATCGTGCTGCGGATCCATTGCTATTTAGAAGATGAGTACGGACAACCCTCCCTTGTCTTTACTCATCGATACTGTCAGGAATGCAAGATGCCATTAATTGAAAAATGAGGGAAGATAAGAGATGTCATATCAGAACACTGTTGCGGGCAGGACCCTGTCTAAGATGAAACAGAATCAGAAACATAACATCCTTAACCACCATTCTGAAAACTTATAGCAGCTTCCAAACAAAATCATTGTACCAAGTGAGTGTGGATGGATAAGAAAACTGCTATTACATTTTATAAACTTGTAAGTTTATTGTTTGTATTGGATATATTCAGATGCTATTATTTTCTTCTGCTTTCATGTAAATAATTTGATTCTTTAAGGGTAAGCCTCCACAGTAGAAAAAAAGGGGAATGTTGTGATGTGGTGTACATGTACAGTTAAGGGAGTTTATATTAAATTGCTATCAATCACTGCCACTGAGAGAGGCTATGATGACTCTGTATCCAGCACCAGTTGTAGAAAAAAAGCAAAATACTGTGGATGCTGGATATCTGAAATAAAAGCAGAAAATGCTTGAGGTCTGGCAGCATCTGTGGAGAGCGAAACAGAGTTAATGTTTCTAATCTGGTATAACTCCTGTTCCAAAGGAGAGTGATATTCTGTTTCGCTCCGAAGTTGCTGCCAGACCTGCTGAGATTTTTCCGGCATTTTCTGTTTTTCTTGCAGCTTGGAGAAGTCAGGTGTGGCTATTCAGTTTCCTCGTTGACATTGCCTATTTATATCTTCAAGTAAAGAGTTAGATTATTGTTTTATGAATCCTTGTTGTATGAGTTATGTTGAATAGAAGAATGTAACAAATGATACACCCATGATTGGATGTAGTACTTTTAACCGTGGACTAATGAATGTTTTATGCAAATTAATCAATCACTCCAGTACTCCAAGTCTCTCTCTCTTAAACTCGGCTATTAATCTTTATTTAAATAGTCTGTCTGTATTTATGCTTTCTGGGTATTATATATTTGAAACTCTAGAACTTGCATTCATCATAATCTTCATTATCCTTCCAATGAATTTATGCTCTTGTTTTTTGTTCTTTCCTCCCAAAATACATTACCTCGCATTATCCACTTTCAATTGCATCTGCTACCTGTCTGTCCATTCTGCTAACCTGCCAATCTTCCTGAAGTTTTTTTTACAATTTGACATGCCTCCTACTTTTATCTTGTTAGCAAATGGTGAGATGAAGCCCGTCAAATCATTACATGAACACTGATACCAGGCGGGAATCCAGCACTGATCCCTATTGTCTAATCCAAGCAATATTCATTTACCCTTTTCTTTGCTTTCTGTCCTTTTTATATCCATGCTGTTGCATTTCCTGTTAAGCATCTATCTGTATTTTCCTAATAAGCCTCTTCTGAGCCATCTTATTGATACCTCTGAAAATCCATATATTGTGCCACTGTACTTCTCTATCCATTTGGTCACTTCACAGTATTCTAGTGTAGTGTCAATACAACTTGACTTTGGCAAATCTGTGTTGACTTGTTCTTCAGTTAACCCATGCTCACTAATATTATTTCGAATTATGAATTTTAACAGTTTCCCCTCATTTGACTAATCAAGCAATAGTTTACTCTGGTTATCTTTCTCTTCCTTTTTTGAATAAAATTGTTACAGTTGCTGTTCTCATAGTTTTCATCTTTGAGGATTATAAGTATTAGATATTTGTAAGACTTTCTATTTCCTAACAGTCAAAAATGCATGCACCGTTAGGACCAGGTAATATAGGAATAACAGATGTGTTGAGTATAGGGCTAACGGGAGGACTTTGAATAGAGTGGAGGAGCAGAGGGATCTAGGTGTATGTGTACATAGATCCCTGAAAGTTGGGAATCAAGTGGATAAGGTTGTTAAGAAGGCGTACGGTGTCTTGGCGTTTATTGGTAGGGGGATTGAATTTAGGAGTCGCAGCGTCATGTTGCAACTGTACACAACTCTGGTGCGGCCGCACTTGGAGTACTGTGTGCAGTTCTGGTCCCCACATTACAGGAAGGATGTGGAGGCTTTGGAGAGGGTGCAGAGGAGGTTTACCAGGATGTTGCCTGGTATGCAGGGGAGGTCCTATGAGGAGAGACTGAGGGATTTGGGGTTGTTTTCACTGGAAAGAAGGCGGCTAAGAGGGGATCTTATAGAAACATATAAGATGATTAGAGGTTTAGATAGGGTGGATGGTGATAGCCTGTTTCCTCGGATGGAGAAATCTAGCACGAGGGGGCATGGCTTTAAATTTAGGGGGGGTAGTTATAGGACGGATGTCAGGGGCAGGTTCTTTACCCAGAGGGTGGTGAGGGACTGGAATGCCCTGCCTGCTGCAGTTGTAAATGCGCCTAGTTTGGGGGCGTTTAAGAGATTGGTGGATAGGTTTATGGACGAAAAGGGATTGGTTTAGATTAGAGGGTCAATGTTTTTTTTTTAAAAAATAAGACTGGTCGGCGCAACATTGTGGGCCGAAGGGCCTGTTCCGCGCTGTAATGTTCTATGTTCTATGTTCTATAGCTATCTAAATTCTGCTATTTTTCACAAAACCAATTCCTTTACTACAGTCATCTCTAATGCATCTATGTACCCACTTTCAATTATCATTGGTATACAAAGGGGAAGCATGGTGGCACAGTAGTTAGCAATGCTACCTCACAGTCCCAGGGATCCAGGTTTGATTACTAGTTTGAGTCACTGTCTGGACGGAGTCTGCACATCCTCCCTGTGTCTGTGTGGATTTCCTTTGAGTGCTCCGGTTTCCTCTCACAGTCTGAAAGAGGTGCTGGTTAGGTGCATTGGCCTTGCTAAAATTTCCCTCCGTGTACCTGAACAGGTGCTGGAATGTGGTGACAGTAACTTCATTGCAGTGTTAATGTAAGCTTACTGTCACACTAGTAAATAAACTTTAGATGCTGTACATTCTTTCAGGAGCTGAGAGCATCGCCAATTTTGTTACCAACCTTAATGCTATTGGTCTGTCTGTACTGTCGGGTTGTTCTTTATGTCTGACTTTTAAAACGTATAAAACAGCTGAAAAGGCAGAAGGAACAACATTCTATTGCTGCTGTTTTCATTTTCATTCGGAGTCTTTTGCTAGCTGGCACAGCCCAGTTATGTAACTTTGTACAAAGACCGCAGCATTGGAAAAGATCCATGGGCAGCACAATATACCAGCCTCTACATCGGTTCAGGTAGGTGTGAGAAAATAGCTGCACTCAGGATGAGCTGACTTGACAGCTGCCAGAAATGGAGGCTTTAGCTTTAAGTCCATGAGTAGGTAGCAGATACCAGCTGCTGAGGATTGTAGGCATTTTTATCTTCTAGATCACTGCATGTTTCACCTCTCTCTTTGCTAGATGACAACTCATGAAGTTGGAACCTGGGACCTAATAAGGATTGTAGCAAATTTGTTTCAGTCTTTTGGTATTGACTGGCAGACATAAAGATGTCTGCGCTTACTGGGGAAGGTGAGACAAGTGCTATGTTACACTATTGATGAGGTTGGTACAGGTATAATTGTTTCGTCCCTTCATGTATGAAAACTTGATTCAAACCTAGTTCATACTGATGGATGAGAATGTTGTCTCGTTAGACATAAAAGTCCATTGCATGAAAACTTGGACAGTCTTAACCCATTTTCTTGTGCGTATGAGACATTGCACTGAAGTATCATTGGCTCTCATTCAGCCATGCTGTTTGGGAGGCACTATGGCACAGTGGTTAGCATTGCTGCCTCATGGTGCCAGAGACCCAGGTTCAATTCTGGCCTTGGGTGAATGTGTGGAGTTTGCATGTTCTCCTCGTGTCTGCGTTGGTTTCCTCCATGTGCTCCGGTTTCCTCCCATACTCCAAAGATTAGGTGGCGTGGCCATGCAAACTTGCCCCTTAGTGTCCAAGGATATGTATGTTAGGTGGATTAGTCATGGTAAAAGCACGTGGTTGCAAGGATAGGCTGGGTGGGGAGTATACCTTGGTTAGATGCTGTTTCGGAGGGTCAGTGCAGATGCTTTGGACAAAATTCTCTCCTTTGGCACAGTTGGAATTCTGTGGAATAGTGACTAGCGGGCATAACGTTTCTGAGGCGAGGGTTAAGACAAAGTGCTGGCAATCTTACTGTATCAGTCTTGTGCTATACATGATCTGTTTGCTAGGGAAACAAGATGGGAAAATGTTGATTCCCCAGTACAGACTTCTCTTATGTTAAGCACAACAGCAAAGAGGCAACCAACATTGTTCATGCTGGTATCTTCGATCAGTCCCTGACAGCCACTGTTCTCTCTCACTGCTAAGTTGACTTGGGTGCAGGTGCATAGTGTGACCACTTTTGATTGAAGACATAGCACTGTCTCTGAGGAAATTTTGCACACATTGTCCTGTTTGCAGTCTAATTTCGTGTCAGCAGTATTCCATAGTGGATAGCATTTTCCATGGGTTTCAATGTGTCAGGTTTTTCCTCTTCCCCAGCCATCCTATTTGAACCAAATCATCTTAAATAGATTTTTGCATTGTATCCGTATGTATGCAACCATCACAAAGATGTTTGTAGCGGTAAATTGGTTAATTTTCTACTACTATAAACTCGTTTTGCAAGCAACAGTGATCTTGACTGACACAAGCAGACAACACACTTGCCAACGTTAAATCTATTTTTCTGTTCACATTTTATTTTTCTTCAATTAATACATTTTGCAACTGTCTGACATCCTGTGAAAGGAATGAATACGGAGCAGATGTGATTTAGTAAACACTTTAAAAAAATATTATCTGTAATTAACAGACCAAAGCAGCTTTCAAAGTTAACATCAGCAAACCTAGATGTAGTACTATACCGAGGGTTTCTGTATAATTTCAATTAGCTAGCAAAAGTATTATCTGATAAATACATTACATTATTTTACACTAGTATTGTGAATTTTGTAATTTCCCAGTATATAGTTTCTGTACTTAATGTTATGGTTTGTGTCATATGCTGTAAAAGTATTTTTATAAAAAAACTTAATAGAATATTGTATCTTGAGTTGAACACACACAAAACATGGAAAACTAAGATGTGGCGATGCTGGCATTGGACTGGAGTAGGCACAGTAAGATATCTCACAATGCTAGGTTAAAGTCCAACAGTATATTTGGTAGCACAAGCTTTCGGAGCAAAAAAGCTCGTGCATCCGCAAGCTCGTGCTACCAAATAAACCTGTTGGACTTTAACCTGGTGTTGTGAGACTTCTTACGATGGAAAACTAACTACATTCTGCAATGTGCACGTTCTGGTTAATAACAAAGTATATGAGAGGGTGGATAAGAAATAAACTCCAAGTAAGAAATCATTTTTTTCAGTTTGGATGAGGAGAAAACTCTTCTGGAGCTCTTTTACAAATCTAATGAGTTTTCCTCCCTATGGAATGTACAAGGTAAGTTTATAATAAGGCAATTGCTACTTGAGTTCACTAGTACAACGAAACTCCCAGTCAGAAGATTAGAGTTTGCATTATCTGCCCTAATAATATGGGGGGACATGTTTCAATTTGGCTGGATTGTTGGACTGAATGCTGTAGGGTAGGGTTGAGTGGGGGATACAGTGAATGGGTCAGAATCAAGCCAGTCTTAAGCATGTTGATTCCTCCTCTTTTTGGAGTGGCACAGTGATTGGCACTGCTGGCTCATTGCACCAGGGACTTGGGGTTCAGTTCCAGCCTTGGATGACAGCATGGAATTTTTATGTTCTTCCTGTGTCTGTGTGGGTTTCCTCCGGGTGCCCTGGTTTCCTCCCACAGTCTAAAGATGTGCGGGTTTGGTGGATTAGCTACGGTAAAATTGCTGGGTTATGGGATAGGACAAGTGAGCCTGGGTCAGTTGCTCTTTTGGTGAATCGATGCAGACTTGAGGACTGAATGGCTTCTTGCTGCATTATAGGATTCTATGGTTCCTGCAGTTTGTCTTTAGCAGTATTAATGACAAACTGAGGGGATAAACGAGGAGAAATAGAGGACCTAAGGTGGGAAGATCAGAACAACGATTGATTTTAGAGTTTACAATTGCCAGTGTAAATTAGATTTCCAGATAAGCATTGATTGCTTGATTTGATGGTGTAGATAGTTGTGCTTATTAATTCATAGTGACTAAAAACCACCAGAAGAATATCTGGTTACTCCAAGTGCCATCGACGATTAGTGAGGTTTAGTGAAGGTGGCAGGGGGATTGGGGAAGATGTAGAATAATGCTAATTGGAATGTCACATTTATAACGTCATAATGAGAAGTAGGTAGAAGAAGCTAAATTTGTGTGTGTAAATAATTGTTGGATAAATGTATCAAATGTTATGGAATATTCTTTTGACTATCTACAGATATTTTGAGCTTTTCCTTTCATTTTTGTTTTCCTTCTAGTTTGCTACCCTTGCTCTTAATGATTCACTAGATTCTCTTCACTACTGTGATGTTTGCTGGGGTATGGTGCACCCTTCAAAGCTTTTTGTCTACTAGCCATTTACAAGCGTGAGTTTAGCTGTCTGCCTGAACTGTGAAAGACATAAAGGCTGATACAGCGGGATGTATTTGCTGTTCTAATTTTGAGTATTGCTTGTGTTATCGAGTCATTTTAGCACAGGAGAAGGCCATTCGGCCCATCAAACTCAGGCTGGAAATCTGAGGACAAAGTTTTACACCCTTGATTGGCTTGCATGTTCCGGTAACTCCACATCAAGAATCATAATCTCTACCGTGCAGAAGGAGGCCATTCAGCCCATCGAGACTGCACCAACAATCCCATCCAGTCCCTATCCCCATAACCCCATGTATTTAGCCTGCTAACCCCTCTGACACTAAGGAGCAATTTAGCACGGACAATCCACCTAACCTGCACATATTTGAAGTGTGGGAGGAAACCGGAGCACCTGGAGGAAACCCAAGCAGACAAGGGGGGAATGTGCAAACACCATATACACACCCAAAACTGGAATTGAACCAGCTCACTGGCGCTGTGAGGCAGCAGTGCTAACCACTGTGCCACCATACCGCCTGTAAGGAACAAGAACTACTTACTTTCATAAGGCACCTTCAACATAATGAAAGAGCAAAGACACTTAAGGCTCTGCACCAAGCATTCTTGTGTCTCGGTGCAGACTTGATGGGCCAAAGGGCCTCTTCTGTACTGTGCAATTCTGTGATTTCACAGATGGGCATAAATAGAATGGAGTGTTGTGCCATGGAGAAACTTTGCTCGGAGAGGGTACAGAAGAGATTTATTATAACGGTAACATGATGTGGAACAATTGAAATGTTAGCATGTCATCAGAATTTGACTTTTGTGTTGGTCTTTGCTGCGATTGAAATAGTGTTTATGCACTTTGTGGTTCAAATATTTATGATTTCTACTTCACGTAATGTCATATTTTTATGCCAGGAACAATAAATCTTAAAGCCAGAAATCCGATTTTGAAAGGACAGACGTTATAATATAAAGAACAACCCAGCTACCCATGTCTATATTTTGCGATCACTCACAAATAGATGCATTTGTATTCAGGTCTGGGGAAGATTCTGTCTACAGTATTTGTTTATTTGGCATTTTGCTAAACTGGCAAATGTTGGCAGGAACCTTTTTTAAATGAGTTAACCTTTCCACTAGTCAGCATTGTAAATTCTGTTTACTCTTGTACTAAATTATAGATTTTGCATCTGTGATATCTTTCAGTGCCATTACAGTAACAGAAGCAGCGATGGAAGTTGCCTCCTTTTTGCAAGCTTTCAACAACTTTGTCAGTCCTCTGAGTGACTGACAGCTTTCAAGTCTGTTCTGTTGGGAGTGTGCAGAGCACTGACCTTCTGCCACTAGATGCTGCTATTGCGCTTTGTAGATGATTATACCTCGGCCTGTAGGGTAGTTTCCAGTCAAAGGGTGGAATTGCAAACATTTTAAATCAAGTGACAACTAGGACTTTTGATGAAAGCACATTTACTTCATCTGATCTGATGTAAACAGCTAAAGCCTACAATGGAAACAGTCACTGTGAAATGTGAAAAGCAGCTTTTTAAAACAAAGATCTATAGAGTTAAGTACAAAATTGTTTTCACTGCTGCAGGATGGTTTGCACGTTCTGAAGCTTAATAGAGTTTTAAACACTACTTGTTAGTGACTCCTTACATAAAAGCTAGATACTGTGAAACTCAAATAATAGTTTATCTACTGCCATCTTCAATTTGGATTGAGATGTTTTCAATGTTTATGCAAAAAAAATCAACAAAAAAAACTACATCTTGATCTGAGAAATTGCTTTGAATTTGGATGAATCATTTGAAATTAATTTTTACTGTAAATTGCAAAATGTTTGAAAACCCCATCAGCCACCAATGTTTTTTTCTGAGAATTTTCCCTTAAGCAAAATTTGCATCATAAATATTTCATAGTAAACAAGAAATGTTTAATCGGATGCTTGAGAGTTATGGGCCTCAGTTCTGTCACCATTAATAAACTGAATGCTGCAATGTTGTCCTATCCATCCCCTTGATGTTTAGTAACCTGTGAAATGTCAGGAGGCTTATTCTAAGCTGTTTGGACCAGCCCCTTGTTAACTGTTGTTCCATTGACATGTGAAGACTAATCCAAAGCAGATATTAGATTCCAGGAGTTGATGCCAACCAAAGAGGACTTGTTCAGCCCCTGAGCTGACTTGACCGTATTTCCTAAGCTAAACCAATCTAGTGAGCATGTGATTTTTGGGTTGTTTTGTGTGTGAACTCCTGTTTGAAACAATTATGTTTCCTAACATAGGCCATGTTTGGCGTTGGTAGCATTGATTTTTAACCAGAGGAAATGGTTTTGAAGCAGTTTTGGCAGCCTCTTGAGAGTTGATAGTAAGTTGTTTGATGTTAATTTATTTGCATGCTCCCCTGCAGTAGATGATATCTGTTTATACCTGAAGATTCCCATGGTGAATTAGAAGCATGCTGCAGGAACACTCCACTCTGTAATTATTTCATATCAGATGTTGACTTGAATGGCAACAGCTACCTGGGTGGTTATTAGTGATAGCAGAAATTGATTAAGGCTCGAAAGTCTGTAGTAGGTGATGTTCATACAAGAAGTGATGCTTCGAGACCCAAAAGGAATATTACTTCTTAATTAAAGCTACAATGTTCAGGAATTGACAACATTGAAAACTGTTGCAAGTGCAAGGTTCTGTGCCGACTGAAAAATTTACATTGTCTTCTATTTTAAGAGTTTTCTTTTGAAACCACTTGAAGCGGATGTTGTGTTGATTTGGCTTTTTCCATCTATGCTCAGGAGGCTGCCAGCATTGCGTTTCACGTTGGTTGTCCCGGTATCCTGGACTCTTTAGTGGGGAGGAAGTGAGCAATAGATATTAGAAAGAGGCAAACTGCTGCTTCCTGAGGTGCTCAGCCACCTCGTCTCCCTCCACCCCAGAAAAATAATGGAATAGTTTGTTCCACATGGCTAGTCAATGAATTGTGTTGTGTTATAATTGGGCAGGAACATTCTTTATTTTGATACATGGATTTTTTTTGTACTTCTCCCTTTTTTCCCAATATTTTAATCATTGTGAAGTTTCCAAATAAATAATAATAGAGCATCAGGTCAGGAAATAATCTTGAAAATAATGATTTGTAATACATCCTGAATTTTTAATTGAAACATGTTCATAATGCATCACTGAAGTTAGATTGTGTGTAAAGAGGCTTTAAAGATGTATATGAAGCCAGCCAAAGTCTTTATTCAGCAGGACCGATATCTGACGAGATTAGCATGTTCAAAACCCATTGGTTCGGTTACATAAATGAAATGAATGAAGGTCCCCCTTTCTATGAGTGACCACCACCAGGCGAGCCTGATCCCACCCCAAAATTACAGTAATTCGTAAGGGCACAACAAACAGGCGCAATCAGAAACCACTGCACAGCGACTCAAAATGCAGGAGTAGTGCCTAAGCCAGCCACTGTTCCCCGGGGATGTCAGCAAGCCAAGCCAAACAGATGAACTCATTGCTGCAATGTACCATGCACCTTGTATATTATGAATACACAAACATATTGCAAAACAAGAATATTTGGAATCCCAAATGCAAATTAATGCGTTTTAAAATGTGGTTAGTGGAACAGCTTGCGCAATAAGTTTGCTGTATCTAAAAACGTGAATGTGTTAAACATTATTCATTTAAGTTCAGTAGACTCTGGTCACTGATCTCAGCAGATGGAACAATGATTGCTCAGTTCTGAAGTAGTGCAGCTCTGAAAGGGACAAAGCTGTAGTTAGTTTCTACTTATTTCACCTACAATAGTCTCCGCATATAGTTTCCAGTTTCTGTACTGTTGTATTCCAGAATTAAGTAAAATGGTTTAATATATACAGGGCAGTTGTCTATTGAAGCTTTGGTTGGAACCTTTCTTTCAGCAATGGTAGGTCATGAGTGAAATTAATTCAGATTGGCTGAGTGAGAGAAATAATTAGTTCATGATAAACCTGGATAATTGATTGCACAATGCTCACTTTTTGCAACTCCTGAGACACTGAAGCAGTCCATGTCCATATGCAACAAGACCTGGACAATATCCACGCTTGGGCTGACAAGTGACAAGTATCATTCACGTTACTCAAGTGACAGGCAATGAACTGTTCACTACACATCATTGTAGTTAGATTGTGTGAGAGGATCTAACCATCCCCCCACTGATGTTCAATGGCATTATCATTACTGAATCCCCCACTGTCAACATCCTGGGTGTTACTGTTGTCCAGAGCTAAACTAGACCAACCATTTAAATATTGTGGCTACAGGAGAAGATCAGTGGCTGGGAATTCTGTGGCAAGTAACTCACTGCCTCATTCTCCAAACTTGTCCACTATTTACAAGTCAACTGTCAGGAATGTGATGGAATTCTCTCTGCTTGCCTTGATGTGTGCAGCTCCAACAATACTCAAGAAACTTGACAACATCCAGGACAAAGTAGCCTGCTAGATTAGTACCTTATCCACCAACTTCAACATTTTGTCCTTCCACCACCAACGTGCAGTGGCAACAATGTTTACCATCTACAAGATGCACTATAGTAGCTAAACAAGGCTCCTTCGACAGCACCTTTTAAAATCCACAATCACTAGCACCTATGAGGATAAGGTTAGCAGATGCGTGGAAACACCACCACCTCCATAATGTAAACAGGAAGACCAGTGTTCAAAAAATAGTATTATACTCCACAGAACAAATGAAATTCGGGAAACTCGAACTCTTGTCTATTGAGAGAATTGTGTGCCAGTAAATCTTTAAAGTTTGAAGAGAATGTTTGGGATAATTCATGTTAGTAACTTAGTAATGTCTCATCCTGTCCAGTGGATCAGCTGGGCACTTTAACGTATTTATATTTTCACAGGGTTGGAGACCCCCCCCCAACTAGAATTGATCCAAACTCTGGATTTCAGGGTGCTTAGGTGTTTAGATTTCCTCTGACTCTGAAATAACACCCAGTTTTATGTGGCATTGTGCAACTGAATCCATTTGGCATCAATCTAAATGTGATAAAATAATGGAATTGATCCAAATGCAGTGCTGGGTTACAGAAAGGGAGCAACCAGTCACATGTCTTCCTTACTTTGAAATTTGCTCACCAGCTGAAATTAATCATTCCTTCTCATAAGACATTTGGAAGGACTTGTAAACTCTCTTTGTTGCGTTGTGTTCCACGGGCGCTTACATAATTGTCGGATAGATGCCAGTGTTTTAATTGTACTGGAAGATCCTGGCCAGGGGAGTGACAAGTTCTGCAGCACAAGTCTTCACTGTTGCTGGAATGTCATCAAGGCCCATTGCCTTTGCAGTATCTAGTGCTTCCAACCGTTTCTTGATATAATGTGGAGTGAATCGAATTGGCTGGAAACTGGCATCTCTGATGCCAGGGACCACTGGAGAGGCCAAGATGGATCACCCACTCGGCACTTTTGGCTGAAGATTGCTGCGAATGCTTCAGCCTTATCTTTTGCGCTGATGTGCTGGGCTCCTCCATCACTGAGGCTGGGGATGTTTGTGGAGCCTCCTCCTCCAGTGAGTTGTTTAATTGTCCACCACCAATTGCGGCGGGGTGTGGCAGATTGCAGAGCCTGGATCTGATCCATTTGTTGTGGAATCGCTTAGCTCTGTCTATCACTTGCTGTTTATGCTGTTTGCATGCAAGTAGTCCTGTTTGGTAGCTTGACACATCATCATTAAGTATGCCTGGGGCTGCTTTTGGCATGTCCTCCTCCGCTCTCCATTGAATATTATTATAATAATTATTTATTATTTTTAATTTTTTTGAGACCAAATATTTTTGTACGTTGATGTCTCAATAGTGTAAGGATTAAATTAACAGGAATGAAAAGGTTTAAAGTAAAACCTTGTAACATCCTGTTCATTATTGCTTTCCATTATAGAGTGTAAGGAAGAATACTGCTCCCATAGGACCAATTTAAAGTTCCGGATTGTCAGACTTGGCAGCAAGAAATGATCTCTAGGCTCTAGGGCTAGTACTAGTGGCCTAACACACAAGCTTCTCGGGACCCTAACAGTTAAACTATAGGCAGGTTTGCTTCAGATCATTTATTTATGCATTAATGGACATAAACTGGCTGTTTCAACTGAAGCCACTCGGAACACTGGGAACCTGTGCAAACTTGGGCAACAGTTGGGTTGTGGCAGTTGGCCACATCACTAGATAAACTGGCATGACCATATGCTACAGAGTTGGAGTAGAGCTGGGATTGAAAGAAATTACTGTCTTATGTTCCTAATGTGGATGGGCGCTGCTGCATTAACTGGATACATCAGCCAGTAGATGATACAAATTCCAGATTTTGTAGGAATGTGCTGAAACCCAGTATGGTAGCTGTCCATTGAATCACCACATCTCCAGGGAATATGTATTCTGTCAAGTGTGCTGCTACAATTCTTGAGGTTTAATCTTTGCCTTCTACTTGTCATTGCTTTTGTACTAAAATTATTATATGGTGGGGAAAAATCGCTGAAGAATTCCGTTACCATTGCTGGGTGAAGTCACTAGTTGCTTTTAAGACCGCTGCCTTGTAATTCAAAAATGAGGATGAAAACTCTTAATCTACCTTCCAAGAGACTCACAGTTTCTGTCTGCATTAGTATAGTGGTTAACACTGTTGCCTCACAGTGCCAGGGACCTGGGTTAATTTGCAATTTGGGTCACTGTCTGTGTGGAGTCTGCACGTTCCCCCTGTGTCTGCATGGATTTCCTCCCACAGTCCAAAATGGCGTGCTGATTAGGTGCATTGACCATGCTAGTGGGGTGCCCCAGGGGTCGGTGCTGGGGCCTCAGCTATTTACCATTTATATAGATGATCTGGAGGAGGGAACCGAGTGTAGGGTGTCGAAATTTGCTGATGACACCAAGATTGGGGGAAAGGCAAATTGTGCGGAGGGTGTGGAGAGTCTGCAGAAGGATCTAGATAGGCTGGGCGAATGGGCCAGGAAATGGCAAATGGAATTTAATGTTGGCAAGTGTGAGGTGGTCCACTTTGGTAGGAAGGACTATTACTTACGTGGCGAAAAACTGCAGCAGGCGACGGTGCAGAGGGACCTCGGGGTCCTTGTGCATGAGTCGCAAAAACCCAGCCTGCAGGTGCAGCAGGTGGTCAGGAAGGCGAATGGGATGCTGGCCTTCATAGCGAGGGGGATTGAATATAAAAGTAGGGAGGTCTTGCTGCAGCTGTATAGGGCATTGGTGAGGCCGCAGCTGGAGTACTGTGTGCAGTTTTGGGCGCCGCACCTGCGCAAGGATATTTTGGCCTTGGAGGGAGTGCAGAGGAGGTTTACTAGGCTGATACCGGAGTTGAGGGGGTTGAGCTATGAGGAGAGGCTGAATAAACTAGGCTTGTACTCGTTAGAGTTTAGAAGAATGAGGGGAGATCTCATTGAGACGTATAAGATGATGAATGGGATGGATAGGATAGAGGTGGAAAGACTCTTCCCGCTCAAAAAAGACAGTAGGACTAGGGGGCACAGCCTCAAGATAAAGGGGGGGCGGTTCAGAACGGAGTTGAGGAGGAACTTCTTCACTCAAAGGGTGGTGAATCTCTGGAATTCTCTGCCCGTTGAAGTGGTGGAGGCTGCCTCGCTAAATATTTTTAAGAAGCGGGTTGATGGGTTTTTGATAAGAGAGGGGATTAAGGGTTATGGGGAGAGGGCGGGAAAGTGGAACTGAGCCACGACAGATCAGCCACGACAGATCAGCCATGATCTTATTGAATGGCGGGGCAGGCTCGAAGGGCCAGATGGCCTACTCCTGCTCCTATTTCTTATGTTCTTATGTTCTTATGTTCTTAAATTCTTCCTCAGTGTACCCGAACAGGCGCCAGAGTGTGGCGACTAGGGAATTTTCACAGTAACTTCGTTGCAGTGTTAATGTAAACCTACTTGTGGCACTAATAAATAAACCTTCATCAATTTAACATATTATCTGCAAGCTTCTCCAAAAGTTCACTTTTCTTCCATTCTTGACTGTGCCACCAGCCCCTCCGAAACAAGAATACTGATGTCCACTTGAGGTTTGCCCTTGGACTTTCAAGAGATGTGTTTTCTTCCTTAAGAAGCCCTGACCTTGAGGTGTGCACTACCCCAGCCTCTCTCGCCCTCCAGTGCTGCAGAACAATTTCCAGTTTTAACTGTGCTTTATGTGGTGACTCACTTCCTTTCTGTGAAATGCTACATAGCAGAGGTTCGGGTGATTGGAATGTCCCCATCACTTTTATTTTTGCAGTTGGGCACTCTGAATGTTTTGAAATAGGCACGTGAACATTTAGAAACATTGATGCTTTGTGGATGAAGAAGGATTTAGCAGCTCATTTGCTAGAATCCAGTGTCTCGTTTACGTATGCATGTGTCAGCCCTGTAGCTAATATCCTGATGGGTGGAAATATATTTTTTTTGCTAAAGATATCGTCAGTCCCTCTTCAGATGATTTGTGTGCTGCACTGTGAAATGTTCATACTAGCTAGCTAGCTCAGTGACGAGAAGGTCGAATATTTAATTTTCTGTCAATTAAAATTTTCAATCCATTATACTTGATTCATTAACAAAGCCACCATTTTATGGCTTGTATGATCTATGTATTTTTCCAGCAGCTGCCTCTGGCATTTTGAGCTTGACTTTATTGATATATATTCAGTGGAAATTTGTGTTTCCTTATGTTTTGGGAATTGTCACAATTGCTGTGAATTTAATGCGGTTTAAGAATACACTTGGAAGCATCTTATCTGCCCCACTTTAGTGATATGCCAGACTTGTTGATCACAGGTTTGGAATGAGCTTCCCTTGTACCCTTGCTGAATTTGGTAAAGAAAATAAGCACACGAACATTGTGCTCGGTTTTAAACCCAGTTTTTCCACTCAGCTAAATTGAAAAGGATGTTCCTTTTTAAACGCTAATTACTAATTTATAAAATAAACATTAAATATTTAGGAAAAAAATAAAAATTTGATGACTTTAATATGTTAATAAATTCTACTAAATTTGAAAGCATTTTTAAACCAATTTGTGTTCTCTATAGTACTGCATTGAATAATTCCTCGCTTGCCATTTAAAATACATCTTGAGAGCGGCTGCATAGACACTCAGCAAAAGTCCCCAAAATTGATCAGTTATTTTTAAATCCCCTAGTTCAGAGTTAACCAAAATCCAGTTGGGTTTGCACTCATGTATTTTGGCTGTCAGTATTAATATATGTGATAGGTAAACCATAAAAGCTGTTTGTCACATTTAAACAAATATGAATTCCCTAATGTGTAAAGTTCAAAAGATAACAGAGAATTCTAATATTATGTAATTAATTAATAATTGTCAATAGGGCTGCAGCTGGCAGTAAAATTCTCCTGCCTGTTTTAATGAAATGTGCATATTAATCACAAGTTTCTTAACTAGTCAACAAGACTGTTTGTAGCACAAATGCTCAATATTTTCTCTCCTTTTTTGCTATCTTGCCCCATATTTCATAACTGCAAAATGTAGGCGATGTTTTGTAGTTTTGTGATGCCCCTAAATCCTCTGTAGGAACAAACCCAAGCTGATCTCCCAGAAATGGTTCCAGTTACTTGGGGAGGAGTGTGGATTGTGGGGTGGGGGGATGCTGGGGGAGAGGTAGAGACTGTTTGACTCTCCGGGAATGAGCAAAATTTGTAATGTGTTCAGATGAATTTATTGTTGATTGCTTGAAACCTTAAAGCTGTAATGCCAGCTGCTCTTATTGCCCAGGAATTTACTGTATTCATGATGTAAACTATTTTCTTAGAACTCCCCTGATGCAGAGATTTGTAGCAGCTTATGAATTTTAAGCATGAGTCACTAAATTAACTGAGGCAAATGAGGCTTGTCAATCACAGTGATGTCCAGCCCTTAATTTATGTCCCCAGTACCACACCCTTTGTTTCTTTGAATCAATGGATTTAGTTTCAGTCTCCAGTAAATACAACATAAAATGCCTGCTTGAAGCGGAAGTTGCTGAAACAATGAGCAAATTTGTTGATGTTGCAATAATGTGCAAAACTGCCTTATCATGTATGCTTTTGAGTGTGTGAAAGAGTTGGGGGAAAGGTATAATTCACGTATTTACGAAAATGCTGACTTATTTATGATCTCTGCCCAAGAATGGTCTTGACAAACAGGTTTCATTGTGTCCCTTAGAGAGTTTTAAGTCACTTCAGTACGGTAAATGGGAAATAAATATTATTGTTAGTCTTATGCCTCTTGCTTTTTGGCACTCCTGTTCACAGCACAATTACAAAAACCCAAGGTTTAGGTGCAGTCAATTACTGCTGACTAAAATTGACAGAGACGCATATGAAAGAAATTAATCCAATTATTTTGCTAGAAAATCTTTTAAAAGCTGTATCGTTCCAGTTAGTGAAAGAAAAATAGCTTTTTTCCTTATCCCCATATGACTGTTCTAAAAGCAAATTGATATTTCCTAGCAGAATTGAAGCTTATTCAGTATTAATCTGTCTCAATGATGACTGTGTGAGCCAATATAAACCTCAGCAATGCATAGTGTGCTCCGTTTCTGCAGTATTGAATTAATGACCTGTTTGCCAGAAAAATGTTATTCACTAATTAAGAGTATTCATTTAATAGGAAATTCATAATAGAGCCTTAGCACTATCTGGGATTATTCTACCCCTTATAGCTCTTTAATGAGCTTGTGTATCAGAGACATTCCCTACCTGCGCTTTTACAGATTTTATCATCTTGATCTCAAACCCCCTCCCCACCCCCCCGTCACCTCTCCTGCAGTCACATCTGCACCATGTGTAAAACAAATTGAATGTTATTGATTATTTACGAGTTTGCAGGTAAGCTGATAAAGCACGATTTGAAATTGCTAATTTAAATCTTGTGCACTTTAATTTTAAACCTTTTTTAATATTGAATTTTTTTCCACTCAAGGCCAAAGCATTCAAATGAAAATGCTTAGTGTTGCCATCTTATTTTTTTGTGTGGAGAGAGGGTCGAATTAATCAATGGATCTGACACTGGGTCACTAATTTATTTTACTGTGCTACACTATCTGAATGAGTTGTTGGATCTGAAAACACGTCTTCCCTGTGATGTTGCCATGGTTCGCAAAGCAACAACTTAATTCTTGGAGAGATAAAATAACACAGACCTGCTAGTTGTTTCTAAGGTAAAGACCTAAATGTGGTTTGGAATGGAACGTGAGGAGGAATATTTATAATAGGAATTTCCCATTGGAATTGTTATGGCACTGGAATCATAGAATCTCTACAGTGCAGAATGAGGCCATTCAGCCCATTGAGTCTGCACCAACAACAATCCCATCCAGACCCTATCCCCATAACCCCACATATTTCCTTTGCTAATCTTATTGATACTAAGGGGCAATTTAGCATGGCCAGTGCACCTAACTGCACATCTATGAACTGTGGGAGGAAACCCACACAGACATGGGGGCAAACTCCACACAGACAGTCGCCGGACACTGGAATTAAACCTGGGCCCCTGGTGCTGTGAGGCAGCATTGCTAATCACAGGCTACCAGGCCACCCCTAATTCAGAGCATAACAAAATTGAGGCTGATCTTGTAGATTCCTGTTTAAAAACCTGTCCTGTTTATTTGGCAGTATGAATTTGGTATAGCTCCTGGACTCAGGGTACAATGATGTTGCATTGGTACTGCAAGGTTTAGTTTTAGTGGATTGCAATTTCACAGCTCACTAAAGTGGCAATGTAAATTCAGAATCAAGGCCTGAGCAGATTTTGAAGCAAAGTGAACTTCGCTGAAGGGGATGATAACATCAGAGCTTTCTGCTTTTTATTATTCATTTGTGGGACTTGGACGCCGCTGACTGGCCAGCCCATTCCTAGTTGCCCTTGGAGGGCAGTTGACAGTCAACCACATTGCTGTGGCTCTGGAGTCACGTGTAGGTCAGACCAGGTAAGGAGGGCAGATTTCCTTCCCTAAAGGACATTGGTGAACCCGATTTAGTTTTTCCCGATAATTGACAATGCTCATGGTCTCTTAATTCTTAGACTCTTTATTCCAAACATACTTTATTGATTCCAAATTCCACCATCTCTGTGGCAGGATTTGAACACAGTAAAAAGTCTGACAACACCAGGTTTTAGTCCAACCTATTCTAAAACCTGGTGTTGTCAGACTTTTTACTGTGTTTACGCCAGTCCAACGCCGGCATACCCACAGCAGGATTTGAATCCAGGTCCCCTGAATGTTAGCTGAATTTCAGGATTAATAACCTGGTGACAATACCACAATCACCTTCCCCTTCGTTGTTAAACTTGGTAAAGTTTTTAGGGGTTCAATTGTTAAAACTTCCCAACATTAATTTGAATGTGAAGGAGGAGCTGTTCCTCCATATCCTGCTCACCAAACATTTATATTACTCTGCTCTCTCCTAGCCATGACCATTGAAGTGTCAGACTGCAATAGCGACTACAGTGTGAACACACTCTGAAAAGTGAATTACTTTTCCACTTTTAGTGTTGCAACCAAGTGGTGTTTTCTGCACTACAATTCTGAACATAGATTTGCGAGATGATCAGCAAGGCCCATCTAGATCACCAACCATCCTGGTGGTTACTCTAGTAATGGAGTTGTTGGCTCATCATAATGATCATGTCTATCGATTAGTTTACAACAGACCCAGACATGAGGCAAAGGAGTTCCCCATGTAGTGAAGTTTTAGAACCATACGTCTAAATTGGTGAGTAAATGAAAATTGAAACCAGTACTTGGGTTTGGTGCTGTAGAGATAGTTAGAAATAAATCTTGAGGATGGGGAAGAGTTGGGGATTTTGTCTGAATCACAGATAGGTCTCTGACTGCTGTGTTCCTGTGGCCTTCTTGGGTTCAGGGGTGTGTCTAGACTGAGGGATTGCTTAAAACTGCTGGCAAGCAAAAGTATTTGAAGAGAAAATAATTTGTAGAATTAAATTTTTTCAAACTATCCTGTTTATCGTAACTATGTTGTGACAATAATGCATGGGCTGCAAGCCATTTAAACCCAGGATGGAAAATTTGCCTTAGGAGGAGCTGGTTTGGATAAACTTTCAAAATCCGGAGTGACCCTGATAGCAGTTTGTCCTCCTTCCTACCCAGTGAATCAATGGTAAATTCAATCTTTCAGCAAGAATTGTGGCAACTGGTGGGTTTTTCCTATGTGGCTGTTTCTATCAGCTGGGAACTGCGCCATATTTTGGTGATCTTTGGTGTTTGTGGTCTTCAAGAGTCACGTCCCATTCTTCTTCAGCTAATCACATGAGCATACACTTGTAATCCTTTCTCCTGAGTGTTTATCTACCTCCCTCTTAAATACATCTACTCATCTCAACTGCTCCCCGTTTTACTGAGTTCCATATTCTGACTACTCACTAATTAAAGAAATTTCTCCTGATTCCCCATTTTGTTTCTTAGTGACTATCTTATATTTATAGTCCCTAATTAGGTTGGTTGGCCATGTTAAATTGACCCTAGTGTCAGGGGATTAGCAGAGTAAATATGTAGGGTTGCGGGAATAGGGCCTGGGTGGAATTGTTGTCGTTGCAAACTCAATGGGCTGAGAGGCCTCTTTCTGCATTGTAGGGATTCTATGATTCTAATTCTAGTTTTGCCCACAGGTAGAAAAATCTTCTTCTGTTTCTATCCTATCAAATACTTTCATAATCTAAGCGATCTCTATCGGGTCACTCCTTTGCTAAAGAAAGAAAATCCACGTTGTGGGTGTGGCCTCTCTGTTCTGGTATCATTCTTGTAAATTTTATTTTTCTTCTTTATTGCCTCCATGTACTTGTTACAATATGGAGTCCAGAACTGTACATAATAGCCTCAAGTGTGATCTGATCAATATACAAGTTCAATACAACTTCTCTGCTTTTCAATTCTATCCCTCAACAGCACACGAGACTTTTATCCTGCCGAGCTGGGATGGATTTGAGTAAGAAGTCTCACAACACCAGGTTAAAGTCCAACAGGTTTAACCTGGTATTGTGAGACTTCTTACTGTGCTTACCCCAGTCCAATGTCAGCATCTCCACATCATGGATTTGAGCCCAGGTCCCAGAGGGAAAAGATCAGTGGTGACACAGACACCCCAAACATTCCAATTTTAAATGGCCAAATTATGTAGGAGGCAACAATCATTTTGTTTTGTTCTCGGAAATTGCACACTGCTTGCAAGGCTTTGTTTATTGCCCCTCCCTGCTTGCCCTGAAAAGGTGCTGTTGGGCCTTCGTGAATTGCCGCAGCCGTCGTGGTTTTGATGCTTCTACCATGATAACTATGAAATATCGTGGCAGCTACAAAGCAGGGCTGTTGAGGCATTCCCTCAATTTTGCTACTTATTTTTTCAATGAATTTGGAATAAACAATGTGAAAATACTTTTGGGATTATAGAGAGTTGTGTATTCCCTGCCCACATCAATTGTGGGTAGCTTCTTTACATGAGTAGACTGGAGCATTTCCACTCATAAAAAAAATTCTTGTGCGTGACACTGGCAAGGCCCCATACATTACCCATTGCCAGTTGCCTCCTTGAACCTCGTAGCGATTGTTATACAAGTGAGTGGCTTGATGAACCACTTAAGAGGGCGTTAAGAGTCAACCGCATAATATGGGACTGGAGTCATGTGGTCCACTTAAAGATCTGCATCCCTATTCAGTCGCTGCAATAATATTATCTCTTGGCAAAATGGGAAATCTAGATGAGGACAGCACTGTGGAAAATTAAGAAGGTGAAAAATTTTAAAAAATTAAAATAGTGGCAACATTTCAGTGCTCTTCCACAGGATGTCACTGTTTAGTGCTTTCAAGAAAATGCCATTATATCAGTGTTTACAGATCCAGAAGAATAAATGCCTGCAAATTTGGAAAATTAAGCTGCAAAAAAAAACACAAAAATAAATCATGCAGGATTATTTGGAGTGATGGTTCCATTGATGAGGTTGACTGTTTTTACATCAATATAAAGGTAATCTGATTTTGTAGAAAACTGAATATGTTTACGTCATATTAAGCAACCATTAATGTGCCAATAAAAGTACTCATTTTGACTCTAAAATGTGGAGGAAATGAAAGATTGCACTTTCCAAAGTTTCTTGAATAATGAATAAATTGAGAGGTTCAAAGCTTTTAAGACAGAATGCATAAACAACAAATGCAAGTTGAAGCATGCATTTGAAGGAGAAAATAGTTGTATATTTTGGTAATTTTGTATGTGTGAAAAAAGACATGTCATTAAAGTCCAGATTACTGTGGCAACACGTCAACTGTGCAACAAAAAAAAGTCTTTTTAATCAAGTAAATGGTTACAAGTTGTTTTGGGAATTGAAGCCACACAAAGCGAGTCCAAGATATGTCAAGGAAAATGAACCTAAACCTTCCTGACGCCTTGTCTTGAGATAGTTTCCCGCCAATATTCAGGCTGCCCTGGTTCATAGTGAGAAGTTGGATTATGTATTTTTATTTTGCGGAGTGAAGGGCATTGGAGGCTTTGCATTATTTCAAAAGTTTTCATTTTATGAACTGAGCCTAAAAAACCGCTACCTTTTGAAATAAGTTACTAAATAGACTTGCCATTTTGTATATGAAATTGAATTTAATGGGAGAAAGGCTCGTCTCTCTGATGTTGGCTCAGTGTATTTTGGATGTTTTGAGACCAGGGCCATCTGCTCTAAGCGTGCTTCCTTTGTATTCCCTTTTTAAAAAATGAACTAATTGAGAAACAGCTGTTGGTGGCTATAATATCTGTGTAAGGTGTCTATTCTCTCACTGGCTGCTCTCATTTGGAACACAAATATAGCAAAGACCAGCACAATGTTCTCACTTCACTGAACTGTTAAACCCTGAGACCATTCTTTCTTTTGTATGAGGATTACAGTACTTTCTGTGTCTGCCAACTGGTGTAATGTTGGATTGAATTCAACATTTGCAACCACTAGGTTGAATTCTATCTGACTTCATTTCCCTGACATTTAGCTGAAGTTTTGAAGTGCAATGCTTGATTACCGAATAGCTGTTTTCATTACAATGTGCAGGCCACCGCATACTGTGTTACGTGATTGGCCAATATTGTGTGCCCTGCTCCTGTTCCTTCAGATTATTGGCGGGATTTTTCGGCTGCGCTCACCCCAAAACTGGCAAATCCCACCCAAGGTCAACGGACCCTTTCATGGTCTCCTCCCTCCCCCCCCACTACAATTCCTGTTGTGGGCAGGACAAATACCCCACCCCCTCCCGTATCTGGTTGCATAACAATATAGGAAAGTGCAACTTGTTTGTGTAAATGTTTGTTTCAACATGGTGTGGCGAATAGGAGGTTGCACCACATGCCCTGTATCTTCTAAACATCAGGCATAGATAGATATCACCATGCTAGCACTCCACCTGTTAGCCAGGTTGTGGGTTCGAACTCTCCATGCCAGATGCTTGAGCATATTATTACACTGAAGGTTCAATTAAATACTAATGAACTGCTATATTACATAGAATTGGAGAGAATGTGCAACACACAGTCAGGTCATTCAGACCAACTGGTCCATGCAGGCATTCTGCTCCATTTGAACCTCCTCCTATCCATTGTCATCTAATTCTATCTGCATAACCTCTTCCTCATATACTTGTCTAGCCTCCCCTTAAGTGTTTCTGTGCAATTTGCTTCAACCACTCCCTGTGGTAGTGAATTCTATATTTCTATCACACTCCCTGGGTAGAAATGTTTGTTCTGAATTTCTAATTTTGTTTTTTGTTGTTTACTTTTTGTGGGTGCTGCAGGCATAGCCAACATTTGTTGCCCATCCCTAATTGCCCTTGACGTGATGGTGCAGAACTGCTGCAGTTCATGTGGTGCATTCTTAGTAACTATTTTCCATTAATGGTCTCTATCTTTGTTCTTTCCCATAAGACATTCTGCTTATTCAGTCTATTAAAACCCTTTCATAACTTTAAAAACTATATTAGGTCATCCCTCAGTCTGGTCTCCATGGGAGACAAGAGGATTGCCTTGTTTCTGTTGGGTATTACCTCAGATTTCTGGTATTATTCTTGTAAGTCTTTATTGCTCCCTTTCTCCAGTGCTTCTTCCCAATATTCTTGTGTGCTCTCTCATGCCTCCACCTTGCCTGATTCTTTTTCTCCCTTACATTCAATTGTATCTTCTGCCAACAGTCATCGTTGCTCAGCTTTACCTTTCTGGTTGTCATTCTCGTCTTCTCATTGTCTTCTCACTCTTACACCTCAATACCTTATTTTCCCCATTTGTCATGTAGCCTTTCCCGTGCACCATATCCTGCTACGTGCGCTCTATTTCTCTCTGTCACATTTGGCCCATTTATTTTTTTGATGCAGCCTCCTCACAATTCCCCGTTCCCAGCCTGTGGAAGAATCTATGTTGGTTTCCCGGCACCAATAAACCAATGACAATCATAAAACAAACCTGACCAAACCTTTCAGCCTTTTCTAAGCAACTAATTGATGTGTTTGCCAACTAATGTTATTCCATCACAGCAGAAAGCACAAACATTCGAAATGCATTCCTGTCTTTTCCTGTGGGCAGTTCTGAGTTTGGATAGAATACAGCAGTACTGTTGGATAGTAGAGAAAACCCATTTCCCACTTCTGGACTTAATATGATCCAAAATTTAGAATAAGAAGACATCTCCCTTTTCCAGCATCAACCAGGGTGATAACTGAGTAACACCACATAGTTGTCTGTGCTTAATTCATACTTTCATCCATTTTGTGCAAACATTTTGAATAAAACGTCCTGGGCACCAGTAGTGAAGCTCCACTAAATACATATCCTGAATTTGCCCCTCAGTTCACCCCAAAACAATTTAATGGCCATTTATCTCACCTGCTTTTAAGGGACTTTTCTGTGGATTCATTGGCTGCTGAATTTTCAATAAAATAAAAAAAGCTGCACTTAAATAGTAAATAATTTCTCTGAAGTATTTTGGAATGCCATAAAAACTTGACTTTATTCTAGTCTGCCTTTCTTTCTCTACCAGACAGTGTCACTGCCTGGAACATTGGTCCTTGTAGACACAAGTTCAGATGCAGAGTTATCCAGCATTTGCTGAACCGGGGGTGCTGGCACATGCATTAGACATTGAGAAACCTGAGTCCATGTGAGACAGCTGATCTTATTACAGTTGTCTCTGAGTGCCACGGCTCTGGCACCTAATGTACATGGGGATGTTCAGAACACAAACCTTTTCCTTGTTTGTAAAACTGTTTTGGTTCAATAATGTTGGTTAAGGAAATTCTCAGAGTTTTACAGCATGGAAAGAGGCCCATTGTGTCCATGCTGGCCATCAAGCACCTATCCATTCCAATCCCATTTTCCAGCACTTACCCCATAGCCTTGTATACCATGGCATTTTAAACGCTTAGCTAAATACTTCTCAAATGTTATGGAGGTTCCTGTCTCTACCACCTCAGGCAGAGAGTTCTAGATTCTCACTCCTCTTTAGGTTAAAAAATGTTTTTCCTCACTTCTGCTATAAACTAACTGCCTCTTGAGTCCAAGCCCTCTGGTTATTGACCCTTCTGCGAAGGGGAAAAATTCCTTCCTACCAACCTTATCTATGCCCCTCATAATTTTGTACACTTCAATCAGGTTGCCCTTCAGCCTTCTCTGCACTAAGGACAACAACCCCAGCCTATCCAATCTCTCTTGATAGCTGGAAAGCTGCAGCCCAGGCAACATCCTGGTGAATCTCCTCTGCACCCTTCTTAGTGCAATCACTTCCTTCCCATAGTGTGGCAAGCAGAATTGCACACAGTAAGCCACCTGTGGCCTAACAAGTGTTTTATCCAGGCTCCATTATAACTACCCTGCTCTTGTATTCAGTGGCTTGAATATTACAATTGAATATGATATGAATGATAATTCAAAGCCTGTAGTTTACAAAGAAAATACCTTGCTGTCAAACGAAATTGTAGAGTTTCAATAAATAAACAATGAAAGAAAGACCTTGCATTTATATAGTATCTTTCCTACCCCAACATGCTTTGCAACCAATTCATTTATTGTCAAGGTGCAATCACTTTTTATGTAAGCAAGCAGCCAGATCCACACTGTAAGCAAGTGAATGAAATCAGTGCTCTTGCTGGGGGATGAATATTACCCAGGAAATTGGGAGAATTCTCAGCTCTCATCCGTAGTTCCTTGGGACTTTTTACATCCTAAATTTGGGCGGTAGGGCTGGGATGGGCGTGGAGAAGATGTGGGCGCAGTTAAACATTTCAACGATAGAACTGTTGGTGCAACATTACTTCACTACTAGAATTGCCATCCTAGATAGTGTGACCATGCTTGAGTGGTCTTAACTTGGAGAACAAGATTGCCAACACAACAAAGCTAACAGTGCAGTTAGGGATTTTCAAATGTTATCTATTTAATGAGGCTGTGCACTTGTACATTCAAGAGGATTAGTTTGTATAACTAACCCACACAATAAATATCTCTACCAGAATGCATTTTTCAAATTGTGTTCCATTTTAGCCCTACACCCAAGCTGTCATTTTTTGATCTCACCATGTCAGTAGTTTCAAATAGCATTAAGAAATGAAGTGGAATGAAAACATCTTTATATAGATGTCAATTTTTTTTGTTCTAGTCATTTGTGAGTAAAGCTTAAAATCTTTGTAAAATGCTGAAGCTGTTAAGCAGCTGCTGTAACATCACAAGAATGGTATGAATGCATTAAGAAGCTGACCAAAGCTTGGAGGTCATGGGGACAGAAAACAGATGAACTGGGAGATTGCACAGTAGAGCCGAAAGATAATGAGCATAAAGTCACGTAACAAAAGTGAACAAGTTCACTGATGTGTTCATTGCAAAGGTGGATTGTCGGTTTGCAAATGGGTCATATTTTGAAAGTTAGATATGGAGAATGCTTTCCTATTTCTGTGCTATCTGATTAGTCTGCCAATGATGTGGATATGCCGGCATTGGACTGGGGTAAACTTTTTACTGTAGTCTGCCAATGACGGCATATCTTAAAGCAATGTGGAGACTGTCCTTGTAGGCTTCTTTTGGCCTTTTGCTGTCAGGACTATACGTCAGTACATGAAAGAGATGGTATTGAGGCCTCAAACCAGCCATGATTTTGGTCACAGTGCACCCATTTGTAGACTGTTTGAGGTACAGTCTACAAATTCTCAGGCAGCCATCATCACTTAGCTGCAACAAATAGATATAAACTGAAATTCTCCGGCCATTTGTACTCAACTGCCTCTGCCAGTAAGAATGGAAAATTTGGTGCTGAGCAAAATCTTTGTTCACTGCGGCGGGACTGGAGAATCTGACGAGGTCGGAGAATTTTGGTCATAGTTGTTTTTGCTACATAGTTTGAAAATACAACCTTCTGAAGCCAAACACCTTCAAATAATGCTCTTAATTGTATTAATTTGCAAAGAAATGAAATAGAGATTTCCCAAAAGTTTTTTTAAAAAGGTTTTCCTTTCCTGTACTTTTTGGTGAGGACCGGTAGAATAGTTGAGCATTGTAGCTTTAAGTACATCCTGATTTTAAATCATTTCACGAGGTTATTGCTGCAGAGACTCTCTAGAGTCAATATAGCAATAATCTGTGGCCACGAGTGCCCACAAATGGAATTTTGCATGAGCTGCATTTCCTACTGGAATGAACAGTGGTGATTTATTTTTTAAGAGTGTATTATGCCAGCGCTGTACTTCCAGTACAGAGTGAATTGAATCTTGACTGTTAACAGTGATTTGAAAAGGTTTCGTGAACATGTTAATTAAACATGCAGTATTCTTTTTGTAAACCTTTCTAGGGTGTATTTAAGAATCTGTGTTTCCAATTATTTCACAATGAAATATTCTTTCAATATTTGTGGTGTTGCATATTGAAACCTTATGAGTATTTGAAAAAGTACATACAGTCTATATTAAAAGTCAGCATTTCCATAGAAAATTAAAAGTTGCTTCTTTATATTTAAATGACTTACTTGACCCAGTTATTTTTTAATTTTGCTGTGAATGAAAGCCAGACTTCTGCCAAACTATGTCTGTACTGTGCTCTAATTGTATTAATTTAAAAAGCATCTGATTTTAACTAAACTTGTTGTCTTCTTTACCAATTTCTTTCTGACAGTGAGCATGCTCAGAACAATTTGGAAATGTATTCAATGTGCTGAACATCTTCTGTGTTGAAATTTGTGATCCCATAGCATCTTGATTGCTTTTGACATTTCTCAATTTTTTCTATCACTTTTCATGTGAAGTTATTTTTGTTTCCCCACTGCGATTTCTCCTACGCCTTGTGTTTCGATCCATGATGCATCATATTAAACAAATAATTAGGAAAGCACCATGCTCCCATTGCTGCATTAATAGAATGAACTAGAATGCACACCATACCGTCTTCGGAACAGAGTGGCCGGAGTTTTCTGGTCGCTTACACTCCGCCCCCATTGCAAGCAAGTATAGAGAATTTGGCACTCAGCCAAACCTCCATTCACTGCAGCAGGACCGGAGAATCCTGCTGATGTGAATGGTCAGAAAAGTCTGGCCAACGTATCTTTCCCGGTTTGAAAATTCTGAGACTTCCAATTAGAGTACAATCTATTGCTGAAAGAAAAATCTCTCAATCAATTTGAAAATACTTGGGAGTATTTCAGATTGGTTGCGCTCATTTACTTAATGGTTTTATAAAATTTATGAAAGCAATGAAAATTTTCTCATCTATTTCTTAGCTGAAATTGTGCTGAGTGCTCAACGTAGTTTGTAAAATTATTCTGCCTCGATTCCTTGTGTAGCACCTTTTGGAATTCAAATCCCCTGGGGAAACCCCGGTATAGAGTTTTTGTAATTCTGTGTTTGTTTTAAATTTAGTTTCGGAAGTATTACTATACTTGTTCTGAAGGGGGTTTTTTTTCACTTGTTGCAGCAAATTTGAACTAAATATATTTCCCATGCCGTTCTGCCACCTCCATACTTTAAGAAAATTATTTGCTGCTGTTACTTCTGAACTTGATATTGCAAGCAATGCTGTTGAATTTTGTTTTGCAACTATAAGAAAACAGCTTTTGAGTGAAAACCTATTTTGTGAGGGCTACATGTAACATTGGCGATAGGAAGTAATTGTAACCAGTGATTTCTTGATATTTTAAAATTGATGTGGAAAAGCAGGCTAGCCAACTTCATTTGCCTCTGAATAATAATAGATTTGTCTCATTGTGTAATTAAATGTTTTTCGCTTTTTGAACTATGTGCAGCATAGCAGTTTAATGCGTCAGTGTGCTATGATGAGAGGTGCCGGGACATGCTTACCTCCACACACAGTTTACTGACGAGACTGAGAATACAGGTCCAGCATTTGCCTTCCAGAGGCATTTACGTAGGCCAGATGTCCCTGTGGCTGGAAGAATTGTGAACACAGAAGTTGGAGAGAACTCCAAAATGGGGAGGATGTAATCTCTTTTCTTAAAAAAAGAACTTTTACTCTTAATTAAGTACAATTAATTACTATTGCTACGTTCCGTTTTCTCCCTTGCTGTTTTGTGATGGAATTTGTTTGGAAACCATTTCAGCCAAGTTGACAATTCTGTACAGCCAGGGTGGGGGAGGGAAGGAGGGGGGGAGTAAAAGATTTTTAGGCCATGTTGTTTTCACAAGTAATGACTACAAAATGCTCCCAATGTGAATAAGGGTATATTACTGTTTTGCTCATGATAATCTTAGATTATTAGTTTCTGTTCTTCTGTAATTTCAACCTGCTCATAAAGTTTGTAATAATATTTGAACTGCAGTGCTCTCCAGTGTAAAAGCATGTTCTGCTCATACTGGTCTTGAGTTACTCCATGATGTCAGCTTGGCAGAAATGTTAACCTGTCCTTGCCTGAAGCTGGCTGACTGTCCCAATGTATATTTCCAGCACTTTCCCATTCTTGTTTCTGATTAGAGTCGGAGAGGGCCTGTAGGAATATTGGGGTGGATATAATGGGCCATAATCTGCTGTGGCAGCACATCTAATGGTCCACTGCTGTTAGACTCATCCTTGAAAATTTAGGCTTTTTAATTTTTTTGCGTGGTAAGTTGCTGGAAGTGTGAGCTAATTATGTGGCAGTGAGGAAAGCAGGATTGGCAGCTCAGTGAGCAAGGCAATTGACATACTATCTCCTTAACCAGTCAGAGAGAGTCGATGTCAAATCAGCTATGAGGGGATGGATTGAGAGAGAAGAAACAGCAGAAACGCATTACACTTAAAAATATCCAAATAACGCTGAAAAACTGAAGGAATGAGTTTTATATTAGTTATAATTAGCAGTGTCAGGTTCATTATTGGTAATGACACTGAATGCACTACTGAAGAAGCTGACAGTTAATCTGACCAAACAAGCTAATGACTAAATCTGTACAGAACCAAAATGGCTCCAAATCAGCTCCTTATGTCTCTTCAGACTAACTCTGTGCTGAGTTTAGTTTTTGATTTGATTTATTATTGTCACGTGTTAGCATGCGGTGAAAAGTATTATTTCTTGCGTTCTATACAGACAAAGCATACCATTCATAGAGAAGGAAATGAGAGAGTGCAGAATGTAGTGTTACAGTCATAGCTAGGGTGTAGAGAAAGATCAACTGAATGCAAGGTAGGTCTATTCAAAAGTCTGACAGCAACAGGGAAGAAGCTGTTCTTGAGTTGTTTTCTTGATGGGAAAAGGTAGAAGAGAGAATGTCCAGGGTGCGTGGGGTCCTTAATTATGCTGGTTGCTTTTCCGAGGCAGTGGGAAGTGTAGACAGAGTCAATGGATGGGAGGTTGGTTTGTGCCTTACTGCACAAGCACAGCAACTTCATGCTGTTCAATCCATATGAACTGGAAGTAAGACAGCAAGATGGAAATTTTGCAAAGCTAACAACAGAACGCTGCATCCTGGATAGCAACTTTGGATTTCCAGCTTTGACCACACATCTGCACTCACCTGAGGTTGCTGGAGTACGTACACATGAATAATGTTGAGTATTCGTCACTTCACCATTAGTTTGGTGCTTTGTGGACTCTAGGAACAGAATTTTATTACACACAAGTCAAACAGCTAAGTAGGTATAAAAATTAGGTAGTTGTTTCACCTTTTAGATTGCCAACAACTTCAGGCAAACACTAATCTTCCTAGATTGACATGTTTTCAACTTGTGAGCACTGCTACTGAGGAATGGTAATTAAGCTGCCCAAACATGAGAAATAACGTTACTATGGCAGGATGAACACTGGCAATGTATGAATGCAACTTTAAAATAAAAATCACCTCTCTTTTCTCGGGCTTTTTTCCCAATCTATCCTCTATACTATTTAAAAGAAAATGTTTCTAATCTCTTCCAGTGGATGTGTTAAATTGACCATAATGTGTCATCAGTTAGGGAGAGGCAGATTGATCAGGTACACATTCCTGATCACTGTACCAGCTCTGCTGGAATAGCAGTGGGTGGGCATCTGTTGAAAACTGGATCAGGCTCAAAGGTAATGATCCCCCAGCACCCCACCCCACCCAGTTGGAAAGCTTGCTAGCACTCATTAATAATACACAAGTGACAGGGAAAAAGTCTTGTATTTACGTAGTAAGTAGTCTCATAACACCAGGTTAAAGTCCAACAGGTTTATTTGGTAGCATGAGTTTCTTGAGCGTTGTCCCTTCGTTAGGTGGTGGACAGTGATCCAAAAGCTTGTGCTACCAAACAAGCCTGTTGAACTTTAACCTGGTGTTGTGAGACTATTTACTGTGATTCCCCAGTCCAAAGCCGGCAACTCCACGTCATGCATTTATATAGTGCCTTACATGACCTCAGGATGGTTTTACACCCAGTGAAGCATTTTTGAAGCGTAGTCATCATTCTGATGTTGGAAACAACTCTTCAGTGATATATCCGGCATCTGCTGAGGAGTGTATAAATACACTGTGGCTTCAGGTGAGAAGGAGTGATTAGAGTTAATAGAAGCTCTCATCTATTTTTAGAACAATTCCGGCTTCAATCACTGTCTGTGTGGAGTCTGCACGTTCTCCCCGTGTCTGTGTGGGTTTCCTCCGGGTGCTCTGGTTTCCTCACACAGTCTGAAACCCGTGTTGGTTAGGTGCATTGGCCATGCCAAATTCTTCCTTTGTACCCAAAAAGGCGTCGGAGTGTGGCGACTAGGCGATTTTTCACAGTAACCTCGTTGTAGTGTTCGTGTAAACCTACTTGTGACACTAATAAATAAACTTTATTTTTTTATTTTTCTGGAAACATTTAATTCACCTCTCTTACTCTGCTTTCCTTCTCCCACCTTTAATATGTCCACTTGATTGTCTCAAAACTGGCTCTGGGAGTCAAGTTTAATAGCACAGAATGACAGTTAACCTGGAAGTGGCTGAAGACTGGATTTAACTCATGGGAGATCCAAGTTAAGGCATCTAAAATTGTCTGCCTCACAGTGTTAACACATTGAAATTTGGTAGTTTGTGATATTTTTAACCTGTTGTGGAATGGTTCTACTGGAACTTGTGCACGCTGTTTGTTGTGACTAGCATCAATGATTTAGCTGCTGCTGCTGCCAGTACTGAGTTACTAAACATCTGGCTTTGATTATAGCGCTTCAAAGACATTTGGCAATGTGTTTCAGATCACTGCAAATGTAAGTGTGCAGAAAGGCTCACAACTATTTATTGTAATATGGATGTGTGAAGCACTGGTGTAAATTATTCCTGATTAAAAGGCCCTTGAATCTAGATACAAAGCAATGCAGCAAGATGGGTGTGAGACTACTATTTCTCAGGTGTCACTTGATATGGGGAACCCAATGTGTATAACATATTTCTGTTCCTTACCAGTGATTTGACTACTTTTACCTCAAATACATTTTCTAAGATTATCTGACAGTTCCCTAGCTTGTCAGTTGTTTAGAGAAAATAAGCTTTGAACACTAGATTGGACTGTGGATCATTTTGCAAAGGTGGAATATTAAAATGGATGAAATGAATCGTTAACCAGCTTGGCTTATGAAAAATGTTGTATTCAGCAAAAAAGGGACAATACAAGCAAGAAACTGCTGCATTGTTCTATAGATCGTCTGTGTATCCTGACTTACTACAAAGTGGAACTAATGAAGACACTGGCGTTGAATAAAGCTGACCCAAGTCTTTCATGAGGTAGCCCAAGTTTATGAGCAACGTAAAGAAGCTGTTTGCCCTTTTAAGAGTTCTTTAGACCCCCATTGTCGATCAGTGAACTTTAAATAAGACAATCTAAGTGGGGTGTTTGAAAAGATAAAGGTTTTTGGTAGTTTCTCTGAATCTACACTACTTACTTTGGTAGAGGAATGTGATTCAGGGGGATGCAATCTAAAATTAGAACGAAGTGAAATCAGGAAGCACTTGTATGAAATGCTTCTGGAATTCTTGATGTTGAGTGGTAAAATTTTCAATATTAAAGCTGATAGGTTTCTGCTAGGTGGGGGCATTGAGAGATGTGTATCGAACGTAGGGAAATGTTTTGATGCTGCTAAAAGCACCTCATGGTCTAATGACTAGGATTTCACTAAAGCCTAATACTATGCATGCCAAATTGTTATACTATTCTCAATTGAGGCTTATAGAATGCTCCATCGTTCTGTCCTTTTCTCTCTCTCTCTCTCTCTCTCTCTCCCTCCCCCTTTCTCTTTGGCTCACTCCCATCCTCTCTGGCTCATTCTGTCCTTAATCTCTTTTCTCCCCCTCCTTGCCTTGGGTGAGAGGGCTAAGGATCTTTTTATGGTAGCACTTGAGGTTAATGCAAGGTTAAGCATCCTGGGTCCTTACTGTGGAATATTTTTATTCGGATCTCACTCACTTCCTCTCCAATTCAAAGCCTTGAGCTAGTGCAGGCTTCATGTGGCTGCTTGTTGTTTGAGAAGAGTGGGCTTGATGGGCATGTTCTTTCGTATCCACCCCACAAGTTTGTAACTTATCAAAAGTCCACTTAAGGTAGAGAATGAGCATGTAAGTGAAGGCTAAAAATAAATCTCCATGAATTGAGTGAAAAAGAACATTTAGATTTTCATGTTGTATTTTTACTGGTATTGTATCTGATTTCACATTATGGTATTCTATGTATTTGGATCAGTGTCAGTTCTGTAAATTGAGCTCACACAGTCAAAAACTTGTCATGTATACCTTTACATCAGCTCTTCTGGATATACACACAGATATGGGCAGGAGGAATTGTACAATGTTTTACAAACCAGTGAGTGGAGAAAACCTGAATAAACATTGGAGAACGCCTATTTTCATTACATAAAGACAGAAGAATTAACATTTTGTGGAAGGTTTATTTTTAGGAGTAGAAGGATATTGTAATTGGTACTCTGAGGCATGTTTGTATGCAAATATGCAGTAAAACCAGAACTGAGCTTTTCTTCAGTGAAAAAATTGGCAAACAACCAGAAGAACCATCCCTCCCTCTGTATACATATTTTCATTATTTTTATGATGCTTGCACCTAATTCAACACACTTAAATCACAGGTTTTCTGTTTTAAAAGTATTTTTGGGGGGCTTTCAAGGATATTGTGAACGAAACCAGTCAATTTCCTCGAATAGTTATTCCAATTCTCAAGAAACTCAGCAGTGAGGGGGGAAGAAATGGGGATTTTTTTTTAAAAAGCTACTCCAATTAAAAATGTTGCTGGACTGGTAGAATATTTTTACGAAGGTTGAGGAAGGCTGTGTCAACAGGTTTATTATCCTGTGTTAATGGTTAGCATGGTTAGCATCCTATGTTAATGGTTTTCTCCCTCCTCTTCTGAAGGCTGCTTACTGGAATACAGTTCTGTGGTCGTTGGGTGACCTCAGGTACATCATGCAATTTGCCATCGTTCATGCATTTAAAAAGAAAAACCAGTCATAGGATATGGGTGTCGCTGGTTGGCCAGCATTTATTGCCCATCCCTAGTTGCCCTTGAGAAGGTGGGTGAATAGCTACCTTTTTGAAATGCTGTAGTCCACGTGCTGTGTGTTGACATTAGGGAGGGAATTCCAGGACTTTTACCAATTTCTGCAGTAGCACAGTGCAGTAGCACTGTGGCTACTGAGTGTTGGTGGAGGAGGGAGCAGATGTCTGTAGATGTGGTGCCAATCAGTGGGCTGCCTTGTCCTAGATTGTACCAAACTTCTTGAGTGTTGCTGGAGCTGCACACATCCAGGCAAGTGGGGAGCATTCCATCACACCCCTGACTTGTGCCTTGTAGATGGTGGATAGGCTTTGGGGAGTCAGGAGGAGAGTTGCTTGCCACTGTATTCCTAGCCTTTGACCTGCTCTTGTCGCCATTGTGTTTATATGGCAAGTCCAGTTGAGCTTCTTGTCAATGGTAACCTCCATGAATTCCCCCCCAAGTGGGGAATTCATTGATGATAACACCATGGAATGATGTGGATATGCTGGCGTTGGACTGGGGTAAACACAGTAAAAAGTCTGACAACACCAGGTTTAAGTCCAACCGATTTATTTGATAGTAAACTCACAAGCTTTCAGCGTTTGCCCCTTCGTCAGGTGAATGGAGACAAACCCCGAAAGCTTGTGAGTTTACTATCAAATAAATCGGTTGGACTTAAACCTGGTGTTGTCAGACTTTTTACTGTGAACACCACGGAATGTCATGGGACAGTGGTTAGATTGTCTCCTATTGGTGATGGCCATTGTCTGACACTTGTGTGGTGTGAATGTTGTTTGCCACGGCTCAGCCCAAGCCTGAGCTTATTCAATCGCAAAAACAAATGGGCATGTCTACCTTGTCTTTCACATTCTCAAATGTTCCAAGGGCTTGCAGCCAAAATTGCACTGCTGAAATATAGTCGCAGTTGTTGTGTAGGGATAAGCAAAAGTCATTTTGCACACAGCAAGATGATATTGACATAATGACCCGTTCATCTGTTTTTGTAGGCTGGGAACTTGGGTATGACGTTGCCGCACCTAGACTTTCAAAAAAGCATTGCTTAAGGTGAAAGCAAATTACTGCAGATGCTGGAATCTGAAACAAAAGCAGAAAATGATGCAAGTTCTCTGCAGGTTGGAGAGAGGGTGAACTTTTCACATCTGGATGATTCTTTGTCAGAGCTGAATGGTGATGGGATGAGATTCATACTGTTGTGGAGTGGGGGGGGGTTAGGTGTTTACAGTATAGAGCAGTAGGGGCTGGATAGAAGGCCAGCAAGAGATGGAGGCAAGGGAGGAACTGACAAAGATGCATGGTCAGAAAGACAAGGGAAACATAAATAGTGATGATCATGGCCAAGAAGGGTGCTAATAGCGGCACATTGAGATCAGAATGTGTTAATGGCAGAGCCAAGTTAGCAATGTGGCAAAGGACAACCTGAAACAGGTAACAGATAATCCTGGTGGGGTAAGGTAGGGGTTAAGTCTGAAGGCTGCAATGTGCCTAATTGGAAGATGAGGTGCTGTTCCTCCAGTTTGTTTTGGGCTTCAGTGAAATATTGTAGCAAGCCAAGCACGGACAAGAACTGGATGGTGTGTTGAAATGGCAAGTGACAGAAAGGTCTGGGCCCTGCTTGTTGAAGGACTGAAGATGTTCTGCCGTGCTCTGGCAGCACGGTGGCACAGTGATTAGCACTACTGCCTCACAGCACCAGAGACCCGGGTGCAATTCCCGGCCAGGGTTACTGTCTGTGCGGAATCTACTTGTTCTCTCCATGTCTGTTTGGGTTTTCTCTGGGTGCTCCAGTTTCCTCCCATGGTCTGAAAGATATGCTGGTTAGGTGCATTGGCCATGCTAAATTCTCCTTCAATGTACCTGAACAGGTGCTGGAGTGTGGCGACTAGAGGATTTTCACAGTAACTTCATTGCCATGTTAATGTAAGCCTACTTGTGACTGCAAAGTGATCACCTGGTCTGCGTTTGGTCTATTCAATGTAGAGTAGACCGCATTGGAAGCAATGAATGTGATAGGTCAGATTGAACGATGTGCATGAGAAACGCTGCTTCATCTGAAAAGAGTGTTTAGACCCTGAGTTGATGAGCAGGGAGGAGGTAAAGGGGCAGGTGTAAGTGAAAGGGAAGATGCCATGGGAAAGGGATGAGGTGCTGGGTGTGATGGAGAAATGGAGCAGAGTATCCCGGAGGGAATGGTCCGTGCAGAATGCTGATGGGGAGTCAGCAGAAGATGTACTTGGGATGGCATCACGCTGGAGTTGGCAGAAATGGCAGAGGATGATCCTTTGAAAGTAAAGGCTGAAGGGGTGTATATTGAGGGCAAAGGGGACCCTGCCTTGGCTCTGGGAAGGAGGGGAAGGGGTGAGAGCAGGGGTGTGGGATGTGGGTCAGACATGGTTGAGAACCCTGCCAACATCAGTGGGTGGGAAACTACAATTAAGGAAGAAGGAAGGCTTGTCAGTAGCCCCACTTTGGAAAGTGGCATCGTCAAAGCAGATGCGACGGAGGCAAATCTGAGAGAATGAAATGGGAAGCCTTAATAGATGTGGGGTGTGAAGAACTTTAGTTGAGGTGGCTGTGGGAGTCAATGGGATTGTACTGGATACCAGCAGACAGTCTATTACCAGAAATGGAGATGAGAAGGGTCAGAGAAGAGAAGGAAAGTATCAGAGATGGACTACGTGTAAGTGATAGAAGGGTGAAAATTGGAAGCGAAATTGATAAAATTTTCCAGGTCTAGATGAGAGCATAAATTGACACTGAAAATATTTGCTGCTGATCTGCACAAAAACTGCAGGCATTCAGGGTAATATTTGGGAATGGCTGAGAAACACCGCCCAATAGACCAAAAATGGTAAAGTTACCTATAGGGAAAGAGATGAGGAGTGGGGCTAACTAAGTTGCAGAGAAGCAGAATGGACATAATGTGTTATAACCATTCTATGATTCAGAGTGTAGACCGTTTTCCTAACATGGAAGTGGGATATGCAGCTGTAGGAATATTGGGTGAGAATTACTAGTGTCTGTTGTCAAAGCAGTTTGTGCTTTTAATATACTGGAAAAATGTCAAACTGTCCCTCCAAAAAAAAATCAGATTTGCATCAGCCATCCTTTACATGGTAAACAGGAAGAAAGAATGGGGGCTCGTGAGAGCGGTGTGGCAATTGGGGAAACATTCTAGAGCCAATCAGAGAGCAGACCATCCTGATACTGTAGAATGAGACAGGGTTAATCAATGACCTCATAGTAAAGGAGCCTTTAGGTTGCAGTTATCACATTTGAATTTTGCCTTCAGCTTAAGGGAGAGAAAAGTGTGTCTAAGACTAGTGTTTTAAACTTAAATAAAGACAATTACAAAAGGTATTAAAACAGAGCTGGCTCAAGCGAATGGGGAAATTAGGATAAGGTATAGATCAATAATGATTTAGTGGCAAACGTTTAAGAAGATAGTTCATAACACTCGACAAAGGTGCATCCCAGTGAGAGAGACTCTAGAAGGCTGCACCCATAAGGATGGCTAATAAGGAAGCTAAAATACTATCAAACCAGAAGAAAAAGCATACAATTATGCAGTTGTTCATGGCAGGTCAGAAGCTTAGTCAGAATATAAAACTAGCAAAGAATGATCTTGAGGGAGAAATTAGAAGATGAGCGAAAGCTAACTAGAAATATGAATTGGATGGTAAGAATTTCTAAGGTATTTTAAAGGCAAAAGAGTAATTAAAATGAGCATTGATCTGGGGAATTAATAGTAGGAAATAAGGAAATGGCAGATGCATTAAACAGATATTTTGTGCCTGTCTTCATTGTAGAAGACACAAATAACATCAGAGAAAAGGTACTGAGAAAATAATTAGAGCCGAAGATTGACAAAACCCCAGCTCCTGATAGACTTTATCCCAGGGACGAAAAAGAAGCAACTCCTGTGATAGTAAATGCATTGGTTTTAATTTTCTAAAATTCCCGCAATTCTCAAAAGGGCCCATCAGATTGGAAAATAGCAAATGTGACTTCTTTATGCAAGAAAGGAGGGAATTGGGAAGCGTGAAAATACAGGACAGTTAGCTTAATATCTGTCCTGGTGGAATGCTAGAAGATGTCATCGAGCAGGACACTTAGAATCCAACTAGGCTGCGTCAACGTGGCTTTGAGAAGAAAATCACGCTCAGGTAATGCACTAGAGTTCTTTGAGGAAGTAAGAAATAATGTGAATTAAAGGGAACCTGTAGATGGGTGTGCTTGGATTTCTAAAAGTTAGTATGCAGGTGCAGCCAGTGATTAAGGTGGCAATGTAGTCATCTATTGCAAGGGGAATGGAACATAAAGGTAGGAAGATTTGCTGCAGCTCTGCGAGGCTATTGGTGAGACCACATAGCATGCTTTGTACAATTTTGATCTCTAGTTAGGAAAGGATATAATTGCATAAGCAGTGCTGAGAAGGTTCACTCATTGATCCCAGGACAAAGGGGTTGCCTTATGAGGAAAGGTTGGACAGGCTTGTCTTGCATCCATTTGAATTTAGAAGAATAAGAAGCAGTCTTATTGAAATATATAAGATTCTGAGGGGACTTCACAGGGTGGGTGCAGAAAGATTGCTTCCCCTTAAGCAAGTGACTAGAGTAAGGTTGCACAGCTTAAAAATAAGGGGTCTCCCATTTGAGACAGATGAGAGGGTTAATTTGTGGAATTCTCTTCTCCAGAGAGCAGTGGAGGCTCGGTCACTGAATATTTTTAAGGCTGAGTTGATAGATTCTTGACTGACAAGGCTGTTAAATGGTACAGGGTTTAGACAGGAAAATAGAGGCCGCAATCAGCCATAATCTTGTCAAATGTCAGAGCAGGCCCAAGGGGCTGAATGGGCTCCTCCTCCTAACTTGTATGTCTATGTGTATATCCTTATTGACTAGGGGCCACTGGTTATCATGCATAATCATATATAAGTTGTAATTTTAGTTTTGATTTCTTCCACACTGTGATATCTCAAACAATGATAAGATCGAGTACAGGAAAGAGATGGAGAATCTGGTGAATTGGTACAATGATAATAATCTCTTCCTCAATGTCAACAAAATGAAGGAGATAGTTATTGACTTCAGGAAGAGTTGTGGAGGACATGCTCCTGTCTACATTAATGGGAATGAAGTAGAAAGGGTTGAGAGCTTCACGTTTTTAGATGTCCAGATCACCAACAACCTCTCCTGGCCCCCCATGCTGACACTATAGTTAAGAAAGCCCACCAACGCCTTGACTTTCTGAGGAGACTAAGGAAATTTGGCATTTCTGCTATGACTCTCACCACCTTTTAACAGGTGCACCTTAGAAAGCATTCTTTCTGGTTGAATCACAGTTTGGTATGGCTCCTGCTCTGCCCAAAACTGCAAGAAACTAGAAAGGGTCGTGAACGAAACCCAGTCCATTACTCAAACCAGCCTCCCATCCATTGACGCTGTCTACACTTCCTGTTGCCTCGGAAAAGCAGCCAGCACAATTAAGGACCCCACACACACCGGATGTTCTCGCTTCCACCTTCTGTTGGGAAAAAGGTACAGAAGTCTGAAGACACATACCAACCGACTCAAGAACAGTTTCTTCCCTGCTGCCATAGACTTTTGAATGGATCTATTTCGCTTTAAGTTGATCTTTCTCTGCATCTTAGCTATGACTGTGCATTTTGTACACTCTCCTTTCCTTCTCTATGAACGGTATGCTTTGTCTGTGTAGCACACAAGAAACAACACTTTTTACTGTATTCTAATACATGTGGCAATAGTAAATCAAATCAAACCAAATCTGTTCATATGCATGTTGTGTTTTGCGTCCCCTCTCCACTTTTTCAGGAAAGAATTGGAGGAAGCAAGGTGCGGACATATGGCAGGTGTTTTAATGCAAAATGTATGAACACCAGTATGCTTTGAATAAAAATACAGAGGTAAATGCTGGTTGAAATGCTCATGTACTGGACTTTGAAGCTGTTTCTTTAAAGACTGTGAATCATAAACAATTTGCTAGTCTATCTTGGAAATCAATAAATGTTGCATAGCTGTTAACATTGTGAAGTCCCAAGTCCTGGATGTTTGGCAAGCATTATCTGGTTTAGGCCCTGCTCTCAGGTTGTGAATGTTAAGAGATGAAAATGAGACAGACTAATGCTGTTGGTCAGGTTTTTGAAAATGGAGAGTTGCCTGGGCGGTACATTGGTTAGTATTGCTGCCTCACAGTGCTAGGGACCCGGGTTCAATTCTGGTCTGGGCGACTGTCTCTGTGGAATTTGCACATTCTCTCTGTTTCTGTATGGGTTTCCTGCAGGTGCTCCAGTTTCCCCTCTCAGTCCAAAGATGTGCAGGTTTAGTGGATTGGCTATGCAAAATTGCCCTTTGGTATCAGGGGAACTAGCAGGGCAAATACATGGGAGATAGGGCCTGGATGGGATTGTTTATCAGTATGCAGGCTTGATGGGATGAATGGACTCCTTCTACACTGTACGGATTCTGTGATTTTCTGGTTGGGCCAGCAAAGACCGAGAGAACATTAGAATGTGATGCAATGGCTCAAATTTATTTCAAGGCAAATTATGATGGAAGCTGGGAATTTAGAATAAAAACCGAAAATGCTGGAAATACTCAGCAGGTTTGGCAGCATCTGTGGAGAGAAAAATTGAGTTAACGTCTCAGGTCAGTGATGTTTCATTGGAACTTATTTGTGGGACAAGACACACCACTGATTTGAACAAGCTTGGCACACTCATTATTTTGTACTGCTGTATAATGTAAAGAGAGGTTTTATTGATTAAATCAGCTCGAGTGAGCCTGAGCATAGCTGTTTGTGAAATGAAAGCAGCAGATCTCTACATATCCAGCCTCCTCTTGCCAAGTGTTTCCTCAGTCTCCCTTTGAAAAGATTTAAGTAGCATGTGTGAGGGTAGTTGCAAAAGATGCAGTGGCTTGAAGTTTGCTGAAATTATTGGCATTCTCTGTCATCATTCTGCCGAAACTTGCAGCAAAGTCACAGAATAACATGGAAGTCCAGCAGCCCATCAGTGATTTGATGTGCTTTCAAAGGTGAATCCCCACATTGCAGATGGCTATTAGGCCCAATAGTCTGCATCAACTCTCAGACAGAGTATCTTATCCGGGCCCTCTCCCCAACCTATCCCCCTAACCCCGCACATTTACCATGGCTAATCCAACTAACCTGCACATCTTGGGCACCAAGGGGTAATTGAGCTTGGCCAATCACCTAACCTGCACATCTTTGGACTGTGGAAGGAAATCCATACAGACACTGGGAAAACATTCAAACTCTTCACAGGCAGTCACCCAACACTGGAATTGAACCCAGGCCCCTGGCGCTGTGAGGCGGCAGTGTGGGGCGCTGCGAGGCGGCAGTGCAAGATGCTGTGGGGCGCTGTGCCACCCAGATGCTCCTGAGTCCCTGCCCACTCCACTCCCTCAAAAAGCAGTCCTGAAACAAACAGTGAATTGAAGAAAGCTTTTACTTATACACTGTTATTCTTGCTGTAAAACCCTTGGAAAAGTCACACCTTCTAGTTTGCAGCGCAACTAGCTTTTTAACAATGTGCTAACTTCGTAGTAATTGCTAAACACCCATCCCATTCCTGAAAAGTTAATTTTTTATTTGTGAAATGTCAGATTTCTCCATTCTGATGGAAATGATATATTTTTAAAATATGTTTTTAAAGTTTGTTTACCTTTTGTTTTGGCCTCTGCCTCAATCCAATCATAACATCCCTGCAGTTTAGAAGGAGGCTGTTCAGCCCATCGAATCTGCACTGACTCCCTGACAGAATATCTTACCCAGGCCCCAGACATACCCCATGGCTAATTGATCTAACCTACACATCTTGAGAAACTAAGGGGCAGTTTAGCATGGCCAATCGATCTAGTCTGCGCATCTTTGGACCGTGGGAGGAAACCGGAGCACCCGGAGGAAACCCATGCAGACACAGGGAGAATTTGCAAACACTGCACAGACAGTGACCGGAGGCCAGAATTGAACCAGCGTTGCTGGTGCTGTGAGGCAGCAGTGGTAACTACTGTGTCACCGTTCCACCATCATCATTTACTTTATCTGAAAATTTAAATTACTAGTGAAAGATATTAAGAGCTTTTAACTTCCTGGATTGCTGTCTGTGAGAATACTCTAATGCGATTGCTTTTTGGCTTGCTGACATCAATGTTGCTGAGCCCTTGGAAATTCCCTTGGCTTGGAGCTGGATTTGAACTGGTGTCAGGAAAAGGGGAGTCTGCATCACAAGAGATTTTTGGGAGCAGTTTTCAAAATTGGTGTTGAAATTTAGCCCGATATGCATCAAGGGAGCAAATTTTTGCACCTTCCAGATTGCACTTTTACGTGCATTGGGTCAACTCTGGGTTAGGAACTGCCTAAAGGGCAACTGATCGCACTCAACCCAGGAAAATATCTGCTGCGGAAGTAAACTTGTAACAAAATTTTCGTATGGAATCTAAAATAAGACACACAAACTTAAATGAGAAATAACATGGGATTATAAAGACAAGTCAGTAGTTTAGCTCTGAAATATTAGCTGTGTTTCCCTTTCCACGCATTGTTCCTGACTTCCTGAGTAGTTCCAGCATTTTGCTTTATTTTCGTAACATCTGCTGTATATTTCTTTTATTGCTGTGGTGCAGATTAGTTGTTGTAGCGACTAGTGGGCTCTCAAAAGAGGCATTAAAAGGATAGCCACAAGGCTTCACGCTATTGGAGGTGGTACTTTGAAGCTACATCTGTGGTAAATGGAGAAGCTTTCATTTTGAGATGGGCTTGCGTGTGCCAAGTATGAATGCAGTGATGTTTATGAAAGCCAATTCGCAAAATATCCCATTCAACCACGTTCTCTTGTGTTGCTTGTTTGGAAGGAGGTGCGAATATGTACCTTTACTGCGGGCGTTTGATGAACCAAACTGCTTGTGTGGTTTTTGGTGAACCCCCACAGGATGTGAATTAATACATGGCTCGTGTCAATAAATGCAGAAAAATAAATGTATCTGATATTGTAGTACTGTCTCACATGTAGAAGCAGATTTGCAGTAGCAGTTCCCTCCATGTGGAAAGTTTCTGATCTCAGCCAACTGGCGGCAAGCAGAAAGCATTTTCTTTCCCACAGGGTGGTAGGAGTGATGGAGCAAGGCTTTATTTACTTGCACGCTTTCTAATTGTTGGCTACAGACTGCCATTAGCAAAGACTTGGATTAACTGCCTGTACTTTCAGCCAGGGACTGGTGTGTGGTGCAATAGCCTTGGAGGGAGAGTAAAATAAACTCCTACAATTGAGGCTCTAAAAGCTATTTCACAGCAGACGGCCCTTGCTCTTTTTCTTTTCTCTCCTCCAGGTATATTTGTGTAATAGTTCTAGCTGCCTTGTGCATTGCCATGGACTGAGCAGGAGATTCTGTACAAATCTTCGGGATTAAAGAATTAATGGTGGCAGCACCTCCGCACTGAGTAACTGGATGGCTCAAAGATCCAGTGATAGATGAGAATGGTGACACTGTCACCATGCATTAGCTTCCATTGTGATGTGATATGGCATGAGTTATCCTTCCATTGCTGAAAATTAACCCGTTAGCACCACCTCACAACGCAGTAATCTATTTTTTTCAATGGGAACCTCCAGGGGTCTTGCCCTTCAAATATCTACGTCTTGTTCAGCTTGACAGTCTGATTAGGAAGCGGGGGGCTTCAAACTCCTATTAGAACCTATTTCTGATTTTTAATTTTGCACAGTTATCTGATGCACTGTAATTTAGTAATTTTCTCCCCTCCCTCTAAATCATGGAGTTTATTGGATATGTTACCACTGCCAGCATTGCTTTTTGTTATCTGGATGTTTAAATTATTCTCCTCAATACACTTACATTAGAAACAAGAAAGAAAATAAAAGTGAAATATTTCCTTTTTAATTCCCATTTGAACAAAATTGTAATAAATAATGACTTTCTCATCAAATGGAATCTTGATTAACTGCACATGTTTATGCTTTGGGTAGTAGATGACCAATGGAAAATTAATGGGATTTGGGCTATATTGGATGTAATGGCAGCATGGTGGCACGTTGGTTAGCACTGCTGCCTCACAGCACTAGGAACCTGGGTTCGATTCCTGACTTCACCGTCACTGTCTGTGCAGAATGTGCATAGAACATAGAACATTACAGCGCGGAACAGGCCCTTCGGCCCACAATGTTGCGCCGACCAGTCTTATTTTTAAAAAAAAACATTGACCCACTAATCTAAACCAATCCCTTTTCGTCCATAAACCTATCCACCAATCTCTTAAACGCCCCCAAACTAGGCGCATTTACAACTGCAGCAGGCAGGGCATTCCAGTCCCTCACCACCCTCTGGGTAAAGAACCTGCCCCTGACATCCGTCCTATAACTACCCCCCCTTAATTTAAAGCCATGCCCCCTCGTGCTAGATTTCTCCATCCGAGGAAACAGGCTATCACCATCCACCCTATCTAAACCTCTAATCATCTTATATGTTTCTATAAGATCCCCTCTTAGCCGCCTTCTTTCCAGTGAAAACAACCCCAAATCCCTCAGTCTCTCCTCATAGGACCTCCCCTGCATACCAGGCAACATCCTGGTAAACCTCCTCTGCACCCTCTCCAAAGCCTCCACATCCTTCCTGTAATGTGGGGACCAGAACTGCACACAGTACTCCAAGTGCGGCCGCACCAGAGTTGTGTACAGTTGCAACATGACGCTGCGACTCCTAAATTCAATCCCCCTACCAATAAACGCCAAGACACCGTACGCCTTCTTAACAACCTTATCTACTTGATTCCCAACTTTAAACCTTAAAATGGGGGCAGTTATATTTTCTGAATTGAAAAATTAGTTTCCTACTTTGCAACAGTGACTACACCACAGAAGGATGTCACTGGCTGTGAAACACCTTGGGACGTTCAGTGGTTGTGAAAGATGTTAATTAAAGTGCAAATTTTTCTTTTTCAGAAGTTGCTTCTGCCCAAACTAAAACTGCCGAGATTGATGATTATTACTTGGTCACCATATCCTCGTGCACTTGGCTATGTTCTCCTCGTGTCTGCGTAGGTTTCCTGTGAACCTTCACAGTCCGAAAGATGTGCTGGTTAGGTACATTGGCCATGCTAAGTTCTCTCTGTGTACCCACAAGCACCGGAGTGTGGCAACTAGGGGATTTTCACAGTAACTTCATTGCACTGTTAATGTAAGCCTACTTATGACACTAATAAATAAACGACTCAATTACGTGGTTGAGTTGCTGGACTGGCTAGTGTTGCAATTCCTTAGATGCAGAGAGGATGTTTCCTCTTATGGCAGAATCTAAGAACTAGGGGCCACAGTTTTAGAATAGATGTTGCCCATCAAGATGCAGAAGAGGAGTAATTTCTTCACTAAGAGAATCGTGAATTTGGCATGCTCCATTCCATGGAGCAGTGGGAGCCGAGACTTTGAATTGTTCGGAACCAGAGATGGTTTTTATGGGTGTTAGGAACAAGAAATAAGTTTAGGTGAAAGCCAATTTAGTTTCAAGTAAGGATGGAGACAATAGGTCTGGAACTGTTGTTTATCTGGATTTTTAATGAAGTTTTAGGACTTTTGGAGGGATGTTAAAACAAACACAAGGTCGAAAAAACTGTGCTGTTGCCCAGCAGTAGTGGCCTGGAGAGAGGGACCCACAGAGAAAGGCAGTAGTTTTTAACTTCAGTTGCTGATTGTACTCCAAGGTGAAGAGAACAGTTTAAATGTCTCCAAAAGAACAGAAATCTGGAATCTGTTAAATGAAGTTGAGTGAGGAGCAGAGGAAAGCTCTAGGTTTATAGAAAGGAAGCTACTGGAAACAGACATGGAGAAAAGTGGACATGTGACTTCTTCCTATGGGCCTGTGAAGCAATGGTGTTACCTGACAGTGTGTGGAAGGCAAAGCTTGAATGCACATGACGATCCAGGGAAGCAGAACATCAGAAGGAGAAACTGAAACCCTGGAGGTGGATATTTGTTGAATATGCCCAAATAGAATTGTAGTTAAGGAGGACATTTCAAGGGGAGCTCAACAGCGAAGAATGAAACCTCAAGTTAAAAGTTAGAGCTTCTGTGAGACTGGTTGGTGCTCAGTGTGACATTGTTAGGGAGAAGTTGATGAGAGACTTATAGAAATTGCTTTGGGTTGTCATTTGGTTTCAGAGAGAGGGGTGTTTGACCATAGTTCGTTAGTGCTTTACATGGACTGTGGACTTAGTGTGAATATTAGAGTATAAGACAAATTTTGTATCTTATTTTATCCTTATAAACCTGTATATATCTGTAAAGATATAGCAGTGGGTGAAGGAGTATTATAGTTCATCTTATTTAATAAATGTTTTATTCTTTTGGTGGAAGTTGATCAAAGACCTCTGTGACCCTATTCAGTAGCTCTACATTTCTAAAGTAAAAGTTAGGATCTATTAAGCTGGAGTTGTACCCTGTGATCTAACATGTCCAATAGTAACACCAGCTGAGATCATAGCAGAATATATTCAAGGCTCAGATAGACAGATTAGTGTTCGTAAGGTGGTGGTGGGGGGATGTTACAATTTGATTTATAAGATTATGTTTTGGAGCTGCATTTTTAAACTTAGGATAAAATGAAGCTGTCATGTGACCTGTCCTGAAGCCTGCCTAACATTAAGCTTGGGTGGGTTGACATCAAAGAAAGACTTAGATTGTTTTATTGGGAAGAAGGTGCAAGGTATTTATGCTTGAAGACAATGACAGCAGCTTGTCTGTAAAAGGTAAGAGTCTTTTGATTCTTGCAAATTCCCAGAAAGTTGCTGTAAGTATTGTTTTGTTAACAGTTATGCCAAACTGTCCAGTTACTTCTCTGAAGAAAAAGAGTTGGAGTTAGGAATAACAAATCAGCATTTCTACCTGGATGTGTTTCACATCGTCATGAGGAAGAGTGCATAGGAAGCCATTTTTGAGATTAGGTTACAGGCCTCCTTATAAATCAACGAATATCTCAGAGGGACAGTATTTTTATGTAGTCAGTAGGGAGAAGAGGCTGCTAAGTTTTATGAGCTACCACAGCTGAATGTGGTCTCTATTTGAAAGAACGCATCCCTCAACTATGTAAGGATATTCTGAGAAATTCATCCTGAAATGGCCAGAGGGGAAGAATCATCAGTCTTTACTACTGATAGTGAATTTAGAAAGCTCTCCAAAAATGAAGGCAAGCACTTGGAGGTGATTACTCAGAGTTACCAGTAGATGAAACAGGGACATGTGAACTCATTGGAGGCTGGGAACAACTGTGGACTGTTTTGTCTATATAGACTGTAATTCCGAGCCAACATGCTTTGAACACTCAAATGATATTGAGCAGAGTGCATGTAAAGTGCCACACCATTTGGTTACTGTACCTTCAGTACAGACTGTCCTTCACAATACTGGAGGTCAGTAAAAAGGGGAGGCTCCGTATTGTGAACGTACTGACTTAGTGGAGGTGGTAGAGTGAATTGCTTATTGTCTTTGGTGCTGACCTCTGTAGCAGAAAGCTGTTGGTTGTTGCAGTGGAGCATTTAATCCCATTGTCTTGAATTTAGAAATCACAGGTGAGAAATTAGTGGTATTTAGATCAGCAGATGAGGCAGTTGATCCTCTGTCAGTATCAGCTAATCTTGAGGTGAACAAAGACAATTAAAAAAATTATAGCACAGGAACAGGCTCTTCAACCCTCCAAGCCAGCACCAGCCATACTGCCCGTCTAACTAAAACCCTTCAGGGCACCATATTCCTCTATTCCCATCCTACTCATGTATTTGTCAAGATGCCCCTTAAAAGTCACTATCGTATCTGCTTCCATTACCTTCCCTGACAGTGGGTTCCAGGCACCCACACACCTCTGCGTAAAGAAAAAACATGCAAAAAACCAGCAGAGTCATCTTCCACTGGTCTCCTGTTCTCTACCAAGTGAGTGCATGGATAACAAAGATGCAGATGATAGTTCCATTGTTTGTGAAAGATTAGATTTTTGGTTAAATTGTTTCGATATGAACCTCCTCATTTCTGATTCATGTCCTATTTGTGGCTGGGGGTTGGGGGGAGAGAAATGAATATCTTTAGAAAAGTGTTAGTTTCCTCTGCAATCCACTACCTGCTGGTCATGCCAAGCAAGTTTATTTTAAGATTTCATAAGAGGCTGTCAGGATTCTGCACATTATCAGTTCCTGATGTACTATGAAATCATGTGATGTTAATTCTTTTGAGCTGGAGGAGTTTTATTTGTAAAACATTTTTCAGCATTGTTTCTAAAATTATACAACACATGAAAGTGTCACATGGCAAAATGCATGAGCTTGGTGTTGAATCCAACTGACTGCACAGGGCAGATAGTGGTTAGTCTTTGGCACATTCTGCAGATTTTTGGCTACGCCTAAAGCCTTGACTTTAATTTTTAATTTTAGCGATTGCATGTTGCCTCTCCCTTTTTCCTCATCCAAAAGATTTTACTTCCCTACTTTACAATATCATGTGTGTGGGCAGCAATACAACTTCATACCCTGCCAATACAGTTCTTGCAGCCACTTTGGAGACACTGGAGATGGAATGACTGCCAGTGGGTCGTCTTCCTGACCACCTGATTGAGCTGGACATTTGGCGTCCTATTTCTGATCGTCATATAAAAAGGATACGAGATCACTGGAGAGGGTAGAGAAAAGTACCAGGAAAGGATGAGCAGACCGAATTTTTCTTTTAAGGACATGGGCATCTCTGACTGGCCAGCATTTATTACCCATCCCTAGTTGCCCTTGAAACTGAGTGGTTTTCTAGGCCATCTCAGAAGCAGTTGAGAGTCAACCCCATTGGAGTCACACATAGGCCAAACCGGGTTAGGACAGCAGATTTCCTTCCCTAAAGGACATTAGTGAACCAGATGGGTTTTTCCGACAATCTTGATTTGATTTATTATTGTCACATGTATTAACATACAGTGAAAAGTATTGTTTCTTGTGCGCTATACAGGCAAAGCACACACTGTTCATAGAGAAGGAAAGGAGAGAGTGCAGAATGTAGCTAGGGGTGTAGAGAAAGATCAACTTAATGTGAGGTAAGTCCATTCAGAAGTCTGATGGCAGCAGGGAAGAAGCTGTCCTTGAGTCGCTTGGTATGTGACCTCAGACTTTTGCATCATTTTGTGAAGGAGAAAAGAATAGAGGGTTTTGGAATTTTAGCTGGGAAGAGGCTCATGTGGAGCATAAATACTGGCATGGACTGTTTGGGGCTGAATGGCCTATAACTGTACACCTATCTCATGTTATCTGTTGCAATGAGAGTATCTCTAATATAAATGTTCATGGAATCAGTTGCAATATAGAAGAGTGCGATACTACTGAGCAACCTAAGTTTACTTTACTCTTTTTGACTAGTGGCTTTATTGATAGACTCAGTAACGAGATTGAACCCATTTTCTATCTCCTTAAAAACAAAATATGATTTTTCAGAAAAGTTAATGGGTTGATTAGAATTGGTTGTTGTTTAACATTTGTGACCGAAACAACTGGTTTCGGTGTACACGGAGATAGACTGAGATCATAGAACAAGTCCACACAATTCTGGATATTCATGTGACTGAAGTTTCACCAGGAAATCTTCAAATTTTTTTTTGTTGAGTCACTTAACCAATGCACTGACATGACACTTATATCAGTTGTAATTCAGATGTTCTAAAGCATTTTATGTAGTATAGCAACCTGGATTTCTGTCAGTTTTCAAATCTTTGAAATTTGAAGCCAATTAAAGCCAAACATGTTCGGTTTGTATGCTTTATTAAAAGTTTTAATGTTTGGTATGCACAGGTTGGAAATTTGGTGAAATATCTTGTGCTATAATTTTTCCTTATATAGCAATAGTCCTACGGTAGAAAGGTTTAAGTGTTAACCAGTTAATAATCATATGTCACATATAAGAGCAAAGGGAAATATCCAGTTGCATCAAATCTATTCTAGCTGCTGACTCCATGTATCTATATCACATCAAGCTGAAAGCATTCAAGCAACTACCACTGTTACCAAATCACTCTTGAATCCTGCTAATTAAAATAGAGCTTCATTTTTTTAAACCATTGTTTGACAGGAACTTGAGACTGGCATAACAAGGTTTAGACATGTTATGAGCCTTTATTGCATAAAAGGTACTTTTACATGAATGTACAGTCAAGTGTAAAATGAATTGATCTGCACAGACTGAATTCTGTACTTGCTAATGATTCCATTTCTAGCTTTCTATGTGAAGCAGCTATCTAATAGCCTCTAAACTGATCATCTTTTGATTAATGAATTTATCAAACAACTTTCAGCTTTGATAAAGTAATTTATGTGGCTTTCTCAAAGATCCACATTATAAGTCAACGGTATTGTCATACTTAACCACAGGAATCCTTTCTAAAAGTATGCGTAGTTGGAAATAAGTATCTGAAAGAGTATAATGTAGTATTCTGTTAAAGAAAACTTGAAAAGGTGCGATGTTTCAAGCTGTGGCTTAAGCTTAAACTTAGAGATTTGCTCACAAATCATTCGATTCAGCAAAATGAATTTCCTGTGTGGAATATATCAGCTTTAGTGTTTTCTAGTGTTCAATTCAACATATATAGAATCTTACAGCACAGAAGGAGGCCATTAAACTTACTGTGCTGTGCCAGCTCTTTGAAAGTGTGATCCAATTAGTCCAACTCCTTTCCCCATAGCCCTGCAAATGTTTCCATTTGAAGTATATATCCAATTCCCTTTTGGAAGCTACTGTTGAATCTGCTTCCACCACCCTTTCAGTGCGATCCAGACCGTCATAACTCGATGGGTAAACAAAATTCTTCTCACCTGCCCTGTGGTCCTTCTGTCAAATATCTTAAATCTTTGTTCGCCCTGTGTTTACTGGCACCCCTGTCAGTTTCTCCTCATCCACTCTGTCAAACTTTTCTTGGTTATTAAATCTTCCCTTAACCTCCTCTGCTCTAAGGAGGACAATCCCAGCTTCTTAACTCCACATAACTGAAATTCCTCACTCCTGGTACCATCCTGGCAGACCTCCTCCACACCCTCTCCAAGGTCTTGACATCATTCCTATAGTGTACCTAGATTTAGGCAACAAGTCAATAATTTAGGGAAGTATTTGTGCTCAATCACCCATGAATAAAAATATGATTCTCAAAATGGCAAATTTAGTTGGGCAGAAATCTTGAGGAGCTTACATTCATTAGCTTGCTTTATCTTTGGTTCCTGAGTTCTCAATAACAGCTTGACTTCATCTAAGAAGTTTCTCAGTGGGTAGATAAAAGTGTCAGTATGAGTTGCCCAGCTGTGTTAGATCATCTCAGTCATGCTGGCACTAGAATTTTTCACATCCTGTTTCTTTATTTTTACCACAAAACACTTGTGTTGGTTCCAACTTTTAGCCAGGAGTGGGAGTGAGTAGAATTTACACCGTTGCTACTTCTGACGCTTGGTGGCTAGACATGGTACAAGATGGGGTTTTCCTTCAGCAGAGTTCACCACCTGATAGTCCTGCTCAAATTCTGTCCAATTGTGTGGGATTTGGATGCATGGGAGGTTAAGAGGCAACATAAGACCCTAGTTTTAATTTTGAGTAATTTGCGCATTGAGGTTGAAACTTTTGTTAGCTTTTGTTTAAACCATTCTGTTTATTTACCTTACTTACTTACCTTAAGGTGCATTCCCCCATGATTTTATGATGCATTTACGCTGCAAATTTTGCATTAGTGTGAAGGGGTTTCAGCTCACTTACAATTTAGTGGGACGGCATGTTGGCACAGTGGTTAGCACTGCTGCCTCACAGTGCCAGGGACCTGGGTTCAATTCCAGCCTCAGGTGACAGTTTATGTGGAGTTTGCATGTTTTCCTTGTGTCTGCTTGGGTTTCCTCTGGCTGCTCAGATTTCTTCCCACAATCCAAAGATGTGCAAGTTAGATGAATTGGCTAAATTGCCCCTTAGTGTTAGGGATTAGTGGGTTGAATGCGTGCGGTCATGGGATAGGACCTGGGTGGGATTGTCTCAGTGTGGGCTCAGTGGGCCGAATGGCCTCATTCTGCACTGTAAGTATTCTGTGATGGTAAAGTCTCAAACTTGATAACAGGTGAAAAGAACTGGATTAAGAATAATGTATTCAGGTTTCTGGTTGTGCCTGGACTCTAGGTTCTGATTTCATTTATTCGTTCGTGGGACATGGGTGTCTCTGGCTGGCCAGCATTTATTGCCCATCCCTAGTTGCCTTTGAGAACGTGCTGGTAAGCTGCCTTCTTGAAACGCTGCAGTCCATGTATTATGGGTTGACCCACAGTACCATTCTGGAGGGAATTCCAGGAGTTTGACCTAGCTACTGTGAAAGAATGGCAATATATTTCCAAGTCAGGATGGTGAGTGCTTTGGAGAGGAACCTGCAAAGTTAAAACGCTTCTTGCTGACTGTTAAAGTAAGAAAATGAACACCTTTATAATGGCGTTTTTCACAATCTCTGGACGAATTAAGAGTACTTCTCAGCTGATAAAGTACTTTTTGAATTGTAATCACTGTTGTAATGGAGGAAACACAGCAAGATCCCACTAACAGGAATTAAAGGAACAGCCAGAACACCTGTTCTTGGTTGTATTGATTGAATGATAAATGTTAGCTGGGACACGGCCGACTGCCCTGCTCTTCCTTGTATATTGCTCTGGGATCTTTTATGTCAAGGTGAGGGGGAGGGGGAGGAGGAGGGGGGGCTTACTTTAACCTCCTACCTGAAGCCCAGCTCCTATGTGCATACTTACTCAAGATTACATTGAAGTGTCACAGATGATTAGGTGCTCCAGTGGAGGATAGTTTGAACTGACAACTGTCTATCTGATTCAGAGGTGAGAGCCTAAAGTCGGAGTGGAAATGCACCCTTAAATTTAGTTGTAATGTATCTATGCTGCATTAATCCCATAAGCATTTTCTGCTGCAACATTACTTGTTAATCACTGCAAGCTACTGATCAAGGTTAGTTGAGTCCTGGTCGGGGGTGACTTAAACTTTCTGACTGCTTGAAGTCCCCACCCCTGTATGACCGTCATCGCTAGTATTATGGCTGAGCATAATGTTTGTTACATTGAGGCTGAGGAAAGCTTGATGCTTTGTTCATAGCCTTTTCAGAAACGTAGGAGCTTTTATTGATTTATTTAAAAATTGGGACTTTAACAAAAGAATGGGAATTCAAGATACTGCATCAAAATCTATCAAATATAAATTCATCCAACTAATCAAGATTGTTTGTAAGAAAATGTGAACTTGCCACAGTGGCAGCTCACTGACTTGGCTTTTCTCATTTGGGTAAATAGTGTTTGACCAAACCTTTCTATGTTATTTAAAAAAAACTTGAACTTTGAGTTAATGCAGCAAGAATATACCTTCCCTGCACCCTTAAGGGAAATAAGATGTTATGGCGTATAGCACTGCAAATGGGCACAGTTACAAAGAGCTGAATTAGATTATAATTGATTGAGGTGTTACAGGATGATTGCCATTAGTGAAAAAGTTCCGCTTTCAGAAAATGACCCAATGGCTGCAGTCAATTTAAAGTCATGATGTAGATGTGCCGGCGTTGGACTGGGGTAAACACAGTAAAAAGTCTGACAACACCAGGTTTTAGTCCAGCCGTTTTAGCACAGACAGTTTACAGATTATATGCTTTATATGCTCTGTCCGAGGCCAGAACTCTCCATTCACCTGACGAAGAGGCAGTCCCCTCGAAAGCTTGTGAGTTTACTATCAAATAAATCGGTTGGACTAAAACCTGGTGTTGTCAGACTTTTTACTGAGTCAATTTAAAGCACCTGGGTACATTTTGCTTCCCATTTACAAAAGGAAGATGAGCCTCAGCTAGGGGGAGCCCCATGCTGCTTGTTTCGTGTTTGTGTGCGTGCCTGGTTGGTAATTTGCAAACAGTTAGAAACTTAAAGTTGCCTCAATTCATTTTTAAAAAGTTTACTGGGGTCCCACAGCCTTTGATTTGCCTCGCTAGTTTGTAATTTAAATCAATGGACTTTAAAGCTGCATGTTTTCTAAAATACTTTGATATTCGCAATCTATGATGTGCATAGAAAGTGTTCCCTTTTCTTAACATGCAGATTTCTGCTAAGATTTGTTTCTGTTGTATGGTTTCCCTTGAAGCTACCTCTGTAGATCTTATGAAAAGAACTTCTGGAACTGACTAGTGCCTGACTCTCAAATAATTAGAATACCACAATCTTCAACATTCATAATTATAATGTAGACTAGGAGTGTATCCACTGACAATAAAATGGTACAAAATAAACCAACAGTTTCATCTCTAACCGGTGATATTGATGAATTATATCAGTCTGTAATAATTAAACATACTGTCAGTGTAGTACAATAGGACAAGCCCAAACTTGATAAATTGTGACCGTCACAATTGAACTATTTATTATGTTTGCAAATCCCACCAGTAGAGTCAGCACTTCCTAAATTGTGGGTCATAGCACTCATTGGGATTGCTGAAACAGAAGGTTGGGTTGCAAGCTCCATTTTTCAAGGTACGTGGGTTCCAAAGCATGCCTTCTCAACGTAGATAACCAACACTAAACTACTTGTTTGAGAAAATGCTCTAAATTATTTGGTGAATTCCCGCACCCAACATTTGGACACATACCTTTGAAATATGATTCATTAATTTTCCAAAGGGAGGGGTAGTGCTGTGCTGGAATGTTGGTACAAATGACATAGGTGAAAAAATAAAAGGGCTGAGGCCCTAAAAGCAGAAGGAGCTAAGAAGCAAGCTGAAAAGGAGCACCTCTCTAAGGTAGTGATCTCAGGATTACCACCTGTGCATGCTAGACAGAGTAGAAACAGCAGGTTGCATAGGATGAATTCTTGGCTGCAGAGATGGTGTGAGGAGGAGAGTTTCCGATTCCTAGGGCATTGGGACCGATTCTGGGGATGGTGGAACTGAACGGGTGACACCTGGGAAAGATTGGGACTGATGTTCTTGGGGAGTACTTGTTAGAATGGTTGGGGAAGGTTTAAACTAATATAGCAGCAGAATAAGAACCTTTCATGTTGCAGCTGTACAAAACTCTGGTGCGACTGTACTTGGCGTACTGTGTACAGTTCTGGTCGCCGCATTATAGGAAGGATGTGGAAGCATTGGATAAGGTGCAGAGGAGATTTACCAGGATGTTGCCTGGTATGGTGGGAAGGTCTTATGAGGAAAGGCTGAGAGACTTGAGGCTGTTTACATTAGAAGAAAGTTAAGAAGTGACTTAATAGAGGTATGTAAGATGATCAGAAGATTAGATGAGGTGGACAGTGAGAGGTTTTTTCCTTGGATGGAGGTGGCTAGCACGAGGGGACATAGCTTTAAATTGAGGGGTGATAGATATAGGACAGATGTCAGAGGTAGGCTCTTTACTCAGAGAGTAGTAAGTGCATGGAACGCCCTGCCTGCAACAGTAGTGGGCTCGCCAACATTAAGGACATTTAAATGGTCATTGGATAAACATATGGATGATATTGAAATAGTGTAGGTTAGATGGGCTTTAGATTGGTTTCACAGTTCGGTGCAACATCGAGAGCCGAAGGCCCTGTACTGCATTGTAATATTCTATGTTCTTTGCAAGGATTCAGAGCAGGGGGAATTAAGAACAAGAGGAAAAGACAGTAAGGAGAATAAGGAAAGTGAGAGGTAGAGAAATCGAAGGCCAGAGTCAGATAAGGACCCAGTTAAAAAAGAAATGGTGGGAAAGGAAATGCCAGAAGTGCCCACCTTAAGGCGGGTACACGGTAGCACAATGGTTAGCACTGCTGCTTCACAGCTCCAGAGTCCTGGGTTCGATTCCTGGCTCGGGTCACTGTCTGTGTGGAGTTTGCATATTCTCCTTGTGTCTGCGTGGGTTTCCTCCGGGTACTCCGGTTTCCTCCCACAGTCCAAAGATGTGTGGGTTAGGTTGATTGGCCATGCTAAAAAATTGCCCCTTAGTATCCAGGGATGCGTAGGTTAGAGGGATTAGTGGATAAATATGTAGGGATATGGGGGTAGCGCCTGAGTGGGATTGTGTTCGGTGCAGACTCAGTGGGCCAAAGAGCCTCTTTCTGCACTGTAGGGTTCTATGATCTTTTGTATCTGAATGCTCGGAGCATTCGAAACAAAATGGACAAATTAATTGCATAGATAGATGTAAAGGGGTATGATACAATTGGCATTAGGGAGACGTGATGCCAAGATAAGCAATGATGGGCTATTCAGTGTTTAGGAAGGACAGATGAAAAGGAAAAAGTGGTGGCGTTGTATTGTTGATTAACGTTGGTATAGATATAATTTTGAGTTAAGAAACAACAAGGGGCAAAAAACATCGGTGGGTGGTGGTATACAGACCACCAAACTGTAGTGGTAATGTTGGGAAAAGCATTAGACAGGAAATCAGAGATGCACCTGTTAAAGGAACACCTGTGATTATGGGCGACTTTAATCTGCATATAGATTGGGAGAATCAAATTAGTCACAGTAGTGTAGAGGAGGAATTTCTGGAGTGCACGCGAGATGGTTTTCTCGGGCAATATGTTGAGGAACCAAGAACTGGCCATCTTGGACTGGGTGTTGTGCAATGAGAAAGGATTAGTCGGCAATCTAGTTGTGAGAGAATCCTTGGGGATGAGTAACCATAATATGGTAGAATTCTTTGTCAAAGTGGATAACGATGTAGTTGATTCTGTGACCAGGGTCCTGAATCTCAATAAAGGGACTATGATGGTTATGAGGCATGAATTGGCCATGACTGGGAAACATTACTGAAAGGAATCAGAGTAGACAGGCAGTGGCAGGCATTTAAAGAACGAATAGGCGAACTCCAGAAGTTGTTTATTCCTGTTTGGAGCAAGAGGGAATTATAGCCAAAACATGGCTCACAAAGGAAATTAAAGATAGTATCAGATCCAGGGAAAAAGCATACAAATTGGCAAGAAAAAGCAACAGACCTGTGAATTGGGAGCAGTTTAAAATTCATGAAAGGAGAACCAAGGGATTGATCAAGGAGGGAAAAATAGAGTATGAAAATAAGCTAGTGGGGAACATAAAAACTGACTGTAAATGTTATATAGCTACATGAAGAGAAAAAGATTAACAAAAATGAATGTAGGTCCCTTACAGTTAGAAACGGGAGAATTCATAACAGGGAATAAAGAAATGGCTGAGGAATTAAATTTGTAGTTTATTCATGTCTTCCTTTGTGAAGACTGAAGCAGTGTAAAGAAGTACTGAGAGAAACATGTTTTAGTGAGGTGCTAGAGGAAATCAGCATTAGTGGAGAAACGGTTTTGGGGAAATTGATGGGATTGAAGGTGGATAAATCTCTAGCTCCTGATAATCTTCATTCTAGAGTACTTAAGGAAATGACCCTGGAAATAGTAGATCTGTTGGTGGTTAATTTCCAAAGTTCTTTGGATTCTGGAATAGTTCCTATAGTTTGGCGGGTAGCTAATGTAAGCCCGCTATTCAAAAAGGGAAGTAGAGAGAAAACAGGGAACCCATAGACCAGTGAGCCTAACGCCAGTAGTTGCTGGAGTCTATTAGCAAGGATTTCCTAATTCGGCATTTGAAAGGCAGTGATATAAACAGACAAAGCAGCATGGATTTACAGAAAGGAAGCTTGACGAATCTATTGAAATTTTTGGAAGATGTAATTAGTAGAGTTGACCAAGGACAACCAGTAGATGTGGTTTATTTAGACTTTCAGAAGGCCTTCAGCAAGGTCTCATAACAGATTACGGTGTAAAATTCAAGCACATGAGATTGCAGGTAATGTCTTGAGATGGATAGGAAGTAAACAGTTGGTATAAATGGATCTTTTTCTGACTGGCAGTTAATGACTAGTGAGGTTGCGCAGGGACCTGTGCTAGGACCCCAACTGTTCACATTATGTATTAATGATTTGGAAGAGGGAACTAAATGTATTATCTTCAAATTTGCAGATGATACAAAGTTGGGTGGGAGGGTGAGCTGTGAGAATGAGGCAGAGATGCTTCAGCAGCGTGATTTTGACTGGCTGTTTTTGTGGGCATCTGCATGGCAGATGCTGTATAATGTGGATAAATGGGAGGTTATCCACTTTGGTAGCAATAATAGGAAGACAAATTGTTTCTTGAATGGGTGTTATTTGAGAGATGGATACTCGATGAGACCTTGGCATCCTTGTGCATCAGTCACTGAAACTAAGCACGCAGGTACAGCAGATAGCAAAGAAGGCAAATGGTGTGTTGGCCTTTATAATGAGAGAATTTGACTATAAGGATAGGGATGTTTTGCTGCAATTGTGTAGGGTGTTGGTGAGGCCACATCTAGAATATTGTGTGCAGTTTTGGTGTCCTTATCTGGATTCTCCCCTATTAGGATAAGAGGTAAATCTTTTAGAACTGAGATGAGGAGAAATTTCTTCACCAAGAGGGTGGTGAATGTGAAATTCATTAGCACAGAACGTAGTTGAAGCCAAAATGTTGTCTGATTTCAAGAAGAAATTAGACATAGTTCTTGGGGCTAAAGGGATCAAGGGATATGGGTGGAAGCGGGGGCCGGGATAATGAATTTGATGATCATCCCCAATCATAATGAATAACAGAGAGCAGACTTGAAGGGCCAAATGGCCCCCTCCTGCTTCTAGTTTCTATGTTTCTAAATGGAGGAGGGAATACACATCAGCAAAACTGTTTGGAAAGCAGTTCAGAAGCAATTTCCTTAGAGACAGTGAAATAAATGTTTTTTTGATGAGCCAGTGGAACTAGTATTTTCTTTCAACTGCTGATGAATTTTTTCTTTTATGTCCACGTTTGCTAAACAAATAGATAACCTCATATGACAAAAGGAACCCCTTTGTTGCCCATCTATTTATAGTACAGCACTTATAATGAAAGCAGATTATTATATTTAATATTGGTTTACTTGCATCCTTCCTGCTTTACCAAATATGTCTGCAAAAAGTATATTTAATTAGAACTTCTCGGTAAACACTTTGTAATTCTTCAGTTTCCTATTCGTGGCTGATGGGCCTGAGAGGTTGACTCGCCGCATGTAGTGATTAATCTTTGATGGGAAATATTTTTCAAGGCATTTCTAACAAAGTACTACTGCATAGGTTAGTATAATCGAAACAAATTGAGCAATTTAATTGCTTTGTCATTTTTTTTATTGTTGCGAGCTGTAACTGACTGTCCCTCTATGGCTTGTCATTCATTGACCTTGTCTGGTGGTTTTCATTGCAATTTGCTCATTGTTAATAGTTTTGTGTATGACACATTTGGTTGTTATTTGCTGCTGTTTCATGAATATGAAATTTGAGCCAATAAGGTGCAAATATGATAAATTTGCATATAGTCAGCCATGATGCCGTTGTAAAGGAAAAAAACGTGTATTAGACATTTTCATTTGTCTTTTGCTGTTGTATAATTTGCCATTGATACTTTACTGGTTATTTTCCAGACCTGTAAATTTTTTTCCTTTTTTAAAATAAAATTTAATTTGACTGTGCATTAGTGGTGAAATCGCCACAGAATCCCCACAGTGCAGGAGGCCATTCGGCCCATTGAGTCTGCACGGACCACAATCCCACCCAAGCCCTATTCCTGTAACCCCTCATATTTACCCTGACACTATGGTTAATTTAGCATAACCAGTCGACCTAACCTGCACATGTTTGGGCTGTGGGAGGAAACCGGAGCACCCGGAGGAAACCCACGCAGACCTGGAGAATGTGCAGACTCCACACAGACAGTGACCTGAGGCCGGAATTGAATCCGGGTTCCTGGCAGCAATACTAACCATTATGTCACCGTGCCGCCCAATATAATAGGTAAGAGTATCCCCTTCTGCGGAACAGGTTTGATGGGTCGAATGGTGCAGTCCTGCTTCTATTTTCTATATTTTTATCACTCGGATGATGCACTCAGTCATCGAGAGTTTCAGAAATTCTGTTTTTCGTACAAAAGCATGCTGCAGAGCAGCATTTGTCATCGAAATAACCCAGCGTATTAATCCCTGATATCTTTTTGAGAAAATACAGATGAATCTGTAGACTTCTGGGGAGCAGCCGAAAAGATTCTCTTAACTAAAAGCATGTGCGGGGATTTTTTTTTGGAGGTTGGATGGATTGAACAGAGTGTTTACATTCAAGCTCTTACCAATTAGGTTTCCTTCTGTTACTGCTGTACACTACAAATCCTTACGAATAGTAAGCCTACAAATGTTAGTTTGATGGTGGGGAGGGGGGGTGGAGGTAAAAGAAATTGGGTTTTAAATATCCAGCTAAAGGAATGACAGAATCCAAATAGAAACTTGACAGTTTAAGGAGCATTGTGGTGAAATAATTTACTCTCAACACAATTGTGGTGTAACCTATTGATTGAGTGGTGCCTTCATTTTACAGTGTAAAATACTCCCTCCAAAGATGGGCTCATGTGCTTGTGAGTCCTTGTTATGTACTTTTGCTTTTTAGTATATCTACATTTCAGGTATCCCTTTTTACCAGGGTTTCTCGAAATAAATTACCAATGACTGCTGGTCTGCGACTTGACGCAGTCTTTTTTTAAAATTGGCTGTATCTTTTGAAGGGAAAAAAAATCATCGATCAAAACCTTTTAACCAATTATAGAAGATTTTAAAAGATTGAATCAGACTGACCACAGGTGTTAGAATTGAATGTTGTAACTAGGGTGCTAATGTTTTTTTTCGGTGACTAATGCATTTTAACACAGACAACTTTTCCTAAATGATATCTTTCTTTGTCATTCTACCTAAATTGAGTAATACAAAACTTACCAAAAAAGCATCTAATCAAGTCAGCATACTTGGCCTGTATCAGATGGATGTAGCCAAATGTCATAATGGGCTGCATAGATTTGGCAGCTGATTCTCTCCTTACTGCTAGTGTTGACATTGATTTTTTTACCCCCCAATAAAAATCCCAAATTGCGATTAGAAAAGTGACAGGTTGGTTATAAATGTGATAAAATTAGAGTGTTATTTACATTAATGAAGCATATAGTGCAGTCTGCAGTTAAAGCCAGAAGGAAGTGAAAGATATTTGCTGAAAAACATGCACTTTTGAATTCCTTACTTAATAACAATTCCCTCTCTACGGGATTTATCAAAAGCAGATTCCATCTGGGCATGTTAAGATTTGTGGCATCAAAACTCGCATGTTTGCTGTTATATTTAAAGCTTGCTAACTCATGGAAGTGCTTGCAGATGCTCTCATCAAAATACATCAGTAATGTATTTTCACATTCATGTAAACACTCTTTCATTATTTTAATTTAATGACATGCTGTGGTTTGGATTTATCATTACATTTAAGGAGCTTTTTGGATTGATTGGGGTAACTTCTGGAATAAAAGGAAGCTGTTCAAATGAGATGGGTTTCATCTGAATTGAATGTATATATGTGTGTGTGTGTATATATATCCTACTAGTGGGGCTATGTTGGGCAGTGGACAAGAATCTGAACACAATCTAGGAGGGACAGACACTGAAACTAGAAAAGGTGCAGAGGACAGACACTCTGCAACATGAATAGGACAAAATCCGTCAATCTGAATGCAGAAAATGACACAAAGGAGTGCAAGAGGTAATGGTAAAATGAATAAAAACATGTGAGCTGAGGGATAAGTATAATATGTGCACTGCAATTTTGTCTGTAAAAATGCCAGGAGTTTTCAGAGAAAATCAACAATCTAAAGACATGTAGCACCCCAGAGGAAAGTTGTGTCATTGTAGGTGTCCCTGAGAACATGGGTAATGGAGGAAATGGACTGAGAGATGAATTTACAAGGAAAAAAATTCCTGCATAGGAAAGGTAAGTTGGGAGATGGTCTGACATTTTATAGAAGCAGGGCATGATAATGGAAATAAATCGGGGAAAACAGAGTGGGATTGCTGGATACAGATAAATGACACCAAGGAAACAAAAGCTATTGTGATCTTCACAAATTGTAATGTCAAAAGATACAACACCTGAAACTACTTATTCAAACAATGGAAGCACATGAGAGAACAGATATCATTGTTAAGTTTCTTGGAAGTTAATTTATTCTTTCATGGGATGTGGGTGATGCTAGCATAGAGTCATAGAGGTTTACAGCATGGAAACAGGCCCTTCGGCCCAACTTGTCCATGCCACACTTCTTAAAAACCCATAAGCTAATCCAAATTGCCCGCATTTGGCCCAAATCCCTCTATACCCATCTTACCCATGTAACTGTCTAAATGCTTTTTAAAGGACTAAATTGTACCTGCTCTACTACTACCTCTGGCAAGTTGTTCCAGACACTCACCACCCTCTGTGAAAAAATTGCCTGGACCTTTTTGTATCTCTCCCCTCTCACTGTAAACCTATGCCCTCTAGTTTTAGACTCCCTACCTTTGGGAAAAGATTTAGCTGATCTATCCTCAATATTTTAGTTCAAGAGCAATTAGGGATGGACAATGAAAGTTAGGGCTAATGTTCATTGCCCATCCCTGATTGCTTTTGAACTGAATGGTTGCTAGGCCATTTCAGAGGGCAGTTAAGAGTCAGTCATGTTACTGTGGGCCTGGAGTCAAATGTAAACCAGACCAGGTCAGGATGGCAGATTTCTTTCCCTGAACCAGATGGGTTTTCATGACAATAATTGTCACAGTCCTTACTGTGGTGAGCTTAATATTACAGATTTATTAACAGAATTTAAATTTCACCAGCTTTTGTGGTGACATTTGAATCTGTCCTTTTAGCCTGGGCTTCTGGATCTGTAACCCAGTGACATTACCACTATGCTACTAGATCTCCACAAGTTAAGTGGTACCACGTCCTGATGCTACTATGTTTGTACTTTGTGTTAAACATCAACAAAACTTTAATTTTAGCTAACTGAATGGAGTATTTGTATTTCTTACTGCCCACAGATTGCCACTGCAGTGAAATTTTTGCAGAACCAAAGAGTTCGTCAGAGTCCATTAGCAACAAGAAAATCCTTTCTAAAGAAAAAAGGTACGTAACTTTTCTGATGCTCATTTGCCAGTGCTGTAGAGCATGTCTGTCAGTCACCTTAAATTACAGGCCATACCTTGACTAAAACTCTTGTCTCAATATCAGGTGGAGCCTGGATCACATTCTCTTACTGTACAGCTAATTATTCACACTTTGAAAGAAATTCATTTTGAACTGTTTTATTTTTGGCCACAATGAAACTGAGTACTGTTCAAAATAAGTGCAATAAGGTTTGTGTTTATCTGTGGTTCTTTTAAAGAGACATGTGTGATAAAGTCTGCAAACTAAGTTGCAATGATGAGGTTACTGATGCAAAAATCACAAATCACATCACAAAGTTCAGTATTGATGTAGATGAAGCTCCTTTTTTTCACGTTCCAAACCTGCTGTTATGGCCAAGAGGGCAATCAAGCAATGGGGGATTGGGATTTGACCTGAAGTCCTTCCAACTGAGAGGAATTCCCTTTTTAAATAAAGTTAAGAAGTGACCATTTGTTACAGTCAAGCACAGTGGTACACAAAAATTCCTGTCCATCATTAAGACTTCTGAAAATCTGGAATGTAATGTTGGTTAGTGTTACTTGGTTAGTGTCAGTGCGTTGATGCTGGCGATGCAAGTTTCTCATGATTTTGTTGGAGTCTAGCACGTGATCTTTTCTGTTGGATGCCATTATTGGAGCTAATTCAGGAGTGAAGACTGCTGCTTGTAACTCTGGAATATTGCCTGCTTCTGCTTTTCTTTCACCTCCGCTGCTGCTGAAATCTTTATTCACAATGTTGTCGCCTGAGAATTTCATGCAGAACCTTGTGGCTTGCATCCCAAACAAATTCCTGCACACTCTCATTACGCTCCTTTTCATGGGCCTCTGCTGGCTCCCTGCCCCACAGGGCACCAGCTTGATCATTGTGTTTGAATTCCTCCATGACCTTGCTCCAGTGATTCAATTGCTGTCTGCTTTAGGCTTATGCTCCAGATCACACCGTCCTTTCTGTATACTTGTATATTCCTCTCCCCGACTAAACTTTTGGCCACTGTGTCCCTGCAATCTGGACTTCTCGTTTGAAACGGCTGCACCTTACTGCCCCCCTCACCATTTTCAAAAGCTTCCTTAAGAACAAATATCCCCTTTTGACCATCATTTTACTCACCTCTTCCTCCTGAACCACCTATTCATTGTCACCGCTATGTACACTCACCTTGTTATGGAATCTTATGAAGTTTTATTACAGTTGGTGCTCTGTGCTCAGGAGTATAGGGGTTGTTTAGTAATTTCAGTACTAGATTCCTTTATTCCTCTTGTGCCAGTCTTATGCAGGCAGCATTAAAGCACTGGCACATTTGACAGTATCAGTTGCAGGCTTTGATTACTGGTAAAAGTTCAGGTAATTCCATCAGCAAGGTATGTATTGTGTTATGATCTGACAGTTGGCATGTGTGTGAGCCAAATTCCCAAAAAGAGGAACTTGGTAAGCAATTACAACTATTTTCTGTATTTTACCATGGGGAAAATGTGTACTGAAATCTGGTGCCACAAATTCCAGTAATAGTTCTGGAAATTTTAGATATTAAATTAAAACATTTGCTAACAAGAAATGTAAGGACACAAGGTGACATTAATGATTAGTTAAAATTAGTGTTACAGGATATTGCCCCAAAAGATTCTTTCTTGGTTTTACTCACAAACACCCTTTAGACAACAATTGTTATAAAAGCTTAACCTATAAAAAATACAATAATATTACCACATGGCACAACCCTCTGTTGCTGTAGGGGAGTTATTTCAAGGGCTGCTGTCTTGTGCTTATTGTGTTCTCTCTTTCTCCCTCTTGGCTTGTAGACATTCAAGACTTTAAACCAAAACCTTGCTTTCTTGAACAACCAGTCACTTTTCTGGGTGGCTGAAGGCTGCTTACTTCACTTCACAGTTGTGACCTCGCATGGAGAACTCTCTTCAGGGGATCTTACATGGCCACATCTCAACACAGCTCCCAATCTCTCTTTAAAAATGTTTTTTCTCATTCATCTTTTCCTATTGTTATCCTTCTTTGAAATTTACCTTTCCTAGGATATAAAAATCTTTTGTGTTCTCCAGACGATCGCCATTTTCAGGTAAAATAGAATATAATTTTGCTGTATTTTGTTTATGTTCTTTTTAAATTGTCAACTCATTCTTACCTGCCTTTGAAATTTAACAGCTAAAACCCCCAAATCCTCATTTATCTCCTAATGCGTATTTTGAACCATGTTAAGCTTACTTGTAGAATATCTAACTTGGCCCCATTTACTTCAAATACTTGCTTTCACACCTAGTCAACTTGATGTCTCAACTTAATTAAATTAATCGTTCATATTCACATAGGCCTCAGAATCCTGCTTTGCAGAATAGCACAGTAGACTCCGGAAACATAAACATTTTCTCCACAGTTGCTGAAACACATTCCACTTGGACCATGGCCTGTCTCCTTAAGGACAGAAGATCAAAATTTGTCTTTGTTGCAACTGTCAATAGGCATATTGATTTTACTTTACTGAACGCCACTTCTGGAGTACGGGGGTATCAGAGCCTAGTGGCTATGGTACCAGACTAGAGGTTGAGACATCAAATGCCACCATGGCAAATTTAACTTGTGAGTTTGTACTAAAAAAATCCCATTATACCTGCTGGATAAATGTAAGAACCTAACTAGTTGTCCACTTTGGTCGGAATAATAGTAGGAAGGACTATTACTTACGTGGCGAAAAACTGCAGCATGCGACGGTGCAGAGGGACCTTGGGGTCCTTGTGCATGAGTCGCAAAAACCCAGCCTGCAGGTGCAGCAGGTGGTCAGGAAGGCGAATGGGATGCTGGCCTTCATAGCGAGGGGGATTGAATCTAAAAGTAGGGAGGTCTTGCTGCAGCTGTATAGGGCACTGGTGAGGCCGCAGCTGGAGTACTGTGTGCAGTTTTGGTCGCCGCACTTACGCAAGGATATTTTGGCCTTGGAGGGAGTGCAGAGGAGGTTTACTAGGCTGATTCCGGAGTAGAGGGGGTTGAACTATGAGGAGAGGCTGAATAAACTAGGCTTGTACTCGTTAGAGTTTAGAAGAATGAGGGGAGATCTCATTGAGACGTATAAGATGTTGAATGGGATGGATAGGATAGAGGTGGAGAGGCTCTTCCTGCTCAGAAAGGACAGTAGGACTAGAGGGCACAGCCTCAGGATAAAGGGGGGGGTGCGGTTTAGAATGGAGTTGAGGAGGAACTTCTTCACTCAAAGGGTGGTGAATCTCTGGAATTCTCTGCCCATTGAAGTGGTAGAGGCTGCCTCACTCAATATTTTTAAGACGCGGGTTGATAGGTTTTTGATAGGCAAGGGGATTAAGGGTTATGGGGAGAGGGCGGGAATGTGGAACTGAGCCACGACAGATCAGCCATGATCTTATTGAATGGCGGGGCAGGCTCGAGGGGCTAGATGGCCTACTCCTGCTCCTATTTCTTATGTTCTTATGTTCTTAGTTCTCAAATATTCTTCCAGGGAAGGGAACTTGCCACTGCTACCTAACCTCCTGGCCTGTAAGTGATTCCAATCCTATACTATTTGATTGCTTCTTAATGCCACTGGGTTGGCAGTAAATATTAGCAAGGTTTTCCAAGAACAATAAAAAAAATTTCCAAACCAAGTATGTTGAAAAGAGACTGATCATTAAGAAAGTTCTTCAGCTCAATTATTGGTAGCTCACTTCCACTTTTCAATATTGTTGAGGCATAATCTTAAGGTGTGTAGCAGATGAATGATTTGGGAAGAACGAAGAAATCCACCATTAGTGCATCCTTTGAATGAAATTCCACAGATCCTACTTCCACTTACTGCCATTGTTGGAATGCAGAGAAAACCAGAAAAAAAAACAAGAATAGAATGAATGAGCTGGAAGGATATACAAAATCAAGAAAGAACCGAGAAGGGGGTGACTTGATTTAAGTCTGTCTTAAATAGGTAAAATATGCAATGATGTGAATAAGATGAACTCAGAATATGACTTTGTTCTCCTGGTCTGAATAACATTAAATTACTGAGAAGGAAATTTAAAACAGATCATAGAAAACTGTGGTTGCTCCAAGGATGATAAACATTTGGACTGTTTTTACCAGATGAGGAATCAAAGATGTTGGGGTAATTCAGTTCGTAGTTGAACTGGTAACACTGGAGGGACAACTTCGCTATTACAAAATGGTGTGTTTAGCGCACACTTTCAGCAAACCTGGCTGTTCTATTTTGTCACTATTACTTATAGCTGATTTTATTGTTTAATAATTCATAGATGTTTACAGAACAGAAGGAGGCCCATTGTGTCCTCTGCATCCTCTCCAGTGCAGCCACATCCTTCCTATAATGTGATGACCAGAACTGCACACATTACTCCAGTTGTGACCTAATCACCATTTTATACAATTTCAGCATGATGTCCTTGCTTTTGTATTATATGCCTTGCCTAATAAAGTCAAGTACCCCATATGCCTTCTTAATCACTTTATTTACCTGTCCTGCCACCTTCAGGGATTTGTGGATATGGACTCCAAGGTCCCTCTGATCTTCAATACTTTCCTAGATCCTGGGGCGCATGGGATCCTTAATTATGCTGGCTGCTTTTCTGAGGCAGCAGGAAGTGGAGACAGAGTCAGTGGATGGGAGGCTGATTTGCGTGATGGATTGGGCTACATGTGTGATCATTTGCCTGATTAGCACCCTTCAAGTGCATTATCCCATACTTTTCCAGGTTGAGTTCCAACTGCTACTGCTCTGCCCAGCTGACCAGTCCATTGACATCCTCCAATCTATGGCTATCCTCCTCACTATTTATCATCTTATAATTTTCATGTAATTTTTTTGATTTGAATTTTATTTGATTTATTATTGTCATGTATTAATATACAGTGAAAAGTATTGTTTCTTGCGTGCTATACAGACAAAGCACACTGTTCGGAGAGAAGGAAATGAGAAAGTGTAGAAAGTTATGTTACAGTCATAGCTAGAGTGTAGGGAAAGATCAACTTAATGCAAGGTAAATCCATTCAAAAGTCTGACAGCAGCAGGGGAAAACCTGTTCTTGAGTTGGTTGGTATGTGACCTCAAACTTTTGTATCTTTTTCCCAATGGAAGAAGGTGGAAGAGAGAATGCCCGGGGTGCGTGGGGTCCTTAATTATCCTGGCTGCTTTTCTGAGGCAGCAGGAAGTACAGACAGAGTCAGTGGATGGGAGGCTGGTTTGCGTGATGGATTGGGCTACATACAAGACGTTATTAGTTCCTTGCGGTCTTGGGCAGAGCAGGAGCCCATACCAAGCTGTGATACAACCAGAAAGAATGCAAACTTCTTGATCATACCCCTGACATTAAAGTCCAAATATTTAATGTACATCATAAACAGCAAGAGCTCAAATACTGAATTCTGCAGAACTTCACTGAAAACAGAGACACAGTTACAGAAATATCCCTCTACCACCACGCTCTGCTCTTAGCCAATTTGGATCCAATGTACTATTTTGCCTTGGATTCCATGGTTGCTTACTTTCTTGATCAGTCTGCCTTAAGGGGCATCATCTAAAGGCTGGCTGAAGCCTGAACATGACCTTCCCTTAAATCCATGCTGACGATACCTGTTTGCCCTGTGTCTATCCAAGTGCAGATATCTTCTGTCTCTCAGAATTCTTTCTAGTAACTTCCCTACCAGTCTATAATTTCCCAGTCTATCCTTACCTCCATTTTTAATAATGGGACAATGTTCACAGTCCTTTGGCACCTTGCACCCACGGCTAGAGATTTGAAAATTACTGACAGAACCCCTGGTATCTCCTCCCTTGCCTGTCTCAACAGCCCAGAATACAACTCATCCAAGGCTGTGAATTTACTTACTTTTAAGGTTGCTAAATTTGCTCATATCGGCTCTCTCTCTCTGCTAGTTTCCTCTAATATTTCACAGTCCTCCACCTTACTACAACTGTGGTGTCCTTTTCCATTGTGAAGACTGATGCAAGGTATTAATTGAGGACTATACCATGTCTTCCTGGGCCACAAATAGATTATCTGCCTGTATTGGTCCTCATTGACCCTACTCTTTCCCTAGTTATTCTCCTGCTCTTCATATATTTAGGAAACTGCTTTGGGGTTTCCTTTATTCTAGAATCATAGAATCCATACAATGCAGAAAGAGGCCTTTCGGCCCATTGAGTCTGCACTGACCACAATCCCATCCAGGCCCTATCCCCTTGACCCCATGTATTTACCCTAGCTAGTCCCCTTTGATTAAGAGGCACTTTAGCATGGCCGATCCACCTAACCTGCACAGCTTTGGAGTGTGGGAGGAAACTGTAACACTGGGAGGAAACACACACAGACATGGGGAGAACGTGCAAACTCCAAACACACAGTGACCCAAGCCGGGAATCGAACCTAGGTTCCTGGCACTGTAAATCAGCAGTGCTAACCACTGTGCCGCCCCTGTCAGATCTTTTTCATGCATTCTTAGCTTCCCTAATTTCCCTTAAGTTTCTCTCTGCACTTTTTATCCAGCTCTAGGGACTCTGTTGTATTGAGCCCTTGGTATCTGCGAAGAACTTCTCTATTTTTCCTAATCCTGACCTTTATGGCCTTTGATGTCCAGGGTTCTTTGCTCTTGGTTCCACGCTTTGTCGTTACAGGAACATATTTGCCTTGTCGTTATTTTATTCAACTCTCTTAAAAGAAACACGCACTTTACCCTTACAAAGCACAAATTCAATGGGTGAGGGGAACGTACTGGAGATTTTGCCAGCAGTGATCATAGTTAAGAGCAAATGGCAGTCTTGTCTCACCACTTCCTCAAATGACTCCCCCTCCACCATTACTATTATTAATTATTATTTAGCATTAATTTAACATTTTCGTCTTGAAACCATCCCACAAAGTTCAAATTTCTAACCCCAAATTATTCTTAACTCTGCCTTCTATTACATTTGGATAACATTGTATTTATAGCTGACCTCCCATCATTCTCGTTAAGAAGCATGCCTCATGCAATTTGCCCCTAATTTCCCTCACAGCTAACTCATTGCAATTGCATAATAAAACCTGAAAAATACACAGCTCCAATTTACACTGCAATTTCGCAATCCATTTTCTTATGAAGACACATATCTTGAGATGTACCATGAGCAACATTTGCAGATGGGGTGGCACAGTGGTTAGCACTCCTGCCTCACAGTACCAGGGATCTGGGTTTGATTCCTGGCCATGGGTCACTGCCTGTACAGAGTTTGCATGTGCTCCCTGTGTCTGTGTGTGTTTCCTCCGGGCGGTCTGGTTTCCTCCCACAGTCCGAAAGCTGTGCTGGTTAGGTGCATAGGCCATGCTAAATTCTCCTTCAGTATACCCGAACAAACGCCTGAGTGTAATGACTAGGGGATTTTCACAGTAACTTCATTGCATTGTTGAGTAAGCCTACTGGCGACAATAATAAATAAACTTGAGATCTCATGGTCATGTATTAAAGTGGTTAAAGAAGTAAAGAAAAGTTAATATGCTGGGTGTTTCTGAGTTGCAGTAATCATCTTAAAAGTGTTTTCTAATTTCCAATACCTAATGACGATGAACTTGGAGTGAGCTGGGTGTGTATTTACTTACACAAATTGTACTCCCTAAACCTTAAAGGGACAGGTCACATTAAACACAATTAAATGATACATTGTGCATTGCATTGTGAAATATTCTAGTATCGTAAAACACCATGTCATCTAATTTACCATAAGCAATACTACAGGCATTCTGCTGGTAATTTTTAAAAATTATGTATTTAAAGAAAGCTGTAACTTTTAAAAACTAGAACACATGAATGACAGGCAATTTATGAGCTATGTGATAAGGTCTGTAAGTCTTTAGACCTACTTTTTTATAACATTTCTGTGTTTAGCTCAAACTGAAGAGCAATAAATTATATTATGTGACTGTTTTGTAAATCCATAGATCTACATCAAAGATGTAGATAATTATATTTGCATGTAATTCATAACTACTGTATTTGCATGTAATTAACTTTGCAAAAATACTATCTATAAATATAATTCACAACTAAGGGGGAGGCTGTAAGATGAGATGTGTCAGTACACAGTACGTAGCAGAATCATAGAGTCTTACAGCACAGGAGGCCATTCAGCCTGCCAGTGCTAACTCTCCAGAAAAGCTATCCATTTCAGTCCCATATTCCAGCTTCTTCTGTATCCTTTAAATTAGTCCTCTTCAAGCACATGTCCAATCGTTTTCTCCAAAGTTATATGGGAACTGATTTCTTCACACTCTCAGTTAATGTGTTTCATATTTTAAAACAGGATGAAAAAATTCCTTCTTGTTTTCCCCTCTAACGATATTGCCAATTATTTTCAAGCTCTGATCTCTGTTTATTGACCTACTTGGTCCATGAGTACCTCTCATAATTTTTAATACCTGTACTAGGTTTCTTCTTAGCTTTTTCTGCCCAAGAAGAACAATCTCAGCCTCTCCACATAACTGAACTTGCCCATTTCTGTTATCATTGTGGTAAAGAGGAACTATCTGCAGGATCTTGACATTCTTCCTAAAATGCAGTTCCTAGAATTGTACGCTGTACTCCAGCTGAAGCCCTTACTTGTAATTTGTAAAGGTTTAGCTTGACTTCCTTGTTTCATATTCAGTGCTGCTGTTTAGAAAGCCATGTATCCTTTGCACTTTGTTAATTGCTTTATTAGTTTGCCCTGCCACCTTTGAGGATTTATAATATACATTCACAGCTCCTTCGCTCTTGCACTCATCCTTCAGAATATTTAGGTGATACTGCTTCTCCATGTTGTTTCCCCTAAGATGCATCTCTTCGCTCTTCCCCACATTAATTTACATCTACCATCAGGCTGTGCATTTTACCCGTTCATGCCCCATGATGCCACTGCCCCGCGACGCACTGTGCCAGTTGCTAAAACCTTTCTTCCAAAGAAGCAACATTTTCCTTTGCACTTAATAGAAATTTTAAAGTGTTATTTAGTACTTGCCATTATTTTTCTTAACCGATTACCTTACTAAACAAAAAAGCTTTATGAATAACAGATGCAAAATTTATTGTACAGAGCAACCTTGGAAATGTTTGTCCCTCTATTCTAGTAAAACTGCTCTTTTCACCTCTTAAAGGGGACAAGGAAACATATTGCAGCTAGTCTGATCACTTCTTGCTATTCATGCTAACCTTATCCTTCCTGTCCTAATGCAGTGGACCTCCTAAATAAATTCTTGTGACTCCATTTGCTAATTGTTTTGTATCGGTTGAGCTATATAGTTAAATAGGTTAAGACACTATTAGTAAACTAATTTAGGAAAAGATACTACTAGGTGTCTTAAAAGCACTGTGATTTGCATTGCAGTAGAAGCAGAAAATTTGGGGCAGTCGGTCACTGCAAGCTAACCTCTTGGCTTTAGCAAACTGTACTCTAGAGGCTGTTATCACCTGTAGATCTCTAGGTTAGGAAATTGATCTTGCACTCCGATATCTCACGTTTAACTGGTTTTAGCCCCCTGTGTCGGTCTGATTATAGATTGAAACCCTTTATCACTGTGACATACTTTGCACTGTGCATTGCTGATGCAAAGAAATCTGACACAGCCGTTCAGTGCTTGCATCGTAGTAGCAGAGGGCAGGTCATGTGTCCTGCAAAAAAGCGTCAGCCCTTCATTTCCTCTCCCCTGCTACTCCATCTTTTTTGGTTCAGTTAAATTTATTTATTAATCATAAGTAGGCTTATATTAACACTGCAATGAAGTTACTATGAAAGTCCTCTAGTCACCACACTCTGGTGCCTGTTTGGGTACACTGAGGGAAAATTTAGCGTGGCCAATTCACCTAACCAGCACGTCTTTGGACTGTGGGAGGAAACTGGAGCACCTGGAGGAAACCCATGCCGACATGGGGAGAATGTGCAAACTCCACACAGACAGTGACTCAGCTGGGAATCAAACCTGGGTACCTGGCGCTGTGGAGGCCAGTGATGTTAACAAAGTAAGTTTGGCCATTGGGAGGTGGTGACACGAGCAAATCTAAAAACACTTCCTTTCTTAATGCGCAGCTTATAGTGGCTGACATGTGAGTAGTCGATGTTGATTTTTTGGATACCATGTCTTCATTTTCCTTAAAGTGATTAGAAGCTGAATCATGCACACTAAGTGAGTTATTTAACTGTGAGGACAGGATAAAAATGAGGATGGACAGAGAACCTGTGTCTAAGGCAACATTCCTAATCAGCAATTGATTTCTGGCACCATCAACTGAAGCTAATAGATAGAATTGGCAAACCCTGTGGTGAGGCTGCCCACAAATGACCAGATCAGTGGCTGGAATTAAATAATCGGGAAACATTCCCTACAGATAATGGCTGCTTCACGATTCTCCATTTTTTTGTCTCGAATATTTCAAACTCCGAGGCATAATAAAATCATATTTCTTGTTGGCTGTATTTGTTATTTTATCATCTAATTTTATAAAGCAACGTATAAATAGATTTGTACAATTCTTGGACACCCAAGTTAGATGGATGGAATTATAGTCTTTTAATTGACTTAATTGACTATTTGTGTAATACTTGCAGTGGGGACTAGGTCTTTAGGCCATTAGTTTATCATGGTTTCTTTGACTGTAATCATTTCTGATAGATTATGCTGTTCAATTAAATTCCCAATGTGTGTGACGCAGTCCAAATCTTGATTTTAGTGTTCCATTACATATAGAGTTGATTATTGTTATAATAAATTCTGTTGTAATATATCAAAGTTCCCTCCTCTGGCCCAGGCCATAACCCTGTTGCCACTAGCAGATGAGCTCTAACATTGAAGATTGAACATCTGACGAGAGCTGCAATTCTAGTCCACGTGAGTTTGTAGTAACCAAGGTTGACTGTAACATCTTAGTTTTTTTACACTTTCTGAAGGCACCTATTTATGGGTTACCAACTGCGGATGGAAAGGATAAATTGAACTCCAGTGTAGGTAGAAAGCCTGGACCGTTGTGCAGCTGTACTATGAAATAATCTTTGCAATTCTTTACGGAAAGAAGCACGTACTGTGGGGACTAATTAATCATAAAAGCTTTGGGACTTCACTGTATCATTGAGGCAATGAAGCAGTGAAAACTGAGACTAAAAGCTGTATGATTGTTTAAAGAAACCCAAGATAGAAATCTATTGCTGTGCAGCAGCATGATCCATGTCAGACTTGATTGTGCTGACCTTCCATGAACAAAATAACTCCTATAAAATAAATTAAAGAATTTATTTTTTATTTTTCTTGCAATTAGGACTAAATACAGTTGGAATTTGGATATTATCCTCTGTACAAACAGTATGAACATGATGTGTAGGTTCGACTGACATGAAGCGTTGTTCTACGACTATACACAAGTCATCAAAATTTCTTTTGTCCACCATTTTGAAGCCTAGAATAGTAACAACCAAAAGCAATCACAGCTGGTTACTTATTTCATTAGAGAAGTTCAGATGTCAGTCTAGTAGTTTTAACAGTCATCTGAACCCCTGCAATTAGATTACAGCTTTCAAATTACTCCCTTATGTGACCAGTGACTTTGGTTACTACTTGCATTGCGTTTATGAATTTGCTAGGGACTCCACAGATTTAAGGTTCATTTTTGGAAATTGTCCTCACGCAAGGTCATTGATGTGAAACATGAGTGTGGTTTCTGTCTCCTCAGATGTTGCTAGATTTGCTGAGTATTTTCAGATTTCCAGCATCTGCATTACTTTATTGTTGCATTAGTGTCTAATTTACTACCACTTGCCCTCCAGGAATGCCTACCTGGAAGGAGTTCTGCCCTTCTCTCAGCCAAGAGTTCCAGTTTGTTTCTTTTGCCTTGCTCATCTTCATTGCTTTCTGTTTTTCTCCTACTGTGAGTTCTGATGAATGGTCATTGATCTGATATGCTTCCTCTATTCACCCCTCTCTCTCTCTGCAATGATGCTGTGTATTCCCAGCAATATCTGCTTTTATTGTGGATTATTTCCTCTTTCCTATCCTCACTTCTCTTGACCACAGTCTATTCGGAAATGTGCAATAGTAAGTTGTGGTGTTTAAAGCTAGCTATTTCACAGTGCAGCATGAGATACTTTAATTATAGGAAATAAAGGCAGCATGTTAGAAACAAATTTTACATTGGGGTAAAGAGAAGCTATAGAAAATAACCCACTCAGGAAGGAGGTGATATAAGTTATTTTTTACAGCCCTTGAATTAGGCGGAGGAGACATTTTTTTTACTAAATTGCAGGCTCCCTTGCTGTCATTTAAATTAATTTTACGCTTTTATTCACTCTCCCATCCCTCTTCACTGCTCTCCAAAGTATTGCATTCTTTCTGGGATGCGGTTTTCTCCATGGTCCATGTTTCCATAAAAACTGAAAGCCAATGGCTTTGAAGGTCAGATGTCATAATCGTAGCCAGTTTTCCCTGCCCTAATCAAGGGGCCAGTTGTCATGTTCCTGCCACGGCTAAGATTGGTCCTCCTTCCCACAGATGCTGTCAGACCTGCTGAGACTTTCCAACATTTTCTGCTTTTGTTTCAGATTCCAGCATCCGCAGTATTTCGCTTTTATATTATGTGATTGATTCTTGTTGGTTTATGTACTCAGCCATCCATTCTCTTATTGCAAGGGAGAAATTTTAGAAAATAGTGAATAGCTATTTCTCCAAAACAGTACTTTTTAAATTTGCATATTAGATGCACACGTCATACAAATAACCTATTTCTAAGAAATATTACCTTTGAATCACAGATAAACCAATGCTGTGGTACAGTAATCTCCCTGTGCTTGAAACAACATGAAGATTCAGTAATCTGGGATTTAGTAATAACATTGGGAAATACCATTTTGCCTATTATTTGTTTCCAGTTACAGCTGCATGGTTAAAGGGATTAAGCTGAAAAAAGATTTTGTTATGAACAATGTGATGGCTTCATTTTCCTGCCAATTACATATGCCTTTACTAGGATGGTTAATCTTTTGCCTTGAGGTCATAAAAACATTTGTGGGGTTTGCTCAACCCACCTCGTCTTAACAAAGCAATATGTCTACCTCAAAGAAGAAAAAGTGGTGTAAAACTTCTCTCAGCCACAGTCCTCCTCTAGGATAATCACATTATATTAGTATAGCACATGTAATGTATTAGAACAATTCAAAAAGCATCACGTAAGAACATAAGAAATAGGAGTAGGCCATCTAGCCCTTCGAGCCTGCCCCGCCATTCAATAAGATCATGGCTGATCTGTCGTGGCTCAGTTCCACATTCCCGCCCTCTCCCCATAACCCTTAATCCCCTCGCTTATCAAAAACCCATCAAACCGCATCTTAAAAATATTTAGCAAGGCAGCCTCCACCACCTCAACGGGCAGAGAATTCCAGAGATTCACCACCCTTTGAGTGAAGAAGTTCCTCCTCAACTCCGTTCTAAACCGCCCCCCCTTTATCTTGAGGCTGTGCCTCCTAGTCCTACTGTCCTTTCTGAGCGGGAAGAGTCTCTCCACCTCTATCCTATCCATCCCATTAATCATCTTATATGTCTCAACACGTTTGCACATTCAGACAGAAATTGACACCGAACCAAAGAAGCGGACATTAAGATAGCTGATCAAAAGCTTGGTCAATGAGATTGGTTCCCCAGACCCCTCTGCCTCTTCTCTTCCTTAGAACCTATGTCAGAGCAGAGGACCTAAGCGAATGAAGGAGCAGCCAAGAATTTTAGGGTGAGGGAATTGAAAGCTGCAGGAAGTCAAAGTGAAGTGGCGCAGTGTTCGAGAAAGATTGTAAAGCTGCAGGCCAGAGCAAACCTGAATAATATTAATTGACTTGTATATCCCTAGCTGACTTATCTAGTAGTGCATGAGCCATTTTGAATTCAGGCCCATGGTGGGTTGGTTAAAGCTTTTCTGCAGTTTTGAGTTTTTGTTTTGCATATCAGGAGTAATAAAAAACTGTGAAAGAAAAATAAATTTCAACTTAACTTGTGACCAACAGATTTTTCAAAACACTGAATTCACAGGCTTGACTGCTATTCAATACATGTTCCTATTGATAGACAAATTAAACTAGTTCTGAAGCCAGATAGCCCAATAGAACATTTCACGTTCATTCAATAGATCTCTCTTGGGTGCATAAAGAAAAATAAAGAACAAGAACAAAATGCCCTTTCACAATCTGCAGTTTGGTCCTGGCATAGGCAATGGAACAGAAACCTGCAAGAAACTGTAAAAGATGTATCTATCCTGAAATCAGGGGTGATAGCCTCAAGAATGATTGATTAACTTGCACTACTTCAGTGGAGGCATTAACCAGATGAGTAAAGCATTCTCTTAAAGTGGTGGAGAAAGAAATCATGAATGAATTAATTTGTACACTGGCATCCCACAACATAATTTCAGACCATTGCACGATTCGTTCAGTTACAGATTGCAGAAATTCTTTTTCGAAAATACCAGAGTAATCTGAGAGATGAAATGTGGAAAGTGAAGCATGCTTTGGAGAAACAAGTGGCTTTGGACTCATGGTTCTCAAAGCCCTCCGCCACTGGGGTTTTTCTCACATCATTTCTGCACGTTGTAGATTAATTGATAGAAATTAATTTCTATAATTAGTCAACAACATCATTTTTGTTGTGACTAATTGGATGGTTGGACCTGGGTCTATTTTCATGTAGCAATTCCAATGTCTCGTACATCCTAGTAGCTAAAATATCTTTATGTGAAGGTTCCGGATGTTTTCGGTAGCCTTCATGGTAAAGTTGCATGAGTAATAAGCTCATCAAAAACTGCTAATTTCTGAATGTCTCTTAAACATGTGTAAGCAAGCATATCTCTTACAATAGATTTTTTTTATTGATTTCCTCTACCTTGGATACTAAAGATATATTTAAAATACTGTTTTCCTACAATTAGTGAACATGATTTTCTTGAAATTATTTTTTAAAAGAATGTGAATAGCTTTTTTTTGGGGAGAATTATAATTGCTGGCCCTGTTGGGACGGTGGTTTGTACAAGAATGTTGCAGGAGGCATTAAAGAGTTAAGTTAATTTCATTCTACAGGGTTAACTAAAAGGTCACTTTGAAAAAAAAATTGAAAGCATTTCAGGAAATGTATTGAAATTTGATAGCAATTTATTGCAATGGGATCCTGCATTTTACCTTAAACATACCATTTTCAAGCAGTCTGTTTTACCTTCATAAGATTCTGTGAATGACATTTGTGTCCTTCCCATACTAATGTAACTAACTGCGTATCAAGGCTAGACTTCTCTAATTCACATCAAATTTGCTTTCATGAAACCTTAAATCAATGCTGACAGCTTTTGGCTTTAAGCTGAACACTGCTCTTGTTAATTTTCAAAGCACTAAAGACACTGCCAATATGCAGCCATAGAATATCAGAAAATACTGTCATCTTTTAACAATATTCAGAATCTATATCAGAAGTGCAAAGCATACGCCTGCTTTTTTTTGTATTTTCTCAAACGTGAACAAACCAGTTATTTAGGTAGACAATGTAACGGCACCCTTCTTCAAACCCTCTGTGCAAATAGTTTGTTCTTAGCCTCGTACACACAGTGAAGATGACTTAAAAATGAAATCAAATTTATAAATAAAAGCAAAGTGTGCTGGTGATATTGCCAGAAAATTGTACGAACCATTGCAACGCAATTTTTATTTCACTTATTGAATGTCCTGGTCGAAATCACTGAACTGCATAAAATGTTTCAGCGTAATATTGTCAATACCTGGTGCTAACCAGCAATGTATTGTGTTGTGCCTGTCATTCAGTATGTGGTCACCATTTTGAAGAGTTTATTTATTAACAATGAGCAGAGATGTATACTGGAGACAAAAATATAATTATGCTAAAAAAAACGCAGCTTTCCCATGTAATCAAGCTGCATGAAGTTTATTTTTTTTACCCAAGAAATTCACAGTTTCATTCTCCCCAGCTGAAACAAACTAGGGAAATTGCAATAAGGAAGCATTTTATATGTTCTCAGGAAGAAGGATCATAAACTTAAAGATTATGAAGACGCTTTCTTTCCCTTCATGACATAATCAGTCTAGAGTGAAATGCTCATTTTTGTCTTCCAGATTAGTTAATACCTGAGATACCCATGAAATACAATGCATTTTTCTTTTGTCAAATTTAGCAGAAATTGTAGAGCTTGCCAGGTTGATCCATGGCTTTACCAAATTCTATCTCTGCAGACTCCTCTGGGTTTGTGTCTCCTCCCACACCCTACAATTCTTAAATAATGAAAGCAGAAAAAGCACTCAACAGTTCCGGCAGCATCTGTGGAGAGAGAAAAAGAACTGTAACCTATCATCCTGATAGCTAACAAATGTTAATTCTGCCTCAGATGCTGCCAGTCATGTTTTGATTTCAGATTTCCAGAATCTGCAATATTTTGCTTTTGTGGGGCCTTTCTGTTATCCTGTTCATTCACCCAGGGTGTATGGTCAATCCTGAGCTAATTCTAGGCACACTGCAAAACATATCCATACGGTCTGGTCCGCCAGTTCAATGCTGGGATGGTGGCCAGTATTAGTTTTAGATTGTCTGGTCATACGCCTTTTGTTGTTTGTGCCACCTTGCTGTGGGCAAATTGGCACAATGATTATCTGCAAAATAGCAGTGGCTATGCTTCATGATAATTCACTAGCTGTAAAACTCTTAGACTGTTCTGAAGACATGATGGGTAATTTGAAAACATAAGTTTGTTTTTCTCTTTAAATAACCTTTATAACTATGCCTTCCGTTACCTTCCTGGCTCTGTTCCTCCATGTCTCAGCATCCTTTTTCTTTCAGTTTCCCTCTATAATGTACCCTGTGATATTTGTTCCTCTGTCATAATGCACATTGTTGGAGAGCACTTTTCACTTTAGCCCCTTTGTAATGATTACTTTTATGTATAAATTAGAGATGTGCAGCATTTACCTGGAATATTTGCCACATGTATTTAATAACTCAATGGTTGATCAAAAAAATTAATGTAAGTATGTCCTGCTTAATTGATAATGAATGGCCACCGCCCCCCCCTCAATCCTTAACTCTTGATCTAACCTATTTACGTTATTGAGATAGAAGTAGAAGCTGAGGGAGTAGTTGCGGTTCAGAGCAAAATGGCAACAGAAAGAGGAAATTACAAGTGGAATAGATAATTTAGTTGGACAGAATTACTGAAGGAGACTTGTCTGAAATAAATTACAGAAGAGAAATACCCTGTAATGTCTTAACATCATAATAGTTGTGAAAATAAGAATTGGTTTAAAATTAGGTTTAAAATATTTTGCAGTATGCGTAGAAATCATAAAATACTGTAATCATAATTTAACTTCAGGACTATTTCTGTAAGTGGGAGTATTTAAGTGTTAGATTTGTGAAATTTTTGAAAGTTTGAGCTTAAATGAATGCTTTTACTGGGCAAATTTTCCTGAAGATCTTTTTTCATTGTCCATTCTTATAGGCAAGAATTATAGCTTGAATGTCATTCTGGTTGATGCTAATTACAAATAGATTTGTATTTCTAATGATTAAATTCAGTGCTTAGGATACAGGGATGCATTCCTAACATCCCCTTTAGTTGGTATGAGTGGCAGATGCTTCACACAGGTGAAAAATGTACTTATAAATATGAATAACATTCTAAGTTTTTTTAAAAAGTTGATCAATGAAATGTAATTATGGGCAAACATAGGCTCACTTGATGATTTTAGCAAATTACATTTTTTCTGAATCAACAATTTGTTTTCAGTACAAATGGGAGTAATTGAAAATGTTAATATACAATTGGAGTTTAAAGTTCATATTAAAAATTTACAGCAAAAATGCAGTCATTAAAACAAAGATGCCTGATTCCTTTCTACTTAATAAATTCTTTTATGGGATATGGGCCTCACTGGCAACACCAGCTTTTGTTGCCCATTTCTAATTACCTTAAACTAAGTGACTTGCTAGTTAAGAGTCAACCATATTGCTGCGGATCCGCAGTCAAATATAGGCCAGACCAGTTCAGGATGGCAGATTAGTGAATTGGATGGGATTTTTCTATTGACAACAGTTTCATGGTTACTATTACTGAGTCTAGCTTTTTATTAATTGGAATTCAGATTTTACCAGCTGCTGAAGTTGGATTTGAACCAGTATCCTCAGAGCATTAGTTTAGGTTTCTAGATTACTAGTCCAGGGGCACTACCACCGTACCGCTGTTTATCCTGCTTTCTCAGTAATAAGTATGAACTAATAAAATATATGTGCTTGTGTTATTTCATGTCTAAATATTCTTTGAGTTGAACTCTAGAATAGTAGCAGGCTCTTTTAGCCCAATGGGCCTGTGCGGATTCCCTGAAAGAGCTATCCACTTATTGCTGGTCCTTTGCCCTTCCCCCATAGACTTCTGATTTTTATCCCTTTTCAAAATGTAGCAGGCATGTTTCTTCCTTCAACAACTTATCCGTCTCCCTTTTAAGAAGTTATTGTGGGTTTTGCTTTTACCATTGTCTCTGGGAGGGCATTTCATGTTTATCGATGCTCTACGTAAAGAATTCTGTACATCAAAAAATTTTCCACTGAAGCCAAAAACTCCTTAACTTTTCAGAGGTTTGATAAAAGATTTTATTCTATGTCAAAGTTTGAAATTGATTTGTGAAGCAAACAGATGAGAGATGCACTTAGAGGATTGGGACCTCTGCTGCTGTGCTACTTACCTTTTGTAGGTGTTTCTAGTTATGATTAGGGTCCCCCCATGGTATGCCATGAAGTGACATAGTTCACCATCTTAGCAAGAGATGCATCTTGATCAGCAATCTGAAGTTCCTTTTAGTTAATGTGGCACTGTCTTACTGGCAGTGACAGGGTTCCTGTTACTAAATGAGGCTTTTAGGGAAGGAAGGCATCAAAAAGGCATGAACTTGGAATTAAAATACAGGGAACACTAGCTCCAAAGGTATTTTTATTTTCTGAAAGATGAATTTGATTTTTTAAAAAGTTTATTTATTAGTCACAATAGGTTTACATTAACATTGCAATGAAGTTACTGTGAAAATCCCCTAGTCGCCACATTCCGGCGCCTGTTCGGATACTCCGAGGGAGAATTTCGCATGGCCATTGCACCTAACCTGCACACCTTTTGGACTGCAGGAGAAAACTGGAGCATTCAGAGGAAACTCACAATGACGTGCAGAGAACATGCAACTCCATATAGGCAGTGACCCAAGCTGGAAATTCAATCTGGGCCCCTGGTGCTGTGAGGCAGCAGTGCTAACCACTGTGCCACCATGGATTTGACATTTGAATTTGTGTAAGGTTGCAAATTTATTCCTAAATCTATTTCAGATAAGTAAGGTAAGGAGTATGGTCTTAAAACTTTGTATGTTGCACAAATCATATTATAATGTTTGTGACCATAGATGGTGGATTAGACAGGGTTAACAGTATATTGTGTAATAGTGTGTTGCTAATTTAAAAAATAACTTTTGTGGGAATGGAATAAGGAAAGAAAATAGAGCAATAAATTCTTTGTTTTGCAATTTTTTCCCTCCTTTTAAATAAATACTGGTCAGGTTTATGTTTGGAGACAATAGAAAATGTGTATATATAGCTGTAAGGTATGCAGTTTGCAGTATTTATGACTGTAATACCAAGATGTCACAACTGTAATTTCATGCCCCGGTGAGAAGAACAAGGTCACAGAATACCTCAATTCTGCATCTGGTGATACAGGCGACCATAAACAGAGCCTTTAACATATCAGCAGCTAAAATAATGCAGTATAATGAAGTGCAGAATTGCTTTGTATTAAAGAGGTGGCATCCATTTTGTTAGAATGTATTGGTTAGATTTAATACCTATAGTGAAATTATCTTTTTATGTCTTGGCCTTGAATCAAAAGTCCAACTTGTTTTCATCTCTTCTTGTGCTGACCTCCACGACACTTGCATTTTTGTGCTAGTGTTTAGTAAAGTTTCTGTGTTTGTAATCATAAGGTAAGAAGATCTTTTATTCAAAGTGTTGTGGATCTTTAGAATTCTCTACCCCAGAGGGCTGTGGATGTTCAGTTGTTAAGTATATTTAAGACTGGGGTTGATTTTTGAATACTAAGGGAAATACCCTGTAATGGACTGGCTCAGAGGGACGGAAGACCTCCTTTTTCATGTTTTTAATGTTAATCAGACATATTGATAAAGCATATCAAGTTGTTTATTATAGAAAAGTATATCTGAACAAAAAAAAATTTTATTTTGCACACCCTTGTTTGTAATGTATTCATCTACAGTCATCTTTTAGTAATTCTGCAGAGTAAAACTTCCAATTCAGAAGAAATTTTGTCCTTTTGAAGATTTTTTTGTGCTGCTGTTGGAAAATTCTGCATGCACAGGGAGAGTCTTGTCCTTTGCAGACAGACAGAGTATATCCATGCATAGCACCCTTTTCAACTAAACAAAAGCTCAGGTGGGGGAAATAACCATTCCCCAATTCATTCCTCATGGAGATGCTTTGACCAAGTGGCATTGACCTGCCTGGTTTGAATTTGAACAAAAGCTTGGCAGTTAACTGTTCACTGGTGTATTCTCCATGGCAACACCTCTACCAATCAGGGTTTATTTGCTAGTCAATCAGCACGCTGTTATGCAGTATATATTGTTCAATTTGCTATTGCTTTTCTTGCAAACTGCCCTGATGAGTACAGGAAGAAAAACTTTAACAGCATGTCTCTTTTTTTCAGCAACACTCAGGTTCTGTGCTGCCAATCTACTAAAATGTCAGTGATTGTGTTTTCCCCAATCTGTGCTCTCCTTTCGACCTGTATAACTAACAGGATGCAGAATGATCAATATCTTCTGAGGTGGTGCCTTGATTGCAACACACTGACTGGAGAGCATCCTAGCAACTTTCAATGATTATATCCCAGCTTAATAACCTCCTGTCCTTCCCCTCTGTCACATGAGTTTATTTCATCAGAGCTCTTCCAGCCAAGTGGAGGGAGTGATTTGAATATATAAACTTGGACCCAACCCACTGAGGCAATAGACAATGTTCCTTGTAGCAACATGTATGGTGCTTATGTTTATATAGCACCTTATCATGCATTCAAAGTCCTTCATATTGAGTGAATTATCAGTTGAGCTTTGATGGGGCAAGAGTGGCAAATATTTTTGCACAGCAGGATCCCACTAACAGCAAATCATAGAATCTCTGCTATGCAGAAGGAGCCTATTTGGCCTGTCCAGCCTACAACAACAACAACAATTCACCCAGGCCCTATCCCCGTAACCCAAGTCATTTGCACATGACTTGTCTTTGCAGAATATTACACAACAGATGGCAAGACAAAGTACCAGACACTGAAGTTCCCTCTAAAGCAAGTCTACCATCAGTCCACACACTGATGATGAGAGTACAGACCCAGTGGGCAGGTCATTAGTTGAGGAGGAACTTCTTCACTCAAAGGGTGGTGAATCTCTGGAATTCTCTGCCCGTTGAAGTGGTGGAGGCTGCCTCGCTAAATATTTTTAAGACGCGGGTTGATGGGTTTTTGATAGGAGAGGGGATTAAGGGTTATGGGGAGAGGGCGGGAAAGTGGAACTGAGCAGCGACAGATCAGCCATGATCTTATTGAATGGCGGGGCAGGCTCGAAGGGCTGGATGGCCTACTCCTGCTCCTATTTCTTATGTTCTTATGTCATGTCATCCGTATGTTAGATGAGCATGTACCCAAGTCGCTGCTTTTTGGGGAACTATCTGCTGGAAGGTGCTCGCATGGAGGGCAGAAGAAACATTACAAAGACACACTCAAGGTCTCCCTGAAGTCGCTTGACATTGACACGACCACCTGGGAAACGCTGGCACAAAACTGCCCGACCTGGCGCTGCCTCATCCGCAAAGGCTGTCAAGCTCACGAAGCAAGGTGTATTGCTGAAGCACAACTTAAGTGTGAGCTGCGCAAGCCCAGAGCTACCAGCGCAACAACTACAGCGTCTACACAAGTCTGTACAATATGTGCCAGAACATTCCGTGCCCGAATTGGCCTGATCAGTCATCTACGGACACACCGCAACCAGCCTCAAAATGACTAATGGTGTCGAGGTCCTCATCGATGACGATGGACGAACAACATCCCCGTAACCCAACGTATTCACCCTGTTAGTGCCCCCTGATGCTAAGAGGCAATTAAACATGGCCAATCAAACTAACCCGCACATCTTTGGATTGTGGAAGGAAACCAGAGCCCTCAGAGGAAACCCATGCAGACATAGGGAGAACATGCAGACTCCGCACAGACAGGCTGGAATTGAACTCAGGACCTTGGCGCCATGAGGCAGCAGTGCTAACCATTGTGCCACCGTGCTTTGCGGCGAATAACAGTTAATATTCCACTGAGGTCAGAAATAACAGGAAAATGTATGTCGCTTGGAGGGAATAGCAGCTATTGCTAGTTTAGGTATCTGATCGAGCCCTCGAGTATGTCACAGCTTGCTAGCAGACTCTCACTAAGGTTTAAATCTATATTAAACATTACTGGCCTTGTGGTGCTAAATTATTCTGCTGAAGGAATCAGGCTGTAGTGGTTAGAGGACTATCATCATGCTCTCTAAATCCTAGCTAATGGGCACTTTCACTTAGATAACCTTGTGTGTGATTTTTCCATCAGTCTTTAGTTAGACTGCTTTGTAGAATGTCTTGTGGAACAGATTCTCCCCCATAGGGGGAAAACCTGACCTTTTCCTTCTCAACCCTCCAGCAAGGGTTTCTTCTGTTGGCTGCGCTACAGGATGAGCTGCTTTTGGATTTGTTATGCGTGTCAGACGAACCCCTTGAGTATTAGCTGTATTTAAGGCAGTGTTTTAACTAACAGGATAGTTAATGTGCAGTTTACCAAGGAAGGGATTTGAGGCAGTGTTGGGGGAGGGGGGAATTTCCCAATCGTATTTATTTTTTGTTTCCGTTGTTTCTGGGTGCAGGTGTTGAAAAACCATAGATTAAAATATAGCTGCAATATTCTGATGTTTTTGGCATCCTCAACTAGCATAGAATGTAAAATAACTTTTACTTGCTTATATCAGATGTGATTCAGTTGGACTTGATCTTGCCTCAAAGTCAAAAGGTTGAAGCTTCAAGTCTAATTCAGAACTTGAGCATAAAAATCCAACTTGACACTCCAAAAGGGTACTGAGGGAGTGCCGCAGTGTTGAACCATAATATCCCTGCAATGCAGAAGGAGGCCATTCGGCCAGTCGAATTTGCAGCAACTTTCCTACATAGCATCTTGCCTAGGGCACCCCCTTTGCCCTATCCCCGTCAGCCTGTGCATTTACCGTGGCTAACCCACCTAACCTACGCACCTTTGGATGCTATGGGACAATTTAGCACGGCCAATCCACCTAACTGGCACATTTTACTCTGTGGAGGGGAAACCGGAGGAAACCTATCCAGTCACCGGGGAGACCGTGAAAATTCCATAGACGGTGACCCATGGCTGGAATCGAACCTGAATCTCCGACACTGTGAGGCAGCAATGCTGACCACTATGCTGTCTTGAGAGTGGGTGGGGAGTTTCCCAGACTCTTGGCCAATATTTATACCTCCTTTAACAGACAAAAAGCAGATTATCTGGTCATTATTTCATCGCTATTTCTGGGAGGTTGCTGTGCACAAATTGGTGACAACATTTTCTACATTATAACAGTGACTAGACTTCAAAAAGTATTTGGCTGAAAGTGCTTTTGGACATCTTGTGGTCACAGAATACGCGATATAAATGCATGTCTTTCTTGAGCCTCCAGAATGTGTGAAATGGTTTTAATGGCTAGCTATTAGATATTGTAAGACTGGAAATATACATGTGAAAGTGTGAGCCAGTACATTTGTGGAGTGTAATAATGCATTCTAAACTACTTAAAATACATAGAAACGTATGTAGAAACTAGCAGCAGGAGTAGGGCATTCGGCCCTTTGAGCCTGCTCTGCCATTCATTATGATTGGAGAATGATCATAATAAATATCCTGATTTCCCCCCATATCCCTTGATCCCTTTAGCCCCAAGAACTGTATCTAATTCCTTCTTGGTATCAGACAATGTTTTGGCCTCAGCTGTTTTCTGTGGTAGTGAATTCCACACATTCACCACCCTCTGGTGCGGAGACTTCTCCTCACCTCAATCCTAAATGATTTACCCCATATCCTCAAAGTATAACCCCTAGTTCTGGACACCCCCACCATCCGGAACATTCTTTCTGAATTGACTGCATCTAATCCTGTTAGAATTTTATAGGTTTCTATGAGATCCCCTCTGACTCTTCTGAACCCCAGTGAATATTATCCTAACCGGCTTAGTCTCATCATATGGCAGTCTTGCCATTCCAAGAATTAGCACTCCCTCTATAGCAAGAACATCCCCCCTCACATAAGGACACCAAAACTGCACGCAATACTCCAGAAATGGCCTTGTCGACACCCTATACAAGTGCAGTAAAACATCCCTATTCTTGTACTCAACTCCTCTCGCTATGAAGACCAACATACCATTTGCCTTCTTTACTGCCTGTTGTACCAGCGGGGCTGAAATCCCATTATATGTTTTGTTGTGCAGCAATTGAAAGCAAGAAAGCACGAAATTATAAAGCTATATGGCGTGTTTTTGAGGACTTGCTTTGAATTCAGGTTCAAATTACCACCTGACAAGGTGGTATGGAATGTAAATTAAAATGTTTTTTGAACATTCATTATGTAATTGAATAATTTGGGGATATTTGTATCTGTTTACCAGTGGTACATTTGCACCAGTTATTTTTTTAATGTCCTGTTATAGAAATCTACTTTCTAACTCTATACCTTATATAATAAAGCCTGCATGAAGTGGATAAATCAAACAGTTTAATTCTGAACTGAGCTTCAAACCTCAATTTAGCCCATCATCAAGATATCCTGTTCCATTAATACCCCACCTCTACCTCATTCCTAACCCTCCGTCTCGCACACATCATTCCCCCCCAACCCTTTTAAAGTGCTATTGGGAGGTTCGAATACAAAGAAGGTGTTAGGCGAGTGCAAGTTCATAGAATCATTATAGGATCCTTGCAGTGCAGAAGGCCATTTGGCCCATTGCATCTGCAATGCCAACAGTCCCACCCAGGCCCTACCCCACAACCCCATGCATTTACTCTTGCCAGTCCCCCTGACACAAAGGAACAATTTAGCACAGCCAATCTACCTAACCCACACATTTTTGGACTGTGGGAGGAAACCAGGAGCACTTGGAAGAAACCCACGCACACAAGGAGAGAATGTGCAAACTCCGCACAGACAGTGACCCAAGCCGGAATCAAATCTGGGTCCCTGACACTGTGATGCAGCAATGCTAACCACTGTGCTGCCCATTGAGTTGTCATTGAACCTGAAATAACCTCGTTTGATTGAGAATGAGGAAGAATTTAGGGAGAAATGATTTTGAAGAGCATTACAGGGGCTGATCTCAGATTGGGAAAACAGTTTCTGCAATTGTCCAGAAACAGAGGAAAGGGAAAAACACCATCAAATTATCAATATTAGTATCTTCAGTACTTATCATCTTAGAGACTTTAAATCTGGATATTATAGTAGCTTGTTGAGTTCCGGTTAACACTGCCTGAAAGGTGGATTTTGTCATATCTATTTAAATGAATTGTAAAGTGAAATGAGAAAGTCAATTTTCCGAGTGGTGCAGTGCCTTAGTGCTTCAGGTTGAAGTTTTAATGGATGCTATTGAGTGAATTTGTGAGAGTTAAGTGTTTATAGTGCATTATAAATATTTTCAGAATAAATAGGCGATACATGATAGGTAGCAATGGGATACAGAGTTTATACCACAAAGACCAGCAAAGAGCAAAGACCCTATTAGCTCGAGAGTGATGAAGTTCATGCCCATTATTTTTACCTTAATGTAAGTGCTTAATGGATATACTAAATACTAGACTACCTCACTTATTTCAAGGTTCTATGACCTGCTACCATGAATACTCTATCAAGCCCTGATAAATACAATGAAAAGTGGAGTTTTATTTTGAAGAACATTTTCATTTTCGTTTTGGCCTTCCTGGTGTCTCAATTGGCCGAAGGGGATAATGAGCAGGAGCTAATTTAAGACCTCTGGTAATTAAAGGAATGGATTTTTCTTGAGGGAACTTCAGACAGGTCAGTTTTGAGAGCCTGACACCATTAACAACTGGACAGTGGCCGGAGCTTGGATAGTCTGCTGGCTCCAGGCAGAAATAATGTGGCTTTGTTAATTGTACACTGATTGAGTGATTAATTGTACTCAAGTGTTGGGCTTGAACTGGGATTCACTTGTGCTTCTAAATATAGGTGTTGACCCAGAAGAGTGTAGATAGGTGTTGGTTGATTTTGGAAGTGTATGTTTGTAATGTGTGTCTGTGCAAATAAAAGCTGGGAAGTTTATCAAGGATGGTTCCATCCTTCACCATCCAGCTGCCTGAAATACAGCAGCTGCACCCCACCCCCACTATCTCACTCCCCCTCCCCTCCCCGTCCCGCTCCCCCTCCCCTCCCCGTCCCGCTCCCCCCTCCCCTCCCCGTCCCGCTCCCCCTCCCCTCCCCGTCCCGCTCCCCCTCCCCTCCCCGTCCCGCTCCCCCCTCCCCTCCCCGTCCCGCTCCCCCTCCCCTCCCCGTCCCGCTCCCCCTCCCCTCCCCGTCCCGCTCCCCCTCCCCTCCCCGTCCCGCTCCCCCTCCCCTCCCCGTCCCGCTCCCCCTCCCCTCCCCGTCCCGCTCCCCCTCCCCTCCCCGTCCCGCTCCCCCTCCCCTCCCCGTCCCGCTCCCCCTCCCCTCCCCGTCCCGCTCCCCCTCCCCTCCCCGTCCCGCTCCCCCTCCCCTCCCCGTCCCGCTCCCCCTCCCCTCCCCGTCCCGCTCCCCCTCCCCTCCCCGTCCCGCTCCCCCTCCCCTCCCCGTCCCGCTCCCCCTCCCCTCCCCGTCCCGCTCCCCCTCCCCTCCCCGTCCCGCTCCCCCTCCCCTCCCCGTCCCGCTCCCCCTCCCCTCCCCGTCCCGCTCCCCCTCCCCTCCCCGTCCCGCTCCCCCTCCCCTCCCCGTCCCGCTCCCCCTCCCCTCCCCGTCCCGCTCCCCCTCCCCTCCCCGTCCCGCTCCCCCTCCCCTCCCCGTCCCGCTCCCCCTCCCCTCCCCGTCCCGCTCCCCCTCCCCTCCCCGTCCCGCTCCCCCTCCCCTCCCCGTCCCGCTCCCCCTCCCCTCCCCGTCCCGCTCCCCCTCCCCTCCCCGTCCCGCTCCCCGTCCCGCTCCCCGTCCCGCTCCCCGTCCCGCTCCCCGTCCCGCTCCCCCTCCCCTCCCCGTCCCGCTCCCCCTCCCCTCCCCGTCCCGCTCCCCCTCCCCTCCCCGTCCCGCTCCCCCTCCCCTCCCCGTCCCGCTCCCCCTCCCCTCCCCGTCCCGCTCCCCCTCTCGCTCCCCCTCTCGCTCCCCCTCTCGCTCCCCCTCTCGCTCCCCCTCTCGCTCCCCCTCTCGCTCCCCCTCTCGCTCCCCCTCTCGCTCCCCCTCTCGCTCCCCCTCCTCTCGCTCCCCCTCCCCTCCCCCTCTCGCGTCCCACACCCTCACTCAGCCCTCTCTCTGCTCCCACATCCCACTCTCTTTCCACCAGCCTCCCGTCCCCTCCACCCGCCCCACTCTCTTCCACCCACCCACCCCCTGCCCCCATCACCCTTTCTTCTCCCCATTCCCCTGCCCCCCTCACCCCTGCTCTCTGCCTATTCCTCGCCCGCTCACCCCCGCTACCCCTCCTCCCCCCTGCTCTCCTTTGCCTGCTCTTCCCCCGCCCCCCCCCCCACTCTTCATCCCCTTCCTCCCCCCGCTCCTCCTCCTCCCCCCTCCCCTCCTCCCCTCCCCCTCTCCCTCCCTCCTCCTCCTCTCCAGTGATATTGCTGGAGAGCAATACTGAATGCAGCAATTTGGAGGGAGCTGATTGCCCATCATTTTTGATGGTCTGTCACCCAATTCCACTGGAGTGCCTGAAAATCCAGTCCATTGCCTTACTACTGGTAATTTATTCAATCCTAGCTGTGCACGGTAGAAGAACCTTAGTGTGATTAAAGGAGGGAAGGCTAGGAATGGAGAGTATCATTCTTGTCCTGTTGCTTTCCATCAGTAAGTCCACTCCAGATGGGCAGCTCAATAAAGGTAGATTTGTTACCCTTTCCCTGTCACTTAGGAAGCTGAAGTCATTTGACCAAGTTCTCATCGATTGAGAAGTGGATGATCTATCAGTTACATTCCATGAAGGTGGTGACAAAATTCTTGAGGGAGTCTGACCTGCCTGCCAGACCCCCGATACCATCATCACACGTGAGAATACCATCCACCAGGTACATGGTAAATACTCTTGCAACTCGGCCAACATTGTCTACCTGATATGTTGCAAGAAAGGATGTCCCGAAGCATGGTACATTGGGGAGACCATGCAGACGCTACGACAACGGATGAATGATCATCGCTCGACAATCACCAGGCAAGACTGTTCCCTTCCTGTTGGCGAACACTTCAGTGGTCACGGGCATTCAGCCTCTGACCTTCTCCAAGGTATTCTCCAAGGCGGCCTTCACGACACACGACAGCGCAGAGTCGCTGAACAGAGACTGATAGCCAAGTTCCGCACACATGAGGACGGTCTCAACAGGGATCTTGGGTTCATGTCGCACTATCTGTAACCCCCGTGACTTGCCTGGGTTTGCAAAACTTCACTTACTGTACTGTCTGGAGACAATACCCATCTCTGTAAACTGTGATCAGTGCTCCTTCCACTCACATTGTCAGCCACTTCAGGTCTTGAACAGCAGGTTAGGTGTAAGGATTCGCATTCTAATCAGTAATCTCTAAACTGTCTGTGCTTTATATGCTCTGTCTGAGGCCAGAACTCTCCATTCACCTGACGAAGAGGGAAACCTCGAAAGCTTGTGAGTCTATTATCAAATAAATCAGTTGGACTAAAACCTGGTGTTGTCAGACTTTTTACTGTGTTTACGCCAGTCCAACGCCGGCATACCCACATCATGACCCCCGATGGTCAGAGACGCAGCAAAACACTCCCCTTTGCTTCGTGGCCTTTCAAAATTCCAAAAATGCTGGTGTAGATTTTATATGTCGATTCTTTGCTATCACCCGGGGTTTTGTTATTTTTTAACAATGTTTATGACGGATAATGAAGAATATCCCTTGTGGTTGTGGTCCTGCTCTTTAATTTCCAGTGGGTAAGGGGTGGTAAAAGCTAAATAGTCTAACACTGGACAAGTAAGTGTTTACTAATATGAATAACTAACACAGTGTGAGCTGTCAAATCATGGCTAGTGCTGCTGCCTCACAGCGCCAGGCACCTGGGCTTGATTCCTGGCTTGGGTCACTATCTGTGTGGAGTCTGCACATTCTCCCCATGGCTGCGTGGGTTTCCTCCAGTTTCTTCCCACAGTCTGAAAGACGTGCTGGTTAGGTGCATTGGCCATGCTAAATTCTCCCTCAGTGTACCTGAGCAAGTGCTGGAGTGTGGTTACTCAGGTAATTACAGTAACTTCGTTGCGGTATTAATATAAGCCTACTTGTGACACTAATAAATAAAATTTGATTCCTTTGGAGGGAGGGAGAAAGGAAAATTATTTCAACACACTGGTTCAGCTCAGATTTGGTATTCTTTTCTCTTCACCTGTCCCACCCCACAGGTACAGGTAAGGGTGTAAGGATTCCTTTAGCGTTGTGAGAACATTTGATAAGATTTGCATAGCTTGAAAGGCTTAAACTAAATTAGACCTCAGTTGGTTTGCCAAACCTTGCAGAAGAGGTGCGCACTGGTATTTGTGATCAGTGGGAAAGCCAGGGTGCTTGCCGCTGTTGTGTAGCCCTTAGTAGTTCAGTGAACAGCAGATTGGAATGTAAGGATATTCATAAATTTATAAGTTTATTTATTTATTATCACACGTAGGCTTACGTTAACCCTGCAATGAAGTTACTGTGAAAATCCCCGAGTTGCCACACTCCAGCGCCTGTTCGGCTAGCTGGCCTCTGAGCTACAGACACTGAGGCTCATCAGGGGGAGAGAGGGTGTCATTGTCAATGGGGTGCAAGTGACATCCACCCCCCCTAGACTGTCTAAATCTAAGGGTCAGGAACAAAAGGGGGCTGCTGGGAGGAGGAAGGGGGGTGAGGAGCGGGGGCCTCAGCCTCTTAATCTGCATAACAGGTTTGAGGTTCTTGCTTCCAGTCTGGAAGAGGACGAGGCAGGTGAGGTTGGTGAGCAAACTGCACACGGTACAGTGATGCAGCAGGACATAGGCAAAGAGAAGGGGAAAAGGAACGTAGTAGTGATTGGAGATAGTGGGGTGAAGGGTATTGACACTGTCCTTTGTCACAATGACAAAGTGCACAGAAGGGTGTGTTGTCTGCCTGGTGCTCGGGTACAGGATGTCGCAGCTGGGCTGCAGAGGAATCTGGAGTGGGAGGGTGAGAACCCAGTTGTGGTGGTACATGTGGGTGCCAGCGACGTAGGCAAAGTGCGGACTGAGGATCTGGGGAGGGAGTATGAGAAGCTGGGAATGGAATTAAAAAGTAGAACCGACAAGGTGGTCTTCTCTGGGCTACTGCCTGAACCGAGTGCAGACGGGCGTAGGGTTGACAGGATAAAGGAAGTGAATGGGTGGCTCAGAGATTGGTGTGGGAGGAATGGGATCGAATTTATGGGGCATTGGCACCAGTATTGGGGTAGGTGGGACTTGTTCGGGCGGGATGGGGTTGGTCTGAATCGTGCTGGGACCAGAGTGCTGGCGAATCGAGTAAAGAGGACTGTAGACAGGGCTTTAAACTAATTAGGGGGGGGGAGGGTGCGAGGGTAGGTGATGTTAGGAGGTCTACAGTTAAGGATAGGGTACAGGTAAGGGAAGAGGCTGAGGATGTCCCAAGTGGTGGCGTTACGGCAAATAGGGTCCAGAAGAAGGCTGGGATGAAAGCGCTTTATCTGAATGCACGAAGCATTCGGAATAAAGTGGATGAGCTGGTGGCGCAGATCGACACAAATGGATACGATCTGGTGGCCATTACAGAGACGTGGCTGCAAGGTGACAGGGACTGGGAGATGAATGTACAGGGCTATCAAGTGTTTAGGAAGGATAGGCAGGAGGAAAGAGGGGGTGGCGTAGCTCTGCTGATTAAGGACAGCATCAAGGTGGTAGCAAGGGATGATATCGGAGCCAAAGAGCAGAAAGTGGAATCGTTGTGGGTGGAGATTAGGAACAGCAAAGGGAGGAAGACGCTGGTGGGTGTCGTCTATAGGCCCCCGAATAATGATCTGGAGGTGGGGCGGGCTGTTAACGCGCAAATAAGTGCGGCGTGCAGGAATGGGACGGCAGTAGTTATGGGGGATTTCAATCTGCATATTGATTGGTCGACCCATGTTGGACGAGGTGGGCTCGAGGAGGAGTTCTTGGAATGCTGCCGGGATAGTTTCCTGGAACAGTGTGTGTTGGAGCCGACGAGGGAGCGAGCTATCTTGGATCTGGTGCTATGTAATGAGGCGGGTAGAATTAGGGACCTTGAGGTGAAGGATCCTCTTGGAGAGAGTGATCATTGTATGGTGGAGTTTCTGTTGCAGATGGAGGAGGAGAAAGTGGGTTCCCGGACACGTGTCCTTTGTTTGAATAGAGGGGAGTATGGTAGGATGAGAGAAGAATTGGCGAATGTGGACTGGGGGAGCGCGTTGGAAGGTAGGTCTGCTGAGGAGCAGTGGAGGATCTTTAAGGAGATCTTTCTTGGTGCTCAGCAGAAATTTATTCCGATGGTTAAAAAGGACCGTAGGAGGAGAGGTAATAAGCCGTGGATAACGAAGGAGGTGAAGGAAAGTGTTAAATTAAAAGCGGAGGAATTTAGAGTAGCTAAGAGTAGTGGGCGAGAAGAGGATTGGGAAAGGTTTAAATGTCAACAAAGATTGACAAAAAAGTTGATAAAGGAGGGTAGAAGAAGCTATGAAGCTGGGCTAGCGCTTAATATAAAAAAGGATAGCAAGAGTTTTTATAAATATATAAAAAGGAAGAGGCTGGCTAGGGTGAACGTTGGTCCCTTAGCGGATGAGAAAGGTGACCTAGTGGTAGGGGATGGGGATATGGCTAAGGTCTTGAATAACTTTTTTGTTTCTGTCTTCACGGAGGAGGACGTGAATAAATTGCCGGGTGTTAGCGATGGAAAGGTGGTAGGACTGGAGGGTCTTAATGACATTACTGTTACTAGAGAGGTGGTGCGCGACAGACTGGAGGGGCTGATTGTGGACAAGTCCCCAGGACCGGATGGAATGCATCCGAGGGTTCTGAAAGAAATGGCGGAGGTGATAGTGGATGCCTTGGTGGTTATTTTCCAGACGTCGCTGGATTCCGGGGAAGTGCCGGAGGATTGGAAAACGGCTAATGTTACGCCGTTGTTTAAGAAGGGTGCCAGGCAAAAGGCGGGGAATTACAGGCCGGTTAGTTTAACGTCTGTGGTAGGTAAAATGTTAGAATCCGTCATTAAGGAGGAAATTGCGAGGCATCTTGAAGGGAATTGCTTGATAGGGCAGACGCAACACGGTTTCATTAAAGGGAAGTCGTGTCTGACAAATTTACTGGAGTTCTATGAGGATGTGTCTAGGGCGGTGGATAGAGGAGAGCCGGTGGATGTGGTCTTTCTGGATTTTCAGAAGGCGTTTGATAAGGTACCTCACAAGAGGTTACTGCAGAAGGTCAGAGGACATGGAGTTGGGGGTAGGGTGTTAGCGTGGATAGAGGATTGGTTGTCAAATAGGAGGCAGAGAGTGGGGGTCAATGGGTGCTATTCGGATTGGCGGATGGTGACTAGTGGGGTGCCCCAGGGGTCGGTGCTGGGGCCTCAGCTATTTACCATTTATATAGATGATCTGGAGGAGGGAACCGAGTGTAGGGTGTCGAAATTTGCTGATGACACCAAGATTGGGGGAAAGGCAAATTGTGCGGAGGGTGTGGAGAGTCTGCAGAAGGATCTAGATAGGCTGGGCGAATGGGCCAGGAAATGGCAAATGGAATTTAATGTTGGCAAGTGTGAGGTGGTCCACTTTGGTAGGAAGAATGGTAGGAAGGACTATTACTTACGTGGCGAAAAACTGCAGCAGGCGACGGTGCAGAGGGACCTCGGGGTCCTTGTGCATGAGTCGCAAAAACCCAGCCTGCAGGTGCAGCAGGTGGTCAGGAAGGCGAATGGGATGCTGGCCTTCATAGCAAGGGGGATTGAATATAAAAGTAGGGAGGTCTTGCTGCAGCTGTATAGGGCATTGGTGAGGCCGCAGCTGGAGTACTGTGTGCAGTTTTGGGCGCCGCACCTGCGCAAGGATATTTTGGCCTTGGAGGGAGTGCAGAGGAGGTTTACTAGGCTGATACCGGAGTTGAGGGGGTTGAGCTATGAGGAGAGGCTGAATAAACTAGGCTTGTACTCGTTAGAGTTTAGAAGAATGAGGGGAGATCTCATTGAGACGTATAAGATGATGAATGGGATGGATAGGATAGAGGTGGAAAGACTCTTCCCGCTCAAAAAAGACAGTAGGACTAGGGGGCACAGCCTCAAGATAAAGGGGGGGCGGTTCAGAACGGAGTTGAGGAGGAACTTCTTCACTCAAAGGGTGGTGAATCTCTGGAATTCTCTGCCCGTTGAAGTGGTGGAGGCTGCCTCGCTAAATATTTTTAAGAAGCGGGTTGATGGGTTTTTGATAAGAGAGGGGATTAAGGGTTATGGGGAGAGGGCGGGAAAGTGGAACTGAGCCACGACAGATCAGCCATGATCTTATTGAATGGCGGGGCAGGCTCGAAGGGCCAGATGGCCTACTCCTGCTCCTATTTCTTATGTTCTTATGTTCTTACACCGAGGGAGAATTTAGCACGGACAATGCACCTAATTGGACTGTGGGAGGAAATCGGAGCACCCATAAGAACATGAGAAATAGGAGCAGGAGTAGGCCATCTAGTCCTTCGAGCCTGTCCTGCCGTTCAATAAGATCAAGACTGATCTAAAGTGGATCAGTTCCACTTTCCCGCTTTCTCCCCATAACCCTTAATTCCCTTGTCTATCAAAAACCTATCTACCCGTGACTTAAATATATTTAGCGAGGTAGCCTCTTGAAGCTGTGCCCTCTAGTCCTGCTATCCTTTCTAAGCGGGAAGAATCTGTCTACTTCTACCCTATCCATCCCTTTCGTTATCTTATACATCTCTATAAGGTCCCCCCTCATCCTTCTAAACTCCAGCGAGTACAGACCCAGTCTATTTAGTCTCTCTTAATAGTCCAATCCCCTCATCTCCGGTATCAGCCTAGTGAACATCCTCTGCACTCCCTCTAAGGCCAATATATCCTTGCGCAAGTGCGGTGACAAAACACCCGGAAGAAACCCACGCAGACACAGGGAGAACGTGCAAACTCCACACAGTGACCCATGCGGGGAATTGAACCCGGGTCCCTGGTGCTATGAGGCAGCAGCACTAACCACTGTGCCACCGTGCTGCCCCTGTTCATCTATGCTTGTGCTAAATCCTGAAATGATTAGTGACCACCAATGGTTCATGGGAAAACCCTGAAAATTCTGGTTCATAGCCTTGGGAACCCAAAGTGAGCAAGGTTATAATGAAACACCCATTGTTACCGGAGTTAAACCATTTACTTAACTGAAATTTCAACATTTGAATGTCACAAAAATACAGAATTCATAAACTAAAAGTAAAATATTTCCTTTTTGTTGTATGTGCTAGAAATCTATTTAAGTTGCTAGTGGATAATGAAAGTTGTAAGGAAGTGTTTTTATCCAGTTCTAATAATTTTTACATGTTTGGAACGTGTACATTTAGTTTTGAAAACTATATTGGGTGTAGTTTTCAACCCACAAAATAGGATTTTCAGCTAGTCTTATTTCTTGCTTTCTGATCTCTTATTTTCCTTTGCAGTTTTCCCCTGGGTTTATGTCTTGTCATATATAACAGTGATAGGTTTTGTGCTAAATAAGAGACGGGTAAATTATAATTCAATATATTCTTTCAGATCCTGTTGCGCATAGTTATATTGTAACGTGAACACAGTTATTTCCCAGTAATCGGTTCAACTATCAGACTCGACATTCATAATGGTTATGCCACAATTGTTGTTCCTTCAGTATGGATATTCATCATGGCTCACAGGGTGTGCTGGCTGCTGTTGATCGGGACGATGACAGACTCGGAGAAACTTGAACCGAGGGAGGGACGGGAAGGAACAGCTCCACTCTGCAAATTGCATAAAACAAAACAGAATGCTTTTAAGGCAGTGATACTATCTCGGGAATCTGAGAAATATTTGATTTCTGAAAATAATTAGGATGGGTGGTTCTCGTTCTGATGTATAGCTTTATGCTGTACATATAATATAAATTCCTATCACAGCTGTTGTGGTTTCTACACTCATTGATGAGATTGCAGTCCTATAATCACTCCAAGGTATCCATTATTTCTGTTAAAGGATTTGGGAACATTCTGATTTATTCCAATAATCTTATATTCATTTTAATTCTGCACTTTATTTATGCAAATTGCCAGTTGAGATTGAGATATATGAAATACAGTGTGCTATGTTTATCTTAATGCTGTGCTGATTGAGACTACACATTCTCTGCATATTGGGCTGTCAACTCAAGAGACTTTGGGTCCTGTCTCAGGGGTGATTGGATGGAAAAATTTGCAGTTTGGAGACCTGGGTCTGAGTAACATTTATTTTGCTTCTATTTCCTGGCCACAGCTAGTCAGATTGAAAGGCTGGCTATCTGGTGAATGAATACGCCTTTAACACCCAGGCTGTACTCGGGGTGGAGTGGAGAGAAGGAGGGGGGGATCGGAGATCAGAGGAGATATTAGTGATGAGGGGAAAGTCAAAAGGATGGAGAGCAATGATTTGTCCAAGCTGTGCGAGTTTGTAACCGCGTAGTAATTGAGAATGTGCTGCACATGGAACAAGAGACCATGCGCAAGCACTGTTTCCTTTATGGTGCACACATCAATCTTAAAGCGATCACACTGTGCAACGAGCTGGTTGCGTATGTAAGAGAAGTCAGGGGAGTCACTGTTCAGGATTGGGGGTGAGCTATGTGTTTGGGGTGGAGTCAGTCACAGTGCGTAGGTGAAGCAGGTAAATGCACTTGTCATCTGCATCCAGCATCTTCGCCTCCCTTCATCTGCTGGCTTTCTGGAAGCTGGCTGGGGTTAACTTTAAAATAATGTTTAATTCTACACGTGCGGCCTTGCTACAATTCAGTGGGCAGTCCAGGTCCTGTGAGTGGCTTAGGTTCCATTAAAACTGGCAGTGGGCAGCTTGGATTTTAAATTTTAGCGCTTTTGCATCCCACCCAACTCAAACCTCTCTGTTGCTGGAATTAGGATTCCTCTGTTGTCCTTAGCGTCATGATGTGGAAATGCTGGCGTTGGACTGGGGTAACCACAGTAAGAAGTTTCACACCAGGTTAAAGTCCAACAGGTTTATTTGGTAGCATGAGCTTTTGGAGCGCTGCTCCTTCGTCAGGTGAGTTGGAGGATTGGGTTCACAAACCGAGCATATATAGACACAGACTCAGTTTACAAGATAATGGTTGGAATGCGAGTCTAATCAGGTAATCAAGTCTTTACAGATGCAGACAATGCGAGTGGAGAGAGGGTTAAGTACAGGTTAAAGAGATGTGAAGACAATTCAACTTTAATGTGGTGTTGTGAGACTTCTTACTGTTCTTAATGCCAGCTTGCTTTACGTTGTGACTGGCAGTTGTCACTTGTTATCTTGGGTGAGGCATTTACAAAATGGCTGGGGAAAGAACCATTCTTGTATCAAGTTGATTTCCTACTGCTTGCCTCTACTACAACTAATTTAAAAATGATTGATGGCAGTCTGAAGCAAATTAGCTGAAATATCAAAATGAATATTTGATTATTAAACTTATTTTTGTGTAGGAATACTCAAAAGAGGTTGGATATTCAGAACATTGAAAACTTCTCCCTCTTTATGGGAGTACTGTAGTAATAAATATAATGATGTCCAATTTTAAATTGTTGTTTAAATCAAAGATTACGATATTGTTTTCTTGTGAGGATCCCGCATCTCTCGATCTTGTCAGAACATTTCTAATATCTTGCCATAAGAAATGTTTGAAAATACTTAGGACGCTGTTTTGTTTCCATGTATAATTCTGTGCGTTATATCATTTATTGGCCCTAAAATAGTAGCGTGTCTGCATAACGCTAAGATTTTATATTTTTTTCTCTCTATAGGTTTAACGGATGAAGAAGTTGAGATAGCTTTACAACAGTCCAACACTGCCACTGATCAAGCCCTTGGACCTGCTACCCAGCAGCACTTGGTGCACCCTTCACACCTTGCAGCTGTGCCATATGGTATGTATTCTCAGATATATTGATGGTTGAATGATCCACCAGTGGTATATCAAACATGCATTTGGTATGTAAGAAGTGTGCCCCATATACTACTATCAATATAGGATTTAAATGTGGCCCTGTTATGGATTTACATATTAGAATCCAGAGCACGTTTCCCTATCCACTATCTGACAGACAAATTAAATTTCCATAACTTGTATTTATTGGCGAGAAAAGACTTTTTGACACCCAATGACAGCCAATAACATCTAATCTGCTCCTTGCATATTAATGATATGTGAATGATACATTGGCTATATTTAAATCTACAGCTGCATGTCTTAATGGGCTCCATCACGTGTTCGTATTCAACTTTGACCATAAGACAATAAGATGTAGGACTTGAATTAGGCCATTCGGCCCATCGAGTCTGCTCTGTCATTCAATCATGGCTGATATGATTCTCACCCCCATTCTCTGCCTTGTCCCTTTAACCCTTGATCCCCTTATTGATCAAGAACCTATTTTTCTCTGTCTTAAAGACTCTCAGTGACCTGGCCTCCACAGCCCTCCGTGGCAATAAGTACCATAGATTCACCACCATCTGGCTGAAGAAATTCCTCCCCATCTAAGTATAAAGGAGCATCCCTTCATCCTGAGGTTGTGCCCTGAAGTTCCCGTCTTTCCTGCTGATGGAAACATTCTCTCCACATCCATTCTGTCTCAGCCTCTCGGTATTCTATAAGTTTCAATTAGATCTCCCGTCATCCTTCTAAACTCCATTGAGCGTAGACCGAGACTCCTCAACTGTTGCTCATGTGACAAACCCTTCATTCCTGGGATCACTCCTGTGAGCCTCCTCTGGACCACCTTCTTAAGTATGGGACCCAAAACTGCTCACAATACTCCAAATGGGGTCTGACCAGAGCCTTATACAGCCTCAGAAGTACATCCCTGCTGTTGTATTCTTGTCCTCTAGAAATGAAAGCTCACATTGAATTTGCCTTCCTAACTGCCAACTGAACCTACAAGTTAACTTTAAGAGAATCCTGAAGCAGGACTCCCAAGTCCCTTTGTGCTTCAGATTTCTGAAGCTTTTCCCCATTTAGAAAATAGTCCAAGCCTTTATTCTTCCTACCAAAGTGCATAACCTCACACTTTCCCACTTTGTATTCCATCTGCCACTTCTTTGCCCACTCTCCTAAACTGTTGAAGTCATTCTGCAGCCTCCCTTCTTCCTCAACACAACCTGTCCCTCCACACATCTTTGTATCATCAGCAAATTTAGCAGTCAAATGAACTCCCTTTCCTTGACATACTCGTTGGGAAATCCACAAGGGATGGGGGGATGGATTTCTACCTTGGTCTATAGCAAACCTACTGTTACCGGTCTGTATGTGTATTGGGATTCTTACAATTCCGTGTGCTGCAAGGTTGCTCTTATTGGGAAGCTCATAAGTAGGGCCTGAGCCATTTGCTTGCCATGCATACTAGGTGCCAAAGTACAGTGCATCCTGTGGAAATGGCTACCCTGATTAGATCATTTAACACTGTATATCGTGCAAACTCATGAACAGGCCTGAAAAGGGCCCAGTCTACCTCAGATTGCCCTAAAAGTGCAAGGTATCTTAGAAATGTGAGCAACAGGTGAAGCAGTAGAACTGTGAGTGGTGTTCACCACTGGGTGCTGCAGTTGAGCCAGAAAGATTTTCTGCCTGTCACGCAAATGAGTAATGTGGTATATGAATTCCCGAGCCAGTGTGATGATAGGTATGTAGGCCATATCTCCCAAAGACTGCCGGATCGTAGCAAGTAGCATGTCCCACTGCTCGCAATGGGCAAGATGCAGGTCATACCCAACCAACCCATGCTTACAAAACTCAAAACAGAGTGTCCAATATTAGATTTGATTCCACCGTTGGAAAACATATGCTAAATAATTCTCAGTGTGCTAAGAGTTATGCTGATAACCAATTTATGGTTGTCAGTTGGGTTTGCAGTGTGCATGTGTGTACAGGAAGCTACTTTATTAACACACAGGACTCTGTTCTTTGCAGACAGAAAGAACTTGTACACGTTGCACATGTTTCAGCTAAACAAAGTAAGTGACAGCTATTCTCTGGTTCATTCCTCAGGGCAGTGCCTTGACCAATCAGAGTCCAGCTGTCTGGTTTAAATTTTAAACAATGATCGGCAGTTAACTGTCAGTCGCCATCAATTGGTGCACGCTCCATGGTAACGCCTCTGCCAACCAGTGTCCACTTGTAAACCAGTCAACACCCTCGTCCTGCGTAAATTGCTCTGTCCTTTACATTTAGTATTTGTGTGAATTGTCCTCATGAATGCAAGATGAAAGCTTCAACAAACACACCTTTCTTTTTCAGCAGTGCCCAAGGTCTGTACCACTAAACAAGCTTGCATTTCCCTAACAGTGGGTGACCAGTCTATAGGCAAAAGAAGATTTGATTTGATTTTATTATTGTCACATGTATTAGTATACAGTGAAAAATATTGTTTTTTATCACTATACAGACAAAGCATACCGTTCATAGAGAAGGAAAGGTAAGAGTGCAGAATATAATGTTACTGTCATAGCTAGGGTGTAGAGAAAGCTCAACTTAATGCAAGGTAGGTCCATTCAAAAGTCTGACAGCAGCAGGGAAGAAGCTGTTCATGAGTCGGTTGATACTCGACTTCAGACATTTGTATCTTTTTCCCCATGGAAGAAGGGAGTATGTTTGGGGTGCGTGGGGTCCTTAATTATACTGGCTGCTTTACCAAGGCGGAAGGAAGTGCAGACAGAGTCAATGAATGGGAGACTGATCTACATTCATGATCTTCTGTAATTTTTTGCGGTCTTGGGCAGAGCAGGAGTCATACCAAGACTCAACCAGAAAGAATGCTTTGGAAATCTCCAGATGATTTCTAAGAATAAATCATGCTGCAAGACATAGAAGGTGCTTTTTCCTACACACCATGAGCATTGCACTGATATTACAGCAATTCATGGCTTAAATGTTAGGAATTGTTTCAGTATTCAGTGTAAGCTGGAAACTTAAATTTCTGATTTGCAGATCGGTTGACATTTCCTTTACCTCCCAGCACTGTGTTTGCTGATCTACATTGGGTCCTGATTAAACATTGCCTCCAGTTCAATTTTCATTTTCTTTTCCCGATCCCTCCCCAGCTGGGCTCTGCCTACCTTGCTAATTTCCTCCAGTTGTACAATCCTCCGAGGTATCTACACTCCCCTAACTCTGGCCCCCTCAGCATCCTCAGATTTAATTGCCCCACCATTGGTTCAGCTGCCCGTGCCTTAAGCTCTGGAATTCCCTCCCTTCCCCATCCGGCTATTTACCCCTCTCAACATAATGAAACATTGCTCGGAGCTTTATGTTAAAGGTGCTATTATGAATACAAGTCGCTGCTGCTCTATTCTTCAGCATAAAGTTATTGGCAGTAAGAATAGCATCTTTTACAGTTTCGTAGTAAAAGCTTTCTCACTTTGGGATGTGACAGACTGAACTTGGCACAAAGCAACTGTATGAAACTATCGTAGATTTTTTTCTTATTCTGTCTTCTCATTTTTCTCTGTATTCTTCCCTTCCCACACTATATTTAATTATATTTCTAATTAATAGTTACTGTTGTATAATTTTTTTAAAAACTTTCAAGCTTCCTTGTTTTCTGGCCAGGATCTTGCCATCTGCTTTTGCAGGTGGGCTGCACAAATTAAACGTGAGACTTGGATTGGATCTTCCAAATATCTTCAAATTAATTCTGAAAAGGGTCCGGGGATTGGAAAGTAGCTAATGTAACACCTTTGCTCAAAAGAGGAAGGAAACAACAGGCCAGTTAGCCTAACATCTGTCATTGGGAAATTGCTAGAATCAGTTATCAGGGAGATTAACAGGGTACTTAAAAGCATCATCATTGGTCAGACAGAGTCAGCATGGCTTTGTGAAAGGGGAAAATCGTGCTTAACTAATGTTAGGGATTTTTGAGGAGGGAACAAGCAATGTGGATGAAGGGAAATCTGGAAATGTGGTAGACTTGAATTTCCAAAAGGCATTTGATAAGGTGCCACATCAATTGTTACTGCATGAGGTGTAGGGGCTAAGGTGGATAAAGGATTGTATAGCTGGTAGGAAGCAGAGTAGGGATAAATGCATCTTTTTCGGGTTGGCAAGTTGTAACTATTGGAATGCCACAGAGATCAATGCTGGGGCCTCAATTATTTACAACCTACATCAGTGATTTGGACGGGGGGACCAAATGTTTGCCAATGATACCAAAGTAAGTGTAAAAGTAAGCTGTCCAGAGGTAGCGGAGAAGCTCCTTTGTTCCTATGGATGAAATGTTGGTATTTCAAGCAAGCCTACCTCGAATCATAATGACTTAATGTAAGGATTACATTACATCAAATCAGCTTCTTTATACAACAAAACCGAAAGTACTACTCAATGAAGGAATTTATCTTGTTGGCAGGCTGAATTAATTTATGGAATTACATAAAATATGCAACACTGTAACAGACCATTTAGCGCAATGGGCAGGTGATGGTCTAGTGGTATTATCACTTGGCTATTAATCCAGAAACTCAGCTAATGTTCTGGGGACATGGGTTCCAATCCTGCCATAGCAGATGATGGAATTTGAATTCAGTAAAAAAAAATCTGGAATTAAGAACCTATTGATGACTATGAAACTATTGTTGATTGTCAGAAAAACCCATCTACTTCACTAATTTCCTTTAGGGAAGGAATTCTGCCGTCCTTATCCGGTCTGGACCACATGTGACTCCAGATCCACAACAATGTGGTTGACTCTCAACCACCCTCTGAAATGCCTAGCAAGTCACTCAGTTGTAAAAGTGTTTCAAGAAGGCAGCTCATCACCACTTTCTCAAGGGCAATTAGGGATGGACAATAAATCCTGGCCAGCCTGTGACATCCATCTCCCACAAATTAATAAAAAAACCTGCCTGTCATGATGTTTAGTCTCCACTCCACAACTTTCCATCCTTCCTCAACCAACTCTACCAGCATAATCCTGTAATCCTTTCTCCCTAACTAGTTTTCATTAAATACATTTGTACTAGTGGCCTTAATAACTCCCCTTTTGCTATATTTTAAAAATTCATTATCATCTGGATATTAAAATTTTAACAAGTAGAAGCACATAAGCTGCTAAATGCTGGTTACATGGAAACTACTGCAACAGTTAGGATTTTCTTTTGCCTGATGAGGCTCTTGTGGATCTGAGATGTTCTTTTGGCAACCTACAAAAAGTTATTTAACACATGTTCCACTGAAGTGGAATAACAAAATGTTATTCAGAGGTTTGTGTTACTGCACCTGTTCTATAAAATCATATTGGGACCAAGTGCTCTATATGACCAAATAGGACTGAAAAATGAAACTCTTTTCAGTTGCTCTGATTTAATCCTAACTGTCAAATGGTTTGGTCCACCTCTTTCTGTTAAAGCCAGAGTGCTCCACAGTTGTCCTATAATTTATTTTTTCAGACGTACAGTTAAGAACCACTGGTACCACTCATAATGAAACTACTAAACTTTGTACAGCTGTGGCCAGTTTTAAGAATGTTAAGTTTGTGTACATCAATGTCAGAAGCATTTAATATTGGATAAGCTGCTGAACACTGTAGCATTATATTGATAAAATATAGGATAAGCTGCAGTATCTCTTTCTGATTACTTGGATAAATGGGTCATCTCAAATTCCAACAGTTTCAAATTGAGTTATCATCTGCTTCTCAGTCACCCACTTAGTAACGTAGGTAAGTGAGAAAAATGGCTGTTAACAAAATTAATTATAATTATTGTAACCCTCATGTTTATATCATTCTCAGTGCAGCTATTTATTGATTTAGTACACTCAAACACAATGCAACAGAGATTCTTGTTAATTCAGCATTTAAACCTAGGGTTTTGTTTACCCTGGCTATGCTCCCAATCTTCACTAACACTTTATTTAGAAATACCCAGATGTGTGTTAACCCCACACCTGATGCTCTCAGAATTTCGTAATAATCCTTTTCACATCTAATGTCAACTTTCGAAAAGAATCAAAGTGCAACTTAGACTTTTGTAATCTCAAGAACAACAAACAGGATCTCATTGAGCAAATCAGAAGAGCCTGGATGATACTTATCCTGACTTGATGCCCCACCAAAGCCATAATGCAGCCACTTTATGAATTCCTGCTCCTTTTATTGTTCAAACTGCACACATTTCCTCCATCCCATGAGGAGAGGAGAACCATCCCGGGGGGCATGTGAGTTTAGATTTTCGCATGAGCTGAGTTTCCCACAGTTCAATTGAGTTGCAGCCTCATATGAAGTAGATTTCATTGAAAAAAACACCTCAAAGAGGGGCCATTCAGCCCAACTGGTCCACGCAGGTGTTGATATTCCAATTGAATCTCTTCTCATCTCAGCTCGTCTGAACCTAACATTTTAACCATCTATTTCCTTCTCCCTGAAGTGCTTCAACCAATCTCTATTGTAGCAAGTTCAATATTCTTGCCATTCTTTTGTGATGACATTTCTTCTGAATTTCCTGTTGGATTTCTTGCTGAAATTGGCCTGTATCTACGCTCCTCCTCACAAGAGGAAACAACTTCTCAATATCAAAACCTTTTATAATTTTAAAGACCTCTTTTAGGCCACTATTTAGCTTTAGTTTTGGTTTACAGAGATCAGGGTACTTGTGTGTGACAGCCATTAGTTCAGAGTATTTCTGAGATTCCTTTCTTATATTGGAGGTGAGTTGTTCATTACTCTGGTGTCTTCTGTCCACTTGCAATTTCAGCAAATCAGGCCTGTCAAAATCTAATCCGGCACTCGGAAAGATTAAACCTCTGAGGGTGTACCGAAACCACATGGACTGCAGCGTTCGGGGACATGGCCCTCCTTCTGAAGGACGGTTAAGGATGGGCTGTACATGCTGACCTAGCCAACAATACTCACATCTCAAGAGCAAATCTATGTATTTAAAAAAAAATCCCAAATACCTGGAGAGAAATCCTGAGAGAAATTAACCAGAATGTCTAACAGTTTTCACCTAACCCACTGCAAACTTTGGATTCAGTTTAGGAGCAGCATCAGAACTCTCCAAGTTTGAGAAAATCAAAGGCAGCTTACCTTTGCCTGCATGGAGGGGATGTAAGCAAGGATAATATGGTGGCGCAGTAGTTAGCACTGCTGCCTCACAGCACCAGGGACCCTGGTTCAGTTCCGTCTTTGGGTGACTGTGAAGTTTGCACATGTTCCCCGTGTCTGTGTGGGTTTCCTCCCGCAGCCCAAGAATATGCAGGTTAGGCAGATTGGTCATTCTCAATTGCCGCTTAGTGTCCAAAGATATGTAAATTATATGGATTAGCCATGGTAAAAGTATGGGGTTACAAAGATAGACCAGAGGGGAGGGCCTGGATAGGATGCTTTTTCAGAGAGTCGATGCAGACTTGTTGGGCCAAATGGCCCCTCGCTGTGTTGTAAGGATTCTGTGGTTCTATGATAGAGTTCCAGAGATTTGTGGCACTACTATCAAAATCATTGGAAAAGGTTGTGGCGCAGACACGAGTGACCTTCTAGTCCGGCATTCATTGGTTGGAATGCCTACCACATGGCCAGCATCTGGCATTGAAGCGTGAGCTGAAGTAATTGGTTAAAAACTTTGTAACTCAATTCTAGTCCAGGCAGAATGTATGAGATACCCTTCGGACAGTGAATACAACTCTGTAAATGCACTGGGACAGTGATAGCAGCATGTGTCCAATACTTGCAAGACTCAGACATAGTATTTGATCCAAGAATCATCAATAAGACACCTTATTAGAGATACATTTGTCTTTGTTGTATATCTGAGTAGTTTATGTGAAACTTTCTCTATTGAACTGTGTATGACTCCTTAGCAGTCATTGGCCATCAATGTTGCAATTGGGTTAATGTTAGGACGATCTCATTTAATGCTCCAGAGGCTAGTGTACCAGCTGAAGAGGATTAATCAGTTGTAGGTTTTTGTGCCTCTTGGAAAGGAAAAGGAACAGTCAGAATGTAAAGCGCACCACTATACTAGAATAGAAATCAACAGAGAGTGATGGTACCCACTCTGTTGGTACAATGATCAACTTGTGGTTAACAAGTGCCAGGCTGCCACTGTTATCCTGGGTCTTACTTTGTGTTTTATTATCTATCTAGAGAGCATATCAAACATTAACAAATGCATCTGACTGTTCTGTGACACTGTTGTGTGATATTTGTAAATCTGAACTTCAAATCGCTCCCAAAACTACCAACAACTATAATCAATGATACTTCATCCTACTATTGTATACACAGCTCAAATTTGGAAGGACTAAATCAGTATTTTGGGGAATCTTCTTGTAATAACACTTGGATATATGCATAGTCCAAAACATTCACAAGACAATATTTTCATTTTAATGACAGCACTGGTTCTTTTGGCAACTTAAGTAATTTTATGCTTGTTTTAAAGCATTATTGTCCTGATGTACTCAGGAGGATAGGTGATTCAATGTTGTGGTACTCTAGACAAAAGCAAATTACTGTAGATGCTGGAATTTGAAACAACAGCAGAAAATGCTGGAAAATCTCAGCAGGTCTGACAGCATCCATGGAGAGAGAACAGAGCCAACGTTTCGAGTCTGAATGACCTTTCATTGGGGCCCTGACAAAGAGTCACCCAGTCTCGAAACGTTAGCTCTGTTCTCCCTCCACAGGTGCGGCACGGGGCAGCATTGTGGCACAGTAGTTAGCACTGCTGCCTCACAGCACCAGGGGCTCGGTTCAATTCCTGCCTTGGACAACTATCGGTGTGGAGTTTGCATGTTCTCCCCATGTCTGCGTGGGTTTCCTCTGCGTGCTCCAGTTTCATCGCAGTCCAAAGATGTGCAGGTTAGGTGGATTGGCCATGCTAGATTGCCCCTTAGTGTCAGTGGGACTACCAGGGTAAATACGTGGGTTGAGGGGTAGAGTCTGGGTAGGATAGTTGTTGGGACAGAATTGTTGGGCTGAATGGTCTCCTTTTGCACTGTAGGGATTCTTCTACGCTGTCAGAGCTCAGAGTTTCCAGCATTTTCTATTTTTCTTGTGGCACTCTAAATTGTTCTCAATGTGCATATTCTCAAAGACCTGCCTCCAACATTAGAGTGCTTGTAATATATTTCTTTACTTGTATGTGGAAGTTGAACACATGAGACAGAATAGTTGGTTAACCCTTAACTCCTGGAGTAAAGTAAGAACAGAAGAACATAAGAAATAGGAGCAGGAGTAGGCCATCTAGCCCTTCGAGCCTGCCCCGCCATTCAATAAGATCATGGCTGATCTGTCGTGGCTCAGTTCCACTTTCCCGCCCTCTCCCCATAACCCTTAATCCCCTCTCTTATCAAGAACCCATCAACCCGCTTCTTAAAAATATTTAGCGAGGCAGCCTCCACCACTTCAACAGGCAGAGAATTCCAGAGATTCACCACCCTTTGAGTGAAGAAGTTCCTCCTCAACTCCGTTCTAAACCGCCTCCCCTTTATCTTGAGGCTGTGCCCCTTCAAAGATTGTTCTTGGGTGTCTCTTGCTGTCTCTGATTTGCACCGCTTGAAGAACTTTCCTTAATATCTATGCTTTTGAAGTTTGCATACCACCATGCTTAGATGAAAGTTCAGGTGCATTTTGGTTCAATCGCTATTTAACCTAATTCACACTGAAGATGGACTGGAATATTTCAGTGCTCTTGTTGCCCCTTTTCATTGCCTCTATAGACAAAGAACTATGGACCTGCTCAGAATGGTGCTGCAAGTTAAAATGGCTGCAGAAAAATAATCTTAATTTAAACAACAGGGTTCCCAAGAGGTTATATCCCTGATGGAATTCTTGTTTGTATGTAGACTTGCCTTAAAAGAGTGAAAAAGACTCCAGTTAAGTAAGCAATCTTTAAATAATCTATATTTGGGCTCCACTCTGAAATAAATTAATCCAATAAATATTTGGTTTATCTGATCAGTTGAAACACTAAAATCAGTACACACATTGCCAAATATTGTTGGTCATATGAATTGCAACATGAATCCTTTTTTTTGGCACACATTCCTAATTTATAACAAGTTAGCTGGCCTTGCACACTACTGATGAATGGAACACTAGAGTTATCTTAATACTGCTCACAAATGAGGCTTAAATAGTTTTCAAAGACAAACTTGCTGTCAGAATGCTGCAGTGTTTAAACATACAATGCTTTTGAAGTATTAAAAAGATCAATAAAGTCAAGGAATTCATGCCTATTTTGTCACCTAAGAAATCCCTAATTTTTAGTAAAAGAAATTCTCTACTTGTCTAAAACGTATTTTTAGCTAATTAAAATGTCATCTCATTCTACTTTGAAGTAGTCTTCCAGATGTACCATTTCTATATCTTCAACTTTGCATCCCTCTATAAAGCCCTCCTGACCTTGTGTTGAGACTATATTCCTTGAGCTTTCATAACCTTTGCTTTAGAGCCTTACCCTCTTTTTGCATGGACAGTTTTTGTTCTTTTCTGCACCTTCTTCAGTGCGTGCAAGTCTTTTGTAGTGCGTTAACCATGACTGAAAACAGCTCACTGGGTGGGATCAACCAGTGGATTACAAAGCATTAACATAAACCTCTGTAGACTTGCACTCTACTGTTCTATCTGTGTATGTGAACAATCTGTTGGTTTTTTTAACTGCCTTGCCAGATTGTCTCGATATTGGCAGTAATGCGTTTATTTCCACTCCCAGATCCCTTTCTGAATCTCACTGTGCTAATTCCATTCATTGTGTTCTTCTGCCAGACATTTTTCCTCTCAATGTGCAATACTTTACATTCATTATTGAGTCTCATTAGCTATTTGTCTGACCATTTGCATAACCTAAAAGCTTCTACAAATGATTAACTGTATTCTCCGCTCTACTGCTCTTTCTATTTTAGTGTCTTCTACAAATTTGACAAGCTTAAAATTGATTTTGGCATCATTTGTTTATGTAGATTAGAAGCAATGGGGCCGCAGGCACCTATGGTACTCTGCTGCCCCCACCCCTCCTCACCCCAGCCCCTGCCTCACAAACTGACATTTAAACACTCTATCTGGTACTTTTATTTCCTATTTCAAACCCATTTTGTTTATCCCATCCTTATTGACATTTTGCATGAATGACTTTCCAATTTGTAAAGGTACCCACATTTTGTTTCTCTCAGGTTAGAATTTACAAGTGACTACAGGAGGAAATTGACTGGTTATGAAGCTACCTGGGGATATCTCCAAGCTTTTCAAACTTGACTTGTTATTTTTGAAATGCCATCCCTTTGTTTTAGATAAATCTGGCGACCAGTTTTGCATCTGACAAGCAGATGAGATGAATGACTAGTTTAATTTTTTTATATAGTGGTGGGATTTGAGGGAAGATTGTTAGCCAGCAGTCCCTGTGCGACTTCAGAAAGAGCCACAGGATTTCTACATCAATTTCAACTTGGTTTAATGTGTCATCTGATTGACCCTCTGAATTTGCAGCCTAGATTATGCTTTCAAATAGGGGTGTTGAACCTACAATGCTTTGACTCTGGGGCAAAAGTCCTGCTAATTGAACCAAACTGACATCTGAAATGAATTTGCAGATTTGTAGAAATTAACGTATCTAGCTCAGACTATGCTATTCCAGTTCGGAATATATTTGCAATTGCAATACCTGTACTTATTTACAGAAATTTCTCTCCCTTTTCAGATAGTCAAAACCTTCTGTTTCAAAACGCTGAATTGCTTCCAAATTGGCTGATTGATTAATTTGATTTATCTCATTCAGCAAAAATTTATTATTTTATCTTATCACAATTATTAATCATCATCCTTCCAACAAACTTCCTACCTGATGGTAAATAGCATGATATACTCTGTTTACAGCAGTGTTTATTCAACTTCTGTGATTTTTTGCTGCTGAATGTCTCTTCCAGCTTTGCAGAAGTAACTCTTCTATTTGTTTGGCAGTGTGTTAACGCATTGTCCCCTCACCTTTGGGACAATTGAATCTAGTCTGGACTAACAGGCTAACCGTCTAGCAGTTGGAAGGAAAAGTAAATTAATGCATATTAGTTAATTTGTGGCCCACAATGGAAAGCTAGCGGCCAAGTTATTAATTTTGTTCAAAGTGCTCATGAACTGGTTTGGGAAACCCAGAAATCTGTATGAATGTAGCGATGGTGACCATCTGATACCCATGTATATCGGAGATCTGCTTTTGCTATCGCCACTTATTCTATGGGCAGATTCGTCAACAGATTGTCACCAGACTAAAATCGTGCATTTGATCTTGGGGAGCAGTATTTCTATTTGCCATCAACAATGCAGAGTGCTTGATGACACTTGCCTCCACACAATGTTTCCTTGACAGAGTTGCTTCTGGAGACAATCCTCTAAAGTAGATGGGTTATAGTTAGGGTGCGCTGTGGGGGCAGCTGATGAAACTGATGAGATGATTTAAGAATATGAGAACATAAACAGGAGGACTAAACTATGCAGCCCCTTGAGCCTGCTGTGCCACTCAATACTGAACTTCCGCTTTAATTCCACTTCCCCACCTGTTCCGCATATCCCTTGATTAGCTATCGATCTTGGTCTTAACTGTGCTCAATGATGGAGTGTCCATAGCTCTCTGGGATAGACAATTCCAATGATTCACAGTCCTCTGAGTGAAGGAGTTTCTCCTCCTCCCAGTCCTGAACGATTGACCTCTTACTCTGAGACCGTGTCCCTGTGTTCTAGGTACCCCAGCCAGGGGAAACAACCGCTTAGTGTTTACCCTGCCAGCTCTCTCTGAATTTTCTATGTTTCAATGAGACCAGCTCAACATTAGTTACAATTGTGGTTGCAGTCTACAATTCCAGCACATGCACTTTAGGCAGATAGATGTTTCGTCATCACATTTGGTACCTTGTGCTTAGTAAAATTGTGAATGTGCAGTTTTGCTTAAAAAGAAGACAAATTTGTAAAACTGTTCCAGTTGGAAAGTCTGTGTTGTTTGAGAGTTTCTGTGTGTAAAGTGGTCTGAACTAGATCAGGCAGGTTTGTGTGTAGCACAACGCTTTGATTAAATCTGTGATTCATACAGTTGTAGTTGCAGAATGTTGTGCGGATTACTGAGATTTATTTTAAGCTTATTTTCTCTATTTTATTTTTAGCCTACTCTATCTCATGCTCTGTGTCAGTCAGTAACTGAGAAAGAGGGGAACACACCATCAGGAATTTACTGATGCTACTCTTTAGCTGGCAACTAGGAGGTGTAGAAGAGCAATTTAGAATAAAAGAGACAGAGAAGACCAAAGAAACAAACCCGGTGCAAGCACGCGTCCTGTTTCACTGGGTTGCTTTAATCAGGGGTTGTACTTGACTGATACTGGAAAGTGTAAATGCCAATGTGATGATGCAGATGTTTAGAACTTCACTGCTTAGTCAACAAAGAAATGCCTTTGACAGGAGGTGATTGAGCTCCTTACTTTTTATCATTTGTCTTTAGCGAGACTAGCTTTGTTCCCTGAGTTGCATTGTTCGAGAGAGAATTTGCAGAGGATATTTCCTTTGTGACTAAACCAGGAAAACAAGACTTTGTACCAATTGAAAATAAAATTGATGAATAGCTCCTGGATTATTTATAGCTGTAATTTATTGCACAAGATATTATTTTTTGGCATGTGATTATTTACTAGCTGTTGTGCACAACTTGTCGATACAAGTTTTTTTTTACCTAAAGCAGGAGTCTGGAGTCAAATTTAATTTGAAAATGTTATATATTTGTCTTTTGAAACCAGTTTAGTGACTTTTTTCAATTAGTGTAAATTGGGAATATTTGTAAACAAACTAATTATAAGAATTTTCCAGTCATTTCCATTGTATGTGTGTCTTTGGGTCATGCCGGCTAACATATTTGATTAAATGGATATAAATAACTAATTATTTTGAAGCAAATTTGCTTTTGGTGCTTATTGCTGCAGACGTTTTGCTGCCTGCCTCCCTCCCACTGAAGTTTGCTTTTCCTGGCATGATGTGGAGATGCCAGTGTTGGACTGGGGTAAACACAGTAAGAAGTCTGACAACACCAGGTTTAAGTCCATTAAACGCCAAGTTTAAGTCAATAAATCGGTTCGACTTAAACCTGGTGTTGTCAGACTTCTTACTGTGTTTTCCTAGCATGCCTCATACTGTCCTGAATCACACGGATAGAATGTGGGCAATTCCAGTACAAATCCATCAACCGAAAGATCAAGGGTCAAGCAATTTGGGTGCAACTGCAGTCCTGTCTGATCAGAATCTTCCTACTGTTATTGGACGAAAGCATCTGGAACGGTCCAATGGAGTTGAATATCTGTGGAGTGAGGGTGTTTTATCTTTAGTCTTTCATGATGTGCATTGCTAACAAGGCCAGCATTTGTTGCCTATCCCAAATTGCCCTTGAGCTTGGCTTGCTAGGTCTTTTGAGAGGGCAGTTAAGTGAGAACCACATTGGTATGTGTCTGGAGTCACATGTAGGCCAGACCAGAGGAGGATGGCAGATTTCCTTTCCTGAAGGGCATTATTGAACTAGATTTTTTTTTACAATTGAAGATAGTTGTCATGGTCACTATTATCGAAACGGATTTTCAATTCCAGATTTATTAATTGAAACTTAAAAGCTAATTCCAGCTGCTGTGCTGGGATTTGAACCCATGTCCCCAAAGCATTAGGTTGGGCCTCCGGATTAATCGTCCAGTGACATGCCACTGTCCCCTCACAAAGAAGATGATTTTCATAAGTGAACTTGTCTTGAGTTTTCATAAGTGAGCAGTCTTGGGAAATAGAACAGAATGCTGGATATGTTTCCTGCCACCTACGTATTATGCTTCTGATTTGTCTCCACCACCTGCTAATGTCCAATCAGAGCAGAGTCCTGGAAATCACAGGGGCAGTGACCATACTTTCTGGATGACTCGCCTCCATTTTGTCCTGAACTTTATGCATACTGAACTGAGCACTCCCCAGAGATATAGATCAGAAAAGCTCACTCCAGCTTTCTAATCGGGCTGAATATTGGAGGCCAAATCTTAGTGCTGCACATAGCTCCCCACTCTTCCTTCAAAAAACCCATCTGTTAACTATCACAGCTAGTATCAAGCCGGGTTCTTTTGGAGCGCTATCTTAATGAAGATAAGATGGTTGTTTGGGAAGATATAGCCACATTTCATTTCTGCCCTCAACATTCAATTGCAGAGGAAAAAAATGCAATGGAGATAGGATAAATATGTTGCTAGCCCAGCCTGCTCAGGTATCATGCCTCCAAAATGAACTAAAGAGGGAAAGCCAATTAACTTTATAGGATGTCGCAGAAGAAGAAATAAAATCCATCCTCCAGTAATAACACAGAGCTATGTGCAGGAAACTTTATTCTTTTCTCTGCTGGTTGTTAATAGAAAATGGTGAAGTGTGAAGAAGCATTTTACACCAATGATTGTGCTGCTTGTTTCCTTTGGCAATTAGTTTCTTTTTAAGTTTTAAAGTTTCAAAGTTAGAGTTTTTTTATTATTGTCACATGTAGGTTTACATTAACACTACAGTGAAGTTATTGTGAAATTCCCTAGTCGCCACACTCCGGCACCTGTTTGGGTACACCGAGGGAGAATTTAGTATGGCCAATGCACCTAACCAGTACATCTTTCAGATTGTGGAAGGAAACCAGAGCACCGGAGGAAACCCATGCAGACGTGGAGAGAACATGTAGACTCTGCACAGACAGTGACCCAAGCCGGGAATCGAACCCAGGTCCCTGGCACTGAGAGGGAGCAGTGTTAACCACTGTGCCACCGTGTATTGTAAAAGAACTTTTAAAAAGTATTGTAAATTGTAAAAATTGGGGAGGGATGTGGTTTGAAATGGCCATTATGAATGAAAGAGTAGATCACTGGAGGGTTTTCTGTTTCATTATTTGGATTAGATTTTAAAATCTTCTGTAGCAATAGTTTATCAATTGATTATTTGTTAATCAATGAATTGAACTACTGTAATGAACAGAAGTGCAGCCTGGTGGCAGAAGTGGTGGGAGTATTGGACTCCCATTTGAGAGTGCCTTTCAAGAAATATCTTCATTCGCATTCAAACTTCTATCTAGCAAGATGGATCAATAGTAACAGAAGAATTCATGTTAAAGAAATCAGCCAAGTGATCTGTCTCACTTTATAAATCGTGTCTCCTGACAACTGCACTGATGAAGCTGTGAAAAAGCCAGACTGTCCCAAGATGGAAGTGGGGTGGGGGGACCAGATCAGGCTCAAGAGGCAGAAAGTAAGAGCATAACAATTGATAAAAATTTCAGCAGAGATTTAACTCTGTTGATTGGTGTAGTCGCCCAGTCGGTACACAAAATACGGTTTATGCATTTGATTTGATTGTTTGGCTTATGAACTACGAAAGATTAATATCAAGCAGACTTTTCAATAGCAGTTCTATTTAATTTGAGTAGTTGAACAATTGATATAGGATAGAACAACCTCCGAGCAGCAGTGAGTTTAGTGTGCAACACACTGAATGCATACTAATATGGAATAGGTACAAATTCTTCAATTTTATATCTCTTTAAAATCCGATTTATAATCTGTGATGTCTCAGACATTTGATCCAAAATTAGCCTTGCAGATTAAAAGAAAATCTAAGTTTAGGCTATTCAATTTTGGTATCAAAATGACCATGGAGTGAGATTTTGCAACTACTTTGGAACCTGCTTTTGTGTGAATATGACTTTATAACTTGGAGTTTCAGAGTCTTAATGCATGATCTTTATGATTATGAATATTTATGATTTTTTTCCTGTAAGCTGCAGATTCTAATCAAGAAAGTAGTTATATTATGATAATCATAAAACATAATTAACGTAATAGCCCACTGCTGGAGGATGCTTGCGGAGCTATGTTAACCCCTGGAGAACTTTCTACTAGAATAGAACACATACATTGGGGTTAAAATACTCCAGTTGATCATAGAATGTTGCAAATGAACAACTGCTCTATTCTTTCACCCTTTTCACTAATTTGCTTTGTGTTACTAATTAGAAACTTACAGAAAATAATTTTGGCAGTTTTAGAGTAGAAACCTCTTAACAGAATACCTCCCATGGTGAGCGAAACACTCTATCCAGTTATTTGTATTAAAAAAAAGGCCTATTAAAAAATATACGTGCCAGTTTTGATTGGCAGTAATGGATTCTGCAACCGTCCAGTATGTAAATTCATTGTTCTATCGGTAATAGTAGGTTTGCAGTCAATGAAGGAGGAGGTAAACGTAGCCCACTGAGTCAATAGTATGGTGCCCCCCAACACACACTCTACACGCTCGCGTGCGCGCACTCAGGTGTGCTCCCTTGCGCTCGCTGTGTCTCTCTCGTGCGCGCTCGCTGTGTCTCTTTCGTGCGCGCTCGCTCTCTCTCGCGCTCACTCGCTCTCTCTCTGGCGCTCGCGCTCTCTCTCTCTGGCGCTTGCTCGCTCTCTCTGTCTGGCGCTCGCTCTCTGTCTGGCGCTCGCTCTCTGTCTGGCGCTCGCTCTCTCTCTCTGGCGCTCGCTCTCTCTCTCTGGCGCTCGCTCTCTCTCCCTGGCGCTCGCTCTCTCTCTCTGGCGCTCGCTCTCTCTCTGTCTCTCTGGCGCTCGCTCTCTCTCTGTCTCTCTGGCGCTCGCTCTCTCTCTGTCTCTCTGGCGCTCGCTCTCTGTCTCTCTGGCCCTCACTCGCTCTCTCTCTGGCGCTCTCTCTCTCTCTCTCTCTGGCGCTCTCTCTCTCTCTGGCCCTCGCTTGCTCTCTCTCTGGCGCTCACGCGGCCGCTCGCTCTCTGGCGTCCGCTTGCTCTCTGGTGCCCGCTCGCTCGCTCTCTGGCGTCCGCTTGCTCTCTGGTGCCCGCTCGCTCGCTCTCTGGCGCCCGCTCACTCGCTCTCTGGCGCCCGCTCGCTCGCTCTCTGGCGCCCGCTCGCTCGCTCTCTGGCGCCCGCTCGCTCGCTCTCTGGCGCCCGCTCGCTCGCTCTCTGGCGCCCGCTCGCTCGCTCTCTGGCGCCCGCTCGCTCGCTCTCTGGCGCCCGCTCGCTCGCTCTCTGGCGCCCGCTCGCTCGCTCTCACATGCACTCTCTCTCGCACATGCACACTCTCTCTCTCGCACATGCACACTCTCTCTCTCACACATGCACTCTGTCTCTCACACATGCACTCTCTCTCTCACACATGCACTCTCTCTCTCTCACATGCACTCTCTCTCTCTCACATGCACTCTCTCTCTCTCACACATGCACTCTCTCTCTCACACATGCACTCTCTCTCTCTCACATGCACTCTCTCTCTCTCTCTCACATGCAGATAAATGTGTAGTCGTCCATTTTGGCAGAACCAGTGGGATGAACGAGTACACTATCAAGGGCAGGAGTCTTGGTAGTGTTGAAGAGCAGAAGGATCTTGGGGTCCGGGTCCACAGGACTCTTAAATCGGCCTCGCAGGTGGAGGATGTGGTCAAGAAGGCGTACTGGCCTTCATTAATCGAGGGATTGAGTTTAGGAATTGGGAGGTAATGCTGCAACTTTATAAGACCCTTATAAGACCCTAAGGGTGGTGAGTGAATGGAATCGGCTGCCGTCAGTGGTGGTGGAGGCGAACTCGCTGGGGTCTTTTAAAAGACTTCTGGATGAGTATATGGAATTTAATGGGATTGGGGGTTATAGATAGATAGGTCTATAGATTGGTAGGTGTTGATGTGATCGGCGCAACTCGTGGGCCGAAGGGCCTGTTTGTGCTGTAGTGCCTCATTTGGAGTACTGTGCGCAGTTCTGGTCGCCTCACTATAGGAAGGACGTAGAAGCTATTGAAAGGGTACAGAGGAGATTTACAAGGACGTTGCCTGGACTGGGAGGCATGCCTTATGAAGATAGGTTGAGGGAGCTGGGACTCTTTTCCCTGGAGAGACAAAGGTTGAGAGGCGACCTGATAGAAGTTTATAAAATGTTGAGAGGAATAGATAGGGTGGATTCTCAGAGGCTATTTCCCCGGGTTGAAATGGTCGCTATGAGAGGACACAGATTGAAGGTGCGGGGAGGCAAGTACAGGAGTGATGTTAGGGGTAAGTTTTTCACTCAGAGGGTGGTGAGTGAATGGAATCGGCTGCCGTCAGTGGTGGTGGAGGCGAACTCGCTGGGGTCTTTTAAAAGACTTCTGGATGAGTATATGGAATTTAATGGGATTGGGGGTTATAGATAGGTCTATAGATTGGTAGGTGTTGATGTGATCGGCGCAACTCGTGGGGCCTGTTTGTGCTGTAGTGTTTTATGTTCTATGCACTCTCTCTCTCACATGCACTCTCTCTCTCTCTCTCTCTCTCTCTCTCACACACATGCACTCTCTCTCACACACATGCACCCTCTCTCTGTCTCTCTCACATGCACTCTCTCTCTCTCTCACACATGCACTCTCTCTCTCTCTCTCTCTCTCACACACATGCACTCTCTCTCACACACATGCACCCTCTCCCTGTCTCTCTCACATGCACTCTCTCTCTCTCTCTCACACATGCACTCTCTCTCACACATGCACTCTCTCTCACACATGCACTCTCTCTCACACATGCACTCTCTCTCACACATGCACTCTCTCTCTCACATGCACTCTCTCTCTCACATGCACTCTCTCTCTCACATGCACTCTCTCTCTCTCTCACATGCACTCTCTCTCTCTCTCTCTCACATGCACTCTCTCTCTCTCTCTCTCACATGCACTCTCTCTCTCTCTCACATGCTCTCTCTCTCTCTCACATGCACTCTCTCTCTCTCACATGCACTCTCTCTCTCTCACATGCACTCTCTCTCTCTCACATGCACTCTCTCTCTCTCACATGCACTCTCTCTCTCTCACATGCACTCTCTCTCTCTCACATGCACTCTCTCTCTCTCACATGCACTCTCTCTCTCTCACATGCACTCTCTCTCTCTCACATGCACTCTCTCTCTGTCACATGCACTCTCTCTCTGTCACATGCACTCTCTCTGTCACATGCACTCTCTCTCTCTCACATGCACTCTCTCTCTCTCACATGCACTCTCTCTCTCTCTCTCTCTCTCTCTCACAGGCACTCTCTCTCTCTCTCTCACATGCACTCTCTCTCTCTCTCACGCATTGTGTAGGATTCTGGTGGGCCACATAGTCTCCTTTTGCACTGTAGAGATTCTATGATTCTATATGCAAAGCCGCTAGTTGTTTCCTGACACGAAATTTTAAACTTGGAATATTTCATGAGCAGTATATTTTAAAGGCTGTGTAGAATATTTGAATTAAATGCAAAAATTTTTTCCAGTATTGGAAGACAGGAGTTGGAGTGTATTGGGCTCCTCCATATCAAACATCTGAAGTAATTCTGTTCTAAATGGAATTCAGGCACAGGAGTGTTCCTTCATAGTGGGTGGTCAGATTACTGATACAGGCTTTCTAGTGCAATAGCAGAGCAGCATGCTGAAGGACCGATTCCCATTACAAATCTATTTGTGTTCTGGCTGATTTAACAAGAAACCACTTTTTTCCGCATGGGAGTAAACTAGGCCAACTAGGCAGTGAATCTGTAGGGAACCACTTGAGAAATTCCCTCTAGGCTGCAGGCAACTAGGGATAGGACTCTTGCAGGGCAGGGAAAAGTGCTGGAAAAGGCCATAAGAAATAAGAACAGGAGTAGGCCATTTGTCCCCTCGAACCTGCTCTACCATTCAGTCAGATCATTCTGAATTGACCGACGTTCCTCATGCCCACCTTCCTGCCCTTTCCCTGTGACCTGTGATTCGGTCACTGATCAAAAATCCATCCATCTCAGCCTTAAATCTACAGAAGAGCTCTGCTCCCAAAGTGCTCTGTGGCAGGGAGTTCCAAAGACATTCAATCCTCAGAGAACAAATTCTTCCTCATTTCAGTCTTAAATTGGCACCCCTTTATTCTGTGGCAGTGCCCTCTGCTCCAAGACTCTCCCACGAGGAGAAACATCCTCTCAGCATTTACACTGTCAAGCCCCTTAAGAAGTCTATATGTTTCAATGCGATCAATTCCAAGGATAGCCTAAGTCCTGCGTGTACAGGGTCCACTAGTTGAACCCAATGTAAAGGATCTTTGACAAAAGGCATCCATCTATGGCTCTGAGGCAAACTCTGTGGGTGGGATTTTCCAGCCTTGCTGGACCTTTGCATGGTCCATGTCCCGCCCGCTATGATTCCCATGATGGACGGGACGGTAAAATTCCAGAGTGTATGTTGTAAAGTACCCCAATCAAAGCACAGAATAATCTGAGATTGTTTCAACATACAGTATGCAAAATATGGCCAGGTAGGTTGTTACTTTCAGATCCCTGTTGCACAGAAAAGGCTTTGATTTATGTTGAGATAAATTGTTTATTTTCAGTTTATAAAATTATTTTTGTACTGAAATAAGAAACTTCATACTGCTTTTACGTTGTCAGAACACAAGAATCCATTTTCAATAATTGAGCCACTTTTTATCTGCACATTACAAAAAATCACATTGTTTTGATTCAGATATTCAGCAGTAGATTCCTATTCTGTAAGATCCACAGCAAAATCACGAGTGGAATGAATGTTGTTTTGTCACAGTGTAATGTCTGAGCAATTTCTTAAACTGTCTGATGCGCTAAATCTGGAAATGGCCATCACTGATCAAACCTGAAAATATAGTCGTGACTCATCAGCGACAGCATTCTTTGTTTAGACAGAGTTACTAAATTATTTAAAATGGCGTTAAATAATTTTTAATCTGGGCTTCGTTGAACTGTTAACCTATGTAATAATAATCTCCAAACTAGCAATATGTTTGTTTTGGAATTAGCTGTATTTAACAGTGTGGTTTTTGTATTCAGGTCTGCCCTTGCTGAGTGTTTTTCCTCTGTGTTTCTTCCATTAATGTTTGGACAACTAGTTGAATGTATGGCACTCTTTACAACAAACGTATAATGAAAGGTTGTGTTAGTTTACAATGCAACATGCATTAATCAGATGACTTCTAATCCTGTCCTGATATTTTAACCAGTAAGATCATAAGAAATTGGAGTAGGCGATTCAGCTCATCAAACCTGTTCTGCTGTTGCGTAAAATCAGATTAGGTTGTGGCCGTAACTTCACTTTCCACTCCGCCCTTCGTAGCCCTGACTCCCTTATAGATCAAAAATCTTTTCAGATCAACCTTGAATATATTCAATGACCCAGCCTCCACTGCTGTCTGGGAAAGAGAATTCCAAAGATTAATAACACTCTGATTGAAGAAATTTATAGAACATAGAACATTACAGCGCAGAACAGGCCCTTCGGCCCACGATGTTGCGCCAACCAGTTAAAAAACAATGACCCTCTAACCTAAACCAATCCCTTTTCATCCATAAACCTATCCACGGATCTCTTAAACGCCCCCAAACTAGGCGCATCTACAACTGCAGCAGGCAGGGCATTCCAATCCCTCACCACCCTCTGGGTAAAGAACCTACCCCTGACATCCGTCCTATAACTACCTCCCCTTAATTTAAAGCCATGCCCCCTCGTGCTAGCTTTCTCCATCCGAGGAAAAAGGCTATCACTATCCACCCTATCTAAACCTCTAATCATCTTATATGTTTCAATAAGATCCCCTCTTAGCCGCCTTCTTTCGAGCAAAAACAACCCCAAATCCCTCAGTCTCTCCTCATAGGACCTCCCCTCCATACCAGGCAACATCCTGGTAAACCTCCTCTGCACCCTCTCCAAAGCCTCCACATCCTTCCTATAATATGGGGACCAGAACTGCACACAATACTCCAAGTGCGGCCACACCAGAGTTGTGTACAGTTGCAACATGACGCTGCGACTCCTAAATTCAATCCCCCTACCAATAAACGCCAAGACACCGTATGCCTTCTTAACAACCTTATCTACTTGATTCCCTACTTTCAGGGATCTATGTACACATACACCTAGATCCCTCTGTTCATCCACACTATTCAGAGTCCTCCCGTTAGCCCTATACTCGACACATCTGTTATTCCTACCAAAGTGAATTACCTCACACTTCTCCGCATTAAACTCCATCCGCCACCTCTTGGCCCAGCTCTGCAACCTGTCTAAATCTCCCTGCAAACTATGACACCCTTCCTCACAATCTACCACACCTCCGACTTTGGTGTCATCAGCAAATTTACTAATCCACCCAACTATACCCTCATCCAGATCATTAATAAAAATTACAAACAGCAGTGGCCCCAAAACAGATCCCTGAGGCACACCACTCGTAACTGAACTCCATGACGAATATTTACCATCAACCACCACCCTCTGTCTCCTCATCTGTGTCTTAAAGGCGTTTGACAAGGTACCTCACAAGAGGTTATTGCAGAAGGTCAGGGGACATGGAGTTGGGGGTAGGGTGTTAGCGTGGATAGAGGATTGGTTGTCAAATAGGAGGCAGAGAGTGAGGGTCAATGGGTGCTATTCGGATTGGCGGCTGGTGACTAGTGGGGTGCCCCAGGGGTCGGTGCTGGGGCCTCAGCTATTTACCATTTATATAGATGATCTGGAGGAGGGAACCGAGTGCAGGGTGTCGAAATTTGCTGATGACACCAAGATTGGGGGAAAGGCAAATTGTGCGGAGGGTGTGGAGAGTCTGCAGAAGGATCTAGATAGGCTGGGCGAATGGGCCAGGAAATGGCAAATGGAATTTAATGTTGGCAAGTGTGAGGTGGTCCACTTTGGTAGGAAGAATGGTAGGAAGGACTATTACTTACGTGGCGAAAAACTGCAGCAGGCGACGGTGCAGAGGGACCTCGGGGTCCTTGTGCATGAGTCGCAAAAACCCAGCTTGCAGGTGCAGCAGGTGGTCAGGAAGGCAAATGGGATGCTGGCCTTCATAGCGAGGGGGATTGAATATAAAAGTAGGGAGGTCTTGCTGCAGCTGTATAGGGCATTGGTGAGGCCGCAGCTGGAGTACTGTGTGCAGTTTTGGGCGCCGCACCTGCGCAAGGATATTTTGGCCCTGGAGGGAGTGCAGAGGAGGTTTACTAGGCTGATACCGGAGTTGAGGGGATTGAGCTATGAGGAGAGGCTGAATAAACTAGGCTTGTACTCGTTAGAGTTTAGAAGAATGAGGGGAGATCTCATTGAGACGTATAAGATGATGAATGGGATGGATAGGATAGAGGTGGAGAGACTCTTCCCGCTCAAAAAAGACAGTAGGACTAGGGGGCACAGCCTCAAGATAAAGGGGAGGTGGTTTAGAACGGAGTTGAGGAGGAACTTCTTCACTCAAAGGGTGGTGAATCTCTGGAATTCTCTGCCCGTTGAAGTGGTGGAGGCTGCCTCGCTAAATATTTTTAAGAAGCGGGTTGATGGGTTCTTGATAAGAGAGGGGATTAAGGGTTATGGGGAGAGGGCGGGAAAGTGGAACTGAGCCACAACAGATCAGCCATGATCTTATTGAATGGCGGGGCAGGCTCGAAGGGCTAGATGGCCTACTCCTGCTCCTATTTCTTATGTTCTTATGTTCTTATGTTCTAAATTGGAAACCCTTTATTTTTTAAACTGTTCCTCCTACTTCTAGATTTCCCCCATGAGTGGGAAACATCCTCTGGGAATCTGCTTTGTCAAGCATCTTCATAATCTTATATGTTTCAATTAGATTCTTCTAAACTCCAAAGAATATAGGCCTAACCTTAGTATAACACACTTATCCAGCTGTCAGTCTGCTGAACCTTCTCTGAATTGCTTCCCCTGCAAGTGTAGTGAAAATACCAAAACTGTACACCGTACTCCAGATGTGGTCTCACCAATGCCCTGTACAGTTGTAGCAAGACTCCCTATTTTTAATACTCTGTCTCCCTTGCAAGAAAAGCCAAGTTCCATTTGCCTTCAGAATTACTTGCTAAATCTGCATTCTAACTTCTTGTGCTTCATGTAAAAGGACACCCACATCCCTCGGTACCACAGCATCCTTTAGCCTCTCTCTATTTAAATGATATTCTGTTTATCTATTCTTCTTGCCAAACTGAACAATCTTGCATTTTCTCACCTTATACTCCATCTACCAATTTTTTTGCCCATTGATTTGGCCTATCTATTTCCTTTTGCAGACTCTTTGTATCCTCCTCACAACTTGCTTCCCTACCTATCTTTGTATCATTGGAAAATTTGGCTACAATATCACCTGAATATCTCATTCGGATCACTGCCATGTTCTTTGTTCTTTGTTCTTAGCTATGCAGCACCTGTGTTCATACTTGCATCATCTGTCCATCACTCTTGTGCTCACTGAGCTGCGTTGGCTCCCCAGTTAGGCAACGCCTCAACTTTAACAATGTTCATCCTTGATTCCATGGCCGTGCCCCTCCCTATTTCCATAATCTCCTCTAATCTCATAACCCTCAGGGATATCAGCACTCATCTCATTTTGCCTCTTATGCATCCAGATTTCATTTGTTCTACCACTGATGGCCATGCCTTCAGTTGCCAAGAGTCTGAATTCTGAGATCTCCTCCCTAAACCTCTATCCTTTTTTACCTAACTTTCCTCCATTAAGGCAGCTCCTTAAAACTTGCCTCGTTGATCTACTTTTTGGTCATCTGCTCTAATATCTCCATATTTGGCTTGTTACTTCATTTTATAACTCTCCTGTGAAGCATCTTGGAATGTACTATTACGTTAATGGTGCTATGTTAATGCAAGTTGTTGTGTCCACTAAGCGCTAGCCCGTCACTGTGACTGACAAAGCTGTAAATACCAAAGCATTAAAGAGGGGAAAATTCCATCCATACGAAGCTCTGGAAATAGTTATTTGGTAGTACAGCACTTCAGTATTGCTGAAAAACGAGACATGCTGTCAAAGCTTTTCATCTTGCACTCAGGACAATTCACATGGATACCAATAGTAAAGGACCAACAATTTATACTGCATGGGAAGAGAGTGCTGATTGGTTAGGAAGTGAATCCTGATAGATAGAGGCTTTGCCGTGGAGAATACACCAGGAAACATTTAACTGCTAAGCTGCTGTTCAAATTCAGATGAGACAGGCAGACTCTGATCAAGATATTGCCATGGAGAATGAACCAAGGATTGATTCCCCCCCCGCCCCAAAGCTTTTGTTTAGTTGATACTAGTAGTTGATTTAGTATCAACTAAATGAAAGCCTGGGGGACAGTCATTCCCTGGTTCACCCTCATAACAATCAATACCGTGACCGATCAGAGATGACCTGCCTCCAACCCAAAAGGGAAATTGCTGGAAAATCACACCAGGTCTGGTTTCGAGCCCAGATGACCCTTTATCAAAGCTGGACCTGCTTGTTATGAATTTGAACAAAGGCTTGACCATTAACTGTTCCTTGGTGCATTCCCGATGGAAATGTCTTGATCAATCAGAGGTGGCCTGCCTGTTTCAAATTTGAACAAAAGCTTGACAATTACCTGTTCCCTGGTGCATTCTCCATAGAAAGGCCTCTAACAATCTGAATCCATCTTACGTCAATGTAAGTTGTTATCTTCAATTGCAGCAGGATCTTGATCAATTGGGCCAGTGGGCTGACGAATGGCAGATGGAGTTTAATTTAGACAGATGTGAGGTGATGCATTTTGGTAGATTGAACCAGGGCAGGACTCACTCAGTTAATGGTAGGGCACTGGGGAGAGTTACAGAACAAAGAGATCTAGGAGTACGTGTTCATAGCTCCTTGAAAGTGGAGTCACAGGTGGTGGACAGAGTGGCGAAGAAGGCATTCGGCATGCTTGGTTCCATTGGTCAAAACATTGAACACAGGAGTTGGGACGTCTTGTTGAAGTTGTACAAGACATTGGTAAGGCCACACTTGGAATACTGTGTACACTTCTGGTCACCTTATAATAGAAAGGATATTATTAAACTAGAAAGAGTGCGGAAAAGATTTACTAGGATGCTACCGAGACTTGATGGATTGAGTTATAAGGAGAGGCTGGATAGACTGGGACCTTTTTCCTCTGGAGTGTAGGTGGCTGAGGGGTGATCTCATGGCAGTCTATAAAATACTGAGGGGCACAGATCAGCTAGATAGTCAATATCTTTTCCCAAAGGTAGGAGAGTCTAAAACTAGAGGGCATAGGTTTAAGGTGAGAAGGGAGAGATACAAAAGGGTCCAGAGGGGCAATTTTTTCACCCAGAGGGTGAGTGTCTGGAACAAGCTGCCAGAGGCAGTAGTAGAGGCAGGTACAATTTTATCTTTTAAAAAGCATTTATACAGTTACATGGGTACGATGGTTATAGAGGGATATGGGCCAAGCACAGGCATTTGGGACTAGCTTGGGGGTTTTTAAAAAAAGGGCCATATGGACAAGTTGGGCCGAAGGGCCTGTTTTCATGCTGTAAATCTCTATGACTCTATAACAGAGGGACATGAGAGGCTTATTAGCTATTGTATTACAATCAAGTCATCAGAAACACCATTGTTTCTATTTCAACAGGAGAATGCAAATCTAACAAAGACGCCCAGGTGTTCCTAAATGTATTTTCGCTTGGAGAAATCCGATTTCGTCCAGTTTTAATCAAGAATCCAGCAACCACAAAAGCCTTTTCTAATGTTGTGTTTGTGTGTGTGCATGCAAATATATCTGCACTTTCACCATTCAAACAAACAGAATTAAATTGATCCATTTTTGTTGGTCAGGTAACACATGGACAACTTGAACTCATCAATATCTCAACTGTGAAAATTTTATATCTGGTGTTTGCTTCAAAATATCACATGGCCCGATCAAAGTGTGCAACTAATGCAGAACAAACTTAAATTCATTCTAAACTAAAACAGTGGTCTAGATTTTCAGGATAATGAAGGCTCGGTGCCGGCATCCTGAGAGTCAGGGAACATGTCCCTGCGGATGTTTGGCAGCCTGATTCAGCTGGCAGCCGTTAGCCTAACAATTGGGACTGGATGGGAAAAGGGTCTTAACGGGCTATTAAGTGTCTCAATAAGACATGAACGGGATATCCATCGAAGACTCTGCCCACCCCACGTAAAATTGAGTCCGGGTCGGGGCAGACGAGATTTCAGAGGGAACCCCATCCATGCAATTCTGTGGGGGCGGAGGGAGTGGTGGAATTCTGGCTTGTATTTATTCATTAAACGTTCTTGCTCTGAAATAGAAAATTGTGCTGCGCAAATAAGATTTCAAAAAGTGAGTTGTGCATCATGGTGTGCCCGTAGTCCTTTAAGGTTGCGTATGTCTTGTTTTTCTGTATAAACTACTTATTGCCATTTATGTTAATATCTTTTAGGTCCTCCTACTTCCAGGTGGCGGGAATATGGTGCCGTGGCAATCATCATGGCTGGGATTGCGTTTGGCTTTCACCAACTATACAAGGTATAGTTGTAGTTTTCCTCACTCACAATTGTCAGAAAGGCTTTCAAATTTAAAACAAAATACTGTTGCTTGTCACTAAGATTTCAGTATGGCATAATTTAATATTCTTGGCCTCATTGTGTTAACGCAGTATTTACAGAGGCTTGTTGAAGTAAGGGAAACTTTAACTTCTCTGGAACATTACCTACAGTGGCTTTCTTGCCATGAAATCAATAAGAGAGAGCAAGATCATGAGACTTTGCGTCACTGCCTCTGATGTACACAATGCCTTATTAACATATCACACAATTGGATTGCCTGTTATGCTACACATAGTGTTTTATATCATGTCCAGTTGAACTGTGAAATACACAAACTTTAAAACTGCAATTATATATTTTGCCTCTGCAAGTGGTGGCTAAAGAACACTTCGCGCTACAGAAATCTGGAGAAGAAAGCTGGTGGTGGCATTCTGTTGTGAAAGATGGCCAAGTTGGTGAATTATGGCTGTATTTATATTCAATTGGTAGCATCAGTGTGAAGTGAGGGCCGAACTTAATTTGGAAATGGATGGGAGTTCCCTCCTAGGGAATTTCATTCTGTGTTACTCCAGAGTGGAGTTGAATCTTGCCTCTGGTTTCATGCTATAGTTGTAATGTAGGTGCTTGCTACACTAGTAGTGTGAATGCAGTCTGACAGTAATGTGCAATGTACATACTACAAGGTGTTGAAGGATATTAGTTTAATTGCAGATTTTTATCCCTTGTTGTACTTGGATATGAACACACACTAAACTAAATGCATCTATGACAACACTTGGTAGCCAGCTTCAGTGACAGTACTTCTTGTAACTCCCTTGTGCAGCTTACAAGCTTTTAGTTCATTTATTTACGACAGCTGACACCCTAATGTTCATATAAACCACATCAACTATTGAGCTGTGTACTAAATAGCGGGATTTCTTTCAGTTAAGAAAGGAATGTGTATGCTGCTGATCAAAATAGACGGGCAACACTGGAGTACAAGCCGTCAGTTGATTCAGTTTGTACTTCTGTTAATCCTTTATAGTATTTCAAAATCGGCTTTCATTGAGAAGGCTAAAAGTAGGTTTTCCTGACAAGAAAATGCCAGAGATGCCTTTTTCTCCTGTGTTTTAGTTATTTCTGTTTACCTATCTGTAGGGAATCTAACAGTACAGTATTTCTACTTATTTAGTAAATTATTGTAATAGTAATGTGACTGGGGAAAGAAGCATCAATGCAACCCAACATTCCGAAAATTTAAACATCCAATCAAAAGCAGCATCTCACATTCTTTCTCCTATTGGTTTGTACTGGGCTCCTATTTGCTCTGGTGGTTATACTGAATGTTTCACTTTATGCTGAGTTGGCGCTGGAGACCCCAGCTGTATTGTGCACTGTTTTTCCAGCTTTTGTCTCAAATTCCAACATGAACACGTACTGGGATGTTCATTATTAAATCGTTGTGTTTGATTGGCAGTTAGTTTAATTAGATGCTTTTGGAGGTCTTGGAATTCAATATTTTCAGCCTGGACATCTCTCTAACTCAGAACTTTGAAACAGTGAGGGGCAAAAATACTAGAATTAAAATGTTTGCACAAGTATTGTTTTCTCTCTTTACCTCTGTTCTTCTCCCTCATTTTCTTAGTTTTTTTTTGCCTTTTCTTCTAATTTAGCCTCTTCTTCTATCACGTTGGTTCATTTCCTCTCTTGTTATCACTCTTTCCAGCCTTCTCTCTCAATTTACCTTTTTTGTTAAATTTTTCTGATATTCTGCCTCATTTTTGATCCATTGTTCATTAATGTCTTGGCAAATGTGTGGTTCCTTATTGTTGACAAAAGGCCATACACATTCATAAGTAGGTCACATTAGCACCTGAGCCAAAAGCGAAGGTGTTCTAACCTGTTGCACAAATCAGTCCCCATTTTGTAACATTTTGAAAACTATTTATTGGGATTTATACTACTGTCTGAAAATGTGCTATGTACTTGAGGTTGTTAATTCTGATGGACCATTTTGAATGTCATCTACTTGGTATTGTTAGGCGTGTGAAGCAGCTAAAACAGTTTCATGAAAAGGCGAATACAATGTCACAAAAATGAAGTGCCAAATCAGACTAATCAGCCTGCCAGCATGATTAGCATCAATGTCATCGTCTCACAATTGCAGCCTCAGTACACTGTGTATGTTGTCTGTATGTCAGATGAGCAACTTCTCTTTGTCAGCTCCTACACCCAGCTGATGACAGCAAAAATCGTGGTTCGGGGTTCAGAAGAAACCTTTCAAGGATAATCTGAAATAACGTTGTAAAGCTTGCGACTTACACCAGAAAGCTGGGAAGGATGCTGGAGTACCAGGGGTCAAAGGCTTGGGGAATATGTCACAAATCCAGAAAGCTGGGAAAATCTAGCCAAAGGTAGCAGGATCTGGAAACCTCATAGGTCATGTGCCGCAACATGCTTTAAAGCCGACTGTTAATATGTTAAGGTGTTAAAGATAGAAAAGTCAACTCAAAACAGCTGGCAAGTAGGCAATAGTAGACATACAATAGAAGTGGTTGGTAATGTACACTGTGTAACGATCTTTGGAGCTACTCCAGTAAAGTCCGTTGGCTATGATACGTGCCGGTGTTGTCGTGTCATGGTCACCTTCATTACATAGTGCCTTGTGTCATTGCAGGTTGTCCAGGTAGTGACTTGTAGTCACTCGGGACCGTTCAAACTTTTTCTAACTATCTATTGTGTAACTGATCCCAGATTGCCTTTGTGTAATTTTGTTATCTATTTATGGAATCACTTCAATTTTTATTTTGGTTGCAGTCAAGCTCTGCAACAGACATCCTTGTCATTTGACAGCATGCCCTTCACAGCTGCATTAGGTATAATTGGAAACAAAGGAATCCAGCAAGACTTTTTCTTAAAGCTGATTAAGCAAAAAACAATTATTTTAAGATGTTCAACTGCTTGCTACACTGACCCCTTTTCTCCCCACTGTATTGAATGTCAAGATTGATGCTCATTTTATCCCTTCTTTTGAGGAAAAATAATTCATTTTAGAGTACAGGGTACCCAATACTAAGGTCCGTAAGAAAACAATAGACTGTGCATTCTTGTCATATAATGAATATTTGGGGATTATTTTCTGGTTTCCCTTATAAGGTATACGATGATTGAGTACAATTGACTGATGTTGCATTGGATCGTGCAAATTATAATGTGTAGAAAGGCCTAATCGTATTATTCTTTGTCAATAAATGAACTAAGGGAAGGCCCCAAAGAGGCTCACAGCTGGGACTTCCCACTTCAATGCTCAGAGTGTAGATTTGGGAGTTCAAATCGTAAAATCCTCTACCTGCCTTCTCCATGAATTCTCAGAATTAAATTTATAAATTCACGCACTGAGGGGTTGCAGAACTCCTGATGTGCACTCAAAGTCTGCACCAAGAGTATGACGCAAAAGATTTCAGCTGACGTATTTTATGTTCTGTAATACATCTAAGTAGATGTTTACATGTAGCTTGACTGAGTTAAGATGGTTTTAACTTTTGCACTTGTTTGGAGTTGTCATTTGACGGATCAAATGCACACCAAATTAAATTGCAGTTAATTGGATTTCACCGCTTGCTTTTGAAGCTGGTTGCTTCAGATGTCACTTTACTTGTACATTGCCACAAGGAAACCGCACATGCCCTTTCAGTGTCATAGTTTCCTTACTGGACTGTTGGAGATCAGAATGAGCAATGTCAATGCTGGTATAAAAGATTACTCCTCAGACTAAGTATATCCATTTTGCACATTCCTTTTGATTTGATTTATTTTTATCTCATATATTAGCGTGCAGTGAAAAGTATTGTTTCTTGCGGACAGTACAGTCAAAATATACCATTCATAGAGAAGGAAACGAGAGAGTGCAGAATGTAGTGTTAGAGCCATTGGGGTAGGGTGTAGAGAAAAATCAACTTAATGCAAGGTAAGTCCATTCGAAAGTTTGACAGCAGCAGGGAAGAAGCTGATCTTGAGTCATTTGGCACGTGACCTCAGACTTTTCTATCTTTATCCCTTAAGGAAGAGAGAATGTGGAAGAGAGAATGTCCAGGGTGTGTGGGGTCCTTAATCATGCTGGGTGGCTTTGCCAAGGCAGCGGGAAGTGTAGACAGAGTCAGTGGAGGGAAGGCTGGTTTGCGAGATGGATTGGGCTACATTCACGACCCTTTGTAGTTCCTTGCGGTCTTGGTCAGAGCAGAAGCCATACCAAGCTGTGATGCAACCAGAAAGAATGCTTTCTATGGTGCATCTGTAAAAGTTGGCAAGAATTGTAGTGAGCATGCGGAAAGTAGGGTTGTTTTCATTAATGCAAGCTTAACATCTTTGACTTGGAAGTTGAGCGGTTTAGGATTTTGTGAAATGACCAATCATCACTTCACCCCTATTTAAAACAAAAAGTTCCGTATCAGCCCAAACAGACTGTTAATCATTAAATCGATGATTATAATGGAGAGAATGATCCTAAATTATTAGTGTCTGCTACTGAAAATATTTGAATGGAATTAAAGTAAACCCAATCTCAAAATGCAATAAAGAGAGACCAGTGAAGCTTCAAATGTTGCCTCCTTCTCCCCAGATTGGTTAGTTGAAACAAAAAAGAGATAGTTGCTGATTACTGCATTTGGTGGGGGATATTCTGCTTGTTTTCAGGGTGAGAGGGAATAGGGCTGGAATCAGAAGCCTATTCCAATCAGTAATTTATTGGTATGTTGCAGAGGTTTGAATTGAATCTTTGTGTAAATGTGGATGTTTTTCAGTTCTTGGTGCTGTTCTGACTTTGCACAGGACTGACAGCACAGCTTTCACTCTCTGTCTGTCTGTCTCTCTCCCCCCCAACCCTGTGCTGTTTGGTTACAAGGCTATTCCTCAGCCTTCATTCTGAATATGACCCATGAACCTGAAAGTATCACAAGGTGGCTGAAACCAGATTGACAGTTGGATCGCAGACTGTTGCTGTGTGAAAAAGCTTCTTGATTCCAGTGAGTTTGATTGGTGTTGGGATCTGGATATTTAAGCTTTTGCTGAGTTACACAGAGTTGGGGCAACATTGGGCTAGAATTTCAAATGAAGCCACTGCTTCTTCACTTGGGAGTTTAAAAATAGGAGAGGTGTTTCTGAGCCAGTGGCCTTCCTATGGTTAGGTTAAGCAACGTTTTTAGGATTAAATCCCTCTCTACAACTTGATAGGTTGCAAATTAAGCTTGCATTAGAATGCTGTAAGTATATGCATGCATTTTTCTCCCAATTTCTCCCACGTGAAGTTTCTCTTTAGCTGCCCAGTGCAGGATGCTCGAGTTGCTGTGAGCTCTACCTGTCGTTGGAATATAGCCTGCTGTTACTCTACCTCTGTAAAATAAATACAGTTTCAATGCTGAAATCTTTTCAGGTACATGTTGTGGGATTGTCTGGTAGTGTTATTAATGTCTTAGGTACTGAATCCTATAACTTTAAGTTTCCCTCGTGTTGTCGTCTTTACACCTGTTGTGCGATGATATTGCTTTATCATTGCATATGTTCCCATCACTCGATGCAGTGTTGTGTAGATTTATTTTTAACCAGTTAAATATGAAACAAAAATAACCTTCAAAGCAGCATGAGACATCACTTATCAATACGCACGTGGCCCAAGAAGGCACTGAGAAACTACTTGATAAAGTTGATGCTTTTATTGACTGAATGTAAATTGGAAAGTTAAAGAACTGTTATCAACATCCACTGTATTCCTACATTCTGGAACAAGTAATTTTTACATTATTCAGTACTTTTCCAGTTTAGATTTGGCTAAATCCTGGGCCCAATGTTACCAGTCCTCTGGAGGTGGGGCCTGTAAAACGGTGATGAAAGGTGAGGTGGTTTGCCTATTGTCATCCATCACTCATGCCATTTTAAGGACAACAGGGAAGGTAGCAGGCTGCCCTCCTGTTCAGAGGCCAATTGAGCTAGGTGGCCAAGTAAAGGGCTCTTCTCACTGCTGCTGGTAGTTACAAGCATTAGGTAGGTCTCCTGAGGAAGGGGATACCTCCTTGTGGGCCCTTCATTGACACCCTTTAGCCTATGAAGGGCTTCTTCTGATTCCCCTCCTCCCTCCGACAATGTGCCTGCAACAACAGGTTGGCTTGCCCTCACCAACCAGTCCTTCCCATTCCTCTTGCTGCACATGCCTGATTGGCCCTGGCATCGCCATAACTCACTTAGCTAGTTGGGAAGATCCCCATCCTTCCATGGCATCCTCTTCTTCCATGGCCAGTCCCAGCAGTGGCACCACTCCCAGTGGTATTGCTGAGTTGCAGGCACTCGACTGACCAGCTGTTCCACCGAGTGGGCAGCTTTCCTTCATAGAGATGATGGTCCTGACTGCAGCTAATTTGTTGTTAGGCCCATGTAAATGTGGGTGGTTAAGTGGGGGTGGCCCCATAATAGGCTGGAGTGGGTTTGCCTAAAACAATCAGAGCAGATGTTATTGCTGAGAAACCAAATCCCTGAGGAAAACTTGTCTTATTGATCACAACCTTTTTTTTGGTATTCTTAAAATGAGGAAAAACTTATTGATCCCAGAAACATAGATTTCCAGTAACATTTCAAAAATTTAAAGACTTATAAACACAAAGAAAAGAAAATTTCATCAGAGATGATTAAAGTTGCACAGGTAACACAGTCTTAGAAAATTCCCCCAAAATAACCCATTTGGTCAAAACATGCAAGTAAACACTTTCTTGGTGACACTCCCAGGCAAAACTGCTGCCTCTTCATTTGATTTGATTTTAATTTGATTTATTATTGTCACATGTATTAACATACAATGAAAAGTATTGTTTCTTGCGCGCTATACAGATAAGGCATACCAATCATAGAGAAGGAAATGAGAAAGGGCAGAATGTAGTGTTACAGTCATAGGTAGGGTGTAAAGGAAAATCAACTTAATACAAGATAAGTCCATTCAAATGTCTGATAGCTGTAGGGAAGAAGCTGTTCTTGAGTCAGTTGGTATGTGACCTCAGACTTTTGTATCCTTTTCCTGAAGGAAGAAGGTGGAAGAGAGAATGCCTGGTGTGCATGGGGTCCTTAATTATGCTGGCTGCTTTGCCGAGGCAGCGGGAAGTGTAGACAGAGTCAGTGGATGGGAGGCTAGTTTGTGTGATGGATTGGGCTACATTCACGACGTTTTGTAGTCCTTTGCGGTCTTGGGCTGAGCAGGAGCCATACCAAGCTGTAATACAAACAGAAATATTGCTGTCTATGGTATAGCTGTGAGAGTCGTAGCTGACAAGCCGGATTTCCTTAGTCTCCTGAGAAAGTAGAGGCGTTGGTGGGCTTTCTTAACTATAGTGTCGGATTGGGGGGGACCAGGACAAGTTGTTGGTGATCTGGCCGCCTAAAACTTGAGGCTCTCGACCATTTCTACTTTGCCCCCATTAAATATGTGCCAGACAACTTTTGAAGTTCTTCCATTCTGCTGTAGTAATCCAAGGCTATTTACAAACAGCTGCTTTCTGAAACAAATACTTTCCTTGTTTTCTGGAAGGTTGCTGCAAATTTTGCATCTTCTCAGTACAAAACTGGCCTCTGGACGTATTCCCACAAACCCCGACTCCCATTGCTGACAAAACTCTACTCAACATATTTCCTTAAATATCCTGCAATCCTTTCATTTCCGATTCTGTTAACTTAGCACCTCTTTGAGCTCAACCTTTCCAAAAAATAAAAATGTTTCATGTTTTCCCATTGGGATCCTTTTCGGTCAAAAATATGTAATAACCTTCTCTTGTTTACTTATGAAACCATTGTAACAGTCCCTTAAACTCCCCTTTTAAATTTAATGGTCTAGAATCTATCTTCTAATGCAAATTTCTAAACTTAACCTATTTACTTATAAATCCAGTTCACCAAAGCCTGTTATGATAAATTTAGCACCTTTATCCCTTTTATCTCTCAACTCCCCCAGGCAAGTTGTCTCTATTAATCTTTCCCCACCTTAATTAATTTGCATACACACGCTTGACAGATTAACACAATATTCCCCAGAAATATTTTTTAAAAAAATAGCATCCATCCTCACATTGAGCCCTGGCTGTAATGATAGAATTCGGTTTCCACATTGCATGCTATCCGGAGTTACATTGTGATTCTGACAATACCTCTGATTTTTCTCTTAGTCTTCCTTTTCATCACCCTTCATTATTCTCCAGGAATAATTTTATTTTGCTCTGTGAAAACATCATAAAAGCAAGTTTTTTTTGTTGTGAGGTAAGCATTTGTGAGATCGTTAGGCAATGGACCCTCCAAAACCGTATGTCCATAAGACTATAAGATATAGGAGCAGAATTAAGCCATTCAGTCCATCAAATCTGCCATTCAATCTCATCCCTATTCTCCTGCCTTCTCCCCGTAACCCTTGATCCCTTTATTGATCAAGAACTTACCTATCTCTGTCTTAAAGACATTCAGTGACCTGGCCTCCACAGCCCTCTGCAGCAATGAGTTCCACAGATTCACCACCCTCTGGCTGAAGAAATTTCTTCGCATCTCAGTTTTAAAGGAGCATCCACAAGTTAATGGCTGAAAAAAAAATCACTTCCTACTTCACTGTAGGTGATGTCTACTTTAAATCCAAGAGGTAAAATAATGAAGGTTGTTGCCACAAATAACGACGAGTGGTTCTGGGGGTCAAATTGCATCTAAACCAAAAAAATAAGATTTTTATGCATTCTTGGTTCTGCCACAAGTTGTTTCCCTGCAGTTACTCATTGATTAAGTTACGTAAAGAGTTACTTAACCTGAATTGAAAATGTTTATTGCAGCTTATATCATAATCAGCTTCATGATAACAAGAAAATTTGTTCTGGGTGTTTCTCCTTCAGTACAAAAGATAGGAAGCAAATTATAAAATTTAAAAAGTGCCCTTAATTTGTTGCAGATGCTTCTACTTGATCTGTGGGCTGGATTTCAAATTCAGTAAAAATAGATGCTACATGAGCTGCAACTTTACTCTATTTCGTGTGTGGAATTGCACTTGAAAGAGTGCAGAATTATATTTCTGATGCACCCTGTGCCATCACGAATGATCCCATATTAGAATGCATGGATAGCGATAACCTCAGCCTCCCTTGTTGCTTCGGTGTAGCAGCGAACAGTCTTATACATTTGATCCTCGCGACCTTTCACACGGTCAGTGGCACTAACCTACTTCAACGTTTTTATTTTTGTAAAAAGAAAGAATCCTTTGACATAGGTACCTAGGGAGCATCCTGTTCTGTCCGCTTGAATCATGACTGCTTTTTGCACTCTAAATAGTTAAAAAAAACTACCACTAATTTCTGTCAGGTTTTTAAATTAGTTTGTGAGAATTAACAGACATTTGTTTTGCAGCGAACTGTTTCTAAAGTCCTTAAGTGGTTGGGGTGCTTGGTGCAAAGCAAAAATGTCTTGCTGAATAAGTTCTAATTATATGAACCACCTGCCCTTCAGCTGTGCCTGTTCGCATGTTTTCCTGTTGCTCTTATGTTCAACATTGTGTCCTGGCAACCTAATATATCAGATTCTGTATATTGCTCTTTGTCCTTCTCATTCCATGGGCATCAAGTCTCTCTCTCTCGAGGCAGCTTTGTGATGCACCTTTTGCACTTCAGTCCCTGCTCTCAAGAATCAGGGAACGCTAATAGGTAGCATACATATTTAGCCTTCCTTGCAATGTGAAACTAGACTGTTCCCTCTAATGAGAATAGACTCTTTCAGATAATTGTTCAGGCATAGAGTGGGTCTCAAGTGAGTGACAAAGAGGAAAGGGCCCTTGTTTATTCAGTCCTCAGTGGAACAGGTTGTGAGGACAAAAAATTGAAGCAGGCAGTCCAATTTGATGCATTTCTGGACAGAGAAGTGACTGACAATTAAAATGAGAAAGAGGTGGGTTTGATTGATTTTAAACAAAAGTAAACAGATATTAGCCTAGCAGTCATCTTCCTAAATTATTTTTTGAAACAATCATGTAAGCAACAGTTTCAAATTATTATCTGTTATTTTCCCAATGGATTGGAATTCAAAATAAACTTTTTTATTAATTCAGAGATGAGGGCTTTTCTGGCTGGGTCAGCATTTATTGCCCATCCCTAATTGCCCTTGAGGAGGTGATGGTGAGCTGCCTTCTTGAACCACTGCAGTCAATGTGGTACAGGTACATCCATGCTGTTAAGGAGGGAGTTCCAGGACTTTGACCCAGCAACAGTAAAGGAACGGTGATTTAATTCCAAGTTAGGATGGTGAGGGTTTGGAGAGGAACTTGCAGGTGGTGGTGTTCCCATGTGTCTGCTGCCCTTGTCCTTCTAAATGGTAGTGGTCATGAGTTTGGAAGGTGCTGTCTAAGGAACCTTGGTGAGTTCCTGCAGTGTATCTTGTAGATACAATGCTGCCATTGTGCTTTGGTGATGGGTCAGCTGCAAATCTAGCGGGCCACTTTGTCCTGGATGGTGTCAAGCTTCTTGAGTGTTGTTGGGTGCTGCATTCATCCAAGGAAGCAGAGAGTATCCCATCACACTCATGACTTGTACTTTGTAGATTGTGGGTAGGGTTTTTGGAGTCTGGAGGTGAGTTACATTCCACAGGATTCCTAGCCTGTGATTTGCTCTTGTTGCCACAGTATTTATGTGACTGGTCCAGTTCAGTTTCTGGTCAATGGTAATCCCCAAGGATGTTGATAGTGGGGGATTCAGCAATGGTCATGCCATTGAGTGTCAAGGGGTGATGGTTAGATTCTCTCTTGCTGGAGATGGTCATTGCCTGGCACTTGTGGCGAGAATGTTACTTGCCATTTGTCAGCCCAAGCCTGGATATTGTTCAGGTCTTACTGCGTTTGGACATGGAGTATATGGATTTAAATGCTCCCTATTATACAATACACCAGACTCATTAACAGGATGCCATGATTGAATTGGGAAAATAATCAGCACTAGCAGTTTATTGGGTTTCTTCTATTCATTACAATGGTTTGTTTGGGATTGCATCATTTTTCCCCAGCTCTTACAAAGTTAATGCCCCTTCACCACCTTCATCAGCGTACACTAATGCAACCAGAATAGCCCCCTACTACAACAATGTCATTATTTTCCACCTTTTTGAGAGACTGGTCATTTGTATTGAATTATAGTTGAGAATATTTGTAAACTTGTGCCCAGTATGGTCCTTCAGTGATGTGATGTGTAATCGCTTATGTGGGGCATTTGCAACCTCTCATCAGTTGTGCTGAATTCAAACCAGTGTCAGGATGGGAAAGGCATGTATGGAAATTCACTCTTGTGTTTAAATCATTTACCTACCAATCTTCTGTTGTACAAAGTTTATTGACTATTGACCAATGTAACATCAATCTTGGGAATAAAGCAAAATTGTTAAATCTCTTGAAAGGAATCTTTACTAAAATTACAAAGAAACAACACATGGGGGAAAAAAAGTAATAGCATAGGACAGCACTACAGTTGAAGATCATAACGGAGAAGACAGTAAATCAGCTAGCAGTGAATTAAGGATTAGCTGGTGCAAATTTCTAAAATGATGAAAAATGGAAGCTCCACTTAAGGTAAAAGGAGGCAATGAGGCAAGAACACCACAAGAATGATGATGGGGCAATCAAAGTTAAGTAGTTTTATCCATTGGACTTGCAAGGTATACGAAGGAACTAACTTTGAATTTTTTTTAAAGATTTTCATTTCTCCAACAAAGGCTGTGATCCATAACAAGGATTAGTGGTTTAGCCAAGGAAATGTGAGAGGACTGGAGGTTTGCTAATAGTATGAACGTGAATCTTAAGTTACCAAATAATTGTTTTACCCTCACTGAATTATTAATGAGTATCTTAATGTTTCGTGGACAGATTGTAAGGTTTCTTGCTTACTGATTTTTCTGATTAATCTCTTAAATTACCATTTTTCAGATCATAGATTTGTAGAATCCCTACAGTGCAGGAGGAGTACATTCGGCCCATTGAGCCTGCACTGACAACAATCTCACCCAGGCCCTATCCCTGTAACCCCACATATTTACACTCCTTATCTCCCTGACACTAAGGGTCAATTTAGCAAGGCCAATCAACCTAACCTGCACACCTCTGGAATATGGGAGGAAACCGGAGCACCCGAAGGAAACCCACGCAGATATGGGGTGAACGTGCAAACTCCACACAGTCACTCAAAGCCAGAATTAAACAAAGGTTCCTGTTGCTGTGAGGCAGCAGTGCTAATCACTGTGCCACCATGACACAGTGGATGTTTGAAGAATTTATAAAAACCTTACAGAAGGTAGCTCTTTTAGATATTTGGCCTTGATGCTGATTCTCAGTTTGAGAGAAAAGGCTGGCTGAAGTTCAAAGTCATAACTTGTACATTGCACACAACCTGATTGGATGCTTAGATATTGAATTAGGGCTATGTTTAATCTGACACGTCCATTAAAGGACATAGTTCAGGAATGTCCCGCAAATTTACCTCGAGGATAACTTCAGGAAGTTTTGTAGATTGGTATATGCTTGTAACCCCTAGATTTATCACTTCTTAGTGCGGAATGTGACAAATGTATGCTGGACGTGAGACTTTTTAATACAGGCTTTTATTGTTTTACTTGTTGAGAATACATTTAGTTTATAATAATGGGAATGTTATGCCATTTAATGCAAATAGTTTATCTGGGCCACTCAACAGATTCTTCCCTACTGCCATCAGACTTTTGAATGGACCTACCTTATATTAAGTTGATCTTTCTCTATGTCCTAGTTATGACGTGGCACTACATTCTGCACCCTCGCCTTTCCTTCTCCCCTGTGTACTCTATGAATGGTATGTTTTGTCTGTATAGCATGCAAGAAGCAATACTTTTCACTGTATCCCAATACATGTGACAGTAAATCAAATCTGATTTACAGTGATGGAATACATCAAATTCCACTTTGATTGGCTGGAATTCTGTGATTTGTATTGCTGTTTTGAAGATCCAGTCCACTGACTTTGTTCATTCTTCCATTAAAAACTACAGATAGTCTTGATGATTATTATTCTTCATCCCTCTACCTGTGTTATTTAATTTTTTTTGCCATGCTAAAACTACAGCACGGTGGTACATGGGCCACATTTGAGATATATATATGGTGGGTGAAGTTTACTGCAGGGATAATTTCAGGAAGTTTTGTAGATAGGCATACGTTTGTAATCCCTCGATTTAGCGCTTCTTAGTGTGGAGTGTGATAAAAGTATGCTGGAGTGTATGTACTCTATGAATGGTATGTTTTGTCTGTATGACGTGCAAGAAACAATACTTTTCACTGTATCCCAATACATGTGGCAATAAATCAAATCAAATCTGATTTTCAGTGATGGAATACATCAAATTCCATTTTGATTGACTCGTGAGGTGGGTTGGTGTTCTTGTCTTTGGCATCAAGGCAAGAATGTCGTAGAATTTGCTGAAACTGTGTGATGGGATTTTGAGGTTTGGCAACATTGGTGTGGCTGAGAGATCATGGGATTAGCAGCTCAGGAAGAGGTTTGCATCTTATCTTCATCATCCAAGTTGCATTGAAATCATTTTCGGAAGCACATTAACTGAAATGCTACTATATGCAAATTTGCATTTTGACTTTCCAGTAAGAGCTTGTTTTGGCATCAAAGATTAAAGCAATTTCAGGTGTGCAGTGACCAGATGATTTGCTTTAATAAAGCAGGAATAAACACTACAGAGGGCAGGTGCGCAAACAGGCACTCTCCTCTATTTTGTATTCTTTATCTCTCTCCTGTGGAGATGGTGGGAAGGAGGGTCATATAGTGGAATTGTCACTGGACTAGTAATCCAGAGACCCAGGGTAATGCCCTTGGGACCGAGTTCAAATCCCATCACGGTACATGGTGAAATTTAAATACAATAAAATGTGTAATAATATTGATTGTTATAAAAGCCCATCTGGTTTACTGATGTCCTTCAGGGAAGGCAATCTGCCATCCTTTCCTGGTTTGGCCTACATGTGACTTTTTACTATCCTCTAAAATAGCCTAGCAAACCACTCCATTCATGTGGCATTTAGGAATAGTCAATAAATATTGACCCAGCCAGCGATGCCCACATCCTGTGAATGAATTTTAAAAAAATACGCACAAACTGTTCCCTCTGTTAGTTTCACTTGAGATTTGTCCTTTAATTTCAAATAATTGCATATGGTACATATGTTGTGCAAGATCTTCTACTTTACAGGAAATATCAAGAATGAGCTGGGTTTTTTTAAGATAAGTAAGAAGTCTCACAACACCAGGTTAAAGTCCAACAGGTTTATTTGGTAGCACAAGCTTTCGGAGCGCTGCCCCTTCATCAGATGAGTGGGAGTCCTATTCACAGACAGAGCATATAAAGACACAAACTCAATTTACAAAATAATGGTTGAAATGCAAGTCTTTACAGGTAATCTGTAAAGGTACAGACAACATGAGTGGAGAGAGGGTTAAGCACAGGTTAAAGAGATGTGTATTATCTCCAGCCAGGACAGTTAGTCAGATTTTGCAAGCCCCGGCAAGTTGTGGGGGTTACAGATCGTGTGCCATGAACCCAAGATCCTGGTTGAGGCCGTCCTCATGTGGAACTTGGCTATCAGTTTCTGCTCAGCGATTCTGCATTGTTGTGTGTCGTGAAGGTCGCCTTAGAGAACGCTTACCCAAAGATCAGAGGCTGAATGCCTGTGACTGCTGAAGTGTTCCCCAACAGAAAGAGAACACTCCTGCCTGGTGATTGTCGTGCAGTGTTCATTCATCCGTTGTTGTAGCGTCTGCATTGTCTTCCCAATGTACCATGCCTCGGGACATCCTTTCCTGCAACGTATCAGGTAGACAAGGTTGGCCAAGTTGCAAGAGTATGTACTGTGTACCTGGTGGATGGTGTTCTCAGGTGAGATGATGGCATCAGTGTTGATGGTCTGGCAAGTCTTGCAGAGGTTGCTATGGCAGAGTTGTGCAGTGTCGTGGTCACTGTTGTCTATATGTCCTATTTGTGAACACAACTCTCACTCACCTGATGAAGGGGCAGTGCTCTGAAAGGTTGTGGCTTGTTCTACCAAATAAACCTGTTGGACTTTAACCTGGTGTTGTGAGACTTCTTCCCGCGCTTACCCCAGCCCAAAGCCGGCATCTCCACGTCATTTTTAAGATAAAACCAAGATCTTCAAATTGAAAACAATAATGAATGCATGTTATAGTACAAAATTATTGTGAAATATGAAATATTTAATATCATTATTCAAGTGTTCTTTTTACTCTAGTTGGTTGGTTGGAGACGAAGGGGGAGATTGATTGGAAATTTCTTGTCGAGAAGTATTTTGAGCCATTTGATCAGCTCACCTATCGCTGCTAAGGAATGTGTGCGTGACCAAATTACAATTACTCAATCTGATTCAAAGTTAATGAATTTGCTTCCAAGTCAATTTACAGGAAGAAATTTTGTTGAGCTCAGCTAAGTTAGCCAGAAGAATTTGAATATCAGTTAATTCACACTGCAGGAATTTGAATGTAAGAAACTTGCACACAAGAAAGAAAAAGCTGTTGCCTTTCATGGTCTCAGGACTTCCCTACACAGTCCAAAAATAAAGTCAATTGAGTACTTTCTGAAATGTAGTTAGTTGGGAAAGGCAGTGGCCGATTTCTACAGAGCAGGTTCCACGTACAGCAATGAGAGAATAAAAACTAGATTGTTTTGAAATAACCAAGTAATCTGTTTTAGTGATGTTCATTAAGGGATAACTATTGTACTAGATACCAGGAGAACTCTTTTCTTCAGATGGTGCCAGAAATCTTTTACTCTTATTGTTAGGGCAGACAGGGTTTATATCATGTTCCACAGCACGTCCAACAGTGCCATACTTCCTCAGTAAGGCACTGAGAGGTTGGCCTGGATTATGTGGATTAAACCACAAGCTTTGGCTCAGAAGTGCCACGTTTCCTAAGTGCAGCAAAACTGCACATACTGATTTTATAATAGATTATGTAGATCTATAACAGATTATGTCCCTTGGTAGTCTAGTAGTTAGGATTCACCGCTTTCACCACCGCAGTCCTGGTTCGATTCATGGTCAGGGAAGGAAGATTTGAGTGGGTGGGAGGGGGGTGCGGTTGGGGGTTGGAGGTTGGGGAGGGGGGGTGGGGGGGGGGATGTATGGTAGCGCAATGGTTAACATGCTGTCTCACAGCGTCAGGGACCCAGGTTCAATTCCCAGCTTGTGTCGTTGCCTGTGTGGAGTTTGCACATCCCCCCCCCGCCCCGCGTCTTTGTGAGTTTCCTCGGGGCACTCTGATTTCCTCTCACAGTCCAAAAATGTGCAGGTTAAGTGCATTGGTCATGTTAAATTCTCCCTCTCTGTACCTGAACAGGCGCCGGAGTGTGGCGACTGGGGGATTTTCGCAGTAACTTCATTATAGTGTGAATGTAAGCCTATTTGTGACTAATAAATATACTTTTACTTTTATAGACAGATATGTAAGGGGTCAAAGTAATGTGCAGCATGGAAAAGCTTTGCATTAGGGTTAGAACCCCTTTACTGCAGGTTGCACCTTGCCATCACAGAGGGAGGTGGAAGTTTGGAGTGGGTGAGTGGTCAGGTTGTGGGAGGAGGTGTTGCATGGAGAATGCCGGAGGAGCGGTGGGTGCTTAGTTGGAGGAGTGTTGGGTGTCGCCTGGGATGTAGGGTCGTTCTGCTTGGGGCTTGGTCTGGGTTTTTAAAATAATTACCCTGAAGCTGGAAGTGCCTAACTCTTTCAGAGTAACTATGTACATAAAACTGGCAGAACCATCCGAAGTTAACCATTTAAATGGTTCTCAGCAGAGCCTAGTTGTCCAGAGGAAGTCAGCGCTTTTGGACAAATATGGGAACTTCCCAGAGTGCGTCCTCCAGTGCATCTTTGGGGTATTCCTCTAAATCCACGCTGGCGAACCAGGAAGTTAAGGGCCATGCACTTTTCCTTGAGAACTTACTGCATCAACGTCAGACTGTAATAGAAACTTTGCAATGGAATTTGGTGATGATGAGAATTGATGAAGTATACGAGAGAGAAGCCACTAAATCAGTTGAATAGCATATTTTAGTTTTTGTTTAAGTTGTTTATGCAATGTGGGTGTCCCTGGCAAGGCCAGCAATTATTCGGTATCCTTTATTGCCCATGAGAAGGTGACAGTGAGCCACCTTCTAGAACTTCTGCTGTCCATGAGTATGGGTACACCCACTGTCCGTGAGTATAGGTACACCCACTGTGTTGTTAGAGAGAGAGAGAGAGAGTGGACCAGGATTTTGAGCGAGGGAAAGAACAATGATATATTTCCAGTGCAAGACACGTCTGTGACTTGGAGGAGAACTTGCAATGGTGATAGTGTTCCCTTGTGTCTGCTGCTCATGACCTTCTAGCTGATAGCGGTTGTGAATTTGGTTGTGCTGTTGTAGGTACCTTGACGGGTTGTTGCAGTGATGGTGCACACATAGTCACAGTGTGCTGGCACTGAAGAAAGTGAATGTACTATATATTTACCTTTGTTAATCTCTTTTGAATATTTTTATTCTTCCAGCGATACATTCTGCCTCTTCTAGTGGCCAGCAAAGAAGATAAGAAACATCTGCAGAGAATCGAGTCAGGTGTTACTGAGCTAAGTGGGACCATAACACAGACAGGTAAAGATTAATGCTTTCATAAATTCACTGTTAAATTTCCTCAGTTTTTAATTCTGTCGGAGAAATTCGGTTTTCTAGATTGCAAACCTTCCGTAATTAAAAGACAAAGTTTGTCATTTTTCTCTCCTATGAAACTGCTTGTTTACCATCAGTGGTTTCAATTATAGTTTAATAAAAAGTTTTTAACCCTAACATCTTAATGAGATTTGACAACCTGAATTGTTTCTCTCTGCAATGCTGTATATCTCATAACAAGTGTTATTCTTGAAATAACCAAATTATGGTGCATATCTAAGGTTTAATGTGTAATTCATATCTTCAAGAATACTCTGTCTCCCAATAAACTAGTTTTTAGATGCACGAACTTCAGTATTGAGAGCTGTGTGGAACTATTGTATAACTTGGATTGCCCCTGATAGCAAATGAACAGGTATATCTAGAAAATCAAATGTGCTGATTTATTTTGTTTGAATACATTTAGATCCTGAACAGTTAGGATTGGGAAATTGGCCTTGTCAATTCGCTTTCACGATTAAAAAAAGAAAATGCTGGAAAAACTCAGCATGCCTGGTAACATCTGTGGAAGCCATGATGTGGAAATGCTGGTGTTAGACTGGGTTAGGCACCGTAAGTAGTCTCACAACAGCAGGTTAAAGTTCAACAGGTTTATTTGGGATCACGAGCTTTCGGAGCATTGCCTCTGACTCATCTGATGAAGGAATAGCTTTCCGAAAGCTTGTGCTAACCTGTTGGACTTTAACCTGGTGTTGTGAGACTACTTACTGAGCATCTGTGGAGCAAGAAATCTGTGGTGGCACGGTAGCACAGTGGTTAGCACTGCTGCTTCACAGTTCCAGGGTCCTGGGTTCAATTCCCGGTTCAGGTCACTGTCTGTGTGGAGTTTGCACAATATCATCGTGTCTGTGCGGGTTTCGTCCGGGTGCTCCGGTTTCCTCCCACAGTCCAAAGGTGTTAGGTGGATTGGCCATGCTAAATTGTCCCGTTAGTGTCCCGGGATGCGTAGGTTAGAGGGATTAGCGGATAAATATGTAGGGATACAGGGATAGGGCCTGGGTGGGATTGTGGTCAGTGCAGACTCGATGGGCTGAATGGCCTCTTTCTGCACTGTAGGGTTTCTATTACAGATCAGCCATGATCTTATTGAATGGCGGGGCAGGCTCGAAGGGCTGGATGGCCTACTCCTGCTCTTATTTCTTATGTTCTTAAGAAATAAAGTTAATGTTTTGAGAAAAAGACACGATACCTCAACAAGAAGCCTTTTCTCTTCCTTTCAGGTGTTAAGGAATGTAAGCTCCGGTGATTTACTGATACCAACACCTATCCACACCTTCCTATCCCCCTCATCCCATTCCTTGTCCTAACCCCAGTTCTTGTCTTATGTTAATTCTGTTTCTCCCCTCACAGGTGCTGCCAGACTCTTTGAGTTTCTCCCGCACTTTTGGTTTCTAATTCAGATTTCTGACAACCACAGTATTTTGTTTTCATTTTTAGTTTCCAAGGTTGAGGTTAAAAAAATTAAACAGCGGCATGGAACTTGGATTGGTTTGTTTATCCTTACCATGTTAAGCCTAAAATAAATTTCTTGAATTTTTCCAGTTTTATTTATTGTTTTTGTTAGCAGTCAACCTTAGCCTCAGTCTGTTTTAAGTCATCCTGCTTTTGATTTGATTTATTATTGTCACATGTACGAGCATACAGTGAAAAGTATTGTTTCTTATGCGCTATGCAAAGCATACTGTTCATAGAGAAGGAAAGGAGAGAGTGCAGAATGTAGTGTTTCAGTCATAGCTAGGGCCTAGAGAAAGATCAAATTAATGCAAGGTAAGTCTATTCAAAAGTCTGACAGCAGCAGGGAAGAAGCTGTTCTTGAGTCGGTTTGTACGTGACCTCAGACTTTGTATTTTTTTTCCCGACGGAAGAAGATGGAAGAATGTCCGGGGTGCGTGGGTTGAAATGTGGAAAGGGCAAAAATTTGACGTGAGTGCTTTACTTCAGGCTTTTTGAAGCAGTTGTGCTGTACTAGTTGTGAACCATCCTCCTGCATAGGGCAAGTAGACTGTGCCTTGCTAAATAGTTTAAGATCATACTTTCTTCCTTATATGCAGGCCAAAGGGAAGTCTGAAAAATAGTTTATTATTGAGGGCAAGTATTTTATGAAGTTAGAGCAACTAATGAAGTACAGTTTTAAAATGGCTTTACTTAAGCTGTCCATTGCACTGTGAGGAACTGTAATGATAACATTGATCAAGTTTATTGTTTTCATATATCTGTAAGAATCGTCTTTGAAACCATAATTTCTCACTTGTCTGATCAATCTCTGATCCCAAGGAGAAATAACCATTGTAGAAAAGCCCAATGTTTTAACAAACAGAGAATTTGAACATTTCTCAGCTTTCCTTCCTGTTATAGCATCATAAAAATCCTACAGATTAGAAAGAGGCTATTTGGCCCATCGACACTGCAGTGACCACAATCCCACTCAGGCCCTATTATCGTAACCCAACATGTTTACCCTGCTAATCCCCCTGACACTAGACCAGCATTTATTGCCCAACTCTAATTCCCCTTGACAAGGTGGTGGTGAACTGCCTTCCTGAACTGCTGCAGTTCCTGAGGTGTAGGTACACCCACATTGCCATTAGGGAGGGAGTGCCAGGATTTTGACCCAATGACAGTGAAGCAACGATGATATATTTCCAAGTCAGGATGATGAGTGACTTGGAGGGGAACATACAGCTGATGGTGTTTCCAAATATCTATCGCCCTTCTCCTTCTAGATGATGATACACGTGGGTTTGTCTAAGGCTGTCAAAGGAGCCTTAGTAAGTTCCTGCAGCCCATCTTGTAGATGGTCCACATTGCTTCCACTGTATGTCAGTGGTGAAAGTGTGTATGTTGGTGGATGGGGTGCCAATCAAATGGGCTGCTTTGTCCTGGATGGTGTCAGGCTTCTTAAGTGTTGTTGGAGCCACAGTCGCTCAGGCATGTGGGGCTATTCTGTGTCCTTGTATTTTTGATGTGTTCTAATGCAGGTTTCTAATGATGCTTTCTGTGTTTGTGGAAATACAGTAAGAGGTCTCATAACACCAAGTTTAAGTCCAACAGGTTTATTTGGTCGCAAAAGCCACTAGCTTTCTGAGTGCTTTCTGCTCCTTTGTCAGGTGAGTGGGAGTTCTCAGAGTACAAACAAAATTTCAGGAACTTGTTAAGGAACTTAAGTTAAACTTGTTAATCTGACGTTTTCCTACTGTCAAAGTGGAAAGGATTTATACCTGTGGTAACGGTAACTCGGTATTTCATTGATGCGCCACCTTGGTTCACTTCAAAAGTAGTAAAACATCTGACAACACCAGGTTTTAGTCCAACCGATTTATTTGATAGTAAACGCACAAGCTTTCGGGTTAGTCCCTTCGTCAGGTGACGAAGGGACTAACCCGAAAGCTTGTGCGTTTACTATCAAATAAATCGGTTGGACTAAAACCTGGTGTTGTCAGACGTTTTACTATGTTTACCCCAGTCCAACACCGGCACATCCACATCATCACTTCAAAAGGACAGTCAGTTATGATCCGGTTTCTCTTCAAGACTACATTGGCAAATGCTGCCTGAGATGGAATATTTAAGTTGTGAAGAGAGGTTGGATAGGCTTGGATTGTTTTCGTTGGAGCAGAGAAGACCGAGGCGTGACCTGATTGAGATATTCAAGATTATGAGAGGCATGGTCAGGGTGGATAGGGTGCAGCTATCCCTTTAGTTGAAGGGTCAGTTACGAGGGGACACAAATTAAAAGTGAGGAATGGGAGACTTAGTGGGGATTTGAGGAAAATCTTTTTTACTCCGAGAGTGGTGATGGTGTGGAATGCACTGCCTGGGAGGGTGGCGGAGGCGGGTTGCCTCACATCCTTTATTAAGTATCTGGATGAGCACTTGGCATGCCATAACATTCAAGGCTACGGGACATGTGCTGGTACGTGGGATTAGATGGGCAGGTCAGGGCCTTTCATGCGTTGGTGCAGGCTTGATGGGCCAAAGGGCCTCTTCTGCACTTGTATTCTGTGATTCTGAATAAAAATGTGTACGAGATAATGGAAAGCAGAGTGAGTACCTGATTGCTGGTCTTTGTGGGGAGAGAACAGATTGTTCTCGAGTCAGTTGGGACGGCACAGTGGTTAGCACCCAGGTTCAATTCCAGCCTTGGGTCACTGTCTGTGTGGAGTTTGCTCGTTCTCCCCATGTCTGTATGGGTTTCCTCCGGGTGCTCCTGTTTCTTCCCACAGTTCAAAGATGTGCAAGTTAGGTTGATTGGGTATGCTAAATTGACCCTAGTGTCAGGGGACTAGCAGTGTAAATACGTGGGGTTACAGGAATAGGGCCTGGGTGGGATTGTGGATGGGCCAACTGGCCTCCTTCTGCACTGTAGGGATTCTATGATTCAGTCACAGATTTACAGTGATTATGAGAATGGCAGAGTGAAACTAGCTTATTTCTAACTCAAAATCAAACAAAAGCAGTTTGAGATTGAGTTCCACCTAATGTCAAATTGCTTATTTTTCATGGCAGGATGCAGCAGGGGATGGATATATGTCACTGGAAAACTATATTGTTTCTCCCTACATCAGTTTGTCGTTTTACTATCAGTCTTGTCTCACTAAGCTGCTTTTACAGTTTGCCTTTTGTAAAGACAGGAAGAAACACATGGTAGCGCAGTATCCAGTACATACAAGAATCCATGTTCACATCCCTTGGGTGACACTTGTTTAACGAGAGATTGGGTAGTAAAGGTGTACTCAAGATATCAAGATAGTTATGGGTGAAGGGAAGGCTATTCAACCTGCCTTGTTTCATTTATCCAGAGAGATAAGGTCACAGTAATTTCTAATTGTTTTTTAAATGGCTCCAGATTTTCGTCTCCACTATCTGAAAGTTTATTTTGCACGTTGAGCACCTTGTGAGTCGAGATGAATTTACTGTGATTTATTGAAAGTTTCAACCTATGATTCTCCTCGGTCTACTCTCGTGGGGCTGATAGATTCTGAAAATATCTAGTGCAATCCCATGAAATTTGTAACCATTACAGTGGCACAGTGGTTAGCACTACTGCCTCACAGCGCCGGGGACCCCAAGTTCAATTCCCGGCTTGGGTCACTGTCTGTGTGGAGACTGTGCGTTCTCCCCGTGTCTGTGTGGGTTTCCTCTGGGTGCTCTGATTTCCCCCCACATTCCAAATAAGTGCTGGTTAGGTGCATTGGCCCTGCTAAATTCTCCTTCAGTGTAAGCAAGCAGGCACAGGAGTGTGGCGATTAGGGGTTTTTCATAGTCACTCCGTTGCAGTGTTAATGTAAGCCCACTTGTGACACTGAATAAACTTTAAACTGTTAATCGTATCTGTGTACATTTTTGTGTACCTGAAGTAGGGTATTGATTGTGGGACACCGGCAGTTTTCAGATATCTTGTGCTAGTTAGAAGTGATAGAGCATTGTAAACTACAACTGATTAGCATAGTACATGAATGAACAAACTAATTCAAGGTTCAATCACTAATAAATCAACTGAGATAGTTTTTTTGAGGATGAAACTGATATAGAATAATTGATTTATTGAATTCAGAAATGTTGGACAGTGGGTTGATGGAAAGAAAAATGTAGCTTCATTTAGATAATAACATCACTATTAAATTCCTGACAGCCGGTTAGTGAAGGAGGAGGCCAGAAGTCAATCTTTATTCTTACGAACCTGAGCCAGACGCCTAATGTTTGATACAATCCAGTTAAGTGCCAGTAATCTTTCGTTTAAAGTGGACAAAGTTTGATATTCAAGATACTTGCTAAGGGATTAAAGCCACAAGATTCCATGTTTTTGAACAAACATAGAATCCTACAGTGTGCAAGGAGACCCATTGAGTCTGAACTGACCACAATCCCACCCAGGCCCTTTCCTCATAACACCATACATTTACCCTAGTTAGTCACTAAGGGGCAATTTAACATGGCCAATCCACCTAACCCACACATCTTTGGATTATGGGAGGAAACCATAGCACCCAGAGGGAGCCCATGCAGACATGGGAGAATGTGCAAACTCCACACAGACAGTGACCCAAGCTGGGAGTTGAATCTGAGTCCCCAGCGCTGTGACGCAGCGGTGCTAACCACTGTGCCACCGTGCTATATTTACGGTGCACTTTTGTCGTCCAGCATTCGAGATTGATATGAGGATTGGGTGATAAGGGATGTGTGGATTAATAAGCAAACTGATTGAACATGCCACGCTGCACATTAAACAGCAAATGTGATCAAGACAACATTCATAGATTTCTCAACAAGAAACCCAGATGTCAGAAAATGGCGAGACCACCAATCTCATTGAAACCCTGTCTTTCCAATGAGAGAGTCCAGTCTTCATCTTTGAAGATCTTGTTTAAGAATTCACTCTAAAAGTCGCTCCAACTCTGACAACCTCAGTAACTGCCACGTTTGCTGAGCTTCAGTCTCCGTTCCTGAAATGTTGCCCCAAGGTCAGCATTCAAGCCTCAAGTCACAGATCTTCAACTGCTCCGAGCAGAAAACTGCTTCCTCAAAGGGCTACCTTTGCCCCAGTGGTGGCAGCATGGCTTCATCAACCATCTTCTGCCTTCATCAATCTTCAGGGTTTCCTCCAAGACCCCTTTGACCGCCAAGGCAACCCCTGAGCCCTCATCACTTCTATTGGGATTTGGTGTTCCATGTCCCCACACCACATGAAGGTAAGCTGGATCTCAACATATTATTCAGTTCTAGATTTATTAATGCAGTGAAATATTACAAATAGATAGCCCTAATGCTACCACTCTCGACTAGTGTCAATAAATGTCTCTTTATATGTATTCAAGTGATTGTCCGTTGAATGCCCACCTGTATTCATTTAATTTATACAATTAACAATCACACCCTCGAATCTTGGCCAAACCAGTTTTTATTTGTGAACAGTGTGTTGGTATATTTGCATATTTTCTCAAGTAAGCAGTTACAGTATTTTGACTTGTGTGAGTGAAATTATATGTTTTCTGAATGTAAGTAAGGAGTGCTATATTGGCCCTGGAGATCAAACATGTTCTGTTTTGAGGGCACGTTACCAATGTGGGTTGAATAAAGAGAAAACAAGGTAAAGCAGGAAGCAGTGTTTTAGTAAAAACCAGATTGTCGGGATGGAGCGCGAAGGAAGGATTCACTGTTTGTTAAAAGGACTTTACAGCTGAGAGATCCTGAGAGAGAATAAGCTGCAGATAATGAAGTGAGTTTTCACGCTAACTATTTGAGGATGTATGGAGGGCAAATGATGTGTAAAATATTTGGTTCAGTTGCTTGATGCTTAGCTAGGTCCTGCTGTGAATTATATCTTGGAAGATAGTGACAGGCCAAGATGTCTCAGCCTTTAAGAAGTGAATTGGCCAGCTCTACAGATTAGTAACAGAATTCATCTAACCCCTTAGCTGAAAGACTGGCTAAGTTAAGTGTAGATTTGGGAAAGAAATGTAAAATTCAATGTTATATTGCCCTTATTAGATTCAGGGAGGACACTCCCAATAGTGGGGGAGTCCAGAACCAGGGGTCGCAGTCTGAGGATTCAGGTTAGACCACTTAGGACGGAGGTGAGGAGACATTTCTTCATCCAAAGAGTGGTGAACCTGTGGAATTTGTTACCACAGGAAGTAGTTGATGCCAAAACATTGAAAGTATTCAAGAGGTGGCTGGATATAGCACTTGGGGCAAATGGGATCAAAGGTTATGGGGAGAAAGCAGGATTAGGCAATTGAGTTAGATGATCAGCCATGATTGTGATGAATGGCAGAACAGGCTCAAAAGGCCGAATGGCCTCCTCCTGCCCCTATTTTCTATGTTTCTATTTTTCAAGTAACATTTTAAAATTCTATTTCTAAATCTGTAATAATAGTTCCCGTCCTGCCATTACCAATGAAGGTGACAAACTCTTAAGATTTGTTATTCACACCCATTTCCAGTCCAATTTCCACACACTCCCAGCAGGATGTGAAGCTAAAAGGATTGTAATGGAATCATTACTGGATTAGATCACCTGATACATAGCATTCAGTCTGAATATGATGAACACAATACTGTCGAACTAGATTCAAATCATTGGATTGTTGGTGCAAAATTCAATTTGTACTGATGAGTGGATAGAGAAAACCTGTGTCGATTTGAAAAAATCTGAGGGCAAATCCCTGTAATCTGATCATCTCTCTGGAGAAGAGACACGGAATTGAAAAATTGCTAAACAGCCCTAATTGCTGAAAAGTGAAGTTAAGATGTATCTTGAGTATGAAATATTAACAAGTTCAGTATAGGAACTGCTGAATAAATCCTGAGACACCGTAAAACATTTAAAGCATGCTCTTTAATTGCCAATTTATAGAACTCCAAATTAATATAATAAAATTTAACTACAATTATAAATGACACAACATTAACATCACCAAACCTTAAGAGCAATTGTTCTGATGAACCCCAAAGAAAAGTCAGGAAAAAATGAAAATTAAGATGATAAAAATTTAATTATGAGATGACAGCATGTGTATGTTTTCCAAACTGTTAGATGCAAACTGTCCTGCATTGGCTGAGTGACAGTAACATCAATATCATGAACTGGTGCTCAAAAACAAACGTCGCTGGCCAGGCTGACATTTATTGCCCATCCCTAATTGCCCTTGAGAAAGTGGGGGTGAGCCGCCCATGAACTGCCGCAATCCATGTGTTGTAGATACACCCACAGTGCTGTAAGGAAGGGAGTTCCATGATTTTGACCCAGGGACAATGAATGAAGGAATGGCGCTCTAGTTCCAAGTCAGGAACTTTCAGGTGGTGTGTTACCATGTATCTGCTGTCCTTGTCCATCTAGGCAGTTTGCAGGTTTGAAAGATACTGTGGAAGGTGCTTTGGTGAGTTGTTGCAGTGCATCTTATAGATGTTACACATGGCTGCCGCTATGCATTGGTGGTGGAAGTGAATATTGAAAGTGGCGCCAATCAAGTGGGCTGCTTTGTTGTGGATGGTGTTGATCTTCAGGAGTGCTGTTGGAGCTGCACTCATCCAGGCAAGAGAGAATATTCCATCACACTACTGACTTGTGCCTTGTAAATGGTGGGCAGGCTTTGGGGAGTCAGGAGGTGAGTTACTTGTTGCACGATTTCTAGTCCCTGACTTGCTCTTGTAGCTACAGTATTTATATGACTAGTCCAGTCAGTTACTGGTCAATGGTAATCCCCAGGGTGTTGATACTGGGGGATTCAAAGGTAATACTGTTAAGTGTCAAGGTGCAATTGTGCAATCATAGATGAAATCCTGAAAAACAAAGGTAACCGTGTATGGCTTAGCATTAGATTTATTTTTGTGCTTTGCACATTAGTTTGAAAAATTGTTATCACAGAATTATGACAGCCATTTGGCCCATCATGGCTGCATTTAGAAATGCCTGTCTCTTTACTGCTGTAAAATTGCATCATATCTTTTTGATCAGAACAGTGACTTCTCTGTGTAACATTTATATTTTTCTTCAAAACACTTAGTAAGCTGTGTCAATAGATCCCACTGTTACCTCAAACATTCAGTGCAGCTCTGTAAGTTGGTTTCTATCCATTTTCAAATTGCACAATATCTTGCATTTATCCATATTTAAAATATGGCATTCTCTGTTGGTTACAATTTCTTTTTTTATACCATTCTTATCCCAGCTTGGATGTTTGGAACAATGCATAAGCAGACTTTGCTAAAATTTGGTGAATATTTATTTTTATTTGACAGGAGATACCTTTTGATGAACTTCTGCAATCCTGTATAGACGTCTACTTAATTTATCATCGATTTAAACATTATGCAAGGATTTATGTTATGAATTCTTTATCAGTCCTTAATCTTTTTACTGATGAAGGTGCCTGCGTGAATATATCTTCATGAAGCAGACTGTGATTGCTTACATTCTGGTCTATAAGTTTCCATTCATTGCACCTTTTGTTTGTTCAGGGGTGTTCTTCATGCTTATTCATTTATCCCATTTTTTTCTCCTCTGTAATTTTCTTGTGCTGAAAACCTTGCCAAGTGCAGACCAGGCCCTGGGGACTTGTCTCTAGCCATGCTGCTTTATAGCTGTCTACCAGAAACACTACAACTTGAGGCTATAGTTAAGAATCTGATTTCTTCACACGGATAAGTCGAAGCAAGTCTCCTTTTAGATAAAAAGCAAAATATTACGGAGGCTGGAATCTGAAACAAAAACAGAAAATGCTGGAAAAGCTGGCTCTGATGAAGGATCATCCAGACTTGAAACATTGGCTCTACTCTCTTCTCATAGATGCTGTCAGACCTGTTGAGATTTTCCAACATTTTCTGTTTTTGTTCAAGTCCTTTCTTTATTTTGCTTCCTCCCTCGGTTACATTGGCAAGATTTGGAGTGTACCCTTTGGCTGAACAGTATGTATTCTGCTGTTCATAGGCACACAGTGGCAATCCACGGACAACATGGTGAAATTGTTTCAGTTTGCCATTTTCGTTCCGCAAACCCAGGCATCTGAAAATGTCGGGAATTCATCAATCCAGCCATCACCAGTGGCGTTTATGCTAATGTCCAGAAACTTGCTGTTGTGTCTTAGTTTTTTTTATTTGTTCATTGGATGTGGACATCACTGACTGGGCCAGTATTTATTACGCATCTCTGAGGGCATTTGAGAATCAGCCACATGGCTGTGGGTTTGGAGTCATATGTAGGCCAGTCCAAGTAAGGACAACAGATTTTCTTCCCTAAAGGATATTAGTGAACCAAATGGGTTTTTATGACAATCGACAATGGTTTCATGGTCACCATTAGAATTTTACTTCCAGATTTTTATTGAATTCAAATTTCACTATCTGCCCTGGTGGGATTTGAATCCAGGTTCCCAGAGCATTACCCTTGGTCTCTGGATGCATTTTGGAGGATCAAATTTAGGTGTGAATTATACTGTAAATAGCAGAACCTTTAGGAACATTAACATACAGAGGGATCTGGGCATTCAGGTCCATAGCTCCCTAAAAGTAGCACACAGGTGGGCAAGGTGATTAAAAAGGCACATGGCATGCTTGCCTTCATTGGCCAGGGCATTGAATAACAGAGTTGAAAAATCATGTTGTAGCCATATAAAACCTTGGTTAGGCTGCATTTGGAATATTGCACGCAGTTCTGGTTACCACACTACTAGAAGGATATGAAAGCTTTGGAGAGAGCACAAAGAAAGTTCATCAAGATGTTGACTGGTCTGAAGGGTGTTGGCTGTGAGGAGAGGTTGAATAAATTAGGTTTGTTTTCACTGGAAAGACGGAGGCTGAGGGGAGACATGATAGAGGTCATAGACAGGGTGGAAGTGTCAGTTACAAGAGGGCGTAGGTTCAGGGTGAGAGGGGGAAAATTTGAAGGAGATATGCAGGGGAGGTTCTTCATGCAGAGAATGGTGGCTGCCTGGAATGCACTGCCAAAAGATGTGGTACAAGCAGACACATCAGCAACATCAAATAGGCATCTGAATGGGTATATGAATTGGGAGGGAATAGGGGGATATGGACTGAGTAAGGGCAGAAGGTTTTGTTATTAGTTTATTTAGGGCATCTGGTTAGAGTCTGGCCTGTCAACACTAGAAGCAGATCCTAGATATTCACAGGGACAGGCAATTGCGGAATTAGCCTGGTCAGAAAGCTTGCCTCAGTTTCTGGGACTTTGTTCCAGTTTTTATAGAAGCTATTAGGCTCTGTAGTCCACACCCCCAAACCACTTCATGTCAACTTTTACCTCCTCATAACCCCATGATGCCTCCTTGCCAACTCATGCCCTGCGCACACGCGCACACACATATACACACACACTCCTCATGCCCCCAATACTCTTATGCTATCTCCATAGCCACCCACCCAGTATCTACCATGGACAGATTTCAGGAGCCATGTAGAGATGAAAAAAAACTTCTAACAATCTAATTCAGCTCTCCTACACAATTGATGGTGAAAAAAAATTCCATTCAAGAACCCCATTCAAAGCTTTTAAATTTCCCCAAGTGGTTATTCTCTTATAAAAACAATTTGGGCTTGACATCAAAAACAGCAATTCTGCAATAGCTTTTTTAAACTGACAATCAAACTGTGAACTGCTATAACCAGCAAGGCTACAGACCAGGTGCTGTAACGTGGAATTAAAATGAGTGACTAGTTTCTTTTTTCTCTCATGGCCTGCACAGACATGGTGGGCTGAATAGCCCTTTTCTGCATTGTAACGTTTCTATGGTTCTAAATCCAGGCAGATTATTGTAACTTTTGGAACTCAACCAAGCATTCTTAATGGCATAATAATATCCCTTGAGGAAATGTCAGTGGGAATCTATCAAAACTGCACCACCAGCTGGAAATGTTTATTTCTAACCTACGCCAGATGGCCTGTCAATCAAAGCAATCCAGTAGAAGTTATTAAAAACTCCTGTTGACAGCATTAGCTTTGTTTTTCATGTTTAAAGATCTAAAAGTGATTTTTTATTTTAAAAAAACCTTCTGATTGTGACACTAACAAGCTTTGAGAGTATTTACATCTATTCCTTCAGTTCATGACTTTTAAGGCACTTTCAACAACCAAACTGCGATCTGTTTGAATTCAGCACTAAGTTCAAATGACTCTGGGTTTCCCTCTTGTGTGATTCATGACTTTGCCCTGCTGGAATAAATTGGATCTGTCCGAAATTGGAACGAGACTTTCACATTTTGGCTCCATTCACCATTTTTGAAAGTCCACAGAATCTTCCCGATTTTGAGAAAATGCTGCCCTAAATGACAGAGCAAATTTGTGTTCGTAGCAATGAGGAAATGATTAATAACAAACTTCTTTTAAAAACTGTGGAGGAGGAGAATCTTTACTTGCCAGCCAGCATTTGGATTTTGCATTGTACCTTTGGGCTTGCAGTTCATCTTGGAACAATCAGAAATTTTAATGCTAAACATCTGAATCAATTGGAGTTCATTTCAAAGTTGCCATCCTTGAAAATAACCCGGAAAACCCCTACGACAGCTTCTGAAATTCAGCCAGGCTACACTAAAAAAAAGACTTGATAAGTCAAGAGAAGTCCGCAGTCATGACAAATATTTCTTCTGATCAAATTCGGTGCACTGTGGCAGTCATTAGGAAAGCCTGCAACCTTGAATAGATGATTGGGACTCTTGGAAATTACGTAACGTATCATTAATCTTTTGTCTTTTTTTTAGACATGAAATTAAATTCCGTATTGCTGAAATTCAGAGTAGATGTTATAATCACTGTTGGCCAATGCTGCAAACCCTATTGGTTCAGTATTAAGAATACAAGGAGAGAGGTGCAAGATTTAGGCTTAAGTGTGGACATGAGGCAATTAGATCATTCATAGGGGTATCTTTGTCATTGTGAAATAATAGCCATTAGCAGGATTGGTAAGAAACAGCAACTTCAAAATGCTGGATGTATTCGCAAACATGAAAAGTTACTTTCCAGTATTTAATTTATTTTTCCCAAATGCATGTGTAAAATTCCTCAAAACGGATGTACCTCGGGTACACTCCAGGCCTTGTTAGTTATATCAGAAGCGACCTGCTTGCCTTGCACTTGAGACAGAAAAAAACAGTCCCTAGTACAACACTGTACTATTCTACCTTTTGTACATTTTGTATATTAACTCCACGGAGGCAAAAGTCCTGTCACCAAGTTACTTTATTTATGCCATACATCTGTACACAGCCAGCTCTCCAGTTGCTCCCTGCAGGCTGGGAGTCTGACATACCTGCTTTAAATAGGAAGGAGGTTCCCTGATTTAATCATCAATTAAGACTCATCAGGTATTTCTTTTCATACTCTAGTGAGCCAACCTTATTAGTCTAGCTAAAGTCATCACAATATACTGTTTTCACATGTGTGTACACTTGTGATTGTGTTGTATTATTCAGATGTAAGCACATTTAATTCCCTTTAAAAAGACACCACAGTAAAATTTCGCAAAGTTGATTCCTACTTTTCAGTCAGAAAAGTGACATGTTCCCTGGTGAAACTGATTCAACTTGAAAGTTTTCCTCAGCAAAACACTTGGAGTGAAACAATTATTGTCGCTTTAGCCAAATCAATCTTGTTCTGCAAGGCAAACGAAAATTGGCAAGAGAAATAGTTTATTCCAGGGGTGTTGTGATAGCTTTCTGAAGAAGCATCTATCAGAAGACTTGTTTGAATTACCACAGATCATTAGTTGACGTGACCTATACTACAGCGCCAATATAAAGAACATTAATGTAGCTTCAAGTCATGAGTGAATGGTAAGAGTTAAACTTTAGTAAGTGTTACAATTCCTGTCGAGACCAATAACTTTTAAAAATGTGCTTAAATTCCCAATGACTGACTGGAAGTATCACCACAAAATTATTAAACAAACTAAAAGCAATGTGGTCTAAACATTATTCAGTAGACAACCTGTATTGTAAACTGCAGGAAAGATTCCCCATGTCACTTTTGAAGTGACCAGAAATCTTCCTCCATGGTTATACTTGACTCTGTCCCTTAAATGGACACTTCATTCTCCAGGAACCAGTCCAGTTATTCTCAGCTCCCAATGGCTATCTTTTTTCAGCTGGGTAATTTTTCATCCCTGAACTGACTTTCATGGTGATGTTATTCTTCAGACCCCAATTCCATTCTATCTTGCAATTAAATAGACATTTTGAAGTATACAAGTTTACAAAACTTGACATTCCTACACCTCCCTGGGAGATATGGAGACTAACGGTTTAGCGCAGCTACTCTGGCCATTGTTTACAGGTGTGAGTATCTCACCTTCTCCCTAATAAGATAACCTGGGGCCCTCTTTAAGCTAGCTAGCTAGGCTTGTTGGGCAGAAATAAGAACAGGTCACATGACTTGCTCATTCTCTATTCTAAATTAAAGAGAGAGTCCCCCCAAAAAATAACAATCTTGCAAACATCATATCTGTAACATAAGGAATATGCAGCAGTGTTTTATAGAAATGTAATTAGTTTATTTTGTATTCATAAACATCCAAGTGCTGACAATGAATTAAATTCACAACCCTTCTTCAGTTAGACCACAACATTGGAATGTTCTGTGATAATATTCTAGGTTCTATTAATATTTGTTGTCAGATGTTCATGTGCCTGGATCTGGTACACGTTTCAGTTTTGATAGTCTACTATGTTTTGTTCTTCATATACTTTTGTGGGGATATTGAATAGGATTTTATCCTTTACAGGAGGTTATTTGCATTTAGATAAATATAGTAATTTTGTATGCTATAATAAACGAGTGGGGTTAAAGTGTAAGAAAGCTCAACTGAAATACAGCAATTGGGTGGCACCTTCTGGTGAACTGCCAGGGCTGGGTCTTGTAAATCCCCTTGTTTCTGTCCACCGCACACTCCTTTATAGTGTTTTGACAAATCTTGACTGAGGTTTCTAAATTAATATATGTGGGTTTTTCAACTCACTGAAAATTTGTTTCTACCATGGCATGTAAGGTCATATTGGGAAGAACAGCAGAGCTGGGGGATTTTATTTAGCTGTTTATCTGGTAAAGTTTGAAGCTGAAGGAGGATGAGGTAATTCCCCATTGCATTCTGTGACACTGCAAAGCAGGTTAGATGGGGTTTGGCCCAATCATGTGATGGCTTTTCCAAAACCCTGTCCTGAAGGAGCAGACATTTTCTCCTACTAAATATTTGTGCCAAATGGTATTCAAGTACAGTCTCAGCCTTTCAACAGGCCTGAATAGTGGATCCAAACTTAGTGAAGGTTAAGTTCCTCTTCATGTTGGTACCTCCTATAACCATTCCATCATTCCAGTTGTGTTTTCACAAGGTTGGCTTTTGCATTCTGCCACTGATGGAAAACCTGGAAAGTGATCTGTGTTTCTGAAGAATATCTTGTACAGCATTATTAAAATGTTATTCTTTCACAGAATATGGGCATCATTGGCTAGGCTAGCAAGTGCTGTCCGTCCCTAATTGCTCTTGAGAAGGTGTGGTGAGCTGCCTTCTTGAATGGCTGCAGCCCATGTGTTGTAAGTACACCCATTGTGCTGTTAGGGAGGGAGTTCAGGATTTTGACCCAATGACAATGAAGGAATGATGGATGGTATGCAACTCGGAAGGGAACCTGCAGGTACTGGTGCCCCCATGCACCTGCTACCCTTGTCCTCCTGGCTGGCAGAGGTTGTGGGTTTGGAAGATGCTGTTGAAGGAGCCGTGGTGGGTTGCCGCAGGGAATCTTGTAGATGGTGTGATTGTGCATAGGTGGTGGAGGGGGTGAATGTTTAAGATGGTAGGTGGGATGCCAATCAAATAGACTCATAGAATTACAAATTAGAAAAGGATCCCTATAGTGCAAAAGGAGGCCATTCAGCCCATTGAGCCTGCACTGACAACAATCCCAGCCAGGCCTGCTAATCCCCCTACCGCTAACAGACAATTTAGCATGGCCAGTCAACCTAACCAGCACATCTTTGGACTATAGGAGGTAACTGGAGCACCCGGAGGAAACCCATGCATACACTGGGAGAACATGCAAACTCCACGTAGACAGTCACCCAAACTGGGAATCGAACCCAGGTCCCTGGTGCTGAGAGACAGCAGTTCTCATCATTGTGCCACCGTGCTGCCCTAACTGCATTGTCCTGAATGATATCAACCTTTCTGTGTGTGGTTGCAGGTGCAGTCATCCAGATAAGTGAACAGTAGTCCATTACTCGACTAACCTGTGCCTTGTAGATGGTAGACTAGATTGAAGAAGTCAGGAGTTGATTTATTCACTGCAGAATTCAAAGCTTCTGACCTGCTGTTACAGCCACAGTATTTCTGTGGCTGGGCCAGTTCAGTTGGTGGTCAATAACAACCACACTTCCTGCCCAGGATATTGATAGTGGAGAATTCAGCAATAGTAGTGCCATTAAATGTCAAGGTTACATTCTTTCTTGTTGGAGATGCCCATTCCTTGGCACTTGTGTGGCATGGATGTTACTTGCCACCTGTCAGCTCAAGCCTACTAGATATTGCTACATTTGGACATGGGCTTCTTCAGTATCCGAGGAGTCACGAATGATGCTGATTATTGCGCAATTATCCACTAACATCCCACTTCTGACCTTATGTTGAAGGGAGGATCATTATTAAAACAGCTGAAAATGATTGAGCCTAGGACACTACTTTGCAGAACTCTCTGAGATGTCCCAGGACTCAAATGAATGATTTCCAACAATCACAACCATCTTCCTTTGTGCCAGCTGTGACTTCAACCAGTGAAGAGTTTTCCCATGATTCCCGTTGACTCCAGTTTTGCTCGGGATCCTTGATGCCACACTCGGTCGAATGCTGCCTTGATGTCAAGGGTAGTAACTCTCACCTGGAGTTCAGCCCTTTTGTGTGTGTTTGAACTAAGACCGTAATGAGGTCAGGAGCTAAGTGACCATGGTGGAACCCCAACTGAGCATTGTTGAGCAGGTTATTGCTGAGTAAATGCTACTATAGCACTGTTGATGACACTTTCCATCATTTTTCTGATAAATCATAGCCATGAGGGAAATTGTTCAAATTGGCTTCTATAGGCAGCTAAAAATATATAGATTAAAAATGTAACACACCCTTGTGATAAGTTTCTTCCATTCAGCATAGATGAGTTGTCAGGTTGTCACCAGTGTAAACCCTGGTGTACAGTAATAATGAAGTATGTTAGATGTCTGGTTCCTGTTACCTTGTTCCTGTCTCCTGTTCGCATTATTGTTTCAAAAGTTCCTCCTTTTATTTGTTACCCTTTATGGCCCTGTTCACATAGGTGTGGGGTGGGGGGGGTGTTAATTTGAATAAGTGATGACATATTGTGCATGGGTACAAAATCTGATTTTATCGTTACCTTTATTGCTTTGAGTGTTTCCCCCGAATAACTTAATGTGATCAGAAAAGAGGCAAATTTTAGGTAAGGAGATCGAAGTGTCATAATGAAGACATATGGAGAGCCATGTATTTTATCACCATGTCTGTGGTTTTGTTTAGTGTGATTGTACTTCTCCAACCTCCAACACCCCTTACCCTTCCTGTTTATGAAGCTGTCCTCTTAATACGATCATGGTGATTTCACAAACTGATTTGATTTATTATTGTCTCGTGTATCAAGATACAGTGAAAAGTATTGTTTCTTATGCGCTATAAAAACAAAGCAGCTTTGAATGCTTAAGGCCATTTTTTAGGATCTTGGTGTAAATGGGGGCTTTTCAGAAACAGTGGTTCAGGCTGATATATAAAATAATTTGCTTGTAATAACGAAAGTCAAAAAAATGCAAGACTCATTTCCATGATGCAAGATCAGGCTAGAATATTTGTAAGCTAAGTGCTGTGGTGTATAAACCATTAATTTTTTTACAAGGCTTTTATAAGGTTAAAAGTTAAAATCTGTTGAAGGAAATGGAGATTCCTTTTTTTTTGATTAAACAGTTCTGAGGCAAGATTTATTTTTGTTAAAATTGTATAGGTTTTATTTGGCAGTGGTTTCAATAATCATCCATAAGAATAGGCATTTTTGTATTTCACAGGGGGTTTTAAGTAAAGGCTTTTCTAACTTATGATTCGGAAATATGTAGCTTTTACTTTTTATCGATCAGCTAATGGAATCCACCTAAAATTCTGCCAGTAATTTCTGTGATATAATGAATGGGATTGGGATCCAGGGTGAGGTAACTAAATAGGTACAAAATTGGCTTGATGACAGAAGCCAGAGCGTGGTTGTGGAGGGTTGTTTTTCAAACTGGAAGCCTGTGACCAGTGGTGTTGGATCCACTGCAATTTGTCATTAATATTAATGATTTGGATGAGAATATAGGAGGCATAATTGGTAAGTTTGCAGATGACACAAGATTGGTGGCAGAGTGGACAGTGAAGAAGGTTATCTCAGATTGCAACAGGATCTTGATCAGTTGGCCCAGTGGGCTGACAAATGGCAGATGGAGTTTAATTTAGATAAATGCGAGGTGATGCATTTTGATAGATTGAATCAGTCAGGATTTACTCAGTTAATGGTAGGGCATTGGGGAGAATTACAGAACAGAGAGATCTAGGGGTACAGGTTCATAGCTCCTTGAACATGGAGTCACAGGTGGACAGAGTGGTGAAGAAGGCATTCAGCATGCTTGGTTTCATTGGTCAGAACATTGAATATAGGAGTTGGGATGTCTTGTTGAAGTTGTACAAGACATTGGTGAGGCCACACTTGGAATACTGTGTACAATTCTGGTAACCCTATTATAGAAAGGATATTATTAAACTAGAAAGAGTGCGGAAAAGATTAACTAGGGTGCTACTGGGACTTTTTAAGGACAGGCTGGATAGACTGGGACTTTTTCCTCTGGAGCGTAGAAGGCTGAGGGGTAATCTTATAGAGGTCTATTTAATAATGAGGGGCACAGATCAGCTAAATAGTCAACATCTTTTCCCAGAGACAGAGGAGTGTAACACTAGAGGTTTAAGGTAAGAAGGGAGAGATACGAAAGGGTCCAGGGGGGCAATTTTTTCACACAGAGGGTGATGAGTGTCTGGAACAAGCTGCCAGAAGTAGTAGTAGAGGTGGGTACAATTTTGTCTTTTAAAAAGCATTTAGACAGTTACATAGGTAACATGGGTATAGAGGGATATGGGCCAAACGTGGGCAATTGGGACTAGCTTAGCAGTTTTAAAGAAGGGTGGCGTGGACAGGTTGGGCCGATGGGCCTGTTTCCATGCTGTATGACTCTCTGATTCTAATGGGGCTGATGTTCCTGCTGGTATCATTCATTTTGGTCTTAAGTATTCAGAGAAACCATACAGTGCAGAAGGAGGATATTCAGCCCATCAACTCTGCACAGACAACAATCCACCCGGTCCCTTTCCCCGTAACTCCACATAATTACCCCCCAATCCCTCTAACCTACACATCCCGGGACACTAAGCGGCAGTTTGTCGCGGCCAATCAACCTAACCTGCACATCTTTGGACTGCAGGAGAAATTGAAGCACCCAGAGGGAACCCGCTCAGACACTGGGAGAACATGCAGACTCTGCACAGATGGTATCCGAAGCTGGGAATCAAACCCATGTCCTGGGATCTGTGAAGCAGCAGTGCTAACCACTGTGCCACCATGCCTACCCTTTCAGTTCAGCCTCTCTTAAGTCAGGATGTCCTCATTGTGCTATAAAGTTACACGTAGCTCCAGCTGATTTCCATCCATAAAGCCAACACAATCCCCTCTTATTGTCCAATTTTTCCTCAGTGCTTCATTATTTTCTACTTTCATTTCTTGCTTTCATGTTTTACCTATCCCATTGCTAGACCAATTTTATAACTGCCATTACATTTTGGTTTTTCCAATCTTTAAGCATCACACCCGTTTTGAATGAATTCCTTAAAAATGCCTATGAGGATATGTATGTCCGATTTCATTTACCACTTTCCTTGGACCATCACAAATTGATCCAGGTCAGCTGATGACTCTTGTTTAAAAGCTCTGAGCCTAATTATATCTTCATAATTCCTGAGATTTAATACTTTCTTCATCCCAGAAAATTCTACCCGTGACTGAGAAGAGAGCCTACAGCTTCTTCAGTCAACATAGATATCAAAAACATGTTTAAGATATTGCTTAGCCATTTATTAGAAGCATGGTTAGAATCCTAGCATTTCCCTGGCCTCCATTATTCCCTGAATACACACACACACATATAGTAAAAACCTTTTATACTGCATTTACTATTCTCCATAACCTGAAATTTTGTTTCCTAATAAAGCCCTCAACTAGTTTCTTAACCTTGTTCTAATATCTGTCCCCATTTTACTTGCAGATTTATACTGGAGAACTTCTCCCTTTCCCTCACATTACTTCACTTGCTTCCCCCAACACTACTTCTCAGTTACACTTCTCCCATGATGGAACATGTTTGTTTTGTACTCTCTAACCCATTTTTTAAAAGGCATCCCATCCATCTTGTGTATGCTTGAATATCTTCATTATGGAAAGTGCTAAAATCAAAATGGATAGGCTTGAGAGGTTACAGAATTATTCAACCTTGCCGTTAGTAGAAGCTGGAGTCTGTGGAATACACAGAGGAATTTCCCTGGCCTGCTCTCACCTCTCAGGTTTATTACATTCTCTTTATTTCCTAAAAGGTGGCAAATCTCATGCACCAAGGGAATTCAACTGGGAAGTTGTCAAATCTCAGGCCCTCAATAAAAAGGCCTGAAAACAAATCAAGATCTACCCTTTCTTTGCTAAAATAAAGAAGCCCAAGTGTGTTGAAAACTTAATTGGCATACTTGTGACTCTTGTGGTAATTCAAATCTGTATGTTTTATAAGCAAAAAGTAGAATAAATGTTCTAGGGAGTGCAGAGGAGGTTTACTAGGCTGATGCCGGAGTTGAGGGGGTTGAGCTATGAGGAGAGGCTGAATAAACTAGGCTTGTACTCGTTAGAGTTTAGAAGAATGAGGGGAGATCTCATTGAGACGTATAAGATGATGAATGGGATGGATAGGATAGAGGTGGAGAGACTCTTCCCGCTCAGAAAGGATAGTAGGACTAGGGGGCACAGCCTCAAGATAAAGGGGGGGCGGTTTAGAACGGAGTTGAGGAGGAACTTCTTCACTCAAAGGGTGGTGAATCTCTGGAATTCTCTGCCCGTTGAAGTGGTGGAGGCTGCCTCGCTAAATATTTTTAAGATGCGGGTTGATGGGTTTTTGATAAGAGAGGGGATTAAGGGTTATGGGAAGAGGGCGGGAATGTGGAACTGAGCCACGACAGATCAGCCATGATCTTATTGAATGGCGGGGCAGGCTCGAAGGGCTAGATGGCCTACTCCTGCTCCTATTCCTTATGTTCTTATGTTCTTATAATTGGATTTTTTTGCTGAGGAAAAAAGACATGCCGTCAAAGTTTTTACCTTGGACTCATCAGGACAGATGCACAAGAATGCCAATTGTAAACAGAGCAAACAATACTGGATGAGAAAAGAATGCTGATTAGTTGGCAAGTGGGCTCATTGGTAGAGACATTACCACAGTGAATGAACTAGGGAACAGTTAACTGCCAAGCTTTCGTTTAAATTCAGATCAGGCAGGTTGACTCTGATTGATCAAGGTATTGCCACGGGGAGTGACTCAGGGAATAGCTGATCCCCAAGCTTATGTTTAGTTGAAAAAGATGCAATGCTTGTGCACACTCCTTCTGTCTGCAAAGGACAGGATCCTCTGTGTAAATATATGTAACTTCTAGCATGTGTAGGTGAGCCACAATATAAGCCACGCTCTGAGCCCAACTGATAATCTTAAGAATTGCACTGACAATCAATTTAACACAATCAGGATTGTTTAGGAAGCACTGTCCAAAGGTAGAGTCACAACTAATGTTGGACACTGTTTTGAGTTTTGCAAGCACAGGCTAGTTGGATATCGTCAGTATTTTGCCTGTTTTGAACAGCTGAAGGCTCATGTTATTTGATATGCTCCATCGTCATTGGGGTATACGGTCTAAATATCTGACATCACACCAGCACCGAAATTCATGGACCACGTTATTCAATTGTGGACAGAATGTCACTTTGATTTGACAGCAGCATCCTGTTAATCGAGAGTACCACTTAGAGTCATAGAGGTTTACAGCATGGAAACAGACCCTTCAGTCCAACTTGTCTATGCTGCCCTTTTTTTAAATCCCTAAGCTAGTTCCAATTGCCCACATTTGCCTTATATAACTCTATACTCATTTTATCCATGTAACTTCTGAACGCTTTTTAAAAGACAAAATTGTACCTGCCTTTACTACTACCTCTGGGAGCTTGTTCCAGACACCACCCTCTGTATGAAAAAATTGTCCCTCTGGACCTTTTTGTATCTCTCCCCTCTCACCTTAAACCCATGCCCTCTAGTTTTAGACTCCCCTACCGTTGGGAAAAATTATTGACAATCTAGCTGATCTTATGTCCCTTATTATTTTATAGACCTCAGTAAGATTGTCCCTAAGCCTTCTACGCTCAATCATCTGTGGCGCTATTACATAGTAACAGTGTGAAATGGCTAGCTTCCCCGGTTATCTATTTTTTTCAGACACCTTACCCTTCCAGTGTAATCTGAGGTATTCTGGGAACTCCTTAGCATTGAAAACTTCAGCCTCAGGCCCAGTCATGAGTTTGTGCAATATACAACAAGGAACAATCTGACCAGGGTAGCTATTATCCCAGAGAATAGAGGTCGCTGATCAGGCGGATCATATCAGATAGCTTGTATTACCAAACAACTATTTATTTTGTACTGTTTTTGCTCATATTGTTGAATGGAAGGAGAGGGAGGAGAAAGGAGTTTTGCACACGGATGTTCATGAGGCCATGAACAGTTCTTATTTTGACAATCCTTTGTCTTTGTTTCAACCTCCAGGTGCAAATGCATGGGTCAGAATCTGAATTGGAAAGCTGCATTGGGATATTGTCCCTTTAGAGCTGACAGCATCATGTTGGAGCTAAGCAATTACATGATCTATTTGCTTTCTTTATTCTTTCATGAGATGTGGGCATTGCCAGCATTTGTTGCCCATCCCTAATTGCATTGGAACTAAATAGTCATCTCGGCCATTTCAGAGGGCAGTTAAGTGTCAACCGCATTGTCTCTATACTAGCCCATGCTGCATATAAGACCTCATTCTAGTATTAAGGCACGCAATTCCTCCTTGTGTTCTATGGAAAATGAGACAAAAGTTTTTCTTCCCAATTTGTCATTGTATAGTTTATTCATCTATGCATCTATATCAGTTGGTTGTAGCTTGTTGCAGTTCAACTGTACATGACCCATGTTAAATATTGAGATTCACATAAATCTGTTTGTAGCCCTAACAAATCAAGTGTTATAGTTTTCTGATGGTCTAAAATAATAAGTACTAAAATAATCATACTGACTTGGTTAAATATAGATTGGGAAAGCTATTTGAGAATCCCACATAAAGCCAATATATTTACTTTAATATTTAACTTTTTCTAAATGTGCCAATTTGATGATGATAGCTACCTGCCAAGTATTCAATTTATTTCTTTTTCCAGCTGCCAGCTTACTTTCTGACTCAATTGATTGTATAATGTAAATGATCAGTTTAAAATTAACATTTGGAAAAAGCAAATAAACTTTCCCATAGCATATGGCTTTAATTTTAAAATATTTATGAGCAGTTTTGGATTATATTCATGCATCGTATGTTTTGCAGCAATGTATAGCCTGTTCTGGATAATGGTGACTATTTTGGCGTACTTATTTAGTTTGCTTGAAGTTTATCTTGAATTTAGCACCGTAAGGGCAGAAAGGAAGAGGATTGAAAAAGCAAGAGATCGTCAGCACAGACCAGTTTTTTTGCCAGCACTGGGCGACACCTACAGAGGAACATCTCCAAAGCTTTTCCTTAGAGGGACATGAACTTTCTTTCCCTGTTTCTGTGAACAAGAGTAGTAAAGAACTACCACAGATGGGATTTCCTGGTCCCACACTATAACATCATCATGGGTGGGGTGGAAAATTTGACAGACCAGTGAAAGGTCCTTGGTCTTTGATTGGGAATTTCTCTTGCCACGTTACTGCGTGGAAAGTATTGATCTGGTTACTTTATAATAAGATTTTAAACGTCTTTTTGAATGTATTCATGCGATTGGTACAGTGTCAGAATGATTTCTTCCCAAGAGTGTCCTAGCAGTTTTGTTTCGTTGTTGGAGGCAGGCTCCTTGCGACAACAATTGGGATTTATCGAGCATTTTAATGAGAGAAAAAAAAATGCCTCCTGGCACTTTCCAGCAGCTTTATCAGACGAAAATTGATGCCCAAGTCAATGAAGGAGACATTAGAAGGGGCAGTGCGGTTAGAGGAAGGTTATAAAGGGGGTCTTAAAAGTGGAAAACGGGTGGAATGGAGAGATGGTAGGAGGCATTGAGGTTTAGCGAGGGAACTTTGAAGGCTTTGAGCCTAGGTGGCTGAAGGCAAACCAGCCAGTGTGGGGATTGAATAATGTTCAAAGAATGAGACTGGTCATATTATTCATATTTTTATTTGAAATCTGTGAAGTGCTAGGCTGTTTGTGTTGCTAACCATATGGAGTTTAACAAGCTGTGGGCAAATTGGTAATTGTCATCAAATTGTCACATGCTGGGAATTGTACTTTCATGTGTATCTGTGTCTTTAAACACGGATGTAGCCTCTCGAACTTCAAAACAGTTGGTTAAATCCGGACCAAGCTTCATAAGCGACCTCCTGTCATTTCAAATCAGTGGATTCCCCTTGAAAACAAAAATTGTGGCAGCACTCTCTTCATGTATTTGTGATTAATGACTTAATTACCACAGCAAGATGAATACAGGATTCAAATACATTTTAATGATGTAGACCACAAAATAAACTCTTAACATATGTCTTTATTAACAGGATTTATTGAGTGATTACAATGGAACTTTACTTAACGATAAACTCTCAACTAATTTACCAAGAAGTATTTAGCTCCCACTTAACGTATTCGTGAGCAGTTTCTTGTACTTCCTGTAATCTCTCTCTCACAATGCCCCACTTCCCCCCCTTCTGTTTCACATACCTTTCAGTTTAATTTCTTCTCCTTTCGACCACCTGTCCCTTACTGTGAGATTGGGCTAGTAAATTATTTTCTCATTTGTACCAGAGTTGTTGTTTAACAAGGAGATGTTTGGGAACATGTTCTGGGCTTCTGCCGCCCTTTGAGAAATGATCTCACTTCCTCTTGCTGCCTTCCTTTAGGTAATTTGGCAGACGTGAATTTTCTGTGCGAAGTTTTAAATTTATTTTCAGTGTCACAAGTTGGCTTACATTAACACTGCAATGAGGTTACTGTGAAAATGCTCTAGTCTGGCACCTGATGGAGTACACTGAGGGAGAATTTAGAATGGCCATGCAGCTAACCAGCATGTCTTTCAGACTGTGGGAGAAAATGGGATACCTGGAGGAAACTCATGCAAACATGGGGCGAATGTGCAAACTCCACACAGACAGTGACCCAAAGCCGGGAATCGAACCCAGGTCCCTGGCACTGTGAGGCAACAGTGCTAACCGCTGTGCCACCATGCCACCCAGGTGTTGCTGAGGTCCCTATCTACATCATTGTGCAGCAGGGTGCTATGGGAACCTCGTGTAGAGTTGGGTTTCATAGAGCCAGGTGAAAGAGGATCTGATTGATGCTAACTGTGCTGCATTCAAATTGAATCACTTACTGATTTAAATATAAGAAAAACATTCTGTGTTAACCTGTCTCAAGTTCTGTGGTACTTTGAATAATATTTCTTGCTTGGTATGTGTTATTGGCAAGGAGCAAAGATTTAAGAAGCGTTTCTTCCCAAGCCTGAAGACTTCCATGGTAGTAAGCATTTTTTGGCATGCACAGTTGAATAGGCTGCCAACATTTATTATTTAGGCTCACATAGATAGTAAATGACAGCTAGTGTCTAAAACTACACTCCAGCATAAGTTGCTGTCTGAGATAAGGTCAGTGAGGGAGAGAAAATTGACAAACAGACTATTTCAGATCCAAGTAGTTTCCTCTAAACTATCCGAGTGAAATTTGTTAGTGAATTGACTTTTCAACATTTAATCGCTGTATGAATGGATTCTGCATCTCAGTCATATTTCCCCAAATATATTTTGGGTTTGCATTTCATAGAATATAAAGTTGATGCCAGTTTAAGGGCCTATTTTAGGCACTAATAGCGGTGGAAGTATCTGTTGACTCTTTTAGCATGTTGGTTCTGTAACAGAGGCAATGAGTTTAAGCAAAACATTATCAACACGTCATAAATATTAGTTGCCAATGCTGTTTGGAGAAACCTATCACATTATTGCAAAATAAATTCTCTTTGGAAAGCTGTCAGACAATACTGTTTCAAATTGGAGTGTCGCGTTAAGTTTCGGGCTGATCCATGTAAATATAGATGACTGGGAAACATGTATGTTTAGTATGCTGAACATATAAAGTGGATAACTGGTTAGCATTTAATGAAGGGCCAGAATATAAGGCCATACCTTCCTCGGTGTGGCAATCAGAGTTGGACAGTGTCCAGGGCACAGTCTGGATCTTTAAAATGGACACACTGAAGTTAGACAACAAAATCAGGAAATGCTGGAAAATCTCAGCAGGTCTGGCAGCATCTGTGGGGAGAGAATAGAACCAACGTTTCGAGTCTGGATGGCCCTTCATCAGAACTCTGACGAAGGGTCATCCAGGTTGAAACATTGGCTCTATTCTGTCCCCACAGATGCTGCCAGACCTGCTGAGATTTTCAAGCATTTCCTGTTTTTGTTTCAGATTCCAGCATCCACACTATTTTGCCTTTATGCTGAAAAATAAAGCAGTTTCCGCCATCATATGATCATCCATTTAGTTCATTTTAAACTTCATAGACTTAAAAAAAAGGCATGGAATGAAAATGAAAAGGTTCCAGCAGTGTCCAAAACTGGGCCATAACTAAATAATTTAAATGATTTACTTTGCCCATTTGTCTATACCCCTCAAGAATCTAAGAAATGATATGATCTTATGGGCAGTGAAGAGCTTCTTGGTTAAATAAGCTATAAGGTTGCTGCTTCATTTGGACAGCAACACTCACTGCTCTTAAAGTAAAATGGAAACATCACATCTCAGTCTACTGTTTCATTATGGAATTCATTGCATTTCATGTATGGTTTAGTTTTGTATTTTGCTGCTTTTGTTTTATATTCTGCCTTTCTTTTAATAAAGATGTATTCTTCGTTTATTACCCCCCACTGTTATTTGTAATCTCATTTATTCCATTGCCTGGAGATCCATTTAGTGTGCCTGTGTTTGTATTTGGTGCCAAATGAAGTTTACCTTTGTTGTATTTGTTCTCAGTATCTAACCGAGACAGGTTAATTTTTCAATGTTGGTGCAGGATTTTTATTTAGAGTGCCAACAATAGAATAACTCGGGGATTATGTAGAAAACAGAAATAATACTCAGCTTTGCCAAGTAGCATTCAGGTTTATTTACTTCATAGTCAACTGATTTTCCAGTTGTTGCTTATTGCATTCCCACCAAGTTGGTTATCTTGTTCATGCCACGTGGCCCCTCAAATTGTGATCCAACTGAGATGGGAGAAATTGCTTATTTGTTCACTGCTCTTCACATATGCCAGAGGGAACTAGCACCAACAACTCCCACTGTGTACTTTTGAGGACTTTGTGTGGTTGATGAATTCAAGTATGTGATCTCACTCCTTCAGATTCCTGTAATAATATCTCATTTTGACTGCTTCACTTCCTTTTCTTTTTCATGCTGTTGATGTTAGTCACTCTGGCATTGCTACCAATATTGCTACAATAAATCAAGGGGATCTTCATGTATTGTCACTTGGCCCATTTATTAAGGTTTTCTTTCACAGAATGAAGGCAATTTTGTGTCAGGTACCAATTTAAACACCAGCATAAAAATTGATTTCCATCAACTGGGCTAGCCAATGACTTTGGTACTTCATTGTGAACCTTGATTTCCTGGCATCAACAATTTGTAAAATCCAAAATGGAATTCTCTGCTGTATGTGTAAATTAATTACTCTGGGAATAATAGGAAATGCATTGGGAGCAGTCTTTTCTGGCCTTCAGAGGAAATCTGCTTCATTTCATAAAATCTCTACAATGCAGAAAGAAGCTATTTGGCCCACCGACTCTCCAACAGAGCATCTTACCCAGGCACTATCTCCATAACACATATTTACCCTGCTAATCTCTCTTAACTTGCTCTTCTTGGGACACTAAGGGACAACTTAGCATGGCCAATCCACCTGACCCGCACATCTTTGGAGTGTGGGAGGAAATTGGAGCAACCCAGAGGGAACCCACGCAGATGCGGAGAGAACGTGCAAACTCCACACAGACAGTGACCCAAGGTCAGAATTGAACCTGGACCCCTGGCACTGAGAGGCAGCAGTGTTAACCACTGTGCCACCAAGCTTGCCCATTATAGTTAGGATTGAATAAATCACATTCAACAGTTTTTCTTCCAACTCCTCACCTTGACCTGAAACTCCTACCCATCAAAAACTTCATCAAACCTATCTCTTTGCTCCCCCCCACCTTCACCTCCCAAGTCTTTTATAATTGAGTACCCAGGAATATTTTACTAAAATGAGGCACCATATCATTCAAGTTGTTCTATTCTTTTTTCGCATTTTATTTTACCACCTTAAGGATCAACATAGAAGCAGACCACTCAGCCCACCATACCAGAGCCACCGTTCTGCAGCATCTTGGGATATTTACTGCACTAAATACACTATATCAGTGCTGGTGTTGAGTAAATAATTCTGATTTCAACCATCTGCTGCATAGACCATGTCATTTTGCAGTCCTGTAGTCTCCTCAATGGGCGTATTTACAACCCCTGGTCTCAGCATCACCCAATATTTATCAAATTTCCTTAATCCCATGTTATGAACAAAGCTTGACAGGAAGGACTGAGCAATATCTTAATCTGGATAATCCACAGCAGGAGACCTTGTGTGCATTAATCTAGATTACACCTTTTATTAACATGAGTGAATAAATGACAAGGTAAGTAAACAATCAAAGGCAGAGTTTGGTTTAAATATCCTACAACTGACTTAAAATAATTCACTTGCTATTTATTTTATAGGGTTTATGCACACACTGAATTTATTGCAAAACATTTTTGAAGAATTGCCACTTAGGTGAATGAGTGTGGTTCTGTTCCTGCTCGTTTAATGGTCATTGAGTGATATTGCCCAATTAGTGTCAGTTAGTGACGAATAATGTGTGGTCTCATGTTAAGATCTCTTATCAACCAGGAACTTGCCTGAGAAGCTCCTTTCACAAAGGCCCTTAGCAGCTGTTGGAAAGATGTATATCCTATTTGTCTGTATTGGATTTAAAGCAGGCCCATAAATGATGAGGACAAATATTAATCTGCTGTGCCATCCAATTCCTCCACAAATTTAATTCATTTCTAAAATTAAAGGCAATAAAAGAAAATCAGTTTTATCAGCTTCTAAAAATATTCCATATTTTATACAGCTTAGTGTACTACATTCTTCAAGGGTTCTTGCAGAGTATTAATTGAGAAGTATGACTGACGCTAGCTTTTTTTGAAGAAGTTAATGTAATAATTTAGTAGTTAAGGATCAAATCCATGTGGCTAACATACATGGAGTATTGGAAAAGTATTTAATAAAACTTGCATGGAATGTACCTTCCATGTTACACAATGTATTTGAAAAAGCCTAAGATATGAAATGAAACACTCCAACCTGGATTATAAATGTATAGATATTAGGTGTAGATTGTCATAATGCAATTTAATTCTTCTACTAGCTCATTTGTTGGTGACTATCTTAATAACACTATTACCTTAAAGAAGCATTGAACAGAGTTTTAAAGTTTATTTGTTAGTGTCACAAGTAGACTTACATTAACACTGCAATGAAGTTACTGTGAAAATCCCCTAGTTGCCATACTCTGGCGCCTGTTCGGGTACACTGAGGGAGAATTTAGCATGGCCAGTGCACCTAACCAGCATGTCTTTTGGACTGTGGAAACCAGAGCACCCAGAGGAAACCCACACAGATATGGGGAGAACATGCAAACTCCACACTGACAGTGACCCGGGTTCCTGGCAGTGTGAGGCAGCAGTGCTAACCACTGTGCCACCATACAGAAAACTTCATCCAGTGTTATCAAAACAAAATATAGGAATTTTTGAAAATGGTTTATGTTCCGCTTTTTGGGAGAGAAAAGGAGAGAGGTTTTTTATACAGTTTTTTATACATTTGTTCTATTTAATGGTGATCTACAATTGCATCATAGTAATGCCAATTTCTGCATATTACTTTTGTCACCTTACTTGGTCAAATTCATTGTTAACTTCTCACCCAGATGATGCTTTGCAATTTTTACCAGTTAAAATCAGAAAATTATCAGATTGTGATCGTACCGTGTTTCTAGTTGAAAAGGATTTCCGATTCCTGTTCCTGTAATGCCCAGTGTAAAAAAAAAGTAAATACATTTCACTCAGCACACATCAATAATTTTGGAATAATGTGAAACATTCTAATCTTTTAATTTCACACCTTACTTTTTGAACACTGAAATATCTATTATCATTGGTTAGTGGTGAAGCTTCAAGTTAGTTTTAATAATGGTACTGGCTACTACTTGGTCAGAGTAATGACTAGCAGCAGAGAGGACCAGTCTTCACTCTGCCCGAATTTCATGCTTATTTGCTGGTGTCTATCGCAGAAGGAGTTGCACAAGAAGCCCATCTTGGAACATGAGAGTAGGAGTAGGCCATTCAGCCTGTCGAGCCTACTCCGCCATTCAGTTAGATCACAGCCGATCATCTACCTCAGCAACGCTTTCCTGTGCTATCCCATATCCCTTGTTGTGATTAGTGTCCAGAAATCTATTGTTTTCTATCTTGAACATGCTTAATGGTTGAGCTTCCTTCTGTGGTACAGAATTCCAAAGAGTCACCACCCTCTGAGTGAAGGTGTTTCTCCATCTCAGTCCTAAATGGCCTGCCCCTTATCCTGAGACTGTGCCTTCTGGTTCTAGACTCACCAACCAGGGGAAATGTTCTGTCTATATCTAGCCTGTCAAACCCCGTGAGAATTTTGTAAGTTTCAATATGATCACCCCTCATTCTCTAAAACTCTAGAGAATTCAGGCCAAGTTTCCTCAGTCTCTTCTAAGGCAGTCTTGTCATCCCAGGGATCAGTCTGGTGAACTTCCATTGCACTCGCTTCATGGCAATTATATCCTTCCTTAGATAAGGATACTAAAACTGTACACAATACTCCAGGTACAGCCTTGGCAAGGCTCTATATAATTGCAGCAAAACACCTTTACCCCTGCGCTCAAATTCCCTTGTGATGAAGGCCAACATACCATTTGATTTCCTAATTGCTTGCTGCATCTGCATGCCAGCTTTTAATGACTCATGAACAAGGATATTGGGCATCAACAGTTCCCAACATCTCACCATTTAAGGAATATTCTATCTTTCAGTTTTTTCTAGCAAAATGAATAATTTAACACTTGTTCACGTATCCCATCTGCCATGTTCTTGCCCATTCACTTAACCTGGCCAAGCCCTTTTGAAGCCTCCTCACAACTTACATTTCCTTCTAGTTTTCTGTCATTAGCAAATTTGGTAATATGTTTGGTCCCCAAATCCAATCATTTATATGGATTGTGAACAGCTGTGGTTCTGGCACTGATCTTTGTGGTACCCCATTGGTAACAACCTGCCATCGTGTGACTGACCTGTTTTTCTGTTTTCTGTTAACTAATTCTTAGTCCAAACCAGTACGGTGCTGTCAAGAATTGATCTGCACTTTTATGTTTTGATTTACTTTGATTTATTATTGTCATATGTATTAACATACAGTGAAAAGTATTGTTTCTTGCGCACTATATAGACAAAGCATACCGTTGATAAAGAAGGAAACAATAGTGCAGAATGTAGCATTACAGGCATAGCTAGGATGTAGAAAAAGATCAGCTTAATGCAAGGTAGGTCTATTCAAATGCAACAGGGAAGAAACTGTTCTTGAGTCGGTTGATACGTGTCCCCAGACTTTTGTATCTTTTTCCCAATGGAAGAAGGTTGAAGAGAGAATGTCTGGGGAGCATGGGATCCTTCATTATGCTGGTTGCTTCGCTGAGACAGCAGTAAGTATAGACAGAGTCAATGGAAGGGAGGCTGGTTTGTGTGATGGATTGGGCTACATTCACAACGTTTTGTAGTTCCTTGCGGTCTTGGGCAGAGCAACAGCCATACCAAGCTGTGTGATACAACCAGAAAGAATGCTTTCTATGGTGCATCTGTTTCTCAGCAATTTGCATTCCTCTTCACTTTTCTCTTTCTCTATCAATTTCTTGGTCCTCCTTTGTTGGATTCTAAATTGCTCCAAATCCTCAGGTTGACCACTTTTTCTGCCAACCTTATAAGCTACTTCCTTTGAGCTGATGCAATCTCTAACCTATTTTGTTAGCCACGATTGATTTACCTTTCCTGCTGGGTTTATTGTATCTTTGAGGAATGTATATTTATTGTAAACCATGTAATACTTATGTTGCCTATTTACTATCAAAATCTTTAGTGTATTTTCCCAATCCACCGTCACCAACTCACTTCTCAAACCTTCACTGTTTCTTTTGTTCAGATTTTAAGACCCTAGTTTTGGAATGAATGCATCACTTTTACCCGATACCTCCCTTACAAGTTTAGTCTTTGGTAAAATCATAGAATCCTACAGTGCAGAAGGAGGGCATTCGGCCCATTGGGTCTGCACTGACCACAATCCCACCCAGGCCCCATCCCTGACACTAAGGGGCAATTTTAGCATGGCCAATCCACCTAACCCGCACATCTTTGACTGTGGGAGGAAATCGGAGCACGTGGAGGAAACCCCCACAGACACGGGGAGAACATGCAGACTCCACACAGACAGTTCGTTGTGAAGCTAATGTAATATTTGTTAAATTGTCTTCTCAATGTTTGATCTATCTACCTGAATGTGTAGGAAAATAAAAGTAAGTTGGAAAAGCTTAATCCATATTTATGCAGGAAAGAAACGAAGAATGGTGTATCTTACAAACAGTTGTGATACATGAAGAAGGTTTAAATTTGGTGATGTGAAAGGTTAGTTAATAAGAGAATGATGACTTCTGTGAAGTAAAAGTGATTTAATTTCTTTTCTTGCATAGTGACACAGCTACAAACAAATCTTACCACAGTGCAAGAACTTCTGGAACAGCAGCAAGAGAGGTTACAAGAGCTTTCCCAAGAATTGGCTGGTACCAAGGTAACTATTACTACAAACACAGCTTGTTTCAAAAAATGGCTCATTCCTGTTAGATCTAAGTGAATTGGAGGTGTCAATAGTAAGAAATAACACTAACTGAGCCAACACTATAGATTATATACCCCAATCATATGCAAAATGTTAATGGAACTCATAGAAGGGACAACTTCACCAACTGCAGTCCTCAACTTGTACTTTTAATACCTTAATATTGAATCTAGCTGGGGTAAATGCATGAGGTTATCGGGCTGTGGGGATAGGGCCTAGGTGGGGTGCAGGCTTGATGGGCTGAATGCCTCCTGCACTGCAGGATTCTATGATTCTACTTTGTTTGCTTCTTACTATAGAGTAGTTATAAGCATGTAACTACTTGAAATATTTGCTTCAAATCAGTATGCAGTGACAACCGAATTGAGATGCAACACGGATTATTTTATGAGTTCAATCAAACTTTTTATGAAAATCCACAAATATTAAACAAATGCCTACATCTGGGTTGATGTACCTCAATGTTTAATAAGCAACTGTTGTGTGCATTTCTTTGATTTTGTTGAAACTATCTTTCCTTTGCAAACAATTAGCAGGTTAAATGTCTCATTGCATCAACACGTTCCCTTTGTGGTTCATGCAAGATAGAAATTTGGACAATGTGCTCAGTTACTCAGGAGTCCTGAAAAGCTGTGCTGAGTGTATTTCCGATAGGCTTTCTGGCACACTTTAACCTGATCACTAACAACGTGATAAGATATTGCCAGGGAGATTTATTGTATAACTGCTACCAATCTTCAAATGGTATGTCACCTGTAGGAACGATGAGAAAAACAGAGACAGGTTAGGAGGCATAATAAGCCTGACACTGAATAAATATATCTTAAAAGCTAAATCCAGAAAGATTAGGAAAGAATAAAGTTAATAAGCGGAGAGCTTAATTAGAGCGGTTAGGATATGCTTCAATCAATGAAAAAAGTTAGAATAGAGAGTAACGCCAATGAACCAAGGATATCAAATTGGACTGACTCTTGGTAGAGCATTAGACTGTAAGCTAGAGAACTATGTTCAATTGCAGCTCTATGAGACTGGCTTTTATAGTAAGCTGGATGTCTTCTTTTACAACTGAATTAAAGCATCTTTAACTTGAGTGGAAGATAACGTAAGTACCAGGACTGGTTCCACCTCCCAGACTTCCTTCTTGTTAGTATTCACGATGCTTCAAAGCCCCGACAGTTTGGTGAAGTAGAAACATCTGTTTGTGTCAGACCAAGGCCAACCATATCTATGATTGTATAGTTTTTCCTCCATTCACACAGCTGACTCACCCCAAAATATTCTGCTGACCCTTGGATATTCAGGCTGACTTATGAATATTGGTCGCGTGAGTGGGATACCAGAGAAGGGAGACTGGCACCTGTGGAACTGGCACCTAGGATGAGTTGGTGCCTTTAGGAAAACAGGGTAAAAGCCAGTGAGCTGGGAGACTTTGACCTAATATGATAGCACTTTCACCTCTGAGTCTGAAAGTTATCATAGAATCTCTACAGTGCAGAAGGGGGAATTTGAGTTCATTGAACCTGCACCGATCCCCGTAACCCCATGCATTTACCCTAGCGAGTCCCCCTGACACTAAGGGGCAATTTAGTATGGCCAATCAACTTAACTTGCACACCTTTAGACACTAAGGAGCAATTTGCCATGGCTAATCCACCTAACCTGCACATCTTTGATGCATGGGAGGAAACCCATGCAGACACTGGGAGAATGTGCAGACTCCACACAGACAGTGACCCAAGCTGGGAATTGAACCTGAGTCCCTGGCGCTGTGAGACAGCAGTGCTAACCAGTGTGCTACTGTGCTGCCCCAATGAAAGCCCCACTCCAGAGATACCAGCATCAAAGTCTAGGCTGACATGCCACTGCAGTAATGAAGGAGTTCTACACTGTCCTATGATATGTTAAACTGAGGTCCTGTCAGATTTTTAGCACTGTTTCTTAGAAAAGCTGGAGAATTCCCCCCATTGTCCTGGTCAATATTAATCTCTCAAAAAATATCACTGTAGCACATTATCTAGTAATTACCACATGTGGGAGCTTGCTGTGCACAAATTGGGTCCCACAATTCACACAATGCGAGAATGAAAATGAACACTGAGTCCATGCACTCGCTAATGCATGGACAGAATATCCCAGAAAAAACACTTAACATTATGTGAATGACTTTTAAGATGACGTTCTATTATCTACTTAAGAACAAGTTTGAAGATTATAAGAACATATCTAGATAGGATTCAACAATTGGAGATTATTCTGTGTCTTCAGGACTATGGATGTGTTATTTACAAGATGGCTGAGCTGAACTAATCAGTGAGAGCTGTTTTGTTAGTTTAATGTTCTGAAGTTTTACTTGATTATTTTTGGGAGTTGATAAATTTTACTTAAAACCCTATGCTAATTCAGATGCATGAGTACTTGGGTTCTGTCTGTGATGAGTCAGATTTTACCTGAAATGGGTTTACTAATCTAAATAGCCTTGTCTTATTCTCTGTTCCGCTTTAATCTATATTTGTGCTGCGCATAGGACTAATAATGACTGTCATGATGTTTCACCCAAGCTGGATTAACAAATGTTAATATTGCAAACATTCTATTGACTTTGAAGCTTTATTAACATCAGAAAAATGGTTGTGACTTTTACATGATGTTGGCCATCATATAGAATACTAAAAGTAGAAGGAGAAGCTGTAGATGTTTCACAGCTTCTTAGGACCTCATCGACCTAACATGTTAGAGTTCAGTTACTTAAAGCATTTGCATCAAAAAAACCATTTTTTGTAAAGAACTATTTTTCAGATTTACAAGGATCATAATTGCAATGGAAAATTGCGTTTTCTAGGTTTAATCATGATGTAATTTTTTTTGTGATTTAATGCTCTGCGTTAATGTCTGGAAGTGGAAACTTTAATTAGAAACTGCCACAACCTGTAATTAAACTAAACTAGATGTAAGTAATATCTCCCTTCTCCATCCCCATCTCAGCCTGTCTTCTGACTAAATGCTTATCCATCCTTTAGCTATTTTCAGTCTCCGCTATTGCACCCTACTCTGCTGGTCAGCTCACTTCCTCCACCTTCGATAAACCCCACCTCATCCAAAACTCCTAAACAGCAGCATATCCCAGTCACTCTTCATCCAGCGTCTAACCTCTGAGTGGTTCCAAGTTCAAGTCCTACTGTAGGCCTTAAGCAAAGAGAAAAGGCCAACACTCCAGTGCAGTACTGAGGGAATGCTTTTTAAGACTTGGCGTTCTAAGCAGGTGTCAACCATTACTCAGGCAGGAATCCAACTTCAGATGCACACCGGAGAGATGCTAACATTCCTTGGGGCATTAGAGTGGACATCATATACGACAACCAAGAAGCAAGAGCACAGCTCGTGGTGATAAAAGGGAAGGGGTCTAGTTTACTAAGTTATGATTGGCTCAATAAAGTTCTGTTGAACTGGGGTGAGATTAAGCACGCACAGATGACAGAGGATGTCATTCAGAAATATCCTGAGGTCTTGAAGGAAGCTCTATACCCCAGAGTGTGTCTGAGATCATTTCAATGCATAGTAAATAGCAAAAGTTTACAGGAAGTCTCTACAGACTTCAACAGAGTTGGTGTCACTGTATTGAGTACATCACAAAGAAACAAAATGGAAATGAGGGCCAGCACAAAATAAACTTTTCATGAAAGTTTAGCCAGGTAATTTGTTTGGTGGCCTAATGTGAATCAGGATTTGGAGATCAGGGGCGGCATGGTAGCACAGCGGTTAGCACTGCTGCTTCACAGCTCCAGGAACCTGGGTTCGATTCCCGGCTTGGAGTGTGGAGTTTGCACATTCTCCTCGTGTCTGTGTGGATTTTCTCCGGGTGCTCTGGTTTCCTCCACAGTCCAAAGATGTGCAGGTTAGGTTGATTGGCCATGCTAAAATTGCCCCTTAGTGTCTTGAGATGTGTAGGTTAGAGTGATTAGTGGGTAAAATATGTAGAGATATGGAGGGTAGGGCCTGGGTGGGATTGTTGTCGGTGCAGACTCGATGGGCCAAATGGTCTCCTCCTGCACTTTAGGGTTTCTATGATTTCTATGAGAAGATGGTGCCACCAGCATCACTACATCCTTGGGAGTGGTCTGATCATCCATGGCCTAGACCTCATTTGGACTTTGCAGGGGTTTTTATGGGTCGTATGTTTCTATCATCATAGATGTACACTCTAAGTAGTATATCATGAACAACATCATATTTCCCATTACAATAGAAAAGCTACGCCAAGTTTTTGAAACTCATGGTTTACTGGATTCTCCTGTTTCTGATAATGGTGCAATATTTGCAACTGATTCATTCCAAGAGTTTATGCAAGGGAATGGGATGCGTCCCATGCGTGCTGCGCCCTTTCAGACAGCTTCAGATGGTGAGCTGTTCAGACACTGAAGGATTGAGGAGACACTTTGGGAACCCAGGTCTCGTGATTCTTGTCCCAGTATCATATCACACCTCCAACAACAGGACTCCCACCAGCTGAATTACTGCAGGGCAGGAAGCCAAAGTCTCACCTGGATCTGTTACATCCAGGTGTCAAAGTGAGAGTGGGAAGGAAACCAGAAAAGCAGGTGAGACGTGACTGCCATGCTGAGGAGAGACATTTCAAACCAAATGATGCCATCTTTCTAAGGAATTTTGGCAGTAACCAATGTTGACTGCTTGGAGTTATTTTCAACCAAAGTGGCCCGGTGTCTTTGATAGTGAAACTGACCAATGGAAGATTCATTTGCAGACACTAGTGTCACATTCATCTACACCATGACCCAGAGAAAGCAAAAGTTCCAGATAACACAACAGAAGAAAATGCTGCTATGGATACTCAACAGGAAGTGGATCCTGATGTGTAAGGATTTCCAGTGAACTCTACTCAGACATTCATGCACAGATATTCAACCTACCCCTGTGCTCACAGTCCAACTCCACTGAAACCAGTCTCAGTGGTACAGGTCACCGTGTGGTTGCAGAGGTCCTGAAAGACTGATGTATAGTTGAAACATGAGTTTCATTATGTTTCTTCCCTTAAGGAAGGTTGAAACTGAAAGATGGGGGAGAAATGTTATAGAATGTCATAGTAAGCACCTTCCTAGTTGAACGAATGTACTGATATCTTTAGCAGGTTTGAGCATGCGTGAGTGTTGCAATCTTAGTCTTAACGTGTGGGAACAGTGTCATTCACTGCCTCCAGTTCTGAGTCCATGCTGTACTGTATTTTGATATTTTTATAAGAAGATTGAATATCTCAATGCATTTGACCACCCTTTTGTTTCCAAGTTACCCCACCGCCCCTCCTTTATCATGCCTCCCTAAAACTCGCCTCTTTAACCAAGCTCCTGTGGCTGCTCAGCCTGGCTGAGCAGCTGTTTGCTACACATGGTGGATATCCAACTCCGGCAAATCATCAGGATTACTTCTGGAACATTTAGATCAATGCAGTTCCAGTGGCTTCCTGTGCCAGCCCACATTGAACCTCCTGATGTCTGCAGGAAACACATCCTCCTCAAACAGCACCATCGATTGACAGCTAACAAAGCACTCTTTTTGACACAGGACTTCAAAAAAAGGCAGTTGTTTGAAATCCCACAATCCTGAGTGGAACACATTCCAATTTCTACAAACTGCTGAGAACTCCACCATTCGATTCATATTTCTGGTTATCTGGAAACTTACCCAGCAGTGAAGTCCCAGGTTTCAACCTTCCACCAAAAATCTGGACATCCCTCACGAGTGACACATGAGGAACAGCACAAATTGTGCTTCTGACTACCCAAGTCAGACCGTCACCCAGACACTGAACTTCTGCCCTGAGAGATCCATTCCTGATGGCGTGTCAGCCAATCACACTACGTCAGCTGAAACTGTTTATTGGATTTTTAACGTTGATCTCAAATTAAAACTGTTTCCCCTGCCATATAGAAAAACAACACCTCCTATATCCTACTTAAGTTTATTTCTGTCTGATTATACCCCTGTGAAGTGCCTTGGGATGTTTCCCAATGTTGAAGGCACTTTATAAATGCACATTGCCATTAAAAGGGATTGGGTTATTAACATTCATACCTTTTCGTGTACTTAAAGCAAATAGATCAGCAACTGGATCAGTCCAAAGATGTGCAGATTAGGTTGATTGACCCTAGTGTCAGGGGATTAGTAGGGTAAATGTGTCGGGTTACTGGAATAGGGCTTGGGTGGGATTGTGGTTGGTGCAGCCTTGATGGGCTAAATGGCCTCCTGCACTGTAGGGATTTTATGAACTGGGACCTAGAAGGGAGTATCATTGAAAAAGCAGAATTTAGCTCGAGGAAGCTGTCTTAACATTTTGGTGCTCTTTCTGCTGAACATTCTCAGTTAATAGAGTTTTATAACGTGGAATGAAACCCTTCAGCCCATCATGTTTATGCCAGCCATCAAGCACCGAGCTATTCTAATCCCATTTTCCAGCACTTGGTTCATAGCCTTGTGTGCTTTGACATTTCAAGTGCACTTCTAAATACTACTTGATTGATTATAAAGAGAAATAGGAGCTGGAAATTAGAAAAATTAAGGGGCAGATACATCTTGAATTAATGAATGTTCTTTTACAATAAAACAAACTTTATTCTAGCTGTGTCTGACTTAATCAACTTTAGTGCCTCGTGAGTTACAAACTTGAAAGTGCACAAAACTCTTCAATTCCTTTCAAACCGTCCAAAAGCATCAGAGATTCTCTCTGATGTGCTGCCACAGTCAGTCTGTCATCCTACAAATCTGTCCACTTTTTCTCCCGCTTGGAAGTGATGAAGGTAAGAAACAATGAGTGAAGCCAAAAACCGAGAGTCTAAATATAAAAGGAAATTATGTATCTGTAGTACAAGTCATCATTGGTTCCTTACCAACTGTTCAGATGCATGCAAGAAAGACCACTTTCAAAGATCCCATTACAAACACTGTCATTGGTTTTTCTTTTGCTGAAGTTATACTCCATGGCCTGAAGTTTGTGTTAAGTGGTGAAGCAACGGGCGCTTACCACTGACCCCTAAGCGCAAACTTACCTAATTTGATGGTGGAGCAAAATTCCACAAGGAAGGGGGATTCCTTCACAGTGGTCTTCAGTGTGGTTCTGCCACGTCCTTTAATGCAGACAAAATGGCAGATTTCCTAGTGCAGTGAATACAAGACACGCCCACAGGATCTATCAAAACTAAACTGCTATCTGCTGCAGAATCTGTCAGAATAGATTCATGTCATTGGAACAAAAGATTAAAGCAGATACATAGGAGCAGAATATATTTTTTAAAATCCTGTTTATACATTTTTTAAAAGTCTGATAAACAATATTCATCTGAAAGGGCATAAATTTATACATCTTTTAGGGAATAAGATGGTGTCCCAATAATGTTCAAAAGTCTCTTAATTAAATGATTTAACAATTCAGTTACGCCCCACAGCCAGTTTGGAAGTTGAAATGCCTTTCAGTACTGTTGACCTCACTGCTTCGAACTTTTTAATTATTGCCGTAGTGACTCCAGAGGCTCTTTTCTTCTGGAAACACTAGGCTTGAAATATTTTGTTATTAGTGGGCAATCAACCCAAATTCTCACCAGTGCTAGATCTTCCTTTTGAATTTTGAGGCCAGTGATTGCAGTCACTTAGCCTCTGGAGCAGCGTAGAACGACCCCGTGACACTTCCAGATTTATGTGCTACTGTGCACGTCTCTCAAAGTTGCTTTTGTCTCTTACCAATGCAATGATGGCAAACTTTATTTTTATTCATTCATGGGATGTGGATGCCACTGGTTGGGCCAACATTTATTGCCAATTACACTATTTCAGAGGGCAGTTCAGAGTCAACCGCACTGCTGTGGATCAGGAATCACGTGTAGGTCAGACCAGGTAAGGATGGTAGATTTCCTTCCCTAAAGGCTATTAGTGAACTATATGGGTTTTTACAACAATTGACAACACTGACAGCCTCACCATTATTAGCACTGCAAAATCTGGACACTTGCATTGATATGCCCCATTAATGTGAAATGAAGGTGGCATGGTGGCACAGTGGTTAGTACTGCTGCCTCACAGCACCAGGGATGCAGGTTCGAATCCCAGCTTTGGTCACTGTGTGGAGTTTGCACGTTCTCCCCGTGTCTGCGTGAGTTTTCTCCGGCTACTCCGGTTTACTCCCACGGTCTGAAAGACGTGCTGGTCAGGTGCATTGACCCAAACAGGTGCCAGAGTGTGGCTACTAGGGGAATTTCACAGTAACTTCATTGCAGTGTGAATGTAAGCCTACTTGTGAATAATAAATAAACTTTGAGTTTATGTGCACTGCCTATTTAAAATTTGAATTAACACTGGAGTTGCCTTGCATCTGGAGGGGTCACTGATCATGTGTGCTTTCCGTTGGTTTGGTATATCTGTAACTGGTGCCAAGTTGATTTTTTTAAAAACCTGGCATTGAAAGAGCTTGAGCAGTCAACTGAAAGAAGAGACGTATGTGATGATGATTTCTTTTGCAATATTAAATATTTCACCAGCCGTGATGGGACCAGTGTGTGGAGTTTCATGCAAAGCGAAGCTCTGTTTATGTTCTATGCAGAGTGACATGAGCAGCACTGAAAGTCTCTGCTGCCCACTCGCACTGTCCAGGATCACCTTACTGATGCCACAGTAAAACTATTGTTGATGGAGAACCGGAGACCATTCTAATAAAACACCTCTATACCAAGCAGAATTTACCCTGATCTTGAGCCATATGTGGGGGTTTATTGCTTTGAATAAGAAATTTCTGAAACATGTTGGAGAGACTATAACTATGTAAAACGACACAAAAAGAGACATCTCTCCCCTCCCCAGAGAACCTGCTGGAAATTGGCAGGTGTTACATTCCACCCTGGGCCAGGTGGGAAATTCAGCATATGTGAAACAAAGGCTGTAACAAAATGATGAAATGACACAACAGGCGGATCATATTACCGTCCTCAGAATTAATTTCAAATTGATTTTGGAAACATAAGGGCCTTACATCAAAGCCAATGTGGAAAACTGCAGAATTGTTTCCAGGTGCTCTACAAGTGATTAGCAACACATGTTTCTTATAAAAAACACTTATCTTTAAGGCTTAGGGGTTTATGACTATTCAGCTGTTAACATTACTTAAGTGGCAACAGTTGGCAGAGCGCCCAACCATATGAACCAGCATTACCTGTACGCACACATATCCGAGGCTAAAGTTGAGAATGTATTGATCAATACTCAAATATTATTGTCAAGAATTGCCCACTTGTGCCAGATATTGGCGTGTGCTAAAATGACAGTCATATGAATGAGAATTACCCCATCTCTTCCAAAAGCCCCTGTCCATTTAATTGTTTATAAGGGAACACTTGCTTGTCTGATGCAACGTGGAAAGGTGTTTGGTTGGGAGCTACAGTTTTAATACAGTCTCGTGTTTTGAGATGGAAGTAGGTGCACGCAATGTGAGCCCCGATGTGTGTCTGTAACCCCCCCACCCCAAACAATTGTTTAATATGGATAGGTTTATGTTGAAGTAAACTATGAAAAATCATTAAGGAGGGAAAAGAGCTGACGTTTCGAGTCCAGATGTCAAAGCTGAACTTTGTCAAAGGGTCATTTGGACTCGAAACGTCAGCTCTTTTTTCTCCTTACAGCTGCTGCCAGACCTGCTGAGATTTTCCAGCATTTTCTCTTTTGGTTTCAGATTCCAGCATTGGCAGTAATTTGCTTTTATTTTATGAAAAATCATTGTGCATCTAACATGGAGGGTGGAAAACTGCACAAAAGCTAACTTGGCGATACAGTGCATGCTAATAACAAAGGTTTCGTTTTCGTGGAACATACAAAGTGAATTGCATACGTACAAGAGATGCAGCTTGTTAGTGTTAACTTTGACTGGTGTCACTGTCTAGGTAATCCACTTGAAGGCAACATTTGTCTCATGTACCCAGAATATAGGTCCTAATATCTTGCAATGAATTATGTTTGTCATATATATATATAAAAACATTAAAGCAAAATACTGCCGATACTGGAATCTGAAACAGAAATTGCTGGAAAATCTCAGCAAGTCTGACAGCGTCTGTGGGGAGAGAACAGAGCCAACGTTTTGAGTCTGGATGACCCTTTATCAGAGCTAAGAGCAAAGAGAATCAGCAGAGATTTATACTGTGGGGTGAAGGTGGGATGGGAGGGGGTGGATTGGGACAAGGGAATATAAATGAGGATACGGAAGGCTGAGAAGGTGCTAAAAAGTGTCCGTTAATTGATCAGAATGCATGAATGGCAGAATAAAGATACAGATTGTTAAAGGATTGCCTGAGGAATGTGGCAGTTGCCCTGAAAGGGGGGTAGGGTTGGGGGAGGGGCGTATGGAAAAAGAGCAAGGAGGAAAGCTGGAATGGAGAACTGGAAAAGGGAAGTGGGAAAAAAGGATGATGAGATAAAATGAAATGAAATAAAATAAATGGAAATGGGGTGAAGGTGGAGGAGAGAGTTGATGCTCTGAAGTTGTTGAACTCGATGTTCAGTCCAGACTGAACATTGCCCAATCTGAAGATGAGATGCTGTTCCTCCAGCTGGGGTTTGCCAGAACATTGCAAAAGCCCAAGGATGGATATGTGGACAGGAGGACAGGAGGTGTGTTGCAGTGTCAAGCAACAGGAAGGTCTGGGTCCTGCTAGCAGATGGACCAAAGGTGTTCAGCAAAGTGCTTATCCAATCTATATTTGGTCTCTCCAATGTAGAATAGACCACATTGGGAGCAGCGAATGCAACAGACCAGATTGAAGGAGGTGCACATGAAGCATTGCTTCACCTAGGAAGGGTGTTTAGGATCTGGGATGGTGAGCAAGAAGGAGATATTGCACCTTCTATGATTACATGGGAAGTGCCATGGACATGGGATGAAATGCTGGGTGTGATGGAGGAGTGGACTAGGATGTCCTGGAGATAGTGATCCCTGCGGAATGCTGACAGTGGCAGTGAGGGAAGATATGTTGGGTTGTAGCATCATGCTGGAGTTGATGGAAAAGGCGGGGGATAATCCTTTGAATGCAGAGACTGGTGGGAGGAAAAGTGAGGATAAGGAGGACCCTATCCTGGTTCTGGGAGGGAGAATTGGTGGTGAGAGCAGTGGCCCAGGGGATGGGTTGGACGTGGTTGAGAGCCCTGTCAACCACAGTAGGTGGAAAACCACGATTGAGGAAGAACATAAGAACATAAGAAATAGGAGCAGGAGTAGGCCATCCAGCCCTTCGAGCCTGCCCCGCCATTCAATAAGATCATGGCTGATCTGTCGTGGCTCAGTTCCACTTTCCCGCCCTCTCCCCATAACCCTTAATCCCCTCTCCTATCAAAAACCCATCAACCCGCGTCTTAAAAATATTTAGCGAGGCAGCCTCCACCACTTCAACGGGCAGAGAATTCCAGAGATTCACCACCCTTTGAGTGAAGAAGTTCCTCCTCAACTCCGTTCTAAACCGCCCCCCTTTTATCTTGAGGCTGTGCCCCCTAGTCCTATTGTCTTTTTTGAGCGGGAAGAGTCTTTCCACCTCTATCCTATCCATCCCATTCATCATCTTATACGTCTCAATGAGATCTCCTCTCATTCTTCTAAACTCTAACGAGTACAAGCCCAGTTTATTCAGCCTCTCCTCATAGCTCAACCCCATCAACTCCGGTATCAGCCTAGTAAACCTCCTCTACACTCCCTCCAAGGCCAAAATATCTTTGCGCAGGTGCGGCGCCCAAAAATGCACACAGTACTCCAGTTGCGGCCTCACCAATGCCCTATACAGCTGCAGCAAGACCTCCCTACTTTTATATTCAATCCCCCTCGCTATGAAGGCCAGCATCCCATTCGCCTTCCTGACCACCTGCTGCACCTGCAAGCTGGGTTTTTGCGACTCATGCACAAGGACCCCGAGGTCCCTCTGTACCATCGCCTGCTGCAGTTTTTCGCCTCGTAAGTAATAGTCCTTCCTACCATTTTTCCTACCAAAGTGGACCACCTCACACTTGCCAACATTAAATTCCATTTGCCATTTCCTGGCCCATTCGCCCAGCCTATCTAGATCCTTCTGCAGACTCTCCACACCCTCCGCACAATTTGCCGTTCCCCCAATCTTGGTGTCATCAGCAAATTTCGACACTCTACGCTCAGAAGGACATATTGGCAGCTTTGGAAAATGGCATCATCAGAACAAATGCAGTGAGGCGAAGGAACTGAGAGAATTGAATGGAGGCCTGACAGGATGTGGGGTGTGAAGACCAGTAGTCGAGGTAGTTGTGAGAGTTGGTGAGCTTGTAATGGATATTAATAGACAGTTTATCACGAGAAATGGAGACAGAGAGGCCAAGGAAGGGAAGAGAAGTGTCAGAGATGGACCCTTTGAAGGTGATAGACGGGTGGAAATTGGAAGCAAAGTTGATAAATCCAGGCCCAGACGAGAGTATGAAGCACCAAAATAGTTGTTGATATACTGAGAAAGGAGTTGTGGGAGGGGGTTGGAGTAGGACTGGAACAGGGAATACTCCGCACAACCATAAAGAGACAGGCATTACTGGGACCCATGTGGGTGCCCATAGCTACACGTTTTATTTGGAGGAGGTGAGACGAGTTAAAGGAGAAAACCCTGTGTTTTTCTCTCAGTACTAGATTAAAGTCCAACAAGTTTCTTTGGTAGCACTAGTTTTCAGAGTGTTGCTCCTTCAGGTGAGTGGCTCACCTCACTCACCTGAAGGAGGATCAATGCTCCAAAAGCTCATGCTACCAAATAAACCTGTTGGACTTTAACCTGGTGTTGTGAGACTACTTACTGTCCCCAGAGAATGCCTGACCTGATGAATGTTTCCACCATTTACTGTCCTTTTTTCTGATTTTTTAGAACATGCAGTATTTTGCTTTATGCTGCTACCTTATGCCACTACATTCCCTTTAAAGGTTAGGTTTAATTGATTTGAATTAGTTTTAGTTCACTGTGAACCAATTCTGTTTTTAAATGGATTTACTTCAAGTTCCCGATCTCCCCTCAGTTTTTCATAAGCTAAAATAATATACAGAAGTAGTACTGTGGTTGATTTTAGTATCTTAACGTGTTGGGTTTTTTGGTAAAATTTTGTAAACATTGGGAAAATTCTTGTAAAAGAACAAGAACAAACAAAAGTTGCAAGTCTCATTTCTTGTAAGTGATTTCAAGACAAAACAAAACTGTAAAAATACACCCTGCTCTTTGTCTCTCTCCTTTCCCCTGCTTTAAAAAGTAAAAAGTTAAGTTTATTTATTAATCACAAGTAGGCTTACATTAACACTGCAATGAAGTTACTGTGAAAATCCTCTAGTCGCCACACTCCGGTGCCTGTTGGGATACACTGAGGAAGAATTTAGCACGGCCAATGTACCCTAACCAGCACGTCTTTCAGACTATGGGAGGAAACCAGAGCACCTGGAGGAAACCCATGCAGACACGGGGAGACAGTGATCCAAGCCGGGAATCGAACCCAGATCGCTGGCCCTGTGAGGCAGCAGCGCCACCCTGGCTCAGTTAGTCACACTCATCTTTGTGTCATAAGCTTCTTTGCTCAAGTCCCACAGCAGGACCTGAGCACCTGAACACTCTGTTGCAGCGCTGAGGGACTGCTGCATTGTTGGAGGTATGTCTTTTAATGAGATGTAAAACCCAAGGTCCTGTCTGCCTGATCAAGTGGAGGTAAAATATCTAATGGCACTATTTTGAGGAGTTATCCCTGATGTCCATTGCCAGTGAGTTTATTTTTAATTATTTTGTGGGACATCAGTGTCGCTGATTGGCCAGCATTTATTGCCCATCTCTAGTTCAGAGGACAGTTGAGGGTCATTACAACTTCTGTCCAGTGTGTTGGGTTATGGGGATAGGTGGGGGAGAATGCCTGGGTAAGATAACTCGATAAGACAGTCAGTGCAGACTTGATGGGCTGAATGGACTCCTTCTGCACTGCATTGATTCTATAATTCTTCTAATGATTGCCCCTTGTAGATCAGGAGCAGCAAAACAACTCAGATTATCGTTATTCATGGCCATCAAAATAATCTGGACTCTGGAATAATTGAGTTAATTTTGGTTGTTCAACAATAACCCATAAAATATCTAAACTTAGCATAAAATTTCCTTTATTTTTAGATTTAGTTTGGTAATGTCACATAATATCCTTGTTAGATTTGTCAAAAAGCACGTTCATTGGCATACTGCATGATATTTTTCCCCAATAGTTTTAAAGTTTATTTATTAGTCACAAATAAGGCTTACATTAACACTACAATGAAATTACTGTGAAATTCCCCTAATCACCACAGTCTGGCACCTGTTCGGGTCAATGCATCTAACTGGCACGTCTTTCAGAGTGTGGGAGGAAACCGGAGCACCCAGAGGAAACCCATGCAGATATTGGAAGAACATGCAAACTCCGCACAGACAGTGACCCAAGCCGGGAACTGAACTGGGGTCCTTGGCGCTATGAAGCAGCAGTGCTAACCACTGTGTTACTGTGCCACCCATTCTGACCATTAATCGGTGCATGTTTTAGAGTGCTGTCCTTTGATTTCTGACAGAAGGTGCATGTGTATTTGCTATAGAAGAGATGGGATCAGAACTGACTGTGATGCAGTTGCAGCCAAATATCTTGCTTGCATTCACCCAGGCTTGGACATGAGCAATACTACATTGTTGAAATACTGGAAGGTGATGAGTATCAGTGAAACTGTGGCCCAGGCTAGGAATTATATTTGCAGGAAATATTACAGTTTGGGATTTTTCCAACACTTTGTTGATGGCTGGATGCCATTTCTCATAGCACCCTGAACTGAATTCCTAATGAACCAAAACCTCGATGTTCCACTTTCATGCATGGTTTAGCATACCCAGGTTTAGCATCTCATGCTGAAGAATACACAATATTCCCATCACATCTTTCTAGCACCTTCAAAGGCAGAAAATAGCAAGTTACTAAACTGTGTATAGGCTAAAAATGTTTGGTCAGATTTACCTACAGGTGATATATATGAAAGAAAAGATACATAGGAAGATGCTAGAAGGAAAATAACCAAACTTATGAATTGTTCTTGAAAGAATAACTGCAGAAAAGTAAGCCTCTTAGCAGTTCTTCTCAGTAAGTTCCTAATAATAGTTTCTGGTGATAAGATGCATGGCATTAATTCTTTGTAAATTGCTCTGCGCTATTGATAAATACAAGAAAATGTATCACGACAAATTCTTAATCCCTTCACTTAACTTTATGGCAAAAAAGGGTTCGGGATAACCACTCAGTTTATGGCTAGGAGTTAATGATGACTAATTTAATCATAGAACCGTAAATCACTACAGGGCAGAATGAAGCCATTTGGCCCATTGAGTCTCCAAAAGAGCATCTTTACCCAGGCCCATCCCTCTTCCCCCTAACCCTGTGCATTTGCCATGGCTAATCAACTCAATTTACACATCTTTGAACACTAAGGGGCAGTTTAATGCAGCCAATCCCCTAACCTTCACATCTTTGGAAACCGGGGCCCCGGAAGAAACCCACTCAGATGTAGAATGTACAAACTCCGTACAGACACCCAAGGCTGGAATCAAATCAAAAACCTGGGTAGCTTCCTGGGGAAGAGAATTCCAAATGCTAACAACCCTTGAGAGAAAAGAATTCTCCTCACGTTCTCCTCAGCTATCTTTGGTCTTATATCTTATATTCTTAAACTGTATCCTCTGGTTCTTGTTACTCCCACAAGTGGAAACATCCTCCACTATCTACTCTAACAAATCCCCTCAGAATCTTCAATGAGATCATCTTTCGTTCTTCTAAACTCCAGTGGGAAAGGGCCCAACCTTCCTTCATAAGCTAAGTCCCTCATCCCAGGTATGAATCAAGTGAACCTTCTCCGAACTGCCTCTAATGCAATTATATATATTTTTCAAATAAAGAGACCAAAACTGTATACAGTATTCCAGATGTGGTCTCACTAAGGTCCTGTACAGTAAAGCTTTCCTGCTTTCATATCCCATTCCCTTGCAATATTTGCCTTCCTAATCGCTTACTGTACCTGCGTACAAACGTTCTGTGACTCGTACGAGGACACCCAGATCCCTCTGTACCACTGGGCTTTAGAATCTCTTTCTTAAATAGAATACTGCCTTTCCATTCTTCCTGCCAAAATGGAAAAGTTCATATGTTCCCACATTATACTTCTGCCAAATTTTTGCCCACTCAAAAAGATCTAAATAAGGTAGGACATCTTTGTCCCCCTTAACAAGCCTCTTTTGGCCTATGGGCATGATGGCTTGTCTTCTATTCCTAGTGAGGAATGTCTTGTATGTGAAAGTTAAATAACATTAGTCTTTTCCTTTTCCAGCATTCAGTCCTGACACCGATTCCATTTTAAGGACACACTCTCAGCATTTTCTATGGTGTTTCTTCCATGCAGGTGTGATGGTGAAGTGTGTAGAAACTTTCATTTGAAGAAGAATTTAGTCTCAATTGCCAAGCAATTAAATATTAACTATTTTAAGTGGGCAAAAGTGTGAATTGATGACTGCTTCTCACACCTGGCAACAATTGGAAAACACAATCCCATCTGTGCGATTAAAATGAAATCAATGTTTAAAATACCTTTTGTTCTTTAAATAAAACCAATGATTTGACGAACTTGAGATGAAAGGTTTATTGAGGCTTTGAACCAAACATGCTGTCTGCAGCACTCATCACATGTTTCAAAGAAGCACTTAACCCCATTTTGAAGGTTACACAATTTTAAACATAAATAAACATAATAATTGTGCGGGGAAAAGAATAAAACACTGATCCTAACAGGACAGTTTTCCGCTTATTTGTTCTTTAACGTATCAAACATGTTCAACATCAAATAGAGGACATCACTAGGTTAGTATCCTCTTAGAGGTGCATTAATGCTAAGGTTGAAATCATTGTGAAATTGGTTCATGTCTGCATCTACACTAAAATAGTCTTGTGTAACTTGGGTGTTAATGATTAAACTAATTCTGGGAGAGTTCTTTATCTATTGACTGAAAGTCAGGTTGAATCCTGATTATGGGTACATCGACTGTAACTGTGATACAAATTCAAGCAAAACTGCTTATTATTGATGTTACTGTTGTAGTATAAACATACCTTTAGTTCTCTCTTTCTTGACGATACCTTCCCATTCTTCTGCTTTAACCATTGGTCAATCCTTAATCATCTTTCTTGTTGCTGGCAGTATTGTCTTGTTCTCGCCTTCCCGTAGAAAACATTCTTGGAGATCAAATATTCCCTTGTGTCGCAAACTTGTTTTCTGGTTCACCAGCTTAGGTTAGGTGCATTGGCCACGTTAAATTACTCCTCAGTGTCTAAAGATGTGTGGTTAGGTGAATTGGCCATGCTAAATTGCCTTTTGGTGTCTGAAGATGTGCAGGTTAGGTGAATTAGCCATGAGAGATGTGTGGGGTGAAAGGACGGGGGCAGTGGTGGCTGGGCCTGAGTAAGATGCCCTTCTGGAGAGTCAGTCCAAACCCTGTGGATCAAATGGTCTCCTTCGGCACTGGAAAGCTGCCAGAGCTTTCATTCTTTGCATCATCTCACATTTGAGTTGGTCCATGTGTTTTGATAAAGAAAAATATGCATTTATATATTTATACTGCAGCTCATCACAAGAGTAGTTTTTAGCCATTGAAGGATTTTCTTAAGTGTATTCACTGTTGTAGTGTAGGAAATGTGGCAACAATTTGTGCATAACAAGAATCCGAAAACAGCAATGAAATAATGACTGGTAGCCTGTTTGAGTTTAAGAGCCATGGGGTTATGCTGCAACTATACAGCATCTTGGTGAGACCACATTTGGAATATTGTGTTCAGTTCTGGTCACCTCACTATAAGAAAGATGTGGAAGCATTGGAGAGAGTGCAGAGGAGATTTGCCAGGATGCTGCCTGGTTTGGAGAGCAGGTCTTATGAGAAAAGGTTGGGGGAGCTGGGGTTTTCTCTTTAGAGCAGAGGAGGATGAGAGGTGACTTAATAGAGGTTTATAAGATGATGAGGGGGATAGGTAGAGTGGATGTGCAGAGACTATTTCCTCGGTTGGATGTAGCTCTTACTAGGGGGCATAACTATAAGGTTCATGGTGGGAGATATAGGAGGGATGTCCGAGGTTTGCTCTTTACCCAGAGAGTGGTTGGGGTGTGGAATACACTGCCTGCTGTGATACTGGAGTCAGACACTTTAGGAACTTTCAAGCGGTTATTGGATAGGCACATGGAGCACACCAGAATGATAAGGAGTGGGATAGCTTTATCTTGGGTTTGGACATAGCTCGGCACAACATTGAGGGCCGAAGGGCCTGTACTGTGCTGTACTGTTCTGTGTTCTATGTTCTATGTTTACCCTGCATTTAGGAGTGTTAGTGGAGGGTAAACATTTATCAGGACACCTATACTACTTTGAATAGAACCTTTGGGTTCTTTGCATCCAATGGAAAGAGCAGACAGAACCTTGGTTTAGTCCCTCATCCAATGGACAGCATTGACAGTGCCACAGGACAGGTTGTTGGTGATCTGGACACCTAGAAACTTGAAGCTCTCAACCATTTCCACTTCATCCCCATAGATGTAGATAAGGGCAATCCTCCACTATGCTTCCTGAAATCGATGACCATCTCTTTCATTTTGTTGACGTTGAGGGAGAGATTATTGTCATCGCACCAGTTCACCAGATTCTGTATCCCTCTTTCCTGTACTATGTCCTTCAGCTGGCTGTCTACCACAACATAAGACTTCGGCCAATTTTGTCCCCTGAAGCTGTTGCCTCACCAGTTTCAGTCCCTCACTCTCGCTCGCTCTCCCTCACTCTCTCCCGCTCTCTTTTGGGAGAAAAAGTGGATTTTATAATCTTGAAAATTGAAATCGAGGAGCTTGATGCTAACAATCGCCTGCTGTCTGAAAACAGGATAATTCTTTGGAATTGGAATTAGACTAGTTTTAGTAACAGAAGACCTTGCACAGACCAAGAGGGGGAAACAAGGGGCAGAAAAAATAATCAGCAACATGCTACACAGGAAACATGATATGTTATGCATAAGAAGACGTGGTACCTCAGCGGCGAGCTGTAATTTCTAGCACACTGTAGCCAATAGCAAGTTGTGTGTTTATTTTAGTTATTTTGTAACATAAACATGATTCCTCTGTTTTTCTCAGGCTTCTTCCTCTACAAATTGGCTTCTAGAGTCTCAGAGTATAAATGAATTGAAAGCTGAGATCACCTCATTGAAAGGACTTCTCCTAAGCAGGTAAAGTTGATCTGGACAAGAACCTAAATCAGAATGAAAGGATTGGTAAACTTGGTGGGCAGAGGGTGCTCTGATTCACCAAAAAGAAAGGCTTCTAAATGGGATTACCAGTGAATAAAGACTCTTGATTTGTACTTCTGAGGCCTAATGGGAAAAGGCTGTGGCCCGTCCAGTGGTGTGGAGATGCTGGCGTTGATCTGGGGTAAGCACGGTGAGAAGTCTTACAATAACAGGTTAAGGTCCAATAGATTTATTTGGTAATGCAAGCTTTCAGACTGCTGCTTCTTCATCAGGTTCACCTGAAGAAGGAGTGACGCTCCGAAAGCTTGCGTTACCAAATAAACCTATTGGACTTTAATCAGGTATTGTGAGACTTCTTACTGTTCATCCAGTGGGCACAGGTTCGGTTCCTGGGCTACACAAAGTTAGACGGCACAGCTAATACAGATATAGACTTCAGAACTCCAGGCTGGTGATCAGACAGTTTTTCCACTGCTGAGTATAATCCAATGGCAGAGGGTGGTGAGGATCCATCCCTGTCATTATTGTCTGGTAACGCACTGTGTTGGGACTTGAATATCAAGGGTGGCCACTTGACTGAGACATTGAAGTTCTGTTTGGAACAATATTCCAGTAAAAGCCAGCACGTTTAATAAAGAAAATTGGTATTAAAAAGTGCAGGGGTAACAGATACATCTTAAAGTGTTGTTTTTCATATAATCCCATGCTGACGTGCTCAGAACTCTCCTTTTTATCTTTACTCCCAGCTTCCCTCCATCCATTCCCTAACCAGCTTGGGTTATTTGTTTATTATTGTGAATGGTTCTCATAGAGAGTTGTTATTCTCTGGTAGGTGTTTAGTTATTTAGGCTATCGGTGTTCTCTTGACACCTTGGAGGGAAATGATCTCATCATTGACTATAGCGGGAAGGCATTACACAAAAGCATTGCTATTGTTCTCCTTGATTGCCGCCATGGGAGAGAGCTCTACAGAAATGTAACATAATCTTTCCATAAATCTCAGCCAGAAACGTTTCACACACAATGCTGGCTGGCTCGCAATCAAAACATAAACCCTAACAGGTTAATGCAGTGGGTTTTTGAAGTTCATGTGGGCATCACTGGCAAGGCCAACATCTGTTGCACTTGAGAAGTTGATGGTGAACCACCTTGAACTGTTGCAGTCTGTGTGGTGCAGGCAAACCCATAGTGCTATTGTGAAGGGGGATTCAGGATTTTGACATAGCGGCAATGAAAGAACAGTGATATATTTCCAAGTCATAGATGCCTGTGACTTGGAGGGAAACTTGCAGACTTCCATGCTACTCTCATCCCTCTAGGTGATAGAGATTCCAGGTTTAGGAGGTGCTGTCAAAGAAACCTTAGAGTATCATCACTGGTATGTTTTCCTTAGAATCTTCATCTGTATTTTGGATTAGTATTAGTGATTCCCTTGGATTTGATGACAGTGGTCTCTCCTGCATGTAGTCCTTTTATTTCTCATGCTTAGGAATTCATCTGTGCCCATCAATTTCTTACAATGCTATGGTATGATGCAAAAGGCTGGAAATGTAAGTTACTGTTGAAATATGTATAAGCAGCAAGAAAAAAATTGGGACTTACAGGTGAGACCACAGGAAAAGAAAGAGATAATCAAGAAAAGTTTTAAAAATTCTGAAGTCTACAGCATTAATTTTCTTCTGAGGGAATGGGACTCCACGCTTGTAAAAAAAAAGAATTTTTTTCAGCAGTAGAGGGTCAGTATTTATCCCTCATTAAACCAATATAAATGTAGTTACTACTAAATGTGTCATCCTAACATTACAGCTCTTTGTATGGAACTAGTGGGCAAGTACAGCAAGTTCATGTATTTGAGAGATTTGAATGCCAGGTCTGGCAGTGAGGGCTGTAACAGTGCACCCTGTGAAAATGCCAGGGTATCTCTGACAGTACAGGGGTGTTTAACTGCACCTGGGAGAAGGCAGAAGTTGCCATTATTATTAAAGCAAAACCTGGACCATTGCCTTCTAATCTGCAATGGGCACTGAGGCAAAGTGACTGTCGTAGTATAATTGAATGTGGAGGTTCTCCATGAAGTCTGAAAGAAATATATTTCAGAATTTTGACATTCCTAAAGTCAGATAGCAGTGCAATCGCCATATAAATTTGGTGTAGACTCCCAGTGGGGGGAAGGGAGATATGTCACATTTAGGCAAAGAAAGTTTACGCTCTTACAATAATAACATACTGAACTCTGAAATAGAGTTTACAGATGTTGCAGTTGTTTCCAGTAGATTTTAATGAAATTTGCTGATTATTAACATTCCTAATTTTGTATTTTGGTTGTAGGCGACAGTTCCCATCTTCGCCGTCCGCTCCAAAGATACCCTCTTGGCAGATTCCGGTTAAACCATCGACAATAGCCACATCGGTAGCAGCCAATCACAACAACAGCAGCAGCGATATCTCACCAGTCAGCATCGAATCGGCCTCTTCCTCCCCAGTGACAGAGAACCACAGCCCCGAAGGAGGGAATATCAGCAGCCATATGATTAGCAGCAACAAAGTAGATGTTAAATGTCAGGTGAGGATGGAAGTCCAAGGGGAAGAAGAAAAGAAACAAGAGAATGAGGATGAGGATGAAGATGATGATGTTAGTCATGTGGATGAGGAGGATTGTCTGAACGTGCAGACAGAGGATAGACGAGGTGGTGATGGACAGATAAATGAGCATGTGGATAAACTACGCCGCCCAGAAGGTGCCAGTAATGAAAATGACATTGACTAATTAGCAAATGTGATTCTGTGATTTGACCTCCATGAACAGAACGTCCCTAATTCCATTAATTTACTGTAAATACAGGCTTATTGCATCCTGAGCAGTGGATTTATGCTATCCAACGAATATGTAAACACCTGATCAATAAGTGTGGCCAGTTATACCCAGTTACACTTTTACACAGCCTGGTTATTGCAAGACCAGGCCAGAAGAGTTCGGAGTTCAGCGGAGTGAATTGCCTCAGTGGTGAAGAGGTCAAAATGCTCACCTTTTAATCTACCTGGTTGTAGGTTCAAACCCCCCGCAAAATTACACACCTTGCTTGTGATGTGTCTTGTTAGCACTCAGTCAACTCTTGATGCGATCTAGTCCCAACCAAGGAGATATGATTGGGCACTCAGCCCCACCTTTTGTGTGAAGCAGTAGTGCCCATAACAAGGCTGCGTTTGTTGGCAGCAGTCCACACTGGCTGCTAAGACCCGGTACAGTTGAAAGTTTGCTACGTACATGATTAGAAATGATAAATTTTGTGTTTGAGTTATTGTGGAATGGGAGTGAATGGAAATAGTGCATTCAAATTTTATGTTTGCATTAGAATAACTTTGTGTTAGGGTGTGACTTTAATTAGAGTGCACACACCCATCAACCAGGATAGATCTAAGGAATGGGAGAATAGGCTTTAAACCCAACTTCTGGTTCAAGTTCAAGAAAATCTCTTTGTCACTGTTGTACCATTATTTGTAGAATGTCTGGATTGTGAAATGAAAGAGAAGTATCAGTGCCAAATTGAATGTCATAGTACCACACTATCAAACCATCGCAGGGACTCACAAACTTGGAAGAAACTTCAGTTAACTCTGATGGAAATTCTATGAGACGAAAACCAACTTTGGTTTGATTTCGGGGCAGCAATATAATTCTTGAACTGTACCCATCTGATTTCAAATTATGAGCCAAGAGTCAGTCTTTAATATGGTATATCCATCAGGCATTGCTCCCTTTTCTTCCAAATCAGTTCAAAGTTAGTAGTAGAGTGTTTCAGTTGTCCGGTATGTACAACGCTGGTATCTCACTCCTTTTTAATTATAGTGGGGTAGGGCTGGAGGAGCAAGAACACTGCCTTTTGCATTTTAAGTACCTTTGCTTTAATTTGTTTTGACTACACAAGTTTTAATCGGGGCACGGTGGTACAGTGGTTAGCGCTGCTGCCTCACAGTGCCAAGGACCCGGGTTCAATACTGGCCTCGGGTGACTGCCTGTGTGGCGTTTGCCCATTCTCCCCGTGTCTGTGTGGGTTTCCTCACAAAGCCCAAAGATGTGCAGGTTAGGTGGATTGGCCATGCTAAATTGCTTCTCAGTGTCGGGGATTAGCGGGGTAATATGTGGGGCTGCAGGGAAAGGGCCTGGATGGAATTGAGGTCAGTGCAGGTTCGATGGGACAAATCACCTCCTTCTGCGCTATAGGGATTATATGAAAATGGTGGAAGATGGTGGCTGGTTTGGAGAGCAAGGTTATTCCTTCTTCAGAACTGTGCTTGTGGTGGTTAAATTGAACTTTGCAGGAAAGCACACAAAGTGGTTTGATACATGTGTTCATTAATTATGAAATACAGTTTATGATGTAGGCAATCCAAATAGTACTGTCTCTTTAAAGTTATTTAATATATGTCAAGTACTGGGATGAAACTACATCAAAAGGGCTGAGAGACGCTTGGGACTGGGAGTGACGGAGTTATAATCTAACATAAAATAAATTGAATGATGTTTTTGTAATTTATAAATGTTAATGTTGCAACGTGCTTTTTATAATCCCATCCCCCCCACCTCCCCCCCGCAATCCCCACCTCCCCCCGCAATCCCCACCCACCTCACTGCCCATTCCCAGCCACATATCGGAATACCTTTCAAGCCAGAAGGTGTTTATTTTCAAACATTGTGAAGCAGCGTACTTTTCCTGGAGGTCTCTGATTGCTGAGTAATTATTTCGGTGGTAATTATTTTAATCAAGCATTTACATTATACAGTTTTGCACTTGTATTGAAGTTACTTTGCAAGTAAATTTGATGATGAAAACATCCCCTGACCTTTCCAGTAGAAGGGATTCCTTATTTGTTTACTTATCTAGCACAGGCTCAGAGATGGTATTTAACTTGCTGTCAGTAGACCATGACGAACATTAAAAATAAACTTTCAGATCAAGGTGCTGAATAAAACGTGGTTAATGACTGGTCCGGAAGTGTAGCCATCTGCTTAGCTCCATAGCTGTTTTGTTAAAGCACAAATAATGTGACACCATCAGGACAAATGCTTTAGATAGGCTGGTGATTTAGTACCATTCAAATTCACTCAGAAGCCAACCCCACCAACTTTCTGTGCAAAATTGCCGATAGCTGGCAGTAATTTGAACTGTACGTGACTTGTAAGAGTTTGGGACATATGTTGCACCGCATTAAATGATTTGCTTGGAGGCTCGAGAAACCCAAGAAAAGCTTATGGATTGAAATTCTAACTATTACCCCATTTAATTTTATTCGACTGCAATGCCAGATGTATCAAGGTCCAAAGAAAACTAGAATCTTGGAGAAAGGGGAGAAGCTGTTGCATAGAATTTATGGCATGGAAAAGGCCATTCAGCCCAACTTATCTGCTGACATTTTGTCCCACACAAGCCACCTCCCCATCCTTCTTCTCCGAACCCTTTCGGGCCCAACAGATCCAGACCTTTCTCTCAGATCTTAGTCCTGCCAGCTCCATGGTACCATTGCTCTTCTCTTGTCATTGAAAACCCATTGAGGTTTTTCCCATGTCTGTTATTTTTTTAAAAGTTTATTTATTAGTGTCACAAGTAGGCTTACGTTAACACTGCAATGAAGTTACTGTGAAAATCCCCCAGTCACCACATTCCAGTAACTGTTTGGGTACACTGAAGGAGAAATCTTTGTGTGCGGAAAATAAATCCGAGTTTTCTTCTTACTCTAAAACTCATTTTCAATTCCTGTTCAATGATACCACAATCCTGCATTGGAGTATGCAACTTCCTGACTAGACTTTGATCTTATGATTGTGGAAATTTCAGTTCAGTCACTCTGATGTCTCTTCCCAAAGGAACAAGTCAAGCCCAAATTCCTTAGAACTTCCTGACACCTTATTTTCTGTCTTTACTGGAACCGCACATTGATTTATGCGTTGAGCCCTGAGTTTGCTAGTCTTCTCACCTCTGATCGAATGGTCCTGAGTTCAAATACTAATCCAGAGACTTAAAAATATAGTTTACACTTTTCACTAAAGGAATACTTGGAGACTGCTGCACTGTTGCAGGTGCTATCTTTCAAATAGGGCTTTCAACCAAGGTCCCATGGCCCTATTCGAAGAGGAACAGAGAGTTCTCTTGATGTCCTGAGCAATGTTTATCCCTCAGCAAGTATCCGTAAGAAAAGATGATTTGGTCGTTATTACTGTTCTGATCTTGTGTGGAATTTAGCTGCCATGTTTCCTATCCTAGAACAGTGATTATGTTTAAGAAAACTTCATTGGCTGTAAAGCATGTTGAATCACCCTGGGATCTTGAAAGGTCCTGCAAGGTTTTCTTTCTTTATTGGATACTTCCCCTCAAACTGGGAATATAAAGATACACTGATATATGTGCCACAAATAGGATTGTGTGAGAGAGAGCTAACAGATATCTATTAAATCTGGTATTAGGCAGCAGCTTAGGAATTATTGAAAGTCGGTTAAAAGTTGAACTTTGCACTCGGGGTAAGCAGCACTTGCAGTATCTTCATTCCAAAAGAGGTGTTTGATGTCAAAGGTGTGAGTCAAGAGGACCTACTCTAATGAGGATACATATGCAGTGAGATAGGACTATGCCCCATCGACATCCCCCTACCGTTCATCTGACAGAGTTCATCTATAGATAGGCAATAGGCTGTTCACTCCAGGGCCCAAGAATTTGCCGCCTTGCTCCTGGGGAGCCTACTATAGTGGCAAGAAGCGGTAGCTATCAAGGCTCCATTAATCGTAAATGACTGGATGGTGTGACCTAACAGTCATTTCCAATATCCAGCACACAATTTTGACAAAAGATGGGTAATGTGGCAAAAGCTATTCCCTCATTAAAATTGAACTTGCCTGCACTTGACAAGACACAGATACATTTTGGATCAACATTACCATTCACGTGACATGTTGGGACGATAACAGAGAAAATCAAGACCTTACAGTCTTCACAAGATGTACCCTGATTAGAAACAATTAAATTGTTTGCTGCCTTTAAGCTATAAAACTGCGAATGTTAACACATCAGAAAATGGCTACCATTAATTTCTAGGCACAGCTGACAATGAAACTCATCCAGGGCAAAAAGTGCACTGAAACTGGGCTGAATAGAGGGAATTGTTTGGCCACTGTCTCGATGCAAAGGTTTGGGAACTCAAAGTTGTGTATTATACAAAGTAAATCATTTGGAGCTCAATGTGGAAATGCTCTCATTCTGGCGAAGCTTCGTTGTTGTTGCAGTTAATTTAAATATTCATTCCATTTAAACGTGTTGGCGTTAGGGCATTGTTTGGATATCGCTCATCTTTTCTTGGTTAATTTTGTTGTTTCTGAACCCAGTTTCTGGTGCCAGCTTACAACTGAACCTGTGTAGCAAAGTGAGGTGGTTAATAAATTTGAGCCCTAATCGTGGCTAAACTACCCCTTTGTGCAGCTTAGTTGGTGTTTGTTCACCTCGATTCATTACAGGACAAGTAATATTGTCAGCAAATGGATCCGTTGTCAAGTGTTACCACTGCTATAATTCCAATTGCCTGCCCATCTTAGGGACAGAAAGCAGATGAATTCATTGGATCAGAATAATCTGCTTTAAAGTGGTATCTAGTGATCTATTTCAGTATTCTGGTGGTTCCCTCAAAAATGTTATTGAGAAACTTTGGAGTGTGTTGGTTTTCACTGAATCAGTGTGGACACAATCTGTCAAGTGGTCTCTTTGTGTGGTCTTTGACCAGGTGGACAAAAAGTTGGGAGAATTAGGTAACTGAAGTGGTGGTAGCAAATAAGTGAAACTAAGTCTAGCTTTAGAAAGTCTGTACGATGTAGGTGGAAGAGCAAACTCAAGAGAAGGTAAGGCATTCCTGTGAAAAAAGGGAGTTGAATAAAAGAGGAAATGAGTATCAAAATGGATAAAATGAAGAGACAGGCAAGAGAAGAAGTATGTATGGTGACTTATTTGGAGCTTAGAAGAAACAACCTTCAGAGTTGCAGTATCCATTTGAATATAGATACAATGTCCATTAGAACGGTCAGCGCAGAGAGACGCACAGTGGAGGCAACTGGTCAGTAGAGGATCAACAATCAAGAATAGCTTTTTCTTGCACCGTGTTCAGGAGCCTGCGGGAAGAATAGAAGACCCCAAGATATAGAGGCAGCGTTCTAGTCTTGGGTGAATGGGTTGATAAAGAGTTGAGTTATTGAGAAATACAGCAAGAAAAACGACTTCATGGTGTTAGTTTTAACAACGGACCTGATCCCAGAATTCCATTTAAGATCAAAGGAGTGAGTGAATCAAAGTAGAAAGCTATGTGCATCCATTTAAGCAAAAATAGTTACTTGCTGAACTTTCCAGAAATTAATTAAACTATTGTCCGGTGCTCTGATGGACCCATGTCTGACAAAATTGGTGAATTGGAAAGAGAGAATCACTTTTAGCACGTGTAGAATAACTTTGAGTGAAAACTCTATAGCCGCGAACATCACTTTTGATAGAACAGCCACATAGCGTTAAGAATGTTTAGATGTGCATGGTGCCAGACCATATCGCAAGGTTTGGAGATATTCATGACATTGACAAGCGAATCTTCAAAGTATTCAAGAGCACAGTTCTAGAAGTGTGCAATATAACCAGGATGAATTATCAATGGGACAGGCCATGCCAAAGAAAATGAAAGTGACATTTGTGGACCAGGCAAGAACTTCTCTGTAGTGTTCATGATAGTCAATGGTTCTTGATACCATGCAAAAGCAGAAAATATATGACGGGTATTTTGGTGTAAAGATGATCGGTGAATCAACCGAATACCCTGTATTGTGCGAATGTGTGAATTTATTTTAAGGACCTTCTCAGTAAGTTGTTTTTATTCCAAAAAGTAGTTCAAACTCTCAAATAGTTTCATGTTTGGTAAGGTGATATCCAACCTTTGATTATGAAAGTACCACTGATATTTTCCAGTTGGAATGCTGGAACAATGCAATAAATGTAGCACAGGTTGTGTAACTAGGTTTCATCTTTCTTATTCTTCACGTTAACCTAACAAACACTTAGCTATTTGTTTGATCTACACTTCACAACCTACCAAAAATGGCACCAAAACCTAGGATGATTTTTATTACGTGCAACCCTGCACATGCGCTAATTTGATATGGGCACACTGTTGTCATTGGACAGAGCAATCTTAGAGTTTGATGTGACTTCTTTACATTTATGCTCTGCAGCATTGTTGGTAAAGATCTAGTGACTCCACCTTCGACTGAAATAAGCTGAAGTACAAATTCAGGTTGCCTGTTTTGCCTTAGAAACATTTCGCACTCAACCTAGTTGAGTTTGTGGCTGTTTTTTCCCTTGTTGTGAAAATATTCACACGCTGGCAAAACAGATTTTGCAACCTCTTCCACGAATTTACCCAGGATTTAAAAATCAAGGCCAATTCCCTGACATTTCTCCCTTTTGCATTTGCTACTGTTGTTAATCACTTAGACTATTGACATTTTAGAGAAACCTTCACATATTATTTACATCAGTTACCTGACATTATTTACCTTTTTACCTTTCTCTTGCCCACAATGTTAAGACTGCCACAGTAGAGTTTGACAGAGTTGCAGCTGTACTTGGCTGTGACAGTCTCGTTTGGCCATGCAGGCGTGACACCTGATGGGTATTGGGGAAGTGGAGAGTGTGGAATGGTTTGGATTATGTGGGAGCGTTTAACCCTAACATTGCCGCTGATGTTTGGGTATTGCTCTATGTAGCTGATTCTGCCTGAATGTATTGATCACATCATAATAAAGGTGAATATAATCAATAAAACGTTTTCAGTCTAAAACTGTTGTATTAATTTCTCCTTAGGTTGGTTCCTCACTAAATGTTGTTCCAGGACTGTATGTTATTGCAAAAGGAGGAAAACAATATATTTATTTTTATATTTATTTGCAGTACCTGCACTTTTTTGCAGTTATATGCCTTTTTATGCAAAAAGGTTGATGCAATCATCTATTCCTTAACTTCTCAATAATACCAACTTGCATTTAGCTAGCACCTTTGATGCAAGAAGCATTCCAAGAACTTTGCGGTAGGGAAACGGATGGAAGGTAAAGAGGGGGGGAAGTGGGGGAATAAAAGCGATGGTCCAAGGACTGGGTTTTGAAGAGGTTTGTAAAGTTGGGGAGGATGGCGAAAGGCAGGTTAGAAAATGTGGGAGAGTAGGATCCAGCACCATCAAGGGTGAAGGGTGCCAACTTAGAAGAAGTTGGAGGTAGAGGTAGGGTGTTCAACGGGGGCATGGGATCTGGAGGAGGGATTTAACTAATAGTCCTTTATGATAAATTTCTGTTATTCATAACTCTGGTTTCACCCAGAATACTTTTCCGCTTATTTATGGTAAGTTTACTTATCCGAATTCCATATCATCCAAAATACTTATAAAGGGAGACTATTCACACTTTGTCATTAGATTTTCCCCTCCTGTTTTTAAATCCCAATCAGTTGTTCCATCAAGAAAACGGATTAAGTAGAGCTCCATCACAATGATTTCATGATGTTCTCTCCTCCAGTAAGTGACAGTATTTTTTCCCCATCCACTGGTCACATCCACCTAGTCATGGAAATGTAAGTTTATTAAACTCCACATACAATAATCTGTTTTAGTTTCGTTGTGTTCCGTAAAATTGTTCTAAAAGCTAAAATGTGACAATGATCGAAGAGGAAGGTAAATCAGCCAGATGGACCTAATCTTTAATTAATGTTCTTCACTTTAAATCAATAGAAATACATTACCATTGAAAAATGGGATATTCCAGCTTTTAAAGCCCAACTTTATCCCCCCTTCCTTGTCTTTTCTCCCCTTTTGCTTCCCCTTTCCCCCATTTTCTAAAGTTTACCTCTCTCCTGTCTGTTCCCACCCCCCTCCCCCCACATCTTCATCTGCCACAGTTTACCCTCTGATTTCAGCTTCTCTGCCGTTTAGCTATTCACACCTTTTATTCTTTCAATGGGCTGCCATTAGCAGCCTTTCCCCCGGTTCCTGTGTCTATGACTCATCTTCATTCCCTTACCCTGCAGTATAAATATCTCCCACTTTCTATGCCTTTTAACTTTGACAAGGGGTCACCTAGACTCAACATCAGCTCTTTTCTCTCCATACAGATGCTGCCCAGACCTGCTGAGATTTTCCAGCATTTTCTCTTTTGGTTTTGTAATCCCAGCTTTTAGTTTATATTTAATACTAGACTTCTATTTCTGTCCACATTTATATCCATGTAGAAACTTTCAGCACAGTGGGTAGCACCGCTGCCTCACAGTGCCAGGGATCTGGGTTCCATTCTTGGCTTGGGCCGCTGTCTGTTCAGAGTGTGCACATTCTCCTCGTGTCTGTGTGGGTACCCTCCAGGTGCTCAGGTTTCCTCCCACAGTCTGAAAGATGTGCTGGTTAGGTGATTTGGCCATGCTAAATTCTCCCTCAGCATATGCCGAAATATGGCAACTAGGGGATTTTCACAGTAACTTCACTGCAGTGTTAATGTAAGCCCATTTGTGACACTAATAAATAAACTTAAACTTTAAATTTAAACTTTATCACAATGTCAAGGTTAGGTACATAAAGTAGTGGTCATTTGGTAATCGGCAGATATCAATCTCAGTTTATTTACATAAAGTCATTTGGTTAATTAGTTACTATTGAGCCAACCTATTTTGAGAGGAGTGTCTGAGTTGTCCCAGAATTAGCAAAAGCTAGAACTTAAACTAACCCGGGATGTCTCTGGATTTCTCGTCGTGATGTTGGGGAGCTGTCTCCTATTAATTCCAGTCTGTTGTTACAGTCAGATGATTTTTGTTTTGAGGAAGCTTTCTTTTCGAGTAACCTGCGTGCAGACTGATTAATTTATCACTTTGAGAGCACCTTGGCTGCCACAGTGCATCCTGCAGTTAATGATCAAGTCTACACCAGTGTGGTAGTTGCTGGAAGTGAATCCTAGTATATGGCCTTTAATGCATGCAAGTTTAATGCATGCTCCCTGTCACAAACACTTCCTGACCTGGGAGTTGCTAACTGAAGCTGTTGACGATTGAATTTGTTCCTGTTGTTGCTTTTGCCTAATGGTGCAAAGTTTTAAACTGGAAGAAATATTTACAGCCAAATCCCCTGAGGTTTGCTGCTTCATTACCTCTGAACAAGCCAACTCCACTTGAATTGTGATCTAAATGAATGCGGCTGTGTGATTTGGCCATTGGCTCAGTAATTGTAATTGCTGTGTGTGTAGTTTAAGAACAGATTTTGCAAGTACTAGCAGTTTAACCATTATGATTATGGTGTAATGATGCATGGGTTCAGACCCAGTCCAAGATCTGAGCTCATAGTCAGTGCAGTATTGGGGAAGTGCTGCATTGCCCAAGGTACTCTCTGTTGTTTAAGATGATCCTGAACTTGTGCTTCCTCAATAAAGTCTAGTTTTAACACTAACTTGCCTGTTGTATGAGCAGCATCATCAGCTAGGTTGTGAATGAAGTTGTACAACAATAGTCCTCACCTGAACTTTCAGCAGAGGCAAGGTCATTGATGAAGATGGCAGGGCTGAAGACACTTCCTGAGGATCTTTTACAACAATGCCCTGGGGCTGTGTTGAAAAGCCTCCAACAATAACAACCAAAGTACCTTTTTTTTGTGTGTGCCCCTTCAAATCTTTTTATGTGGCCATGCTCACGAGGTAACTTGACAGGACACGGAAGTTTTGGCTTGGTGTACTGCTAAGCAGTTTGGAGGGAGCATTGGCCACAACCACTTTCTTTTGCCTCATCTCAGTCCAGCACTGGACGCTATTCCCTTTGACTTCCATTTTCCTAGGTCTCCATGCTTGGTTGCATGCTGCTTTGAAGGCTTGGTAGTTTCTTACTCCAGATCTATTTGATTTATTAAATTTAAGTACTCCAGCTGCCATGTTGGAATTTGAACTCCTGCCTCTGGATCGTTGGTCTATACCTCTGGGTCAACAGAACAACTCTGATGCCTCATCCTTACAATGTGTGATACTTGTTAAAGGTCTCTTCAAGCTTTCTATTTGGAATCTATTTCAATTCACTCACTTTGTAAAATATGACCAGAGTTCAAGTTTATTTTTAAAAACATTCAAGACATTTTCAGCAATTGATCATTAAAGATAAAGTCCCTTTGCTGATTTGCTTTAATGCATTAGTCAGACCAGGGAAAATAAATGATTCATTCTTGTAAGTCAATGAGACAATGTTACTGCTTTCCTAATGATGAGGATGTGAAAGATATAACCTTTAGCCATTAAATCAATTTGGAAAAGGCTGACAAAATTTATCATCTGTCACTATCCCTTAACACTAAAAATGCTTATGTTAGTCAAAGTAGTGACATCTAGTGGTAGTGGGTAAATTTCGTGATACTTTCCTTGTGTTATAGAACTAATTCTCCTCAATAACGTGATTAATTTATCTGTTCCTCAGATCTGGTGTAAATTGAGTTTGTATAAATGTTTTCAATAGACAGTGGCAGTATCCGCTTTAAGAATAAAATGTCATTGCTCTCTATCCTTTATTCATTTGTGGGACATGGGGGTCACTGGCTGGCCAGCATTTATTGCCCATCCCTAGTTGTCCTTGAGAAGGTGGTGATGAACTGACTTCTTGAATCGCAGCAGTCCACCTGCTATGAGTTGACCCAAAGTGCCATTAGGGAGAGAATTCCAGGATTTTGATCCAGTGACTGCAAAGGAATGGTGATATATTTTCAAGTCAGGGTGGTGAGTGGCTTGGAGGGGAACTTGCAGTTGATTGTGTTCCCATGTATCTGCTGCCCTTGTCGCTCTAGATGTAAGTGATTGTGGGTTTGGAAGGTGCTGTCTAAGGATCTTTGGTGAATGCTTTGTTCTGCTTGTTTTGATAATTTGAACAATTTTGATTAAAGTAAGTTCTGATGACAAGAAACCAATTGACAGGGCTTTTGAGTCTATAACTGTGTGTTGCCTCTGAGCAATGTATTGTGTAAAGTCTCTCTCTTCTGTCCAGGTGGCTCGCAAGTTCCCTGATCAATCTGAGTGGGGAATGGACTGATTCAGGAGAACTCCCCCTCAGAAATTCCCTCCCTGGTGAACTCACGACAGAATAGTTAAGAGTGAAGATTGGGTTGCATTGGTCTTGCAATGGGCTGGACTTTTACAACCATCCTGGGGGGAAAAAAGCATAAAACAGATGCAGATAAAGAGGAATTTGATCAGAATCATTTTCTTTTAAAGGTGATGTGCTTTCTTTGAGAACCATCTGTTCCAGGTTAGAGAAGAATTGATGGTAAGATTCTAACCCTAACGGCTCAGTTGTTGTCTGTCCCACATCAATAGGTCTGCTGAGGACGAAGGTTTAGATACAGAAGAGTAAGAACTCTCAACACCAGGTTAAAGTCCAACAGGTTTATTTGGTATCATGAGTTTTTGGAGCGCTGCTCCTTCAATAGGTGATCTGAGAGGTAGGTTTCACAAACACAGCATATATAGACAGAGGGACACTTGCAAGATAATGGTTGGAATGTGAGTCTTTTCAGGTAATCAAGGCTTTACAGGTCCAGACTATGCGAGTGAAGAGAGGGATAATCACAGGTTAAAGAGGTGTGAATTGTCTCAAGACAGGACAGTTAGTGAGATTTTGCAAGCCCAGACAAATGGTGGTGGTTACAGATAGTGTGATGTGAACCTAAGATGCCGGTTGAGGCCATCCTCATGTGTGGAACTTGGCTTTCAATTTCTGCTCAGCCTCAACTGGGATCTTGGGTTTATGTCACACTACATGTAACCCCCATGACTCGCCTGGGTTTGCAAAATCTCACTAACAGTCCTGGCTTGAGACAACTCACACCTCTTTAACCTGTGATTATCCATCTCTCCACTCACATTGTCTGTACCTGTAAAGAATCGCATTCCAATCATTATCTTGCAATTGTGTCTCTGTCTAGATACGCCCTTTTGTGAAACCTACCTCTCCACTCACCTGATGAAAGAGCAGCGCTCCAAAAGCTCGCAATTCCAAATAAATCTGTTGAACTTTAACCTGGTGTTGTGAGACTACTTACTTTGCCCACGTGAGCCCAATACTGGCAACTCCACATCATAGATAGGGAAGGGAAATAATCAATAAAAGATAACAAAGCTTAAACATTTGTAGTTACTTAGAATATATTGAGCGCTCATGACCACATTTATATCTATTTATTTCTTGCCATCTGTTTAATCCTGATTACCTCTTAGACCAGACAGATTACAGGCGAGTGACTGCCAAGACCTTTGACTTCTGCTGAAGATGGTCTGTACTCAGCCTTCAAAGTAAAGAAAGACTTGCATTGAAGTAGCGCCATTCACAATCATAGTGTTCCAAAGCGTTTTAAGCCAATTAAGTATTTTTGAAGTGTGGTCACTGTTGGAAGCACAGAATCTTTACAGTGCAGAATGAGGCTATTTGGCCCATTGAGTCTGCACTGGCACTCTGAAAGAGCTTCCCAATCCCCTGCCTTATCCTCGTAACCTTGCCCATTTGTTCTTTTCAGATAGTGATCCAATTTATTTTCGACTACCTTGGTCGAGCCTGCCTCCACCATCCTCTCAGGAAGTTCCTTCCAGACTCCAACCAACTTCTGGATGAAAAAAAAATCCTCCCAGCACTTCTTCTCCTTTTGCCCATTATTTTGAATTTGTGCCTCCTAGTTCTTGATGCTCTTTTGAGTGGGAACAATGTCTCAGTATTTCCCCTATCCATACCCCTCAGGATCTTGAATACCTCGATCAAGTCTTCTCTCAGCCTTTTCTCCAAAGAAATCAGACCCAGCCTGTCCAATATGTCCTCATAGCTACAGTTCTTTACTCCCAGAATCATTCTTGTGAATCTCCTCTGTAATCTCTCCAATGCCTTCACGTTCTATATGGTATAGATAGAGTGAATGCAAGCAGGCTTTTTCCACTGAGGCTAGGGGAGAAAAAAAAACCAGAGGGCATGGGTTACGGGTGAAAGGAGAAAAGTTTAATGGGAATATTAGGAGGGGGCTTCTTCATGCAGAGAGTGCCGGATAAAGTGGTAAATCGGGGGTCACTTTTAATATTTAAGAAAAACTTGGACAGGTTCATGGATGAGAGGGGTGTGGAGGGATATGGTCCAAGTGCAGGTCACTGGGACTAGGCAAAAAATGGTTCAGCACAGACAAGAAGGGCCAAAAGGCTGTTTCTGAGCTGTAATTTTTTATGGTTCTATTCTTCCTCAGGTATGCCACCCAGAACTGGATGCAGTGCTCCAGATGAGGCCTAACTAGCGTCTTATACAAGTTCAAATGATTACTTTATTCTTGAACTCAATGTAGTGTAGGAAATGTGACAGCCAATTTGTGCACAACAAGCGTCCAGTAACTAACGTGATAATGGCCAGATATTGCTTTGTGCTGTTGATGAGGGATAAATAATGATCAGTCATTAGACTAAGGATATCGCCATTGCTCCTCTTTGCAGTGGTGCCATGGGCCATTTCCATCCACCAGACGAGTAGATGGGGCTTTTGTTTACCAGCTCATTTGGAAAGCATCTCTGACATGCAGCACCCCCTCATAGTGCACAGGAGTGTCACCTTTTTATCTGGGTGCTCACATCTCTGGAGTGGGACTTGGACCTACAATTTTCTGATTGTGTGGCCTGAGACGAAATCCCTCCTGCCCCTCTAGCTCCGAGTTGGGATTGTTCCCGAAGTCTGGAATTTTAGCTAATCAGCAGGCCGTGACCAGGAAGTAGGATAAACTTTAATGGTCTATTTTCTGACATTATTGCCAAACCTTTCACTGCCACTCTCACCCTTACCAATCAACTTTGAAAAATGAAAACTATTCTTTGGGTTATGCACATTTGTGGAGTTACTGTATACATTATTTAGTATTCAATATTTAGAAGAAATCGTTTGGACAGAAGTTTATACATAAATAATGTTAAAATTTTAAAGGGCACTCATTGCTTAAAGGGATTATATTTATTCTGTATAGATTATCAAGAATGATATCTGCAGTTTACACTGACCATGTTTGTTTCTGACACTATTTTTTAAGTGGTAAAATTCTTCAGACGAAGTGCCTTAATTGCCCAGGTCTCAGTTTTGGGAGTGAAACAGAGCTGTCAATCTTGAGGAAATATTAGGAGTCACGTTTGCCATGAGTGAGAGTGACGTGAATTGCAGATGGATTTGAGGACAGGGAATTTTCAGAATGCGAATGTCAATTTGGATCATGCCCCCCAAACCAAAATGAGTGATTCCCACTCCAAACAAGTGATGCTTGCGAGATCTTTGTCTGCGTAGCACTTTCTGAAAGTTTAGAAATGTGCATTAACGTTTAAATTCTTTCCGATCCAGTTTATGTAGGTCAACCAAAAATAAAAAGAAGTGTTTTTGCCACAGGCCTTATGTAAAACTTTTATTAACCTATGAAATGCGGTGAATGCTGCCACAAAACACAACTGGTCATGTATTTGTCGACAGGTGGATGATGCCAGAATTGGTCAGGGACTAGGCTGGCGCATCTTGGCACTTTTATGGGCGTTTTTTTAAAATTCATTTGTGGGACATGGGTGTTGCTGGCTGGGCCAGCATTTATTGCCCATCCCTAGTTGCCCTTGGAGGGCAGTTGAGAGTCAACCACATTGCTATGGCTCTGGGGTCATATGTAGACCAGGCCAGATAAGGACGGCAGATTTCCTTCCCTAGAGGACATTAGTGAACTAGATGGGTTTTTCCAACAATCGTTTCATGGTCATCTGTAGATTCTTAAATTACAGATTATTTTTATTGAATTCAAAACCATCTGCCATGGTGGAATTCGAACCCGAGTCCCAGAACATTAGCTGAGTTTCTGGATTTATAATCCACTAGGCCACTGCCTTCCCATGTTTGATGTCCATAAATCAATTCAGCTTAATTTCTTGTCCAAACTCCCAAATTGGTGTTTCCTGACAGTTAATTGGGAACGGGGATGAGTATGCAAGCAAAACAAAATGTGAATGTTTAGGTTACCCCGCAGAGCAGGGAACCTGGTCAATTTTTCATTTTCCACAATAAAAGGGCAAAGTCAGGGTTGGGTTAGAGCAACTGGATCTGCCATCGATTTAGAAATTATAGTTGTCCTTGATGTACGAAAATATTAAGCATCAATCATTCAATAAACCACCCTCTCATCATTATATTATACTAAGAGTGTCCTCAGAAGGGAGGAGATACTGGTTATTGGTCGCATGCCACGAAGCCAGGGGTTGAAGGAGTGTCGGAAGGGTTGGGTGGGGCGAGGTGAGAGAGGGGTGGGTGGTGGGTGGGGTGTGGGGGGGTGGAATCAAAGTTGTGTGATAAGACATAATGCTGGTTTTGGTTCAATAAAGAATGATCTTTACTCAGAGAGTGGTTGGGGTGTGGAATGCACTGCCTTCTGTGATATTGGAGTCGGACACTTTAGGAACTTTTAAACTGTTATTGGATAGGCACATGGAGCACTCCAGAATATTAGGGAGTGGGATAGCTTGATCTTGGGTTTGGACATAGCTCGGCACAACATTGAGGGCCGAAGGGCCTGTACTGTTCTGTACTGTTCTATGTTCTAGGATTCAGTAGCTGTGACCTCACATCAACTGCTGTTTTCCATTATTTCTAAAAGGACAATTCCTTCTTCTCTAAATGACAATTACCCAACATCTCTCACACTTCACCCTTCCTAAACTCCAACTTGTCCAAAACTCTGCTGCACCAATCCTATTCCTGACTGGTGCTCATCCCTAACTTAGTCAATCTCTTCCAGCCCTGTGTGCATTCAGAATTTCTCCATCTTTCCAACTCCAGCATTTTCCGACTTGTTGCGCCACCATTGGTGACAGAACTTCTAACCTCCTTTCTCATCTCCCCTTGACATTCAGTGGCAATTACCATCGCTGAGAGTGCTGCCTTCAATGAGATGGAACTGTGGGAACATGATCCACTCCATCCAACTGCCTACAGCTGTTAAAATAACACGGACGGCACTGTGGGACAGTGGTTCGGTGTCTCACAATACCCAGGACTTGGGTTCGATTCTCAGCATATGTCACTGTGTGGAGTTTGCACATTTGCCCGTGTCTGCACGGGCTTCCTCCAGGTGCTCCAGTTTCCTCCCACTGTCCACAGACGTGCTGGTTAGGTGCATTGGCCAAACTAAATTGCCCCTTAGTGTCAGGGATACTAGCTAAGGTAAATGCATGGGGTTATGGGGATAGGGCCTGGAGGGGGATTGTGGTCAGTGCCGACTCGATGGGCTGAATGGCAGCTTCGTGCACTGCAGGATTCTGTGGTTCTAAGATTGGAACCTCTTTACTAACACAGATACAGCTCCCATTGTAATCTTATGTTGCATGGTGTTAATAAAGACGGGAATAATGATACCTTTAACATGGTTACTTTACAATTCAGTGTAATAATTAGCAAAAGGAAACCTTTTAAATATGGCTTTATGTCAATCTCTCTGAGGCTCACAGACGGTTTGAAGAATCAGCGTGTTGACAAAGGAATTAAAAAAGAAATTCATCAAAATTGACATTTTAACCACATTAGTGGGTCATTGGTTACAAAGGACATTGTGGCAAAAGGCTCCATGATGTGAAAATAATATTACATTCATTCACTCCTTGAAATGAAAAGTTAGATAATTCTCAATATGAGGTGGGTGGAATGATAGACATTAAACGTTCCAATGTGTTTTATCATCATTATGCTGATTGGTTGATGTTTGATGTCTTACCTGAGGGATGGTTACTAATACATTTCACATTTACAGATTAGATAAATTGTTCAGACCAAAACTCCACAGCTGGACTGAAAGCCTTGAGCGTGTCTCCTGTAGATAGTTTTAGGAAAAAAAACTGTCAGAATATCTTTTATTTGTTTAGAAACATTGACTTCTTTGTGCTGTCTGCTCAAGGAGGTTTTATAATGGCAGTGTTCGGGACTCAACCAGAAACTCCAAGATATGTTACGGATAGTGATCCATGATATTATATGGTATTGTATGCTATATGGCGTTATATGATAGTATGTTAACTTTTTGATTTTGGTATTAGTACAAGCATAAGATGTCTCACTCCAGGTATGATTCTATTGGTCCACTAGTAAGCTTTTATCAAAGCAAACTTTTTAAAAATAAAGTTAAAAAGAATTAGCATAACTTTTATCAATTGAGAATACTTAAACATAATAAGGTATAATTCTTAACTAGCTATCTCTAAAGTTCTAATGTAAGCAGTATTCTCAGACATGAATCCCTCTTCAGAATCAGCACAAAAACAGATACACTCCCAGGAGTGCTATGTTTCCAGCCTTTTTAATCCCTCTGGACAGATACAGAAAGATACCTGTCTTCTGATCTCATGCAGCAGCCTCCAGAGAAAGATCTACCCCCAAATAGCAGAATCTCAGAGAAAGAGATTTTTTTTTTAGAACTCAATTTCCAAATCCAGAGAGCAACAGAGGCACTGCTCTCTGACACTTCCCAGCAACAACTGGGCTTTATTTTTCTGTATAAGCCTAGCTCCACCCAATCATGTGATTTTACTGTCAACCATCCTTTTGAAGCTCTACTCTGGAAATCCCCAGGGGAAGACACTAACATAACAGAATAGTATGAACCCAGATTAAAACAAATGTTCTAACAATTAGGACCAATCATACTGCGGCAGTAACAACAGGCTGCCAGTTTACAGACCAAGTGGCACCAGTGTTAGAATAGATAGTTTAAAAAAATCCTGCACAGAAACGTGACTCAAATACATTTCTTAAAGGCACAGTACTGTCACAGCCGATAGCAAACAAGGCTAACTCTTTAAACTCATATCAAAAGCTTTTCGTCCATACCACACTTCTGGTCCTTTACATTGTGCATTGTATTGGATACAATGTAGCATTGCGTTTAGAGTTAATTCACAATTAACTCATGAGCTTTCTTCCCTTGGCTACTTAACCTCCTGCATTTCTTCATGCCCTTTATTCTTCAGCCCTAAAACACAAGTTTAGGCCTTTTTCTGTGTGGCGCCCAGCCCTACAACAGCTCAGCCTGTTCCGCTGGTCCAGAGGACAAATACAAACTGACTGGAATCTATACTTACTGACAGCTTTGCTCTCACCGGTTTACTGCCAGAGACTCTGCAAAGACCAAACAAACCTCAATCCACTGCAGCTTTTCTGTAATTTGAACAGAAAGATAAGTCCTTGTCATTAAATACAAGGGCCAGCCTCGCTGCTCTCTGTGCGTCAAGCTCCCCGGCTGTTTGGCAGACGTTAGGTCAGGAAGTAGGTTGCCTCTCCGTTTCTTGTTTTGGTAATGGCATGTGGGTGCTGGGCCTATCACGGTAACCTGTTGGAGAGTGTGTTCATGTGAGCTGCGTAAATTACTCAACCAGGCTTGATCAATGCTGAGTTGGCCGACGTGTGTTAATCCATTTGTCGCATCCTTGCCTCTGGTTGTGGGTTCAACTCTCACTCTAGGGTTTGAACTCAGAAGTCAAGGCTGCCATTCGGTTGCAGGGAGTGCTGCACTGTTAGAGGTGCTGTCTTTTGAATGAGATGTTAAAGCGAGGCCTCGTTTGATCTCTCGCGAGGTGAGGGGGGAAAGCAATAGATCCCCAGCACTATTTCAAAGACAAAGAGGAGGGGAATTATTTCCGGAGTTGTAATCAGATTAAACATTCGGTTTTCATCTATGGGGCATTTGTCCATCAGATGGAATTGCAACCACCACAAAGAGACCAAAATATTGCTCCAATCTAATGTGTCAGGGAGATTAACAGAGTAAATGTATGGGGTTGTGGTCGGTGCAGACTCGATAGGCTGAATGGCCTCCTTCTGTACTGTGGAGATTTTGTGCTTCTAGGTATCTCAGATCCAATGATTAATCTTCACCGTTTCCAGTAAGCTGAATGGCTAAAGCTCAAGTAAGTTCTGGATCATTTCTAAACTCTGGAGTAAGTTTTGGCCTTTATGCATTATATCTGCATTATAATATCTAGTGTGCCCATTCTGTGCTTGGATCATTTGGCCTGACAAGAAACACAGACTGAGGCTGGTTAGAGCATTAAAGGAGATAAATCAGTGTTCTTCCTCACTGACAGTCACAGGGAGGCATTGACAGAAGCACACTCTCGTCTGGAGACCACTGGCTTTGGGAGAGAATCTATGGGGTAGGAAACATGGTGACGTACAGAGATTACAGCAGAGAAATGGGCCATTCGGGCCGAATGGCATTTAATGGTGTTTCTGCTTCACACAAGCCTCACCACACCCTGCTTCATCTCACCCTATCGGCAAATCCTTTTAATTTTTTTCCCCCTCATGTACTTATCTAGTTTCCTCTTAAATGCAACAATGGTAACAGGTTCTACATTCGCACCACTCTTTGGGTAAAGAAGTTTCTTTATTATTGGGTTTATTAGGTGACGTTCTTTCATTTATGACCTATTGTTTTGATCTTCACCACAAATGGAAGTATTTTCTCTGCGTATAGCCAATCAAACTCTCTCAACATCACACAAGAAATGGAAGGAGGAGTGGCCACCGGGCCCTTCCAGCCTCGCCCGCCATTCAGACTGTTCATGGATGACCCATGCTGGTCTCAGCTCCTTTTCTGTGCCGTTATCCCATAGCCCTCTATTCCCCAATCTATTGAATATTAGTATCTACCTCCACTTTGAGTACTTCTAATGATCCAGTCTCCACTACCCTTCTAGAGGTTCACCGTTCTCTGTGAAAACAAATTTCCACATACCTCAGTTTAAATGACTGGCCCTTTATCTTGTAGCTGTGTTCCCTTGTTCGAGACTCTCCCTGTAGTGAAACCATCTCACCATCTACACTGTCGACCCTCTCAGGATCAGATATGTTAGACTGAGGTCAGCCCTCATTCTTCTAAACTCCAAGGAACACAATCCCAGACTATTTAGTCTCTCTTGATAGGACAACCCTCTCATTCCAGGAATTAGCCACCACATCAGCCTGGTGGTTTAAATGACCATTTCCAGGGTTTCTTCTTGATGCTAAAAGTGCTGCACTATCTGAACTGGCTAACTCTGTGTACCTGCAGTAGGATATCACAGCAATATCTGGTGTAATTACTGCAGGTTTGATTGAACTTTAAGTGTATTTATTAGTGTCACAAGTAGGCTTACATTAACACTGCAATGAAGCTACGGTGAAAAATCCCCTAGTCGCCACACTCTGGTCCCTGTTCAGGTACACTGAGGGAGAATTTAGCCTGGCCAATGCACCCAACCAGCACCTGGAGGAAACTAATGCAGACACGGGGAGAATGTGCAGACTCTGCACAGACAGCAGGCCAGATTCGATGGGCTGAGTGGCCTAATTCTGTTCCCATGTCTTATGGACCTGACATTCCCAATGTCTCACCATCTCTCACTCCAACAAAACTCATTGTTTTTAGAAAAAAAATGTAGAAAATGAGGAGCATTTAAATTATTCAGCAAAAATGATTTTTAATAATAGCTGGTGCTGCCATCAATCAAACTCTGCACTTACAAAGTTCCACCCATCTTCTACAGCGATTTAACCACAGGTTAAAGACATCAACACAGCTGCCCAGCTAAATGAGTCATGTAATTAATCACCAGCAGATAATCACCCTGTCCACAATATTGTGTGTGTGTGTGTATGCACCTATGAGCATGTTTGCATGTGCATCCCTGCACATGTGTGTGTGCATGCATGTGCGGTGGCCTGACTGTGCTGCAGTTTGCCTCCATAGGGTGGCACAGTGGTTAGCACTGCTGCCTCACAGCGCCCAGGACCCAGGTTCAATTCCCAGCTTGGATCACTGTCTGTGTGGAGTTTGCATGTTCTCCCCGTGTCTGCGTGGGTTTCCTCACACAGTCCAAAGGTGTGTGCATTAGGCTGTAGTAAATTGCCCCTTAGTGTCGGGGGCTTAGCAGGGTAAATACGTAGGATTATGGGAATAGGGCCTGGGTGGGACTGTAGTCAGTGCAGACTCAATGGGCCGAATGGCCTCCTTCTGCACTGTAGAGATTTGATGATTCTGAGTAAGCTTACATTAACACTGCAATGCTGTTACTGTAAAAATCCACTAGTTGCCACACTCCGGCAGCTGTTTGGGTACACTGAGGGAGAATTTAGCATGGATAATGCACCTAACCAGCACGTCTTTTGGGCTGTGGGAGGAAACCAGAGCACCAGGAGGAAACCCACGCAGATACGGGGAGAACATGCAGATTCTACACAACGATCCAAGTTAGGAATCAAACCCGGGTCCCTGGCGCTGTGAGGCAACAGTGCGAACCACTGTGCTGCCAAACTTCAGCATTTTTAATAAGTTTGATCCATTGCCCAGGGTACAATTTCTCTAATTGTTTCCCATTCTTGTGCAGTGGTCACGTCACCTTGTCAACTCCTTCCGCTTGAGTATTTGCATTGTCTATCGTGTTAATTAAGGGGACCAGCAGGTTAGACTTCGTTGCTGTGCAGCTCTGGATCACGGGGCCAGATATCATTTAGTCCATTTTACTGAAATTAAATTTAATCAGATCATCCAAAAGCTCCACAAACAGCCACGACAACACACATGTCAGTGTGTTTAAGGGTTAGATGCAGGCGTATTCCCCCCAGTCCTCAATTTCTGAAGAGTTGGAGAATGTTTGTTTGAAAAAAAACACCATCACAACTCCCCTAAAAGCGGAATCTGAAACAAAAACAGAAAATGCTGAAAAATCTCAGAAGGTCTGACAGCATCCGTGGGGAGTGAATAGAGCCAACGTTTTGAGTCTGGATGACCCTTCGTCAGAGCTCAACTTCCCTCATTGCTTATGGGTAAGTTTCCGTCATACCAGCCCACATGGACCAGAGGTGCCAGGTTTTAGCTCTGGTTGGTTCTGAACTGCCTGCTCTCGGCATACACCCGGCTAGGGGGGGAGGTGGATGGGGTGGGTAGGGGGCTATCAGCCGTGCTTTCTTCTTCACATTCAGTGATCTCTGTTTGGAAGTGTCCCTGGCTTGGCTGTGAATCTAATGGAGGAATGTGAACATCCCAGAGTGTCAGTGGCTTCAGGGAGGGAAGGAATGTGTTGTGACCTCCATAGAAACCGATTGCGGAAAGAAAACAGGATTTCACTGTAACAAACCATCTACAATCGATATGATTCAAACATATCAGGTAAAAAGGTATTTTAAATAAAAAGGTAAACTTCACTTTAAAAGGCTGATACACCGCAAATAGTCACTTCCGCAAGTGCACACGCAGTGTTTTTAACTCCAATTCAGCTATCTGAGAGCTCTCACTTCCTAGTCAGTCATTTCGGTCCTTTAGTCTCGTTCTCCAGTAGCTATATTCCAGCAGCAATTCTTGGTTTTACTTATCACTCACAAGGTACACGTCGAAGAGCCCTCTCTCTCTCTAGAGTCATGACAGTCCTGATGGCCTAGAACCCGTGGCAACTCCCTTCTCTAATCCTTTCAAATAGTCTGGTGAGTTCTGGCAACCCTAAAACTGCAGAAATTGGTCTTTTCCAGTCCACAATTCCTTGCTCTCCCTGTTTTCTGCTCTCTTCTCTTTTCAACTGCCTAACACATAGTAATACAGTCTCTGCTCTATTCTCAGAGACCTGCTTCAACACCAGGATCTATTCAAAAACAGCTGCCACAAAGTCTTTCCAGCCAGAGCATGAGGCTGAACATGGGCTGAAACCCATCCCACTGCAGTTAGCTTTCTATTTACCCTTGCATTTTAGCTGTTCATCCCCAAAGCAATTTTTCAACTGTTTTGATGATGTACAAGACCCCCAGGTTTTTGGTAAGATCCAATCAGGGACAAATAACATATTGGTTAAAGTGGACCAAGAATAAGATTCAGGAAACTTGCTAAGAAAATAAAGCCACATGATTCCATGGGTTCTGGACAAACAAAAACAAATCACTAAACAAGGAACAAAAGATAAAATAATTTACAATTCTCGCTGATAGTGGAGGTGATGGCCCAGTGTCATTCTTACTAGACCATTAATCCAGAAACTTAGCTAATGTTCTGGGACCAAGGTTCAAATCCCAGCACGGCAGATGGTGGAATTTGAATTCAATAAAAAAATCTCTGGAATTAAGAATCTACTGATGACCATGAAACCATTGTCAATTGTTGGAAAAACCCATCTGGCTCACTAATGTCCCTTTAGGGAAGGAAATCTGCCATCCTTACCTGGTCTGGCCTACATGTGACTCTAGAGCCACAGCAACATGGTTGACTCTCATTTGCCCTCAGGAAGCTCAGTTGACACCCAGCGATGCCCATGTCCCACACGTGAATAGTAAAAACAAATTCAAACATTCAAGGCTCATATGAGGGAAATGTGAATAAATGGTAAATGCAACCAAGACAGATTGTATGGATTTCTCAGATGTCAGGAAGCACTGTGTCAACCAATTTTATTGAACCTCTGCCTTTCTCATGAGGAGTTCCGATTTTCCCCTTCAGAGATCCCACCTTGGAATTCTCTCGAAAGGTTATACCAGCTCGATTGCTTCAGTGACAGCGCATCTTGCAGGGTTCAATCTCATCATGGCAGCTCCCTATGATATTCCCTTTTAAATTATTTTACCGTCACTTCAATTATTCAGTGTTCCATCATGTGAGTCTGTTTACTATTGATGCTCACTGTGCTTGATTAGTTAAGCCTGGGTTTGAACTTGGAGAATGGCAAACAACCCGTGGACGCTGCAGGAAACATGGAGCACACATTTAAAACAAAACGCATGTAAATAGTGTTCCTGCACACACGCTGACTGATATGTTGTCTCTGCCTATCTCCGAGATATGAAATATACAACAGGGCCCAGTCTGTAACTCAATAGCCAGGTGTGGTAAATAATCTCACTGCCCAATCACACATCAGGTTCTGATGAAAGGTCACTGGAACAGTAATTCTGTTTCCGTCCCCGCCCCCAGACGCAGCCAGCTTCTATTTCAGATTTGCGGCACCTGCAGTATTTTGCTTTTGTACAATTGTTCATAACCAGAAATCGTGGTATAATTCTGATCAATTTCTGCAGTGCAACGTACAAACGTACATAGCTATCAACAGGATCGCGAGAATAAACCTACAACAAGTCTTAATGGTGTCAGTAACACAGTGGGCTGCGGAGGGGGGGGAGTGTGGGGAGGGTTCAGATTCCAACATGGTAAACCTGAAGCCGCCATAGTGTCAGATGGTGATTTAATCCGAGGGTCACCACACCTCAGACCAAGGGGCAAGGTTGAAATGGTGAGGCCTTGATGGATAACCTTGGCCAGTTGCAACCCCACTGTTAGCATTGCTCTGTATCACAAACCCTCGGACTAAAGCTCCCCACAACCCACCGCCCCCCCCCCCCCCGCCACTCCCCCCCCAATCCCCAAAGTGGAGAGTGGTTACTATCAGGAAGTTGAGCCCATTTAGGAATAAAATGGCCTGGTGGAGATCATTGTAATTGTAGATGGATGACTACTATTTGGTTTACGCACCATCCTTCTGTATAATGCTCAAAATTTAAATTTCTTATCATTCCATAAGTGGCCGCACCACTCTTTTGTCTCCGTAACCTCCTACATTCCTCTATCATCTTTTGCACCTCCCACCATAGGGAATCTTCTGCTGAAGAGATGCCACACTCGCCCGAAATCCCTTCACCTCTTTTTGAGGCCCCTCCTTCAAACCTCGATGAAGAGTTTAGAAGAATGAGAAATGTATAAAATTCTAACAGGGTCAGACAAGGTAGATGCAGAAAGAATGTTCCCACTGGTGGGGGAGTCCAGAACTAGAGGGGGGGGTCATAGTTTGAGGCGAAGGAGTAAGTCTTTTAGAACTGAGGTGAAGAGAAATTTCTTTACCCAGAGGGTGGTGAATGTGTGGAATTCACTCCCACAGAAAGTAGTTGAGGCCAAAAATGTTGTCTGATTTCAAGAAGAAATTAAATGTAGCTCTTGGGGGCCAAAGGGATCAAGGGATATTGGGGGTGGAGGAGGGGCCAGGATATTGAATTCAATTATCAGCCATGATCAAAATGAATAACAGAGCAGGCCCAAATGACCTACTCCTGCTTCTAGTTTCTGTTTCTTCCTCCTTTTGGCATCTTATTCTTTCAGTTTTTTTTAAAAAAGACACTTTGGGGCCAATTCTAAGTGTTGAATTCATGTAAGAACGGGAGTAAATTATGGTGTTTTTTTCAGTGGGTGTTTTGAACTGAATCTCCCTCACTCTGTGTACTGCAGAGAGCCTCAGTGTGAAGCATGTGGAATATCAGGAGGTGGAGCCTATTTCCACAGGAGGGGCCGGCAGTGTAGTGCTGAGTGCGCCACTGTGCATGCGTTGATCTTTCAGCGCTGAGATCGGTGCACGTGCAGTGGTCCCGCACTGCCAGCCTCCTGATCGCTGCCCAGCCCGCAACCTCTGCATTCTGGCCTTGTGACCACCCCCCACAATGACCCAATTGGTGCCCCCCCCCCCCCCACAAACATGCCTGGGCCAGCCTTGAACACCCCCACCACCACCCTGCAGCCCCAACCCCTGCAATGTTGACCTCCCCCAACCCAATGAACCCCAACCAGGCTTCCCCCCAACCACACCGCCCAACCCATTGCCCACCAGAGGCCCTACCTGCATTGGGCCCTGTTCCCGCTTTGGCACTGCTCTGTGCCCAGTAGGCCGCGGAACGAGCCTCCGCTGGAATCTCCCGGCCTTGCGGGATGGGAGGGCCCCTCCCCAGCCCCCCACCCCCCCCCCCCCCCCCCCCAAGTGTTTGTATTCCGTGTGGTCATCTCTCGATGTTAAGGGCGATCTGAATAAAGAGTGACGACGGCCGCCGGGACTTTTTTTTCCAGTTTTTTTATTGAGTGAAAATCTCAAACCCTTGCATCAGTCATGCAAAACCAATCAAATAAATAAAACACATATATTAAATTTCTAACAGCACTAGATTCAAGTGGAAAAATATTCAGTTATCAATAACATAGGTGCCGAGGGGGTCATATTCAAGTATTGGAGAACAGTTTTCCCAAACCATATAAAAAAAGTTGTTGTCTCCATGTATAGAGCCATGTACATTGTAAGTGGATCAAGTTCTCCCCACAGAGAAAAAAAATTACACAAATCCATATGATCTAAAGATGGCTTCATATCCTAGTGTGCAATATTTATATCACAAAGGCTAGAATTCTCATTTGCTACATTGTAATCTTTCCTTTTTTTTCATCTCCAAGAGATCAATCCAGTTTTAGTTAAATTAACAGTAAGATGATTATTTGCTTCAGCAGCTTTGACTATTTAAAAGATTTGGAGGTTGTCTCTGTCTGGTTCTACATAATCATTATTTTCTTTCCTCTTTGTGTTCTGGTCGACTATCTACACAATGCCATCTGGCAAACATCTACTGATGTGTTACCCGTTTTTTCAAAACAACACAGGAGGGGGTTGGGGGGGGGGTGGTGGGCGGGTGGGTGGGAGGGGGGAGGAAAGAAGGAGAAATAAACTTTAACAGCTTTGGATTTCAATGCTCTATGTATTAAAACAAAATGACACATGCCAAGTTAATCCAAGTGCATAACCTGCTTCCCAGCACTAAGCAATTTACAGGTTTCTCTTTTTTTTAAAAAAAAACTTTTCAAAGTACATATGGAATCAGAAAATAAAAAATAAACAGAATTAATATTGCCTGTCTTTGTATCTGACGTTTAAATAGAACCCACTATCGGATAGGCAGCAAAAATAAAGAACACACAAAAAAAAATAAAACTGAGGGATATCGGTATTAAATTAACTAGTAATTAATATTCATAGACCTAAGTTAATTCAAGTTAAACCTGAACCACACTCTGTGTCAGTGCTAACAGTCTATGTCTTACTGTTAAAGAGCTGTGTTACACTGTTAACGCTAAAGGAATTGCACACAAAACTACTACGGGCTATTCCAGAATTAATCCTTTTTTTTAAAAAGAAATCCTTCAAAAACTGACATCTGATTTTTATTACTCATCTGCCTTTAACCCTTTGCGAACTGGTGGGTTTTCTTTTTGGAAGGGGCTGGTGCTTTTGAGCAGCAATATTTAAATACATATTATTTCCTGCTGATGTCTGTGCAAAAACAAAACACATGTACATAATGCCGGTTCTTATCAAGCGCATTGGGGGTGAGAGTCGCAAGACCACAAATATACACGTGTACGGTACGTCTATCTAATGCACAGTGACGGGATGGAGCAAAGTAATCTTGCTCTGTTACAGATTTAAGTTTTATTTATTAGTGTCACAAGTAGGCTTACATTAACACCGCAACAAAGTTACTGTGAAGATCCCCTGGTCGCCACCTGTTCAGGTGCACTGAGGGAGAATTTAACATGGCCAATGCACCCTAACCAGCACGTCTTTCGGATTGTGGGAGGAAACCTGAGCACCCGGAGGAAACCCATGCAGGCACAGGGAGAACGTGCGGACTCCACTCAAACCCAAGCTGAGAATCAAACCCGGGTCCCTGGTGTTGTGAAGCAGCAGTGCTAACCACTGGGCCACCCTGGATTTGATGCTGAAAGGTGTCCTCAAAGGGTTAATGCTACAGTTACAGTTGGGCCCTGGGGGGGGGGGGGAGTTGGGGGGGGGGAGTTGCGGGGGGGAGAGGGAATAATCATTCTTAAAGCCACAGTAATCCCTTTTCGTGACACTCCTGGAAGGACTTTATTCTGGACATTGGCCAACTCAGTCAGTGTGTGCCTGAATAATCCACCGCAACAATATCTTGCCCGAAAGGAAATTTACTGCCATTAAATAATCCCAGAAATGGGGAGAGTGAGGAGCACTCACTCCACCCTTAACCTTAGGAAGGGGCTACTTCTGCTTTAAAACTTGGCAAATTAGTCTGCATTTTCCATTCACTGTGATGGGTAGGGTCCACAACTGTCATTGCTAATGTAAAACTAAATTAGTGCAAACATATATATATCTCTATATATGGTACAAAAAAGACAAAAAAGAGCAGGTTAACACACCCATTATTATCAACACTCGTCTGTAATGCTTCATCCAATGAGGTGTAGAAACACGTACCGTAAAGTTAGTCATGAACTGCTCCGACCAAACCCGAGTATTTGCATGGGGTGTAGCATTAGCAGAGTGGGTGAAACTGTGGAAAATATCTGCCAGCATTGTCTACTGATCAAATTCACTTAAAAAAAAACATTGCTGCTACTTGAGATATTACTTTTTAAAGCATATTTTGAGGGCGAGAGAGAGAGAGAGACGGAATCTCGGGGAGTTCACAGTAAGAGTGGGAGATTGTCTGTTATGGCTCTCGAAGAGAGAGTGAGGGCTGGAAACACTCAGCAGATCCAAGCAGTGTCTGCAGAGAGAGAAACACAGTTAACACTTGGAGATCAGTCACCTTTCGTCATCACGGGATAGACTTTGGAGATGGAGCAGAACTTAAACAAGTGCAGAGGCAGGAGGGGGCAGGGGTGGGGGAGGCGGGGGAGAGCAGAAGGTGTGGGTAAGTACAGAGGCAGGGTGAGGGTATTGGGGGGGCAAGTGCAGAGGCAGGGTGAGGGTGTGGGGGGTAAGTACAGAGGCAGGGTGAGGGTGTGGGGGGTAAGTATTGGGAGAGGGTGAGAGAGAGTGGAGGTAAGTACAGAGACATGGTGAGGGGGTAAATTAGGAGGCAGGATGAGGGGGATGGGCAGAGTGAGAGGGAATGGGGGAAGTACAATGGAGAGGTTCTGTGTTGGGGGGGTGGGGGCAGTGTTGTTCCTCTTTCCACAGAAACTGCCACACCGCCTGAGAATTTCTGGCATTTTCCATTTTGAATTCAGATTTCCAGTATCTGCAAAATTTAGCGTTTGTTTTGTAAGTTTTTTGGAGAGAAGCATTTATTACCATCAGCATCCTCCACTGATTTTCTCCAATAACCTTTGCTACTTGCATTGATTTTTTTAACCTTTTTTTCTTACTTTTAAAAACGGACTTTCTAACAGTTCACACAGTGATTTCAGGTCATTCATCACCGTGATATTCCAATCAAACCATCCAGATCCAACTGCCCAGCACAAGAACACTTCCCATCGATCTCCAGCCCTTCAGTGATCTGTTTGCAACTGACAATCTTCAACTATTCCCCCAATAACCTTTCCAAAAACTCACTCCGCTGATTGGGTATTTATACAGAATTCCTGCCTGATGTTAGGCAGTGTGCCAGGTTTTAGGCTGGGAATTGGGGAACTAACTCCTCTCATTCCTAAAGGAATGGATCCCACAGGTGAGGGGGAAAAGTGTGGGTAAAGGTGAGGGTGTGGGCATGGGTGAGGTCAGAGGGTCAGTTTGGGGTCAGAGGGTCAGCTTGGGGTTGAACAGGACACAATATTATGAACAGCGTCATTGACCACGAGGGCGGATGGAATTCGATCTCAGGGAACAGAGTCTCTGATTGGGGGAAAGGCCTTTGACGAGAAGGAACAGGAGCAGGGGTAGACCATTCGGCCCATCAAGCCTGCTCCCCCCAATCTTTGGCTTCAACTCCACTTTTCCACCCACTCCCAATATCCTGTTGGTTCTCCCCATGGAGAAGATAGTGTCCAATCCACGGCTGGGGCTCCATGCAGGGAGAGCCAGGAACCATCAGTGGACACCGAACCCAGTGTCTTAGGGTGATATTGAAGGGCAGTTTGTAGATCAGAGAAACGTACAGCAAGGGAGGAGGCCATTTGGCCCTTTGCGTCCACACAGGCTGACATGGAGCCACCTAGCCTACTCCAACTTCCCACCTCTTGGTCTGTTGCGTGTAGGGTCAGACACATCAAGGACTTTTTCAATGCTAGGAGGGGTCGTGCCTCCACTGCTGTTTCAGTCAGCGAGTTCCAGATCCTCTCCTGCCCTTTGGATGAAAGAATTTCCCACTGAATACCCTCAAAAACCACCTACCCTAACTGTTTCCTCAGGTCATGAACCACTACCCCCTCGCCCTCCACCCCTCCCAGCCAAGAGGAACTGAGATGTCTGGGGATGTAATTTGCTGAGCAGTGTGTGCTGTTAGCCCCTCGCTAGTCAGCACTCTATGTTCCCTGTGCCTGTGACATATACTCAGCAACGAAGCCATTCTTCCCCGACTGCAGGAGTTTAAGACCAATAACTTGATACACTTTTGAGTCCCAAGGTTGCTGCATCTCTTTCCATTCAGGGCACCAATTTATACAACATCCCCTTTTTCACCCCGTCTGACTTTACCAAACTGAATGTTATTGAGTCTAAGAACTTCAGGATGATCTGGATAAAGCAATGCTTCCCCAGTGGTGTATTTTTTTCTGAACAATCTGGAAAACCTGAAAGAATTGAAGACATTTGAAAGTTTAGAACTGAACTTGTCCAGAGTCGATACCTCGGAGGACCAATTTATCTGGAAAGGAGTTGGTATATTTACAATAACAGAATTTTATAGACATTTACACTGGCTAAACTCCACTCGTTAGTGACTAATGAGGTGTTAAACTGACCCCTTTAGCTGAGTAATTAATTCCTGAGTCTCCAGTAAAGGTGGAAATGGGTGTAATTAATCTGCCATTGAAATGTGTGTCTGAACAGCAGATCTATACAATTAACAGAGTAAGTATCCAGAGAAATCAAGAGGATTTGGAAGAGGGAGCAATGGATTTCAAAAGGAATGGTTACAGAATTGAGGAGTGGACATTCGCCTGAATCAGCTGAATGTTAGTGTGGAAACAAGTGTCAGTGTGCTAAACTCATATGGGTGTGCGGGATTGCGGGGGGGTGGGGGGGGTGCTGCTTTGAGTTAGATTAATGCAGGCAACACCTCGCACATATTTACAATCTCTCAAACTCCGAATAGAGAGACTGATTTCCCCATCTGCCATGTCTATAACTCTCCCCAGGCTGGATTTAGTTCAAGGGTAAAAATTGCCAGGCCTTTAGAGAAAGAGTGGGGAAGTGGGATTGATGGGACTAACAAAAGGCAGGCACGATGGACTGAATGGCCTTGTTCTGTGGTCTATGATTTACCTTGCCCCCTGGCCTGAAGTGGGATGACCCTCGGATTAAATCACCACCAGTCAGCTCTCCCCCTCAAAGGGGAAAGAACAGCCTATGGTCAGCTGGGATTCTGGCGACTTTCATGATTCTAAGATAACAGCTTCTAACGCCAACCAAACATCTTCGGCAGAGTAACTTGGTTACTAATTCTGGTGGAACCGGGTAACTACACTTCTCCAATGAAACTGACAGAGAGACGGATATATCGAGATGGTTTTCCCCTTAGAGTGCATTGAAAAATTGGCAAATATGAATTGCGCAACAAAATGACGTCTCATCTGTTTCTTGTAATTACTTTCAACTTGCGAGTACTATACTGTATTCAGTTTTAAAGATACAAAGGCCCTGCTTTTAAATAACCTTAAACACAAGACAGAAACATTAACCTTTGATCAGAAACTCATTAAGTAGAAACTCAAGCGCACACTTTTAGCAGAGATACCACAGCTTTAAGCCTCAAAAGGGTGAAGGGTTAGATTCAATGTGATGGCAAATGATTTGCAAACAACATCACCAATTTTGGGCCCCAAAGTATCTACAATATCCATCCTGATTTCTGCTTTAAATATAAAAAATAATCTTACTTAATCTCACGCTACCTAGGAAACAAAAACAAAAGTGGAGAAACTTTCTCGAAGCCACAATGCTTCTTTGCGATTGTAAATGAAAGATCATTCTGGAACAGCCCAAAGACAAACAGAAGGAATGGAATGGAAGAAGCTCTGATGGCAGTAGCAAGTGACTTGGGATGATACGACCCAACTCCAGAGTGAGAAAGTTCTTGGGAGAGCGAGAGAGCGAGAGAATGAGAGAAAAATCTTCCAAACAAAATAAATTAAGAGAAGAAATGAAACTTCATTCACTTTGAGCGCAAACACCGCAGGTTACACGAGAAAGGTTCGTCAATCTGCACTCATCTAAATGCTTTGAGATTTACCAAGAGGGAATCATTTTACACCGTCCTTTATCTTAAAAAGTCTTCTCACCCTCCCACGGTGTCTTTCTAGAGTTGACGCTGGGACTGACTACAGAAAAGTGGCGATTTAAAACTGCCTTTGTAAGTTCTTTGCTTGCACACTCTGCCATACCATAATGTACACTACAGCTCAAAACTGCTTAGGATTCTCGGTATCATATACTGTTTTTTTTTCTTTAAAAATTCCAAAAATGAAAACAATAAAATCTAGCAGACATGCACACACGCAACCAAGGAGTTTTCAATAGCAAAGGTAATACCCAAATATTACATGATGTCCAACTCTAGAAAGGTCGGATTATAGATTTCCGATTTCCCTGCATATTAAAAGGGTTTAATTATGTTGGTCGGGTTGTAAACATCTTTCGGGAACAAACTCTTCCTACTGCTGCTATCTGCTCTTCACATACCATCTGAAGCCAATCGTTTTGTTCATCTATATTCGTGATTCTTTTATTTGTTAAGGGCAGTCCCATCATCAGCAGCTGGTCTGGAAGCATCGCTGTGGCTGGAGGAAGCTGAGGAACTCTCTATTGCAGAGCTGGAGTGAAGGGAGCACCACCCTTATCCCAGGCCCCTCGAATACTACAGTGCCTGGGGAGCTTTTGTGGTTAATTCTACTACTTTTTCTTTTATTTACGGAAAATTGTCATCCCAGATAATTTAAACAAGTATACAGAGAACAGATTCTTTGTATGGGGTGGGGGTGGTGGAGGAGGGAAGGGGTTTGGGGGGTTGGGGGTGGGGGATTTGACTGTCCCCAGCTACAGCCCTGTTGTGTCATCTTTTTCAGTCATGTCCACATTTCCGGGCATGGTGCCATGGGTGCTGTCAGAGTCCGTGTTGAGATCGTCATCATCTTCGTTCAGTTCTTCGTCCTGCGTCATCTCGTTGTCATCCTCGGCGTCGCCGGACATGGCGGTGACGTCCTCCGGGGCCGCCCCAGTGACCGAGGTGGCTTCGTGGGGCTTTGTGCTGAGATCCAGAGAATCGTTCAATCCGATCCCGGCAGCGTTTCTGAGGAAGAACAGCGAGCCGTCTACGTTGGTGCTGAGGTTGAGGGAGCCGTCCAGGTTGAGGGAGGATCCTTGCGAGTCGTACTCCGTCGTGGCGTTTGTGCTGTGCGTGACCTCCCGGGTGGGCGAGACGGAGGTCATCTCCCCGCGTTCCAGCTTCTCGTGCTTGCGCTTGTGCGAGTCCATCTGAGACATCCCCACCACTGTGTGTTTGCAATCTGGGTAGGTGCAGTGGAAATGGGAGCACTTCAGCTTGTATTTACAGTCAGGGACCTCGCAGTCCACGCTCGAGCTGAACTGGCAGAACCCGGCGGCACTGATCACGTCCTGCTTGCCGTGGTGCTTTCGATGGGCGGTCACCTTGGTGCTGTCGGTGCAACGGAAGCCACAGCGCAGACAGTGAAAGTGGGTGCTGTTTCCGGAAAACTGGCAGTCTGCAAAATAGCACCGCAGCGAGGACTTAAACCGCTTGAAGTCATCGAGTACCAGATTATCCACCCGGTCGTGATGCTGGGCGTGTTTGTACATGTGGGTGCGGCCACAGAACTTGTAGCCACAGTTCTCCCGGGTGCAGTGGTAATGGGTAACCTTCAGTGAGAACTGGCAGGAGGCGTCCTTGCAGTCTTCATACAGATCGTAGCGTTTGAAACCCTCCAGCATCATTCCTTCATCCAACATCTTTCGAGAAGAGGCCGTCTTACGCCGCTTTCCGAAGGGAGACATGTCCTCGATGATCCAGAATCTCTTCTTTGCACCGGAAGCAGCTGGCAGCGAGATTGTGTTCCCTGGAAACAGAAGAAGAGGAACATCAAGACTTTACACTCTGAGAGTCTGATTTTAAACTGGGGTCACGCACATAATAAAACAATCACATTAAAGTCAGCCGGGCAAACCTCTCCCTCTCACAGAAACATCAGTGGGGACATTACCCAATGAATCATTGAAAAAATGGTACAAATTATACTGGATTGGATATAGCACAGAGAACGGGACAGAAATAGATCACTCAGCCTGACTAATCTATGGTCTTTCTGCCTCACATCACCCTCATCTGATCCTGGATATCCTCACTGTCCGGTTGACTGGATTCTATGTCTATCAATGATGTTGCAATTCTCTATGGGTTAGAAGGCAAATACAAGGAAGACTTACTGCCGCTGGGAGAAAGAGAGGGTGAGATAAACACTCGTGTCTATCTTTGGGAGCACTTTTGGGAGGCAAATTTTGACATGTAGGTTTCTTCATTCTTAGAAACACAGGAGCAGGATGAGGCCATTCAGCCCGATATACTGTTCGGTAATGATATGGCAAGTCATCCACTTCAATACCTTCCTCCATTCCCACACCATCCCCGTCTCCCTTTTATCTGTTGTTCTGAATCACATCCTGTTCCAGCCAGGCCCCTAAACGCGACGTTCTGACATTGTCACGAGTGACTCATGTCTCTTTCCCATTGGTGTTTCAGAGATCAGGAATTGCCTCTTCCTGCTCTCTCAGTGATGGTTAATTGGATGCCGGCGATCACTCCTCAAAACTTCTCCCAGAAAATGTAGGCAACAAACACATATCACAAGCACAGAACAGAGAAGGCTAGACACCCAGTACACCTGGTATTCAGCGACTGTGATGTAGAGGCTAGTGGGGTGGGTATTGGGTTGAGTGAGCAACCCTACCAAAGGAGCAGTGCTCCAAAAGCTCGTGATTCCAAGTAAACCTGTTGGACTTTAAGTTGGTGTTGTGAGACTTCTTACTGTGCCCACCCCAGTTCAACGCCGGCATCTCCACATCATGGCTATCAGCACCCAGTGTCCACTGCGCGAGAATGGGAACAAGACAGGCTGCTTACAATGCTCCCTACCTCTGAATAACTTTAAAGAGCTACTTGAAATAAATATCTAAATGGGATAACGAGTTCCACATTGATGTGGGTGGAAAAGCCAGCAGCACACTCCCTGCGTCCCTCCTAATTATTGTTTTCGCTGTTGACATTAATACACAATTTCAAAATGCAAACAAATGGAAATTTCCCTATAATTTTCATAAATCTTTCAAAACCAAAACACGCACCACACAAGATATTTGCTTCAAAACCGACTCTCTGATGAGATATCTGTAAGCACCGCCCCGCACTCCCGACTGGCACCAACTCAATCAGATGTCTGAGGGGGGGCCAGGCTATTTCAGACAGAGGGTAAAGTTACCAGCTCTGCACTGGCCTGGCAAGGAGGCAACTCCACACTGTGAATGTACACTGCCAAAAGGCACTGTTACTGCCACTAGTAACTGTCCCGGGAGGAAATATTTCACATTCGCCAACCAGCAGACAAAACTCCAGCTCCCTTTCCGAGTGAAGGCATGAGGACAGGAGAGTTCTCCCAGTGTCCAAGTCAATATTTATCCCCTCTGCCAACATCCTGGGGGGAAGAGGTTGGTGTTGGAATCTCACCAGAATTTGTCAAAGTGACGGATCTGGTGAGAAAATGGGTGTGAAACTCCATCTCTCCTCCGCTCTGTTTTTGCTCCAGATCCCTGAAAACCAACAAAAACGACAGCAGACGTGCTTTGCGGTGCCACCCCGGGGACTCAGAGCCGGGAGCCGGCCCCGCAGAGATCGAAGACCCCCCCAACACCCATCTAATCATAAATAAGAAGAAATTCCCCACCTCCCTCACCCCCTCCCCACCTGCCGTGGTCCTAACCCTCCTCCCAAACCACGGAGGTATCTGGACCGTACCTCCCCACCCCACCCCAATGGCATCGCCATCACCCTCAAAGTCTGCTGCCCCTCCCATCAAAAACAGATAAGGCAACCCCCCCCCAGGGACTGCCCCGCATTGCCCCCAGTGCCAAACCTGGCACTGCCAACCTGTGTCAGAGGCATTTCCAGGGTACTGGCTGGCACAGTCCCACTCCCCAAGGGACTATACTGACCTCTCCTCCCCGGACGAGTCCCCGCGATAGGTTTCTGTTTGGGTAAACGTGTCGTTAAACCTGGCTGACATGACAGTTACTGTGGGAGGGGGTGTTTAATTTGGAGAGGGTTGGGGGGGTGGTGGGTGAGTGTGTAATTATAGTTAGATTTATTGAAATGTATTAAAATAGTAAGTGTGAACCTGATTAATCACCAGTGAGGGGGTGGGAAAGGTTTGGAATTTGGGCTGAATTTTAATTTTGTGCTCCCCGCGCCCCCTCCCCCACCCCCACCCCCCCCACCCCCAGGTAATCTCGCACACGGGGAGTGTGTGGGTGGGTGGGGGGTGCTCAAGATCCCACTCAACAAATCCATTGACCCGGCCATTTATCTGAATGCTGCTTTTCCTGCAAATTGGCTGCAAATTTCCGACATTCCGACAGTGACAAGGCCTCAGACGACACCTCGTTGGCTGTAAAAGATGTCCCACATTCAGGAAGGACAATTTGTAAATGAAATTTCTTGACGATCGTTTGCGGCTTGTTAGGTCAATTCTGACACCATTTAGAACCAACCCAACACTACACAGTTATCTGGAGACCTGGCAAGGCTGGCAGAGACTCTTCTTTGGAAGACATTAATTACCCCGTTGGATCTCAGGGCAATTCTGCAGCTTTCACCCCTGTGACCGGGTTTCAAAATACTTCACTGGAGGGGACATTCTGAGGTCATAAAGAAACTGTAATTGTTTCAAAAACCAGCCCATCAGTTATCAGATGTTTTTAGAAAGTTGAATTTAACTTCATAATTTGTTAAGTTTATTTAAGTCTATTAGTGTCATAAGACAGTTTACATTAACACTGCAGTGAAGTTACTATGAAAATCTCCTAGTTGCCTCATCCTGGCGCCTCTTTGGGGACACTGAGGGAGAATTTAGCACGGCCATCGCATCTAACCAGCACATCTTTCAGACTGTGGGAGGAAACTGGAGCACCCGGAGGAAACCCCATGGGCAGAACGTGCAGACTCCACACAGATAATGACCCGAGCCGGGAATCGAACTTGGATCCCTGGCGCTGTGAGGCAATGGTGCTAATCACTGTGCCAAAAGTTTCTACATAGATATAAATGTGGACTCTAAACACAGAAATAGAAGTCTAGTATTAAATATAAACTAAAGGCTGGGATTATGAAACCACAAGGGAAAATGCTGGAAAATCTCAGCAGGTCTGGCAGCATTAAGGAGAGAAAAGATCTGATGTTTCTAGTCCAGATGAGCCTGCAGTGCCATCCTGCACTGGCATGGTATCTGAACGCCCTCCTCTCACACCATTTGATTCTGTACAGCTCGAAACAAAACCCTCGAAAATTGACACGGCAATTGTCTTTTCAATGCTGCGGTTCATAAAACAGCTCATAGACACGGTCGCCTGCATGGAGGCGCTTGGGGGAAGTTTGTGTTTATTTAGTTAATGCAGACAGCTGTTGGCTTCAACAAGTATTGTTTAAAAAGAAGGGAAAATGATGAGAATGCACTGATGCTGCAGAGGTGATGTGAATGTTGACAACACGCCCTCATTGTTACCTGACGGGGGAACTGATGTCCCTAATGTTACACGTGTCAACACCAGCTGTCGGCAAGGAATATTGAACATCAGACATAAACAAATAAACCCGCTTCACGCTAACTTGCAGCAAAGACTAGTAGATGAAAGGCAGTCTCAGTGAAAGCTGCTCTGCCTCTGTTGTTCCAGGCCTGGCTGATTCTCAAATTCACCGGGACTGGAGAGAGCGGGTTAGCACTGCTGCCTCACAGCGCCAGGAACCCGGGTTCAATTCCATCCTCGGGTCACTGTCTGTGTGGAGTTTGTACATGTTCTCCCTGCGTCTGTGTGGGTTTCCTCCGGGGGCTCCAGTTTCCTCCCACAGTCCAAAGGTGTGCAGGTTAGGTGGATTGGCTAAATTTATTCTAGCATGCTAAATTTGTGGGATTATGGGAATAGGGCCCGGGTGGCTTTGTTGTCAGTGCAGACTCGATGGGCTGAGTGGCCTCATTCTGCACTGTGGCGATTCCATGAATTCAATTCTCAGCAATGCCTTGCTCAATTTCAAGAATTTTTTCCTTCAATATCAAATATTTAATCAGTGCAGACTTTTGACTATTTAACTGCCCAGACATTGTATCTCCTTCATTTCTCAATTCCATGTTCAAGGAGGTTTTAATGATGATACAGACACTATAGAAGGCCATTTAGCCCATCGTGTCTGCTGTGGCTGCTATCCAATTAGCTCCACTCCCCCGATCTCTGCCCCAGAGCCCTGCTAATGTTGACTTCTCAAATATCTATCCAATTCCCATTCGGAAATTAGGAATGAATCTGTTTCCCTCTCCTCCTCCTGTGATCTCAAAGACTTGTCGTCCCAGGAAACATCCGGTGATCTCTGAAGTGATTCTCGTGGGATTGAGTGGAATTCCCAGTTGGAGATCAGCAGCACCTCTGGGGAGATGGCCATGGACAATATTTCTCCGAGTCTCCCAAGCTTCCAGTGAAGATATGGGTGGGAGATTGGGAGACTCCCACCCTGGAAATCCCAAAAGAAAAACATGCATTTGGGTAAAATCCTGGGGATGCCCAAAAGCGCTTTGTAGTCAGGTAAAATATTTCAGATGTTTAATGACTGTTGCTATGTGGTAAATCCAACAGGCCCAAAAAGCTGGAAGATAAATGATTGGATCATCTTCTTTAGTAGTAACGGCTTAGAGATAACATCTTTACGTCAAGGGCAACATCGAGGGCCGAAGGGCCTGTACTGCGCTGTAATGTTCTATGTTCTATAACTATTGGCTGAGACACTGGGAGGACTCCCTTACTCTATTATGCATATTTTTACATCTAATAGTGAGATGGACAGGGCCAGAGGAATTATAAGCGCAAGTGCAGCATGGTGGCATAGTGCCGCCTCACAGTGCCAGGGACCCGGGGTCGATTCCCCGCTCGCTTCACTGTCTATGTGGAGTTTGCACGTTCTCTCCGTGTCTGCGTGGGTTTCCTCCGGGTGCTCCAGTTTCCTCCCACAGTCCGAAAGGCATGCTGGTTAGGTGCATTGAACCGAATAGGTGCCGGAGTGTGGCGACTAGGGGAATTTCACAGTAACTTTATTGCAATGTTAATATAAGGCTTACTTGTGACTAATAAATAAACTTGAAACTTCAGCAGGGTAAATATTTGAGATTATGAGGATAGGGCCTTGGTGGGATTGTGATTGGTGCAGATCTGCACTGTGGGGATTCTATGATTCTAAGTCCCTGCAGCGAAGGGTTGAGTTTTTGTGATCACATTTAGGGACAGAGGGACATGATTAGTCAGGTAAGGCCGAGAGAACATGAAAATCAAAAAGTTTTCCATTCTCGGCACCCTTGTCAGCACTGAATAATTCCTGATTACGTGTATCACTAATAAACTCTCTATCATCCCCTCTAATAGCAGAGCCAAGATTTCCAATTCGAGTGAAAAAGTAGCTGTTAGGAAATACCACCTGAATATGTTGAATATTGATTTGAAATATACCTACTCTAACTATTTAATTTTAATCCACAACTCAACCTGGCAAATCAAGCACAGTTTGCTCACAAAAAAAACTCTGATAAACTTGCATGGTTCTGTAAACGTAGGGCTTTGTAACCAATTCAGAAACAACCTGAGTTTAGTGATCTTAACGAAAGGGAAGATTTCAAGGTATTCACGCAGCAGTGACAGAAGGGGGAAGGAATTTGACTGGTTCAAATCAAATCCCCAAAATGGCAAGGGTTGGAGCTCCGAAAACAGCTGTTCACAGTGGCCCGGTTAGACTGAGAGTGAGCGGCTGTGTCTGACTGTGACACCGTCACTTATACAGAGTTTGGTATATTACTGCATGAATTGATGGTGAAAACTAGCATTTAATTTGTACAAATATTCCTGTTAAATCAATGTTAAATCACTTGGCATTTTAAAAATACAAACGGATAACGAAAGCTCTGACTTTATGGAAAATAGAATTTTCCACTATTTTGTAATTTCCAAAAAAACCAATTCTTCAGAGCAGTCAGATTACTAATTTATGGAAATGGCTAACTTTGTTTTAATTTTAGTTTTATGGGATTTTTTTTCAGTTACCTTATATAAGTTTAGTCAAAATATTGAACCGAGCTTTCAAGTACGTTCAATAATTAATAAGTATGATTTTCCCCAAACACTGAATCTGAATCGAACGATATTTTGGACTATATTTAATTTCACTGTGCTGAGGGTGTAAACCAGGAGCTGGCGGCTACTTTCCTACAATTCTTTTAGCTGGTTATAAATTGGCACAGAAACATGGCTTTTCATCAACTAGCCAAGAAAAATGACACAAGCTCAACGCATTAATCCCGACGTTAGCTCCTTCGTACACCAGTCTGTCTTTACATGGCCTTTCTGTGTAACATTTCCAGTCTTAATATCCCTTTATAGATTTGGATCCATGCCTAAGAGGCAGCTATTCATTTCAGCAATGAACCCACATCGCCAACATAAAGGGGGAACTCTCGTTCCTCTTATCATTCTGGGCTGGATTCAGATCAAGATTGTTGCCAGAAGGGACAATCACAGAATCAGAGTGAGGTTACCCGGCCAAAGGAAGTCATTCTCCCCTCCCCACCACCGCCCCCCCTTCCCACCACCGCCCCCCCCCCCCCCCCCCCACCCCACGTCTTCTATGTTTTCATACCCCAGGAAGTAGTTGATGCCAAAACATGGAATGTATTCAAGATGCACCTGGGGATCAAAGGTTATGGGGAGAAAGTAAGATTAGGCGATTGAGTTGGACGATCAGTCAATGATGGTGATGAATGGTGGAGCAGGCTCGAAGGGCCAAATGGCTTCCTCCTGCTCCTATCTTCTACGTTTCTATGTCTGTGCTGGTTCTCTGAGTGAGCAATTTGCTTAATGCCACTCCCTTGGCCTCTCCCCTCTAATCCTGAACTTCCTTCCCTTTCAGGCTAATCCCTCTCGAATGCCTCGATTGAACCTGCCTCCAGCGCACTCTCAGCTTGTCCATTCCAGATCCTAACCACTCGCCGTGTGAACACCTCTCTCCCGGTGATGCCATCGTTTCTTTTGCCAATGGCCTTGAACCTGTGCCCTCTGCTTCTCGATGCTTCCACCAATGGGAACATGTTCTCCCCACCCTGTCCTTGTGATTTTGAACACCGCAATGCTTTGATGTACTGAATCATCTGCCCACCCCCTCTCCTCCTCACCGCCCCCTTCCCCAGCCCCCTCCTCATCTGAAAGTGTTACCCCCGGAACCCTCATCCCTCCACGTCCCCTGGAGGCCGTGGACATCTTCTCAATGGACATTCGGCGAGTGAATAGCGAACACGTCAAGGGCCCTGCTAAAACCTGCGGCTGTTCATCAAACCGCATTGTATCCGGGAATTAAAATTGCTCTCCGTATAAATGGTTTAAAGTACACAATTTCAAGTGATTCCGTGCACGCACTGTGATTCTGTTACGCGAAAGCCCTCATCAGGAGCGCAGTGTGACAATCCACTGCAATATTGTGAGAGTGCTGCACTGTCAGAGATGCCACCTACTTCACTGACCGAGCTCCAGTCTTCTCTCCTCAGCTGAACACCTGCTCCATGGTACTTCCTGAGGAATAACCCGGATCCCTGCTCAACAATATTCCCAAATATAAAGCACCAACCAAGACATAGCAATCCCCTAACATTCACTCCCCGCCCCCACCCCTGTGCATCATGGGGTGAGTGTCAGAATGTGTTGTGTCATAGAATCCCAACAGTGCAGAAGGAGGCCATTCGGCCCTTTGAGTCTGCGCCAACAACAATCCCACCCAGGGTCTATCCCCATAACCCAATGTATTTACCCTGCTAATCCCCCTGACACTAATGGTCAATTTTAGCATAGCCAATCAACCTAATCTGTTCTGTGGGAAGGAACCGGAGCATCCGGAGGAAACCCAGGCAGACGTGGGGAGAACATGCAAACTCCATACAGACAGTGACCAAAGACCGGAATCGAACTTGGGTCCCTGGCGTTGTGAGGCAGCAGTGCTAACCACTGTGCCGCCATGCCACTCTGGTCATCTGATCAAGGCTCATTCGACAGTAACTCTCAAACGTGCAAACTCCACCACCTAGAAAGACAGTGGAGGCCAGCGAATGGAAACATCACCCAGTTCACACACGTCATCCTTTTGTGGGTGCACACTGACCGTTCCTTCATCACCACTGGGTCAAAATCCCAGAAACCACCACTCAATAGCACTCTGAAAGCAGCTTTAATCCCAGAGTTCAAAAAAGAGGTCCCACCAATACATTGCCAAGGCAGCAGGCAATAATATACCATCTCAGACAGGGGTGCCCAAATCCCAAGGGAAATTGACGGAGATTACTTGGTGATCCAACTCATGTGCTGTTTGCAAATTATCAGTTACCCCAATAACAGGGGTGACCTGTACCTCAAAACAAAAGCTCATTTATTGGTAGTAAAGTATTTTGCAATAGCTGCTGAGAAAAGTGATTGGTCAAAGCCTACACTCTGCCTTAAGAATAGTGTAAATTAATGGTGCGTCTTCCACAGCGAAGGAAGGTTGGAACGCTGGTTGCTCCAGTAAAGAACTCCAGTATGTCTTGTTACAGTGAAATATTGGATTGGGTTAACAGAGTAATAGGTTGTGTTGCTGAACTCTGCAGATCCCAGCCATTGCCAGAGGGAAGGTGTTAGGCTGATACTTTCAGGAAAATATAGCCATTTATGAAATGATATTGCAAAGCTTGTGTCATTTCCCCCTCTGTCATAGACACAGATAATAATAACTCACTCTCACATTTGCATAATATTTGCAAAAAGATTTCCGTATGTTCTGTATTTGACCAATATTGTAATTCTGTGTAGGCAGCTTTATCATTTTGATATTTTTGTCACGAACATCACAGGAGGTTTGAGTGAGCACACGAGAGGTTTGGGTGTGTGTCTGGGTTGTTTAGTGTTGAGGGGTGTTGGTAACACATTCAGTAAATAACTACAGCAGCGCACGGGGACTCATTCCATTCTGAGGCTATTTGTTTTATCCACCTGTATTACAACATTGATAGAATCATAGAATCCCTGCAATGTAGAAAGAGGCCATTCAGCCCATTGAGTCTGCACCAACCACAATCCCACCCAGGCCCCACCCACACATATTTTACCCACTAATCCCTCTAAGCTAAGCATCTCAGGGCACTGAGGGGCAATTTTAGCATGGCCAATCAACCTAACCCCCACATCTTTGGACTGTGGGAGGAAACCAGAGCACCTGGAGGAAACCCACGCAGACACGAGGAGAATGTGCAAACTCCACACAGACAGTGACCCGAGCCGGGAATTGAACTCAGGTCCCTGCAGCTGTGAAGCAGCGGTGCTAACCGCTGTGCTACCGCCCCTTTGTCCCTTCCCACCTCACCCAATGGCCTTTCCTGCTATTCAGGCTGGGGGACAGCAGAATTTTATATCGACTAGACAGCAGAAAGGCTGGCCATTCGGCCCACCTGGTCTTTGCCAGTTCAGTAACTATGCTTCACAAAGACAACGGACATTAACAGGATAAGGACAGCACAGTCCGAGAATAGACCATTTAGGATGGAGATAAGGAGACTTTCTTCACGCAAGGAGTGGTGAGTCTGCGGAATTCATTACCACAGGAAGTAGTTGATGCCAAAACATTGAATTTATTCAAGAGTTGGCTGGATATGGCACTCGGGGCGAATGGGATCAAAGGTTGTGGGGAGAAAGCAGGGTTAGGCTGCTGAGATGCATGATCAGCCATGATCGTGATGAATGGTGGAGCAGACTCGAAGGGCCGAACGGCCTCCTCCTGCTCCTATCTTCTACGTTTCTGTCATTCTAGCTGGGGTAGGCCTCAAACCTGCCCCACTGTTCAATATGGTCACGGCTGATTTTCCAGCTCCATTTCACCTCCTCTCCCCACTCCACCCATATCCTTTCCCTCAGGACCCAGATGTCTAGAAACGTCTGCCTTGAGAATACTGAGTGATGGAACACCCACACTGCTCTGGGGTAGAGAATTCCCCTGAGTGAGGAAATTTCACCTCATCTCAGCCCTAATCGGCTGACCCCTCTTATTCTGACACTGTCCCCACCCCGTGTCCTGGATTCCCCAATCGGGGGGAGCAGCTTCTCACCATCTCCTTAAGAATTACACGTGTTGTAACTGGATCACCTCCCACCCTCCTAAACCCCAGGGAATATAGTTCTAGTCTACTGAGTCTCTGCTCAGAGGGCAAGCCTCTCTCACCAGGAACCAGTAAGCTTTCATTGTATTCTCTCACAGGTAAGGAGAATAAAACTGCAGTACCCCATCTCACTTACGTCCTGTGCAATAATAGTAAGATGTGGCCATTCAGCCCATCGGATCAATGCAGGCTGTCTGTGCAACAATCTAGTCAGTCTCATCAGGTACAAGAACGTAGCCAATTCTGACTCGCATTCAGCTTTCCACTGGGGGAGGGTTAATCATCAGGTGTACTGATTGAGGAGGAAGCCAGGGGCAACTCTTGCACTCTCTCACTCAGGGATACACAGACCATCTATCAGAAGAGACCAGGACGAAGCAATCCAAGAGAAAAACCGGGGAAAAGCCCCTCACTATCAGATACTCTCGGCAAAAGTGTCCACATTGTGGATAATCTCCATTATAGCTTCCGGCCAAAGATATTCAATCAGTGGCCAAGACTTGACCTTTCCCTATTGGAATGTAGCAGAATTGTCTGTATTCTCTCTAATTGTCCTGGTATTATCAGATTATTTTCCCTTTATCTAATTTACATATCTTTGTAGCTTTTCCCCTCACACCCCTTCCCATCAGACAAGATGCCTGGAGCCTGAGGGCAGAATTTTACCCTCCTGACCGCCATGGGAATCGGAGCGCGCCAGGGGGTCGGAACATGGAAAGGTCCGTTGACCACAGGTGGGATTTTCCAGCCCTGGGGCGAGTGCAGCCAGAAACCCCCCTCCCCCTCACTGGATGGGATTTTCTGTCTGCGATTCCTGTGGTGGGCGGGACAGGAAAATTCTGTCTTGAATCTCTTGTTCTTGGCCAATGCGCTATCAGTGTTGGAATTGGGGGGGGTGGCACAGCGGTTAGCACTGCTGCCTCACAGCGCCAGGGACCTGGGTTTGATTCCTGGCTCGGTTCACTGTCTGTACAGAGTCTGCACATTTTCCCCGTGTCTGCATGGGTTTCCTCCGGGTGCTCTGGTTTCCTCCCACAGAATTAAAGATGTGCTGGTTAGGGTGCATTGGCCGAGCTAAATTCTCCCTCAGTGTACCCGAACAGGCGCCGGAGTGTGGCGACTAGAGGATTTTCACAGTAACTTCATTGCAGTGTTAATGTAAACCTACTGGTGACACTAATAAATAAACCTTTGCTTTCTCTTCGATTGACTGAGTAAAGGGATATTGGGTATCAGGTGAAAGCTCACGTTTGTAATCCTGAGTTTGTCTTTTGTGGGGTTGTGTTGTTGCTGTAGTGTTGTGTGTTTGGTTGTTGCGAACAAGTCCTTATTCCTCCCTTTACTCTATGAGGTAACCCATATACTTTAGATCACATTTCAATTATCTAATTAACCATTGCCTCAATGATGGGGTTGAAAAATGTTGACCTTTGTCTAACATTTCACCAAGATTGCAAAGTTGTCAAGATGACGGAGCACATTTCTCATCCAGTTCTGCTTTCCATAGAAACCTGCACACACACCACAGGAAGTTGGTGACTCACACCATCAAACCCATCCCTGGACGTTGTTAGCACCCATTACTTCCTCACTGAATCCAGAGGCTTTACCTCCATTACTCTCCCTGGTAAACCACTCCAAGCTTCTCTCTCTGCTATGAAGAATGGACCCCAAATTCCCAGAGACCTCCTATCCCAGGTTAAGATCCTTGGGATGAGGTTGCTGGGATGGATGGAGTGGGTGTCGGTGCCATTCCCAACAGTCTGTGGGAATTGCTGTTTCACCAGGAACAGATATTTCTAAACTCTTCCCAACTGACGCCGAGTCCCATTCACCCATCACCCTGCCCACTCTCCCATCTACACTGGGCTCCCAGTTCAGTAAAGCCCCCATTTTACAATTCTTCTCCTCATTTTCAAATCCATCCTCACCCTCAGCCCTCTCTAACTCTGGAATCTCTTCCAGCCCCTGCACTCTCTAAGCTGTCTGACTCCTCGAATTCTGGCCTCCTGTGCATCCCTGGTTTGAAATGTTCCGTGGTTGGCGGTTGAGCCTTCCGCTGCCAAAACACTAAGATCTGGAATCTCTTCTCCAAGCTCCATGTTTCTCCCCCTCCCTTTCCTCCTTCACGCTGCTCTTTGACATTCACCTCATTGACCAAGCTTTTGGTCACCGCCCTTATCTGGCGGAGTGCCTAGTTTTGTTTGCGAATGCTCCTGTGGAGCACCTGGGGGACAATTTACCACGTTAAAGCTGCTACATAAATGTAAGTTGTTGTTGTCAACGAATGGGGAGGTTTTGAGCCAGTGCGGTGGTAGCTTTGTCAAGGGGCAATAAAAGAGGTGACACTGTGGTCCCCCGTTCCCCATTGGACCTTCTCCAGGTACAGACACACCTGAATCAGCCACTGGCGCCAAAAGGAATGGAGGAGCTGGCGGTACGGGGGTGGGGACGGGACTGGGGATGGGGGTGAGACAGGGGGTGGGGATGGTGGTGGGGGCTGCAATTTCTGGCCTCCTGAGTTTTTTGTCAAAACGGGAGAGGTGTAGAGACACCAACCCCCAGATAGCAACCCTGATTGGACAACATCTAACTCTATCCCAAAATATAATTGGCTCATGCTACCTAGGAATTTCAAACCCTTTCCTGAGTGGAGCAGGGCAGTTCGGATGTTGTGTTTCCAGATAACAGAGACACGGTGATGATACGGGAGATACACAGACACGCTGATGATACGGGAGATACAGAGACACGGTGATGATACGGGAGATACACAGACACGCTGATGATACGGGAGATACAGAGACACGGTGATGATACGGGAGATACACAGACACGCTGATGATACGGGAGATACAGAGACACGGTGATGATACGGGAGATACACAGACACGCTGATGATACGGGAGATACAGAGACACGGTGATGATACGGGAGATACACAGACACGCTGATGATACGGGAGATACAGAGACACGGTGATGATACGGGAGATACAGAGACATGATGATGATACGGGAGATACGCAGACACGGTGATGATACGGGAGATACAGACACAGTGATGATACGGGAGATACAGACACGGTGATGATATGGGAGATACGCAGACACGGTGATGATACGGGAGATACGCAGACACGGTGATGATACGGGAGATACAGAGACACGGTGATGATACAGGAGATACAGACACGGTGATGATATGGGAGATACGCAGACATGATGATGATACGGGAGATACAGAGACACGGTGATGATACGGGAGATACAGACACGGTGATGATACGGGAGACACAGAGACACGGTGATGATACGGGAGACACAGAGACACGGTGATGATACGGGAGACACAGAGACACGGTGATGATACGGGAGATACAGACACGGTGATGATACGGGAGATACGCAGACATGGTGATGATACGGGAGATAGAGAGACACGGTGATGATACGGGAGATACGCAGACACGGTGATGATACGGGAGATACGCAGACATGGTGATGATACGGGAGATAGAGAGACACGGTGATGATACGGGAGATACAGAGACACGGTGATGATACGGGAGATAGAGAGACACGGTGATGATACGGGAGACACACAGACACGCTGATGATACGGGAGATACAGAGACATGGTGATGATACGGGAGATACAGAGACACGGTGATGATACGGGAGATATGTGGAGGACACCAAGGGCTTTTCTTTTTAAAGCTTTTCTCTTCCTCTTGAACGAGTAAAACAAGAAACTCGAGCAGGTTCCGAGGAGATTGGAAAGATCCTGACTTTCAGTCTTTGTAAACCAATCCTTGATCAATCCTCTGATCAAATTCCCAATGGGATAACTTTCCTCTCCTCTCCAGAATTCCCTCTCCGATCTCCCCCAACTCGCTCCCTCCTTCTCCACAAAGCCTTCTCAAAATATCTCCCTGCCAAGTTTTCAGTTACCCTCTCCAAACTCCCTGTGATAAGTTTAGTTTATTTATTAGTTTCACAAGCAGGCTTACAGTAACACTGCAATGAAGTTACTGTGAAAATCCCCTAGTCGCCACACCCTGGCTCCTGTTTGGGTTACACTGAGGGGGGATTTAGCTCGGCCAATGCACCCAATGCATCGTACATAATAATCTGGACTGGGATAATTACTCTTTTCCTTTATTCTTCATTCTTTCGGGGGTTGTAGGCATTGGTGGCAAGGCCAGCATTTGTTGTCCTTGAATTGAGTGGCTTGTTTCAGAGGGGCAGTTAAGAGTCACGAGTGGGCTAGACGAGGTACGGATAGTAGATTTCCATCCCTGAAGGGCATTTTACTCAATCAATGATAGTTTCACAATCACCAATTAGCTTCCAATTCCAGGTTTATGAATTGAATTCAATTTCTTGAGCTGCTGTGGTGGGATTTGAACCCTTGGCCCCCAGAACATTAGCCTGAGCCTCTGGATGAATAGTTCAGCAACGTCACCATAATCCCTTGCTCTGTGAAGTGAGCCGGGACACTCTTCCGTGCTAGAAGCTTGGACATAACCTCAGGTCCCTGTCACTGGAGTAACTTCCTGAAGACTGGCACCAACGGATTAAGATTCCGGTGCATGTTTCCACACTGTGGGTTTGGTATTCCATACACGCTGACCGATCTCACCATATATGCTCGCTCTCAGTGTAAACCCTGTACAGCTCTGGCCGTTTAGCCATGAATCTTTCCAGATGTTGAACAAAAGTTCAGATTCAAACCCTTATCAACATGTCCCAAAGCTGAACTAGGGGTTATTGTCTGGCTGGAGACAGGCCTGTATTCAGCACTTACAGAGACGCTTTCACAATCAACGAGACCATTTCACTGTCCCATGGATTTGGCCACACAGCGAGAGAGAGAGAGACCACTCATTGGTTGTTTTGTAGCCTTAAAGCAATAATGACTAAGACATTTGCAGTTACATTTGCCCATGAATATCGAGTGGTCCCCTGCAGTCGGTTCGATTAAGTGATTAAACCTGAGTGGAAGAGTACCTGCAGCATCCTGTACTATTGGGGCATCACTGTTAATCGGAGTGGGAGCAGCAATGATCGGACTGAGAGCAGGTGTGCTGGTCGGTATGACAACATTCCGGGCACTTCCAAGAGTCGCACTGAGTAGAGAGTATGAAAGACAGGATGGAGGGAGGAGGAATGGCAGTGAAGGAGGGGTTGATCTGAGCAGGGTCGATGGGAAGGATGGAGATGGTGTATTGTGGGCAGCATCAGTAGCAGGAGCAGCTGGACAGCCTGGAGGAACATTCAGAAAAGCAGAAGGAAAGAAACAAAAAGAAAGCTGAAATGAAGTCACAGCCAGGCACCACAGTGAAAAAAGATGAAAATGGAGAAGCAGTAAAACTGTCAACTTAAACTAATAACAGTAAGAATAATGTACATTCAACAGCTGATGGGGTTTGCGTGTACCCACTCAATACCTGTAATATTTACTTTATACACATAAAGTATCAAAATACACAGATCTTTCTCATTTACCGGTGGGTTTTACTCTCTCTGGTGCAACAGTAAGAAGTCTCACAACACCAGGTTAAAGTCCAACAGGTTTATTTGGAATCACGAGCTTTCAGAGCACCGCTCCTCCCTCAGGTAAGTTCCTCTCCATTCACCTGATGAAGGAGCTGTGCTCCGAAAGCTCGTGATTCCAAATAAACCTGTTGGATTTTAACCAGTTGCTGTGAGATTTCTTACCATGTCTACCCCAGTCCAATGCCAGCATCTCCACATTCTCTCTGGTGAAATACTGAGCAGAACCTTTGGCACTAAGGGCTTGCTTCCCATTTCCCTGGCCAAAAACACATTCATTTGCCTCAATCCAAGAGATCCAGATGTTAACAGCTGTGTTCTGTGTAGTGGGAGGACCTCAACTGACCTCAGCTATAAGTAGGTTCCCAACATCCCAGGTGCCTTAGACTTCACCTGATGGCATCCCTTCCCTTCCAGAGGAGACACAGAGTGAACAGAGCCTGGCTCCCAGAATGTTAACTTACGATGGGCTGAAGGGCCTCTTTGTGTGCAGTGAAACTCTGTGATTATTCATCTAGGGACATTTTACAACCTTCCAAGATCAACATCCACTTCAGCCGAGTCCGATTGTAAACACTACTCCCGATTATCCCGGGTTGCTCGAACTGCTAATAGTCCTGACATTTAATTGCTCTCATTTTTCAACCAATTAGAGACCTTCCCTTTTGTTATTCCCACCCCCTCCCCCTCACTGTCTCTGAACACTCGAATCCTGTGGGATTTCCAACTCCTCCTGAGGGAAGTGCATTGAGCTGAAACCCGGATTTTAACTCACTAATTATCCACCCCCTTGCGCAGAGTTCGCATCCTTTCTCCCGTACATGACAAGAGACTTGTAAACCCAGTCCATCACCAAACCAGCCTCCCATCCATTGATGCACTTCCTGCTGCCTTGGAAAAGCAGCCAGCATAATCAAGGGCCCCATTCACCCCAGACATTCTTTGTTCAATAAAGGAATTAAGGGTTATGGTGAGCGGGTGGGTAAGTGGAGCTGAGTCCATGAAAAGGTCAGCCAGACGGCCTACTCCTCCTCCTTCTTCCATCGGGAAAAAGACACAAAGGTCTGAGGTCACGTACCAACCGACTCAAGAACAGCTTCTTCCCTGCTACCACCAGACTTTTGAATGGATCTACCATATGTTACGCTGATCTTTCTCTACCCCCCAGCTATGATTATAACACTACATTCTGCACCCTCTCTTTTCCTTCTCCCCTATGTACGGTATGCTTTGTCTGCATAGCGCATAAGAAACAATACTTTTTCACTGTATCCCGATATATGTGACAGTAATAAATTAAATTAAATCAAATTTAATCCAGTCTCGGCCTGTAGATCCGCTATCTCTCTCTCTCTCTCTCTCTCTCTTCAGATGCTGCCTAACCTGACATTTTTTTTATCGCTTTCTGTTTTTATTTCAGATCCATTAGTCTGGTTGGTCTGAAGGTTCCTCCTCGGAACCTGCTTCGATACCGATTACAAGCTCCCTCAGTGTAAGGTACAGAGCCCTCCTTATTTCACTATTCCGTTACAGAGAGACGCGGCTAGTTTGAAAACTTACCAGCTGAACTGCTCTCGTTTCCGATGGGAGTGCTAGTACAGCTCCGGTCCGGCGCTGATGACTCGGAGGATAGTCCTGTGGGACTGGTCCCCATTGGGTAGTCCATGTACTCGTCTGTTTCTGTGTCCATCATGTTGGGTGTGGAGCTCATGGCCGAGGAGCCGGTGGCAGCCGCCATGTTTCCCACGGCGTCTTCGCTCTGGGAACCCTGTGAAGGAGCAAACTGGAGTCAGAGGAAGGTGAAGAATGACGTTGGAGAGCCCTGGGCGGGGGAGCTGCCTCTCAGAGCCGGTCCGTATGGGGTGGCAATCCAGCTCGGCTGCCAAGGGAACCTCAGCCCATGGCCATTTGGCCCATCGAAGATCACCTCGTCCAACTCCCCCCCCCCCTCCGGCAGCTCCACTCTGAGACAGGATTATTGAGGCAAAATTAGAGACCCACCAATATCATCCTCAGTGAGAAAAATCATTCTTTCCAATATCTATTTGGAAATGATTGAATATTATATTCCCTGATCATATTTTCTTGGTTTTTTTTAAAGTAAAATTATTTGATTTTCTCAACTTATTAATAATTGATATTTTTGATGCCATTGGAGTCTCCTTCTCATTGCCTGCTTCTCAAAGTGGCAAGTTTCACAATCATAGAATCCCTCCAGTATAGAAGGAGGCCGTTCAGCCCATCGCACCTGCACTGGCAACAATCCCAGCCAGCCCTATCCCCGTAATCCCATGTATTTACCCTGCTAATCCCCCGGACATTAAGGGGCAACTTAACATGGCCCATCAACCTAACTTGCACACCTTTGGAGTGTGAGACCACCCGGAGGAAACCCACGCAGAGACGGGGAGAACGTGCAGATTCCATATAGACAGTGACTCAGCCAGGAATCGAACCCGGGTCCCTGGTACAGTGAGGCAGCAATGCTAACCACTGGGATAATATTTCCATTGCCTTGTTAAATATCTGGAAGTTCCATCTGGATACACTTGTGTGAGCTGCGGTGACAGGGAAGGTGTTGTGAGTTCAGGGTGAAGAAATCTCCACCATATACTCAGAGTCTGGATGCTGGGACCACATTCAGACAATGAAAGGAACAGGATTTGAATAATCAGATTCAGGAGTTGGAATATTGAGAATGAGGGGAAAGAATCCTTTTTTTAATTGTCCACAGGATGTGAGCGTCGGAGGCTAGACCAGCATTTATTGCCCATCCCTAATTGCCCATGAAAAGGTGGTGGTGAGCTGCCTTCTTATTAAAGTTAATTTATTAGTCACAATTAATGCTTACATTAACACTGCAATGAAGTTACTGTGAAATTCCCGTAGTCGCCATACTCTGGCGCCTGTTCGGGTCAATGCACCTAACCAGCGCGTCTTTCAGACTATGGAGGAAATCGGATCACCCGAGCGAAACCCATGCAGACACGGGGAGAACGTGCAGACTCCGCCCAGACAATGACCCAAGCTGGGAATCGAACCTGGGTCCCTGGCACTGCGAGGCAGCCGTGCTAACCGCTGTGCCTGCAGTCCACGTGGTGTAGGGACACCGCCGGCGCAGTTAGGTAAGGAGTTACAGGATTTCGACTCAGCCACAGTGAAGGGACAGCGACATATTTCTCAGTCAGGATGACGAGTGGATTGGAGGGGATCTTGCAGGTGATGGTGTTCCCAGGTATCTGCTGCCTTTGTCCGAGATGGAAGGGGTGGCGGGTTTGGAAGGTGCTGTTGAAGGAGCCTTGGCGAGTCGCTGCAGCGCATCTTATCGATGGTACACACGGCTGCGTCGGTGGTGGAGAGAGTGAACGGACGGGGCGCGGGGCCTGCTTTGGTGGAAGAGGTGAGTCTGGTTCTGATTTATTTGATTCGATGGAATATAAAAAAAAGAGGTTACCTGACTGGGAATCTTGTCAAAGTTTTTACCCAGCATTCTCCTCATGTGCTTGCGGGAATGTGATGTCATCTGGTGCTTCAGCAGGAAGGAGAAGTGACAGCCTTCACGGATACAGTGAAAGTGACTATTTACCTGATTGTACTTACAGCCTGCGGACAGCGGAGAGAGGGAGAGAGGGAAAAAAGGGAGTTAAAAAATAAATAAATAACGCAAGGTTTGTCAGACGGTATCGCAAGAGTGGGAACAGTGTCAGGATGGGCAGGTAGTGGCAGGCCTGTTACCATGGAAGCCAGCCGATGAAACAATGATGTGTCATCACATTGCTTTGTTTGCCCCATTACATTAAAGCCACAGAGTTAAGTAAATAACAGTAAGTGCCGAATATAAGGCCTCTGTTAACTGATATCCAGGTTACACTGGTGGGGGGGGAGTCTGTTGGTGCAAGTCGCCAACGAGACTGTGACCTACTTATCAAGGAATCGTACACCTCATAATGGGGATAAATATCTTGATGCGCTTAAGATCTCACTGTGTAACTGCAGAAGGTAAATGGGCATCCTTTTCCACTAACCACGTCTTTTGTAACTGGCAAGGACAGCACTTGTGACTCTCTCCCCACCTGCGCCGAGATAAGTTTAGTTTTTGCTCCATATTTTAGTCCTTATCGGGGGGATAGACTTTTGCGCGCTGACAGAGTTGGTCTGCAGAAGGCCGGGGCGAATCGGTCTTCAGGTTTGTAAGAGTTTAATAAGATGCTGAATTCAGCACAGGCCAATTCATAAAGGTATCATTACAGCCAGAAACCATATCAAGGATTGGAGCTGGTAGGAAAAGATTTAATCAACCTTAGCTGGTGTGAGGTGCCACACAGCAGACATTATTTCCTTTATTGGTGGTACGCTTCTCTGGAAAGGAAAATTAGCTGGAAGGAGATGTCTGCCTTTGTTTCCCTTCTCCGAGTTTACCTTTCCATCCACCCAATTTCTCACTGGATAAAAGCAAATTACCGCGGGTGCTGGAATCTGAAAGCAAGAGAGAAAATGCTGGAAAATCTCAGCGGGTCTGGCAACGTCTGTAAAGAGCTGACGTTCTGAGTCCTGCTGAGATTTTCCAGCATTTTCTCTCTTTGGGCCCATTTTCCTAGTTTTGTTGCCTGCTCCCAGAGGCTGTAGATCCCTTGCTAACCCGGCACCTTGGAGAATTCTACAGTAATCTCCTTCCTCGGACGTTTGACAAGCAAAGTTCAGAGAAATAAAAAACTTTCAGAGAGATATTGAGAGATGCAGTGACCCGGATTTCCCAACTTAGAAGTGGGGGGAGAGGGGGTGGGGGATCTGAAAAATTCCCAGTTCAGTCTGCCTGTTTTAGGGGGGGGTTGTGGGAGGGGTGGGGAGGGTGAACGCAGGCCGGGGGCTGGCTCAACCCAAGCTGGGAAGAAGTCTGGAAGCTGCTGGGTGCCGCAATAGACTGTTCTGGGCCTCAGTGTTCAGTTAACATAAAACTACACACAGCGCACCCCCAGCCGTACACACCCTGCTCCAACTGTGTCACCCACCAAACAAACACTCCCCATGTCCAGTCCATGCCACCTCATGCTGCCCCGGGCACACCCACCCTCATGGCCCTTCATTCTCCCTCTGACAAGCTCTACCTCTATACCCACCCTCTCTGATCTCTCATCACTACCCTCCCCCCACTCCATGCCACTCTCGTGCCATTGACGTGCTTTTATTTCACACAAAACCAATGAACCCCGTAGTGACAGTAGGATGTGAAAAAAAAGCTTGGATAAAAAGTAATTCGTTCATAACTTTCTCTGATGTTGAAAAATTGTCAATGGATGCCTGGGCTCTCAGCCGAGCATACATAATGAGGCTTGGCTGGGAATCCAGACATCCGTTATGCTTGTTGAAACAGCTGCACCCCAGAGAAAACATTGTTTAGTTGCCAACCCAGGCTCGCTATTTGTGCTGTCAATTTCCCAGTGATTGTTTACACTAAGGAGTTTCAAGGATTTGTGGTTTGTGTTATCGATATTTTAAATGGTCTGGACGATTAACACTTTTATTAGCTCTGAAATGATTGGAGAAAGTTATGAATGAATTACGTTTTTTAAAGCTTTTTTTTAAACACACCACAGTCACTATAGGGGTTATTGGTTCCAGAGTGGACAGTGTGAACTTGAGGGGCCACAGGGGCGTGGGTTAGGGGCATGAAGTGATCCTTGTGAACTTTCCTTTGAAAAGGTCTCCCCCCCACCTCCCCGTGTAGACAGGGGAGATCCAACTCCTCTGGGGGGGGCAGGGTGCCGCGAAACGTGACTCCTAAAAACCTGGTCCCACTCTATGCCGAGGGTAGGAGTCACCCATCTCCGCAATGGAGCCAACCAAGGTTGAGATAGGGGCCAGCCCACATCCCTTAAGGACATTCCCAAAAATGGGATTGGGAATCTCAGAATTGGGAGCTGCCCGCCATTTTTAAACATCGTTCTCATTCAGTGGAAATCCAGCGCCACCGATTCCCACTCATTCTCTTTGAGCTGATTGGTTAGCGACAGGAAGGGGGTTGTTTGATTGGCCTGCTGAGGTCGGAGATCATGTGATAAACCTCCAGGAATACATCCAATCAGAATTGGTAATCCTATTTCAGATACAGCTTGATCCCACCCGGAGACTTGTTCAGTTGTCAGGGATACAGCTCCACCCAGGCCTCGGCCTCCTTCAGGATCAGGGATATATCTGCAGAGCCTGTTCCTCGGTTGAAGGGTTAAAGATTGCCAGCCAGTCCACAGGAACAATAACCAAAAAACAAAGACATTTTAGCACAAGAACAAAGTGGAACCAAATTATCCAGCCTGGGATCCGATGTCCTTTAATATCAGGAATATCAGAATAGAACAGAATCCCCACAGTGCAGGAGGCCATTCAGCCCATTGAACCTATACCGACAACAATCCCACCCAGGCCCTATCCCTGTAGCCCTACATATTTACCCTGCTAATCCCCCTGACA